>NC_058337.1:119043959-120293959 GCF_905475395.1 Chrysoperla carnea | reverse complement strand
TTTTCCTCTATACATTTAAATATCCGGTTAATTGAAAGTTTTTAATAAATCTTTTTTATTGTATCGGAAATATTTATCATTTATTTGGTAATTTTATCGATGTATTTATTATAAAAATTTTGCCGCTTTTTTAACACGCGTATAAAATTATAGTGAATAATGTATGCTGAGGGCTATTAAAGGCTAGTGACGTTTAATTACTGATATGTTTCAATCAAAGACATTGGATAATATGAAATTAAATACGTTTTAAACTGAGTGTTATTTGTGGTGTTAGTAACACGATATAATAATGGAATTGAAACTATAGCTTTATTCTTTTTGATTTGATGTAGTACATTAAGTAAGTAGAAAAAGAGAGTGATATTACACAGTAATAAAGTTTTTTTCCTCTACTAAGAAAACCCCTGACATAAAATAAGGTCTGATCTATTAGTTTGCAGCATCGTAGCTCCTAGACCCATTTGAATTTTAGGAAAGAAGTTCCATGTCCCGGCCTCCGGATGTAAGCGAGTTGGTAGAAATCGTCACGTAAATATGTTAGTTATGCTGTGTGTATATGTGCACGTGTGATATTCAGCAGACTACAAACGAGTGTGTGTGTGTGTATGCGAGTATCAAGACTAAACTCTTTCTTTCTCTGTTTACGAAAACGTTAAAACTTAAGGAATTTCCTGTATGAATGCAGTTGTTGACAGATTTGGCAAAATTTTTTTCACAGACCCAGAATAATGTTAACTGTGAAAGTTACAGAATTTTTGGACGATTCAAAGCATGTATAATTTACTGTCCTCCCAGCTTTTTTTAACGATATTAAAAAATTCTCTCGGCAGAATTGAAAAAAAAAGTAGGAGAGTTAAAAAAATGTTTTAGTTGGTCAAAATTGGTCAAAATTAGAACGTAGGCATAATTTTATTAATTTCATGTTTAAATGGACCAAATTTCTGAAACCTTGGGATTTAATAGCAAGCCTTATGCAAGTGCTTAAATTTTATCTCTTGTTAATTTCTGTCGAAAAAAAGTTTTGCCATAGTTTTAGTATTGGTACTGCAAATACCATAATTGTTTTTTTCTTTCTCAAAGTTCGTTTATTTATTACTCTATTAGCGAGAGACAATGCCTTGAAATTGATAATAACTTCCATTTGAAACGATTTCTATTTACAATATAAATATTATGTAATCATTTTCTATAGACGTGAATGTAAATAAAACCACTCACATTACCCAATGAAGTAAATAAATTTTAATATACTTAACGCTTATAATGTACTGTTCAAAGGTCACATATTATATTTCCATAAATGTCATATATTTATAATGAAAGGTCGAAAAACATACTTAAAATTCCCTATAGAAATATTTGTTGCTATTTTTTAATTGAAAAAAAGTATGAATTATTAATATTTTTATCGAAATATCGTAACAAAATAACAAACATTTGATAATAAAAAAAAAAAAAAACTAATGTTATACATACGACGCGACGTCATACAGTATTGTTTTTGGTCTATAGAGAATTTTATATTATCATATCATTCAAAAAAAAGTTAGTCTAAAACATAACCTAATACACCCACAATATTTCAGAAAAAAGAAACATATTGTAAATTACAAGGTGGGGCAAAACGCAACGACAAAATGTGAATGTACGGTAAAACACAGAAATCTAACTAAATGTCGAAAAAATGATTTATTTTAATCCATAACAAGTGAAATTTACAAACTTTAAAAAATCCCGAATAATTTTACGGGTACGGAACTCTAAACTCGCACTTGAAACATAGCTAAGAACACTCTTCATTAAATTACCTACCAGACGAAACAAAACAAAAATCAAAATCGGTTCATCCGTTTAAGTGCTACGATGCCACAGATAGACAGACAGACACACATAGCGATCAAACTTATAACACCCCTTTTTTTAGTTCGGTGGTTAAAAATACCAAAAACCTCACCGATTCTTTAAGGTATATCTATCGTGAAGAGAGATCGTGATATTTTAGAAAGAGAAATATAAATATTTAAATAGTAGTTGTATTAGTGCAGTGAATCTGCCAACGCTACAACGAATTCTCACATATATTTCTCATCTGTGCACACAGTATAGCAAGCGCACATGGCCACAGCACATAGCTAAATTGAACAACGTTGCCGCTTGTACAATTCACTTTTGACGAATCTTTCGTCTATTGTTTTTTCGTAAACTGAATGGACAATTAAATCCTATTTAGACTCAAAGCATCCCTAATTTGTTCCCTTATTCAAAAATGTCTTCTAATAAATAAAACAAATATCGATTACTTAGAAAATTTATAGCAGCTAACAGAGGCTTTGAATGCTTCTACAACTTTTTTAAAAACTTAATGTCGTTGAAAATTACCTCTTTAGACAATTTCGTTCAAAACTACTTTTAGTCTCGTGTTTTGTTAAATATAACTAAATTGATTAAAAGAATCTTTAATTTGTGAGATTTACCTCCGTTTATTCCATGTATCAACAGAGGAAACTCTCCCAAAATATTGAGTTAGAGTTTTCCCTTAGAAATTGTAAGAGTAATTGACAACACTTTAAACAATTAAATTATAAAATTAATAATAATTTTACTGCTGATACTTTTCACAGAACACAGGTGGATTATCCATAAGGCAAAGGAGACACGTACCTGCAGGCGCGGGGTTACAAATGGGAGCGTGCATGGGAGTTTTTAAACAAACATAAAATTAATTGTGTAAGTAAGTATGCAAAAAATTACAGTCTATTGATATTGACATTTGTACAGTTATTTAAATGCATGACAGTGTAATTCACATAATTTCTGCTGAAAGGAAAAATTTTAATAAAAATAAACAGCCGACCTTGGAACTCGCAATAGTTAAAGAATAAGAAAATGACACAGCAGAATACAAAAGAGAAACCTCAATGCAGATGAATCTGTCGAAGATTTTACTTCTTCATTATCTGACCAGAAAACTTCAAACGAAACGAGAATGTGGTATAGCAATTTTTGCAGTAAATTTTCGTTTTTAAGCAATTTGATCAGTTTGAATACGGAAGAAGTTCAAGTATGTTAATAACGATGTATTCTGGTGATTTAGAAAAGAGAACGACATGGCCCAAAACTTGCGATATGATGAATGAGAGAGAAGACTGCCAGTGAGTTCCCCAGTGTCCTTGTCTAATCTATATCTTTGGCTACATATTGTTTACATTATTGGAGAGACAAAAAATTTCTGTGCATAATATAATTATGACATATGACTGTGTCCATGACAAGGACACAGTGAAACTCACTGGCAGTCTTATCTCTCATTAATCATATCTCATCCACTTACAGGCTAGCAGATCCCTCGCGTTCTTTATGTATAATATTCTATGGTAGGTTTATGTTCAAACTTTAATAAATTCTCTTTAAAGAACTGGCAATAACTTCAAAATTTAAAATGGATGTAAGAAATTTTGAAATATGGTAAGTTTTCGAGAAGTTATGATATTTAGGAAAATTTTGATAAAATAAAAAAGTGTATCATTTAAAAACAATAGCATTATATTATAAGGATTTCCTGAATTTTTAAACCATAAATATTTACATAATACTGCACCATATTGTTAAATACTGTAGGTGTGCAAAAATTATTATCTTTAGTATAATATCTGGTGTTTTTGTTTTAAAATAGACTACATTTTGTTTCCAAGGTTTTTTTACTATCATACTGTTCGCATCGTGTATAAAACATAAAATGAAAAAAAAATTATATGCAAATATTTAATATTAAAAAAATATGACGTAGAGTAGAAACATATAAAACATTTTTTTTACGTATTATAAAATGGTTTTTTTTATTATAAAACAATTATTTATTAAAGTAGATCTAACAGTATTAGACCGTGAGCCCATAATGAAGAGAAACTATGAGTCTTTTTGTCTGTCATAGTATGTATAATCATTTTGAGATTTGACTTCTCAATTTTTACATACAAGATAAAGTTTTGCTTGCATGGAATAAAAAAAGAGTATACTTATCAATATCGCG
Source organism: Chrysoperla carnea (assembly GCF_905475395.1). NCBI lineage: Eukaryota > Metazoa > Arthropoda > Insecta > Neuroptera > Chrysopidae > Chrysoperla > Chrysoperla carnea. Next base: position 120,289,926 of record NC_058337.1, on the reverse strand, counting down.
TGCTCAACATAAAAACTTTGGGCCTTTTCTTCCCAGATAAATTTCGATTGCAAATATGTATCTCCAAAACTATATGAAATAAAACAATGGTTGCTGTAAATAATGTGAAATTCTTTATAAATTAGTTTCATATCAACTTTTTCGCATTTTTTTACAGGACCCGAGAGAAACGCGATCAAAGATTTATATGTGTTTTTGTATGTTTAAGACAGTAGCTAGTATGCAATTATTGATTAAAAAGATTATGCTTTGAAAACGAAAATTCGCACGGAAATGTAATATAAAATAAAAATACTGTGCAGTCCGCCACCAAATTAGCAACGAGTAACATATATAATAAGAGTAATTTCAATTAGCTAATTCATACTGATGATGACTTCATGGTAGTCGAAATGCGTATTTATATAATATAAAAAATTGATCTAGGAAATTGGGGCAAAAATCGATATTTATGGAGTTACTAGTTTGATACACGTCCGTTTTACTGGGCTTAAAAGTAAAAACTACTGCTTTATAGCCTCCACCTCTCTAAATCTAACTTATCCCCTTTCCATAACACTTGAAGAGATTGTTTTACACAGCTAAAATATATGCACAGTTTTCAATTTTTTTGTGTGTAAGTGTAAAGTAAAAGTTTTGTGTCATAATCATTGAATATATCAGAAAAGATGGCAATGAATTGTTTTTCATTTACTATTATAAATTTTTATAGAAATTTATTGTTCATAATGATGATCATAGAATAATCATCGAAATTTCACTCCATTTTATGGGCTCACGATCTAAAATGTAAGTACACCTAAGACTTTTATTGGTACGTACGTGACTTCAAATAAATTCACTTTTATTTATAAATTAATAGAGTAATGTAAATAAAAGTACACGGGACACATTTTGATACATGAACACGGGGAAACAGACACGTGTATCAAAGTATTAAATGTTAATAACCAACTATTCAATGTTAATGAAACATGGTATTAAAATAGTTAAAATTGTTAAGTTTAGTTATTAAAAACTAAAAAAATAACGAAATATGGACTAAAAAGTACCGAATAATTTTATATTGCAAACGTTCTTAAAATAAAAAGCTTTTGTGTACTCGATACCTTTTAGTTCGACGCTTTTTATACCATGTATATATGAAATATACCAAGGTATATTAAGTTTAGTCCCAAGTTTGTAACGCTTAAAAATATTGATGCTATGAACAAAATTTTGGTATAGGTGTTCATAAAATCACCTAATTAGTCCATTTCGGGTTGTCTATTTGTCTGTCCGTCTGTCATCACGATTACTCAAAAACGAAAAGAGATATCAAACTGAAATTTTTTATAGCGTACTGAGGACGTAATAAGGTCGAGTTCGTAAATGAGCAACATAGGTCAATTGGGTCTTGGGTCCGTAGGACCCATCTGGTAAACCGTTAGAGATAGAACAAAAGTCTAATTGTACAAAATGTTCCTTATTTAAAAATAAACAACTTTTGTTTGAAACATTTTTTCGTAAACATCACTGTTTACCCGTGAGAGCGCATATTATTCGCAAATTGTAGTATTATATGGGTATATCAGTTATATGTGAGCGACATGTATGTATGTCTAATGTGACAGAGTAATGAACACTGTCTATACATGGTATTTCAACAATTAACTCAGTAAATTGTTTATTTTCACTTGTTAAATTTAAGATTGAAATCTAGTGCTCATCATAAACAAATATATGTTTTTCCCTAACGGTCTGTCTTTTCCCTTCGTGAAATTCGAAAGTATTCTGTATTTAAGAAAAAAAAGCGCTATTTTACTCTACAAGTACTATTAAGAAATATATTTTTCTCTTTCTAAGATATCGCGCTTTCTCTGATCCAGATTAGCCATCTTATTACATACATTCGAAGAAGCAAGCGAAGTTACAGGTTACAGCTACGATAAATAAACCTCAAGAATAACATATTTTTAATTATTTAATGATCTGGTTTAGAGTCGTGATTACTGTGAATATTGCATACAGAAAGATAATTTTTTGAAATAAATGTTATTTTTGACTAGTTCAATAAATTTCTTCATACGGTGTAATGATGCATATAATTATAATTTTTACATAATTAAAAAAAATTAAAATTAAATTAATTTTTACTAAATATTAAATGTTAATGTACTCTTTATTATGTAACAATTATTAATATTTCATGTAGAATGATTTTATGTTATTTATTAAATTTTTTCAACTGCTGTATTTACAATTATTGTAATCGTGATTAGTCGTGAATTAAGAAAGAATTGGAAACTATTTCGAGGTTTTGTTTTTTTGGCTGATATTTGTGATGAAAAACATTCCTAGTTGGTGGACGTGCAAGGAAGTTATTTTTACAAAATATTTTTGTATGTTGTTTATTACCATTTTCTCGGAAATCTCAAAGTTTACAAAATAATTTTGAAAACCAGAAAAATAATTTTGTTGAAAAAATTGATATTAGTTTTTTACAAGCTCATATTTCACTTGTACGTATGTGGCACGTATGTATATCCGGTAATTTTGCAAGTTAAATTTGTTCAACTTCCTGGTTTACGATTGAGCTGAAATTATTCTGCATACATATGAAAATTAAATCACAATGCATTTTTATGGTATGACCTGATTTTTCTATCGCTCCCACCATATTTGATACATAGGCGATTTTTAATTTTAAATAAAAAATACTTTTTTAGGGACAAGTTTTAATTGTACTAAAAAGTAGAAAATAATTTTTTTTTGGGTCATTCAAATATGACGCTCCAAATCATCCTTGTTTTTTTTAATCGAGCGCATCAAGCTTTTACGAATAGTAATGTATGAGTGACTCATATTAAAACACTTTCATCGGAGCATACAAAACTTTGTATCTTTTTAAGTACACTAAAAGTTATAAATGAAAAAATTAATTATTAAAATTAAATGCTGCTATCAGGGACCAGGATCAAGTTTCTTTCTAATTCTACCTTTTGTATTTTAATTCTAGCGTATTTAGTTTCTTCCAGAGTGTTTCCGAATACTCACGATACGATTACGAACATATTTGGCAAAAATTCCCGAAACATGTAAATTTTATAATACATTCGGAATGATATCGTAGGTGTTCGGGAACAGTCGATGTACTATCGGCAAGCATTCAGCGTAAATCGATTAGGCTGTCAGTAATTTGTTACATTCATTGTAAGTGTAACTTTATAAAATATGAACATAGATATAATAAATGTTATGTAATTTTAAATAGTTTTTAAATTGCTTAGATATATTTTTTTAGAAAAAAAAATGAAACATTCATATTATACCAACTAGCTACGTCATAAATGGGTTCTATATCCATACTACATGTCAGTTACATATTATTAGACCTAGTGTTTGTTAGTCACGTCATATCAAGACAAACAGATAAAAAAATATGAGATAAATACCGTTATAATATTTATTTTATTTTATCTTTAACAAAGATTTAATAATATTGTACTCTTAATGTAATAATGTTCATCCATCGGCATTCTTTTCAATTCATGGATCAATTTTGTAAATTTCAATTCAATAAAAATTAAACTAATCTATCAATAATTTGATGTTGCTTTCTAATGACGATTTCTTCATAATCCGAAAGTATAAAAATCAGTCATTCATTAGGCTAGGTTTAAAAGTACAAAGTCACTTTTTTCGGAAGCTTGTGGTCTGTTTTGGGTGAGTTGCCACCTTAAAGGTCCGAGAAGTCATGGTAGAAACAAGTAAATTGGGAAATGGTGAAATTAATCTAATTAAAACAGTTACGCATACCCGGTTTTTCTATAATTTAAAATTTCAGTAAATATTCTTCAAATAATTTAAAATACAAGTTCCTCAGAACTATCGAATGGATCTATCTGAATTCTGAAATTTTAATTAAAATACTTTTTAAGGGATAAGTTGTTATTGAACTAAAAAGTAGAAAATAATTTTATCTATGAGTCACTCATACTCGATTATTTGGTAAAAGCGTGTTACCAAATTTTTTAACTTTATGACGTCATCAAAATTCAAACAATTTTTTTTTGCTCTATCACATTAAAATTTTATCCAATTTTGATAAACCAAGTATGTAATCCTACTAAATTTGGGTCATACTTTTCAAATTTGTGATCAAAATTAACCTAGCTCTTATAGCATCGCAGCCAGGGCCTGATTTAAATTTCTGCCGCCCTGGGGCACTTTAGAAAATGCCGCCCTATGACTGAAATTTTATTTTAATAGTTTTGATACCTTATTTTTTAAAAATTAGAATAACTAATTAATTGCAGAAAATTTATTATGTATTACATATTATTATTACTGTTCTTTTAAATTAAAATTAATTAGTATTATTTGATAATTCTCCAATTTTAGGAAAATTCTTTGATCAATTAAAGTTTCTGTTATCAAAAAGACATACATAATTTGAAAATATTTTTAATTCTTCAAAGAAACTATATTAATTTATCAATTCCAGAAAATAAAAATATCAAATTTTATTTTTGCAAACCTTTATGGAAATAAATTAATTAAACTATTTTAATAGTTTTCACTTAAATTTCCCATATTATAATATACAAAATTTTGATTTGATACATAATGCATAAATTATATTTCTTGAAAAATAAAATGTTTATTTAAAAGAATTAGTTAATTATATATTGTATAGAAAATATTTTCTCAAATTCCAAATTTTGCCGCCCTAGAAAATTTGCCGCCCTGGGCACTAGCCCCGACTGCCCCTAGTGTAAATCCTCCACTGATCGCAGCTGAAAAGAATTACCCAAAATTAGTGGGTTTGAAAAAAATTTCAATAAGATCGGATCAAATTTGCCTGTGCTATCAAAAAAATCGAATATTTTCACTTCATGGCATGAACAAGGAATAGTTAATTTCGTCATTTTGAAGCTTTTATATGAATCGTAGCGTGAACTTTACATCCCCTTCCCCAACTATTATTACTTTATGTACTTCTTCGCCAAAAGACAGCACCTTTCCTTTTTTTTTATTCAATCAAAATTTGTGAATGTATTTATTTTGATAACTTATTTTACGGATAATAAAAATATTTAATTTAAAAGTGTGAACAATAATAATCATAACACATGACTCGTTGCTAATTGAACGTCACACGTCATGGTATCCATCACCTCCATATGATGGTAGTTGTACCATAACAAAATGTAATTTAATTACCCTTAAAAAGTGTTTAGTAGGTATTCATGTCAGTCAGTCAGTCATATATTCATATATGTATTTACTTTAGGTCTGTATTTTTGTAGTATTATTAACATTTAAAAATAAATTATAATTATTTTTTTTTATAATTTATCTTTTAAAAAAAAATAATTTAGTGGTTAAATTACTGTAACTATCATAACATAGTAACGGTTATTTAAAAAAAAAAAGTTATATTAGAAATAGACACGTTTTAAGTTGAAGGGAGCATCATTTATTAATGAGAAATTGAATTTTCATCTAAAAATATATAATTTGTTATTTTTTTAAAGATTTTGATAATTTAAAAATTAAATTATCGCAATGAAAGTGTTCTTAATTTATATAAGTTAAACATAAAAATAGGCAAACAAATTTAACTTTTCGGTAAAATGTACATTCTAACGAGATATCGAGCAGTATTTACGATAAAGACAGGTCCGTAACTAGGGCAAAGCAAAGGAGGCACCCGTAAACATAAATTTAGTAAAGAATCATGTAAAAGGCGCTCATTTATTTACAATATTATAAATATCATAATTTGGTGATAGAGAAAAATAAATGTTTTTGAATTCTGAATACGTCATAAAGTTAAAAAATTCTATTTTTTTGATAAGACATGCAAATTTGATCCGATCATATTGGAATTATTTTTTAAGCCCATTAATTTTGGATCATTTTTTTTAGCTACGATGTCAATTTTTCGCTAGCTACCACTTATGGGCTTAATTCCGGGACGAGGACCCCACATTCTTGAAACCTATTAGAACCAGGTTTATTTTGAACACAAATTTGAAAAATATGACCCAAATTTAGTAGGATTACATGCTTGGTTTATCAAATAAGGTTAACATTTGGATGTGATAGAGCAAAATTTTTTGGATTCTGATGACGTCATAAAGTTAAAAAATTCGATTTTTTTGATAACACAGGCAAATTTGATCCGATCTCATGGGAATTTTTTGGGAACTCAAAAATTTTGGGTCATTCGTTTCAGCTGCGATGTCACTTTATCGCTAGCTATCACTTATGTGCTTAATTCCGGGACCATTACTCCGCATTCTTGAAACGTATTAGAGCTAGGTTAATTTTCATCACAAATTTGAAAAGTATTACCCAAATTTAGTTTGTTAACACATGTAAATTTGTTTGAAACCCACTAATTTTGGGTCATTCTTTTGAGTATATGAATTTTTTATCAAAATCGTTATAGTCTAGAGAAGAAATATATGCCAACGGCGCTATGTATCCTCGTTACGGCTCTGAGAAATATGATAAGGTTTATAAATTTTATATTTTAATCATAATTATTATTATAGAATTTTTTATCAATATATCCACTGACTAATGATGTCACTTAAATAAAGACAATTTAAAATTATAAATTATATATATTTTATTCTATATTTTATATTAATATATTTATTTTATATGATGCATAAAATATTATTATTATTTATCAATCAATGAACATAATGTAATACTTCCTCTTGAAATTTTTTACGTCGCATCGTCGTCATTCAATTCAATCATATAAATAAATATGCATTCATATCTGTTATCTACTCGAACTAAATATTTCATATTCTAAGTATATGATTGATTGAATTGATTGCTATTGTCGCCAAAATTGTTACCAACCATCAAATATACGAGTAAACAGAATTGAAAAAAATACACGTATACCAAGAATGGAGCTATGGTCTTTTTGATGCACACAAGCGCGTTAGAGTCACAGAAACGAAACATTAAAAACGGTCAAAGCTACCAAAAACGGTAAAAATATGCATTTTATAATTGAATTTTAAATTAATCGTAAATATATTAAATTCACAATCCGGTTAATAGTGATGAAAATGATTCCCAACTTTACACGGGAGTTTTTGGGGTTGCTGAACACGAATATCAGTCAGAATGGGTCTCTTAGGTACCTGGTGTCCAGGGTAAACGGTATCCTCGTTGTCTCCTGAAGTTTTCGGGAAATTTGTTATATAATCTGTCCAAACTCGTTACTCGGGAGTTTTTGAAGTTGCTGAATACGAATGTCACGACAGAATCAGGCACCAGGTGTCTGGTACCGAGGTACCCAGGGCATCAGGTACCTCGGGGATCAGTTCTGTTGAGATAATCGTGCTCAGCGATCCCAAAAACTCCGAGTGACGAGTTTAGACCGATTATATAACGAATTTCTCGAAAACTCCAGAAGACTTCGGCATACCGTTTACTCTGATCACCAGGTACTTCGGAGACCAACTCTGAAGTTTGGAATCATTTTCATCACTATAAACCGAATTGTGAATCTCTATATATTATAAATGCCAAATTAAGCATGTTTGTTTGTTTGTTACGCTTTCACGCTAAAACTAGCGAATGGTTTTTAATGAAACTGTACAGCAATATAGCTGATATATCAGAATAACACATGAGATATAATTTAAAAAAGATATATTAATAAAAAATTAAAAAAAATTTAAAAATTAATTTAATTTGACATTACCATAAATTGGAGATTTCTGTTAAAGTAGTCATTTGACATTACCATAAATTATTTCACAGCCATCTTCTCTGATATACTCAATGAATAATTACTATTATACATTTAAAAAAATAGAAAACCGTACATATATTTTACCTGTGTGAAACAATTCTTACCATTATTTCGAGTGTTATAGAAAGGGGATAAGCGAGAGCAATCTTTATCAATCTTTACTTTTAAACCCAGCGAAGCGGGTGGATATCACTCTAGTTTAGTTTATTTACGGTTAATTTAAAATGCAGTTATAAAATGCATATTATTCCAGAAAATTGCATTTTTTTTAATTTCTTGTATTACAATTTGGCACAAACCGCATTCAAATCCAACTTACTGTTAAAAATTTTCGATCTTTGACCGTTTTTAGTGTTTCTGTGACTAAAATGTTTGGTGTTAAGTTAGTACATTCTCTGTTCTGCAGCAATCAAATAGATAGCATCTTTGTTTTGTAAAATGTATAAAGCTAGGCTTAATATATTTTCATGTTTGTATTTGAAACAATGTTATAATTTTTTTTTTCAAAATTAAAAATACATGTTATTATTGAAATTTAAAATTATTGTTATTATTATTAATTTCATTGATATCTCTCATGGCAAATAAAGAAAAAAAAATTCATATAAAACTTTCACTATAAATAAATAATTTAATTTAATTGTAACAGACAATATTTTTATGTGAAAAAGATAAATAAAACTTCTTCTCATTTATAATTTTATGTAACAATTGGATTTATTAAACAGGTTTAATTGCATGTTATATTTTTACCTACTTTTTTTAGATTAATTAATAAATTATATATGTAGTTAAAGATCCTTTTATTAATTATATAATACACAGGATATGAATCTAATCGAGTAATTTAAAAAAAAAAAAAATTAGAAATTTTATATAAATTTTTATTTTTAAATATTTAAAATGGTATATTTTTACAGTTAATTTTAAAGAATTTTAATGAATTTTGATTAAAAAAAAGAAGAGAAATAAAAATGTTGAGTATAAAAATAGAAATGTCGCTTTTTTTGCAAAATTTATAGTTTATTGATCTTTTTTAAATCATTAAATATGTATAAAAATTATTAAAAACATAATATGCTGCGTTTTTATGCATCCGATCGGCTAATGTCCGTTTAGTAACTGCTGTAACTTTTTTTTCCTAGTAATTATATAAGACTGAATTATTCTTCCTTTTAAAATTTGATCTTTTCTAAATAAGTGAAATAACACAACATTTGAAAAACTCTCCACGTAAACCTACAAATTTTTAACTATATTTAATTTTTTCAAGACAGAAAAATAGAAGAAATACAACGTAGAGACTGTTTGTGAAGACTGTAAAAAACATCTTATCAGTTTGTCCAAAAAATTCATAAAAACGACTCAACTTTTTGGGTACGCATATTAAGAATATTTCAACGATAATTAACATAATCAATAATTATTATAAAAGAAATATTTGAAAAAATTTGAGCCTATGTATAAGATCAACTTAAAAACAAGAGAAAAAAACGATTGACTGAGTTAATTGTTGAAATATCATGTATAGACAGTGTTGATGACGCAATCGTTTGTTTTTTTACGTCATGTGAGTAAATAAAGATAGCCACTCTTAGATAGCCACACAAACATATATGTCACACACATATAGTTGATATTCCCATAAAATACATGCTATGAAATGTTATTGGCTTATTTGCGCTCTCACCGGTAAACAGTGACGCTTGCAAAAAAAATTTTCAAACAAAAGTTGTTTATTTTTTTTATAAAGAACACTTTATAGATTTAAACTTTTGTTCTGTCTCTAAGGGTTTACTAACGGTTTACAAGATGGGTCCTACGAACAAAAGACCCAATCGACCTATGTTGTTCATTTACGAGCACGAACTTACTGTTTACGTCCTAAGCACACTATAAAAATATCAGCTTAATATCTTTTTTCGTTTTTGAGGTATTCTGTCGGCAGTAGCATCAATATTTTTAAGCGTTACAAACTTGGGACTAAACTTATTATAACTAAACTTGATACATTTCATATATACATGGTATAAAAAATTGTGCTATTTTTCTTTGAATAAATTTTATAATTATCACAAATTAATTTTTACTCAATTTGGAAGAAGGTTAGAGGTATGGAAATGATTGTAGGAACTTGTAGAACCGTTCGAAAATAAAAACACCCAAGTTATATAAAAAACTAAGAAGAAGTAATATAAAAAAAATTTCTAAATATGTAAATTGTAAATGATATTTTAAAGGAAATTAAATTAATTAAGAAGGAGGAATGGCGGAGGCATATATTATGATAAGCCACTATCAACAGTTAAAACACTAATTAAAAGAATATTTAGACTTAAATTTTTTACCTGTCTGAAGCATTTAATGGAAAGAATTACCTTACACACCAGTAATTCGAAAATACTCTAAATCAATCAAAATCAGTTTGTTAACAATATGTAAGTACATAATTTTTGTGTGCATATATATTACATAATAAAATAGATAAAATGTTTTAGATTACAAAATTTATTGTTTTATCTAGACAGGTATGTGGGAATTTATGTTTTAAACAATTTAGAACACACTTTTGTAATTGTTTTATTTATTTTATTTTTTAAGTTGTTTTTTGTTGTTATTAAATCGTGTGGGTATTTTACATAATTATGTAACATAATACGAATTATGTATTTTGTAATTTTCAAAAATAATATCATCATCTTGGCTCATGTTTGGTGTCTCTAAAGTCAAGGAAAGATTGTATTTGTATAGTAAAATGAACAGGTTTATATAATACTAGCTGAAATTAACTGCAACTTTAAATTCCGGCAATGATTTTAAAAAGAAAGATGCTTTTTATACCATGTATATATGAAATACGTGTACTAAGTTTAGTCCCAAGTTTGTAACGCTTAAAAATATTGATGCTACCAACAAAATTTTGGTATGTAAGTGTTCGTAACATTATAATTGGTTCATTTCCGGTTGCCCGTCTGTCTGTGAACACGATAACTCAAAAACGAAAAGAGATATCAATCTGAAAGTTTTTATAGCGTGCTTAGGGCGGCAAAAGTGATGTCGAGTTCGTAAAGGAGTAACAGAGGTCAATTGGGTCTTGGGTACGTAGGATCCATTTTGTAAACCGTTAGAGAACAAAACCGTGAGGGCGCAAATTAGGTTAGAACAAGTAAAAACAAAGTAGCTATTTTTCTTGACTTACATGACTGTCTATACATTTCAACAATTAACTCAGTCATTAAATTAGCTTAAAGACTGTGAATTGTAGGGCTTTATAAAGATCAAAGATGATAATGCCTTTGAATCAGAAATTATTGAACTGTTATCAATCAATAGCTCTCAGATTGAGTATTTAAAATCCGAAAACGTAATTTTTTCCTAATAAGAACTTTACCAAAATATTAAAACGCCAATAGTTCAAATTTCTATTTAAACTTTTTGAATCCCTACCCTGAAAGGAACTAACTACATGGCTAAAATGGAATTAACGATATCTAACGTGATAAGTATACCTAATATAATAAGTAAAATTTAATCACTAATTTTCATGATAGTGTATTTTTAATTTATCCAAAAATTTGAGGAATGTATAAATGTTCATATGCGTCGCAATTAACAATTAAAATTATATATTAATTAAATATGGAAAAATTTGTAGTTCTTGTATGAAGGTTTTCTTTTTTTTATCAAATACAGAAAATAAAGAAATAATTTTTAATTTTTTTAAACAAACATATCAAAATAATTTAATTAATATCAAATTAACGATCTATAAAAATTAATGAACCAATTCATCAATAATTTATAATTATTATAAGAAAAACATATTACTTAATCCGCAGCTGTTTTTATAATCATCAAATCTGGGGAGGGAGCTTGGTTAAGCGAATTAAATGAGGAGATATGTTTATTCATGATTGATAGAACAATTTAGAAATAATTTTATCAAATTTAAAAATATTATATTTTTATCAAATTTATAATAATTTCCATTACATTTTAATTAAATTAAAAACATATGAATTAAATTAAGAAATTTTAATAATAATTTCAATAATAAAAATATGTCCTTCTGTTTAATGATTAATCTTATATAAAATAATAATTTATATTTTATTTAAAAAATTAATTTATTTATAAATGATAATTAAATGGTAACTACTTTTTAATTATAAAATTAAATTAAATGAATTAATTATGATAATGTATTTTAATTGATTCGAAGTCATCTTTCTACAGTTGTGTTTCTAATTATAATTAGTATTTATTGAGAAAACAGGAAATATATATTTAAAAAAGAATTTTTTTTATATAAATCAACACTTCATTATATTTGTGTGACCAATCATGAAACGAATATTTTTTTAAAGATTACTATTTAGTATGAATACAAAGATATGACGGACAATTGATCAAAACATAAGATGAATATTGTAACTGATGATGATTATGTAGCATTTGAAATGCATGTCTTAATATTATATAATAGAAAAATAGTCTTCTAAATATTCTTTAATTCGACTTTTGTGATTTTGGCAAAAAAAAAAAGTCTGGTTCAGCTGGTCCAGGAGTTGTTTGTTTTCTTAGATACTTTTCTATAGTTACTTTACCGGGTCGGAAAAGGTTTAAGATAGGAAATTAATTGAATCCGACATATTTTTTCAATAGACTGGCTCTAAGATCATATCGACAATATATTCAAATATTAAAAATTAGATTTATAAACAATGTATGGCGGTGATGCCCGTATAACCTTAGTTCCAAATGAATTGTACGTGATTCCATTATGTATGATTATCAAATGCAAATCATTTGATATTTCGTAACTGATAAAAGCTATTAAAAATCAAGCATAATAAAGGGTGATCCAATTTCAATTTCCTAAGTTTGCAACTCTGTAAATTTGAGGATACTTTTGCTTGTTTCAAATGTCAAATGACAGTTTGAAACATTCCATTGCTTAAATTTATCACTTGTTCCACAGAAATAACAATTCTTTAAAAACTGTGTATAGAATTTTACGGTAAGATTAATTTTAATCATTCGTCCTAGTGCGCGAATAATTCGAGATTGGAGATAGGATAAGGCGTGTGAATCATCGTAGGATGCCTTCAGTCAAGAATATGCCATTGGATTTCTTTTTGTGGAGTTTTCTTAAGAGGCACATCTATATCTACAAACTTGAAACGTCGCAGCACCAAAAAGGTAACATTCACCAGGTTATAGTCGAATTAACCCCTCGAAACTTGCGAAAAGCCATTGAAAATTACGTCGAACGAAACTGCTGCAGAATTCCCAGAGGCGGGCCATTTGGATAACGTCATTTTTCATATTAATATTCGATTAATAAAAATATAACTAAGATAATATTACACTTTGTTTGTTTTAAGTTAGGAAACTCAATTTGGATCACTCTTTATTTTGATTGTAAAAATACAAGAACTATGTTCCTTTTTCAACAGTGAATTTCCTTTAATTTTCCTGATAATTAGTTTTTACTATTACATAAACTCTGATATAATAATTCTCATCAAGTATTCTGCTTTAGCACCCAAATATGTATATAAATACTACAATAAAACGGCAAAGCCAGTAAAGGTAATAACTGAAAACATTTACCAGTCTCGATCGATATGTTCCATATTTGTATAAAATAATTATTTGTGAAGTAAACTAGTTTTAAATTTCCGGTAAATAACTGATTCATCATTTAGATAGACGTTCAAGTAAATATTGTAAATATTACCTTTATTTTTATATTACCTCGCTATTGAAGTTAAATACCAGGCCGTGTAGAGAAATGTGCGATTTTGAAAACGTTATAAAAATAAATCCAATCAATATAAGGATGAATTTTTGTTGACTTCGAGTCGAGTTACTGCAATAAAAACCACGATACACGAAACAAAATTGCATATTAAGAAATTTAAAAGTATAATTAAAAAGCATACAACTTACATTTCGCTAATTATCGATATATCGATTGCAACGCAACCATCGTCAATAACTAAATTTATTCGTATAATATATTACAAACATTCTTTGCAAAATTAAAAATAAATAATTATTTTAAATCTTGAATCTTGAAGTTATTCACTCCATGCCGCTTGTCTGAGGGATTTGAACCACTTCTTGACGGATCTGGTTTTTCAATGCCTCAATATTGTTTTAATAAAAACGTTTCCATACAGCTTAATTAACAATATCGACTTAAAATAGTATATAACACATCTAGGAAACAAAAGTAAAGAATTGTGGTGTGTATTCTATTTTTTTACTCGACGGAGGTGGAAAGCGCCAACTTGTTTTTTTAGCAGAGCGCGACGAAAGTTGACATTTTCCGCCCGGAGAAGAGAAAACAAAATTTTTTTTCAATACTTAATTTTCATAAATACTTTTCTATATAGTTTAAGGTGAAAAAAGATTATTTGAGAGAATTGGTAATATTTCTTTTTACAACGTTTTCAAAATCGCTCACTTATTAGTTCCGCATTATGTACTATTATTAATTTTTATCTTTCCGATAACAGTTTTTAATTTTTTTTGGAAAAATATTGTTATTTTTATTTGGAAAATTAACGTTTAAAATTCAAAAATAAAAATAGTCAATATACTTAAATACAGCTGATAAGCTAAAAAACAAACATGAAGCAAAATGAGTCATTATAAACAATCATTAAAAAATCGGTAAAGTGTGTGTTGGGTTTGTGTGTGTGGAGGGTTTTATAACATTAAATTAAAAAAAAAAAAAAAACAATTTTTTAAATTTTGGTACCAAAAGACTAAAGTCTTTTTACCAAATCAGCAACACTTAAGTAATAATATATCTTTTATATGCAGAATAATTAAGACTCGCTAATTCTTACTTACAAAGCCTACATTGTAATCGAAATACGTATTTACAAAAGACAAATATCATACTAATATAACTAACATCAAAATCGACATGGCAAAAAGTCATTGTTAGCAAAATGTTCATGTAATCGGGCAAAATACTTCTTTTGTTCTTACAAATATAAGAAAAAGGGCTAATGGGACAAAACTTTTCTTCAAACATAACCAAGAAATATTCCCATTAAATAAGCTATAAAAAATTGCAATGAGAGCGTTCCATCGATTTTGAAGGTACAATGCCATAGATACACGGACGCTTCCAAGTTAGCACTATTTTATTATAGAAGCACAATAAAAGATCGTTTTACGACCGAGGTCAATCAACATTGAAAGAGATGCACCAATAAGACCTTTTGTGGATTTCCTTGAACTATAATTTGTATAAATTATACTTATATACAAAAAAGTTTATAAGAAAGAATTAATTTTTTTCTATATCGTCGTTCATACAGAAGCGCTGGGAAGAAAAACAACATTTGAATTTCTATGTACTGATAATTTTAAAATGTAATTTTTCCCTATGCAAAAAGTTCTTTCAGTATTCATTCTTTTTTTACAGCAAAATACATTGGCATTCAAGCAGTAAAATAGAGGGAGCAGTAAACCGGGCCGAGGGAGTGAAGGCAAAATCGCCTATAATCGTTTGACTACTTAGACTGAAAAGTTACGGGTTCGAATCCAGGCAGCGGCAGTCTGATCAATTATAATTATTGAAACGGTAAATTCATCACACTGTTGTGGCTTGGATAAGAATGAAACGACCGACTCCACCCACATCATAAAAATTTAATTGTATGTATTCAGATGTAGTTTAAGTAAATAGTAAATGTGGGTGACCTCTGTTATAGACGTATTCCTGAGGAACCGAGGTTAAATCCCATTATTATTATTATTATACCGATTATAGGGGAAGTAAAATCAATTAACATGATTACAGCAAAATTTATGAACATGATTATGAGCGTCGTTAAATCCTGGAAAACAACTTTCAGTCTTCTCTTTCGAAACTATGAATTCTTACAAGTGTTTGAGAGCCTAAATGGTCGAGCGATCTAAGGCGTTTGTCTCTGTCTGTTTGTCCATTTAGACTTAGGTTGCGGGTTCGAATCCAGGCAGCGGCAGTGTGAACAATTTATAATTAATGGGAGTGCAGAATTGATCACATTGTCGTCGCTTGGATAAGAACGAAGTAGCCGACTCCACCCACACCAAAATGTAATTGTAAATATGTTTGTAATTAAATAAATAAAGATTTACAAATAATGATGTGGGTGGCCTCTGTTATAGGCGTATATGTCAGAGAAACGGAGGTTAAACCCCATTATTATTATTATTATTTATTATTACAAGTGTTCAACGAGTTCCATATTAATTCTTTAAGAATTTAGCTCTATAGATCTTTAAGAATAGAATACAAATATTTCACTAATGTTTCTCCTCGGGCGAATATTACATCGTGTATACGCTCTCGAAGGCATGTATTATTACATATACTTTAGAAAGTTCATGAGGGAACTATTTCTAGTTTAAATTTTAGTAATTTCGAAGCAAGTTTTGAATTCACCATATGCTTCATATAAAAATTGAGCTATTTCCACCTTCCTCCGTCCCTTATTCATTTTCCCAACAATAATTTCGACACTTTAAATATTGAATTGCATGAGCTAGATAAATCTCACGTTTGTTTTTCGTAGCACGGAACTAAATTAATTTAACTAATTTTTGTCAGTCGTACTCATACTTTGTCTAGAATGAAAACTGATAACAAATTTTGAATTCCAAAATCAAAATATTAAAAAAAAAAAATTAATATGATTTTCTTTCAAAAATATTAAATTACTTTGAACATGAAAAATTAATTATGAAATAAATTAGTTCTACTGCGCTATTGAAAATTTTCAATAACTCATTAATGAAAATTCAATAAACAAAAATTACCTGACGATATTTCTAAAGTTTTTTGTTTCATTTTAATAAATCCAATAAAAAAAACTCAGTTCACAAAGCACAAAACGGTCTATCTATTGTTGCATTTCACACTGACAGGGCACTATTATTATGTTTTTTTTACAACAATCGCGACACGACAATCTTATCTTATTAATATCCGGTACACACATATACACTCTACAACAGTTAAAATATAACTAAACTTGTATTGTATTGAATTTTTTTAAGCTTAACCAAGTATGGTATGTAACTTAAGTAAAGTGGGGTCTCTGGGGATATTATATACACGGTCTTAAACTAGTAAAACATTCACTTTATTTGATATATCGTATCGTCTGTCTGTCAATTGTTTCGTGATCAAGCAACAAACTACGCTATAATACTAGTCAGGAAAATTAAGGTTCTTTTTCTAAGTAATCATTTCTTTTATAAATCTAGATTCCAGAAAGAAAACTGATAAGGATGTAGTTTAAAATATGAGAGAAAAATCCATGTATTTAAGAAAGCATCAAGATTGCTAACCCAAATTAGATGACAGACGAATTAAACTTTATAAAGTAAAAAATAATTTTTCTAATTACAATAATATGCATGGTTGGAAAGAAAACTTCGAAAATCGAAGATAAAGTATTACGTGGTGGTATATCGATGGGTTTCGATAACGATTCAAAGTCTAAATTAACAATTTATGCCAAATATGCGTTTCGGGTCCAAGCCGATGAACAAATGGATTAATTTCGTTAGTAAATGTGTCCACACTTAAATCGATCTCGAAATTTGAATAGTGACGACACATAAAGATAATGAATAAAATATGACAAGTGAAAATTACAAAATTTTAAAAATCACCGAGAAAAGTTTCAGGTACGGAACCCTAAACTCGCGCTTGAAACGTATCTAAGAACATTATCCATTAAATTACTCTTTTACTTAGAGCATTCTCCAAATTGAACCGATTTTGAGGATCATCACCTATTTTTTAGTTGTTTCGGGTACGGAACTCTACACTCACATTTGAAATATAACTTAGAACACTCCCCATTAAATTACCTTTCAAAATAAAACAAAAAAAATCCAAATCGGTTCATCCGTTTAGGGGCTACGATGCCACAGACAGACAGACACACATAACGATCAAACTTATAATACTCATTTTTTTGGTTTGGGGTTAAAATAAAGCAATATGCTAGATTCAAATATGGGAAAAAATTTCAAGTCTCTCGCAAAAATGTGAGGTTCATAGCAAGTTACAGCCTAATGAATAAAGATTTTGGTCCACGAATTCGAATCCAAAGCTGATATTTGGCACAAATCTTTTTTTAGATACAAGACCTCAGAGATAAAAATTTATACTTTTAGAGGTACCTCAGATCAATGACTGGGGAATCTCTAAAGTACTTTTTTCATGCTCGGAATGAATGCACATAAGAATGCGCTCCATAGCAAAGTGTTATATTTTAGTATAGGTACACAAATTCAAATTTTGAATAATAGGTCAAAAATAAATAATTAACTCGCAAGAAAATCAGAGAATCTTAATTGTAAGACGAAAATGTGGAACTTTTTATAAACTTTTCCAGGATAGGTCACTCTAACTTAACACGTCGCACTCAGCCTAAGATCTTGGAATGCGAATTTGGGAGGTTTGTTTGACTTTCATTCATTACGTTAGTTATAAATCGTTTAATCAAAAAATTATCTACCTTTATTGTCCTGACTATAAAATGTAAGCTTGTTATAAGTTATATACCTAGTTATTGTTGATTCGCGGTTTTAATCAATAAATAAATAAAAAATGTACTTGTAACAAAGAAATATTTGTATTTTTTACGTTAACTTAAGTTAACAAACATTACTAAACTATTTCAAGTAAAATTTTACGTTCACTTAAAAATTCCAAAATTTTTATAACGAAATTAAATCAGCAAAAACTATCACTAATATTAAAATTAATAAAATTTGAATGTACGAATCACGCATGAAATACCATTCATCACAATATTAAAATTAAAGTAATTAAAATATATTTATTCGTTCACCCTTCATGTTAAGTATATCGTATTAAAAACAAGAAGTAAGTACTAATTAAATTAAATTAATCGAATTGTATTATTTAATTTAATCCTTAATTAATACGATTTTATTATTATCTATAAGGTGTTCCACTGAAACACATCTAATGTTTTTGAATAAGAATAAAAATTGTAAAAATTTACAAATTTCTGTAAGTTGTAAGACAGTTTTCTCAAAAGTAGCACAGTACTGCCGAATGTCCTTAAACGAGCTGGCGGAATAAATTAACGTAAACCTGGTATGGGTACCTGGACACAGGGACATTCCGGGCCAAAAAAAGGCCAATCTTAGATGGAGGGAGGAATGTATTTGTGGGACTACAGGACAGATATGGTCTGAGTACACTGATAGGCATTCCGAAAATCTTATATCACTTCCAAGGGCATCTATTAGCAAAATTTTGGCCTCTACTACAGAACAATGGGCCAGACAGAATATCATGGACAAGAAGTACGGAGGAAGAAATTATGTCTCATCTTCTCTGTCACCCAACTCTTCCCACGAGGAGTTGGACTCACTTGAGTCAGCCTTTCCTTGACAATCTCTCCAACCTGTAGTTCGTTGACGTCAAAATACTAATGCTGTTTCTAAACAGCTCCAAATGGTTCATGAAGTAGTGTCCGGGAATGGATCGATCCACCCCATCCCACCACATTTTGGATTCACAACGGACCCTTTGATCTAAGTGTGCCCCATCCCAGGACAGCCACTCTAACCTAGCCTAGCTAGCCTAAGACAGTTTACTACAAAAGAAAACACGATTTCCATCTCAGTGCCCAGATTTCAATGTTCTGTATCACCAAACATACTTTTATCAGCAGTCCAAAATACAGATAAAAATAATCGAAACTTCTAATATTAATGTTGATTTATACTTAAATTAATTGAATTGAATTTTATCATTTTTACATAAATCGTGCGATTATTTATAAAAATAATCTCCCCCGCCATTTTAATGTTGAAATAGTTCAAAAATTAATTATATGTAAAAAATTCATTTTTTAAGTGTTATTAACTTCAGTTATAAATCAAAATTTCGGTTCGGTCTGCACATGTGGTAGGTATGTATCTCCCCTCTCCAATCAATAAAATTTATAAATATATTCCTATTGTTTTTATTTATATGTTATGCCCTTGATTTTTATAACAATAATAATCAATCACAAATAGGTAATTAATGTAATAAACAAGTAAGTTAACCCGTTGAAAACATTAACGGTATAAAAACTTTCTATACTTTCATTGAGAAAAACAAAACTTTAATTCTGTATCAGCAAGGCTTTAAGTTATTTTCACATATGCCCGGTAAAGACAATAAAGACAATGGCCCGGAGGGTAGCAAGAGTCGATAACAGGATGTCCGATAGAAAAAATTTATTGTAGTAAATTATAGAATATAAATATTTAAAAAAATCAATCAAATTGCATTAATTTTTATATCATATCTGCAATAAAATTGCCTATAAATAAAACGGGTCAAGCTAGTATTGTAAATTTTTAAATAGGAAAAAACATTGGACATAGGACATTCAAAATTATCATGTATTATGATAATATCAAAATCAATCCAGTTTTACTACTTTTTGATTTGTATAAATTTTTTAAAATAAACCAAGGATAAAATGTAAAAGTAAGTTACTCCAAGTGCTAACAATAATTCAAGTTGATTTATTGATAGAAGGCGGATATACGTAATTGGTGAAAATTTTTCTGAAGAATCCATCCGGTATTTTATTGAGTTTAAATTAGTACACATACTTGCAATTTAACCTTTATCTAACATCGTTAAATATCGTGGCATGAAAATGAAAGCAAAAAAAAGTTAGTACTCTTTAAATAAAATATCGACGTGATTTTTATAGACATTTCGATATTGAATTCATCTATTGAGTACATATAGCCCTCTTATATATAAAAATTATTTTATACTTTAAGTCCATCTTCGTATGTTCATAGTTTTTTTTAAATAATTTTCAATGTTTTTAAACGAATAATTCCAATAACAAAGAAAAGTATTGCTAATGATATAAATAGGGTCGATAATGCCAGTTAAGGGTCAAATAGTTTTACTATTACGCAGTAATCGATACAAACCAAATGGTTTTATAGGCATTTGAAAGGTTTCATATACTCCCACATACCTTTTACTGGTAGATGTTAATTACCTATCCTCAATAAAAAAAATTGAAAAAGCTCACAAACATTAACTTTTTATTTAATCCAATTTTATGAGCTAGTTGAGTGTGTTTCATAACAGAGGGCAATAAATTACACAAAGGAATATAGGAAAATTAAGGCTGTTGTCTTCTCATAATACTATAAAAAAGTTTTGGATTATATGCACGGTATAATGGCTTGTAGTGAAATAATGAATAATTTTTATCTCTACTGTACCACTCAACTGTTATCATACAATGTATAGTGTACGAAGAGTTACAAATTCTGTTAATATAATTATCTCTCTTCAACCACAATACTCTGACTATAGTCGTTTCTGTTCAACAATAAAATTGATTCACTTTGCATTATTATATCTCAACAATGATGAGTTATTAACGGCCTTTTCTTAACAATTGATATTAATCAATAATATGTCTGACAAATTATGTCAAATAATAAGATTCTCCGATTAAAAATATTTCAGAATTTTCTACGAAAATAATGTTCACCTCTCCTCCTTTCCTTAAAAATTATATTTTTCGCTTTAATCTGCAGAAATACACAAAGACAAATTTCGAAAACTACAGACTCTTAATCGAATCGGAAACGTCGGGCATAGGCGGATGCCTTGGTATCATAAAAGACATAGACGAAGATTCGAAGAAGAAAACAACTTCTCATTATATAAATTTCTACTTCAAGAAGAAGTTTGCAAGACAAAAACGACGGAGTTTTGCAATTATTCTTATTAAAGTTCCTTGCTTCTCGTTTTCGCTAAAACAATACAGAATTTTCATTGAAAATGATGAAATTTCTCCTGTATAAGCTTTTTTATTCGAATACGTTGATTATTGGACATCAGATATAATGTTACAGCGACATCTTCATGTAGCATGCAGATAAATTACAGTTGTATATAATTATTTCTTGTTTACCATGCAGTTATATATTTAGTCAAGACAAACACCAAGACTATTAGTTATACCATTCACTACTACATGGCGCTACATGTATCACAGTTTTTATAATTATTGTTGTCATATGATAATTATATTCCTAGTAACATCTCAATTGTTTGCTTTTATCTATAATCAAAGGTCAATATTTATACAATTACAATAATAAAAGAAAAATTATCTGGACTTTAGATTAACGTAAATCCCCCACGAACATTATGTGTGACAATATATACCCAGATATGATGATGATGTTTTACTGTAATTTATATCACAAAAACATAAAAGATAATAAATATTATTTATAATAAGCGATGACTTTACATTACATGGATGTTTTTAAGTCATAATATTAAATACAAAAAATTTAATTAAAAATTCTGTAGACAAAAAGTATGACACATTTAATGTTTTGTTTACGTTTTAAACAAAATTTTTTACGAGATTATTGTGGGTTTAATATATTTAAATAAAAATGAAAGCCATATTTGAATAATAAATTTTTAAGAACTGTACATTCTATTCGTTTTATGCTCACATTATTTTTCACAGTTGTTACTAAATTGTTTCTAAAATTTATTTGTTTAAAAACAAAGGCAATGTGTTCTACATAGCTGCAGTTTATATTGCATATATTCCTAGCAAATATACAAAAAATAAGAGAATGAAACATTTGAATTTTTTTTAAATAAATTAATTTTACTGTTAAATTAATATATTTGAGAGCATTGAAAACCCAAAAAGCCAATTTTGTATGATAGGACGTTCAATAATTTTCAAAAACAAAACATTAAATACCGATAATAAGAGTGGCTAAATTATTTGGGCTAACTTAGGATTTCAGAAATCCTAGAATACATCTTTCTAGCAAAAACAGGACACTATTAATTTTTATCGCCCTATTAAAAAGAGGAGTTGTATAAGTTTGACGTGTCTGTTTGCCTGTCTGTGGCATCATATCTCCTAGACGAATTGTACGATTTTGATTTTTGTTTTGGTTTGATTGATAACTTGACTGAGAGTGTTCTTAGCTATGTTTAAAGTGCTAGTGTAGAATTCCGTGCTCAGAGGGTTCGGAAAGGGTCAGTGGATTCTGTAAAAGATTTTTTGGGATTGCAGTGTCAGAAATAGACAAAAAAATCAGAATTAACTCAAAAAAATATGTACTACATTTTTGAAGACATAAGTTCATTTATGTCAATATTTTAAAAAATTGAGAGGTCTGCAAAAAGGGAGCTTCATGATAACTTGGGCTCATAACAGGACAAGAAAAGGAGTCCTAACAACAAAAAATATGTTTCTAGCTATAACTCATGAAATTGTTTTGTCAAACGAGGAACAAAATGAAAAAAATTGAAAGAGCTTTTTTATTCACCAGGTAAGACAAATTTTGTTCTATTCTATAAATTTCTTTTGTTCCACTTCTTTGTACGAAAAAAAAGGTTCACTGTACAAAGTAAATACATGATATATATTTTCATAGCTATAAAGCTAATTTCTCATGAAAGTAGATAATGATTTTTCAAGCCTTTACAACGACTTCTGTGATTTTTCTTGTATTTATGTAATCTGACATCAGATTGCTATTTTTTGCATGGAGTGCATGTTATACTGTGCGTGTTTTGCTAAGTTTTTCCAACACCATTTTCAGGAAGGACCTTAAATAGTTTTGGAGTTATTTTATGTAAAATGACGCATGTTAGGATACATAAATAATGAATTTATTTAATTTGTTCCGAGTTGATTTTTTATCTTTAAATCTATGTATTTTTATTGCATTTAAAATAAATAATTTTTATTTCTAATATAAATAAATAAAATTCTTTGAAAATAATAATAAATTGTTATAAATAATGTAGGTTTTTTTTAAATAATTAATGAACAACATATTTGTATAAAATAAATATTAAAACACCTTTAGATTGTAATGGTTAAGTTAAGTTTACTTTTGTTAAGGTGTGTGTGATTTAATAAGATTTATATTGAACAATTAAAAATATATTATTTTAAGAAATACAATTTATATTAATTGTTTAAAATTATTTTATTTATAAATATTTTGTAATAAATAAAAAATTATTTTTGTTGAATTTTTATTTATGAAAGAAAAGACTAAACAAATTAATGTTTACAAGAGACAAGAAAACTCGTTGAAAAATCAACGTTTTAATTTGTATTTGAATAGAATTTTTTTGATTTTCTTGAGCTTATCTTAAGTCTTAGGGGAAAAGCTAGATATTTTTTTTTCAGTTTGAATGAAAATCATTATTTTATGATCCCAAGATTTCGAATAATTATGTCCGTATTTATTTAATCGTATTGACAACTGACATAAAGGCGTGGCTTAATAAATATGGCTGACTTTAGGTTGCAAATATAAAAACAATGCATTTGTTTTATATGAAATATGACATAATAATAATAATGGATTTTAACCTCCGTTTTTCAGACATCCACCTATAACAGAGGCCATCCACATCATTATTTTAGATCTTTATTTTAAACTACATCCGATTGTACAATTAAATTTATGATGTGGGTGGAGTCGGTTACTTCGTTCTTATCCAAGCGACGACAGTGTGATAAAGTTGCTGCCTGAATTAAAATCCGCAACCTCCCAGTCAATAGTCCAACGGTTATAGGCGTTGCTGTTCGTGCTAGTTTAACTATTTTATAAGTATTTTATAAGCGTTTTTTGACGATATATCTAGCAGTAAAATGAGATCGAGCAGTTTGTCGGAGTATTTCCATTTTAATTTGATAATAATTAATTGTTTTTTATTTATAATTGATATTGACAGAATCCGATGCAACTTTATTATAGTTAGAATTTTAACCACCAGGCGTCATGACCAAAATCGTCAGATGTCAATTGTTATTCTATCTCAAGACATTACTTATTTAGTTCGTTGCATTTTAAAACGAAATTTTATTTTTAAGACCTTTGAAGATGACATCATGAAAACAATTATTCAAAACGGGTTTTAGTCTGTGGAAATATTTCCACTATGCTTAAGTCATAATACGCAATTTTTGTAAAAATAAAGAATGATTTATTTTCTTGCAAGGTATACTTTAGTTTTATTTTGAGCTTTATGCATAAACTTTCAAGGCTATAAAGTTTCGGATATAAAAAAGGACATCGACCGGAGTATAATCAAAAAGTTTAATATCTAGTTATGATGTAATAAATAAACAATTTTGTTGATTTCAAAAAAATAAGAAAAGACAAATAATGATATTATAGAGTCATATCGGATAAAATTTCAAATGAAATCCCACAGGATATAATAAAATTTAATATTTACTTATATAAAATAAAAATGTAATATCGTATATTGTAATAAGAAATATAATCTTGTGTTTGTTTATTAGAAATGTCAACTGCAATTATGGGGTCGTCAGCGTCAGCGTTACAACGTCAAAAAACATGTAGAAAATGCAAATATACGCAACTTCGCTAACGTGAATTTTTTATGCATGTTCTGATCTATATATTATTCCAATGTTCTATTGTTTATATGAAATAAATTTTCTAGAAATTTTAGATTTCCACGAATACATTGTATCATTTTCTATGTGGAAGTAGTATTGATAAGACAGTTAGCAGCTATTTATACATTTTGTTTTATCTTAAATATACTATTTTGCCTAAAGTGATTCTTTTTCCATTATGTGGTTTTTCATACAGCGTACATAAAAATATTGGGATATCACTACCTCTATATATTATAAATGCGAAAGTAAGCATGTTTGTTTGTTTGTTTGTTACGCTTTCATGCTAAAACTAGGGAATGGTTTTAGATGAAACTGTACAGCAATATAGCATAACACATGAGATATTATTTATAAAGATATATTAATAAAAAAAAAAATTAAAAACTAATTTAATTTGACATTACCATAAATTAAAGATTTCTGTAAAAATAGTCATTTGACATTACCATAAATTACAGATTTCTGTAAAAATAGTCGATATAAAATATTTCACGGCCATCTTTTCTGATATACTCAATGAATAATTACGATTATTATACATTTAAAAAAATAGAAAACCATACATATATTTTACCTGTGTGAAACAATCCTTACCAGTATTTGTATTATTAAGGGAATACGCGAGAGCAATCTTTATCAATCTTTACTTTTAAACCCAGCGAAGCGGGTGGGTATCACTCTAATATATTATAAATGTGAAAGTAAGGATGTTTGTTTGATTGTGTTTGTTATGCTTTCATGCAAAAACTGATAAATGGATTTGAATAAAACATAACAAGAATATAGCTCATACATCAAAATAACACATGAGATCATGTATTAAAAAAAATTAAATTAAGTCGACGGCTTTTCAGTACGCAATCTATTAGCATTATTTTGAACCATAAATTAAATATATCTAATAAAAATGCTGAACTAGATACAACTCATGGCCACCTTTTCTGATACACTCAATGAATCAAGACTATATAACATATCCAAAAAAAATTGAAATCAGTACTTATATATTTTACTTGTGTAAAACAATCCCTACCCTTATTTCGAGTGTTATGGAAGGGGTAAGAGAAGTGGAAGATATAACGCGGTGATCTTTATTTTTAATCTCTCTAATTATTATCCTATTTATTGTTATAATCCCGTGTTATAATGTAGAATAATATTTTTTATAATCTTGTATATAGCAAAAATAAAAATATATTTTGCACAATAACTACTGCATTGCTGATAGATCTAGTATTCTATTTTCAATGTTATACAGAATGAAAGAAGTGTTTGAGGTTAGGTTATTCTGTGTGATATATTTTCTAGTACTTGAGACTCAACCAACAGTTCTTTATCCATATTCCACTATACAGTACACTGACTACATATTACACATACAAAGGAAAGCAGAAAATTTTACTCTATACGTCTACATAATATGTAGGAAAAACTCGTAATATTGATTCATATAGCACAAAATATAGCTTTATATTATGACTAGGGCAGTGCACTGTATTTGATAGTCATAGATAGAACGGCTAGAAATATTTAGAATGTATGTTGTCAAGGTGACCTAAATAAAGTCCGTTGATGTCAAAGCACTCCTGCTGTTCTTAAACACCTCCAAATGGTTCATGGAGTAGTGGCCGGGGATGGGCCAACCCTTTACGGTATCAAAACGAACCCTATGGTCTAAGTGTGTCCCACCCCAGGACAGTCACTCTAACCTAACATAACCAAACCATGATGTCAAGGCATGTTCTCCGCCGGAGATTTGAGATTTCTACAGGCAGGTGCAAATAACATGTACAGGCGCTACAAGTGGGATCGTCAAAGATCTCCATGCAATGAAAGTGATAGTTCAATCGATAGTGTCTTGTGAAGAGTTCCACCATCCTTCTCAACAGTGCTTTAATAAGTTTCAGACCAGCACAGTCGAATGGCCGAGCTGTGGTTAGACACAGTTTGGTCTGTCGCATACCGTGTGCAAAGCCCCTGTAATCAATATAGGCTGGTCGTAGCCATTCCTTGATTCGGTAAATTACGGAGCATCTTGTTCTGGGAATAATAAACTCAGGTGAAAAAGGCTTTTGAGAGTCCGTTGCTTCTTTTCCTTTAACGCCTGAGTGGCTCGATACCAAGGTCACTCTGACTTTGTTGTTCAGTGCCAGGCAATTAAGCTCCTCGAAGCATTCATAAACTTTCATCGATTTGAAACGCCCCAAGGGTCATTCCTACAAACTTTTTCTTCTACAAAAATTCAAAAATTTTTAAGGGGTCTGGAAAATGCGTATGTTGTATTGTATTTATGCTAGAGTAGACAGTGTGAAGGAGGACAGAGTGAGGGCGGAGAAGAAACCAAACTCAAGTTTTGTAACATAAGTACTAAATTGATGACGTCACTTTCCTTTACCAACTCTCTCTCTGTGGTATTATTTTCCGTGGTGTGCGTAAAGAAAATTTACTTCAAAAAGTAAATCAGATAAATGCACACTCTTTTTTAAGTTAGGTGGTACGATTAGCGCTACTCTTCCCTAATCATTGAAGACGACACCATGAATGAAAAGTGCTATTCTTAAAGTGTTAGAAAAAATGGTTTTTTCAATTTTATTTTCAATCTCTTCCATGACATGCCAGTATTTTTTCCCTTTAAGTTCCCGGCTATACAAATTTTCATGGAAGAAAAAGACACAATCTTAATGACACAGCATTCTCTCAGCTCTAATGAAATAACTGACAAATACTGCGTTTGGTTCTAGATCAAATTTAATACTCCTCAAGTCAAGATTATAATATTCTTGAAAAATACTATATGAGAAATATTTTACTAGCATGTGTAGTAAACGAAAATATAGTATTTAATATTTAGTTGTGTGTTCTGTATAGTAAATAACACGACATGGCATCTACTAAAGCTAGCATTCTGGTAAAACAAGCAAGCATACATAACATTTAAATATTATTTAACTTTTTATTATACCTTGCATATATGTAATATGCAAGGTATACTAAGTTTAGTCCCAAGTTTGTAACGCTTAAAAATATTCATGCTATGAACAAAATTTTGGTATAGGTGTTCATAAAATCATTAGTCGATTTTCGATTGTCCGTTCGTCCGCCTGTCAACTCGATAACTTAAAAGCGAAAAAATATATAAAGCTGAAATTTTTACAGCGTACTCAGGATGTAAAAAGTGGGACCCATCTCGTAAACGTTAGAGATAGAACAAAATTTTAAATGTAAAAAGTGTTCCTCATAAAAAAATAAACAACTTTTGTTTGAATTATTTTTTCGTAAACATCGCTGTTTACCCGTGAGGGCGCTAATTAGGCTTAAATTGTATAGTCTATATTATATGGGAATATCAGTTATGTATGTGTGACATTTATGTATGTGTAATGTGATAGAGTAATCAACACTGTCTATGAATGGTATTTCAACAATTAACTAAGTCAATTGTTTGTTTTCACTTGTTTTATTTGAGATTTAATATTTAAATATTATTGTACTCGTGGTTTATATTTTGTTTATACGTCAATTTTTAAAATCGGTTAAGTGTGGTGGTTCACTTGAACTAAAAATTGTTAAAATTATAAATTTGAATCTTTAAAAATTTTTAAGACTTAATTTTCTTGAATTTTATTCCCTGTAGAACGTTTTTCAAGAATGATATATATCAAAATGTAAGTGTGATATACACAAAAATCAGGTTAATTTAATGATTGGGTGCAGAGTTTCTGAGATATCGCAATATTTGGATCGATTTTAGTCCGTATCTCAAAAACTATTCGAAAAGTCATGAGATGCACTCGATTTTTGTACTTTTTGGGTCAAAATTACCTTATATATTGAGTTTTATCAAAATTGGAGAGAAAAAAAATTTTTCGATTTTTTGCAATTTTTTTAAGGGGTACCCTTTAAAAAAAATCGAGAAAAACGCAAAAAATATTTTTGTTTTGGAATTTGATGACACTCAGTTGATGGGCTAATTTTGATCCAAAAAGTATAAAAATAAGGTTAATTTAATGATTGGTCTATAAAAAGTTACAATATCAGCGAGTATCATGGCCAAAACTTCATTTTCAAAAAAGCTCCTCACCAAAAAATTAAAATCCATAAAGTTGTGAACAAAAGGGAGGATAAGGTAGGGCTATAACGTGATTAGTCGAGAAATTGATCAGCAAAGCGGGCGGGTATCTGCTAGTTATCGTATGAATTATTTGCAGGTATGGAATCCTAAAAAAAAGTGATTTTACTCTAGTTAAGATAATAATTTAATACATTTTACTACTTTTTTAATTAAATTCTAATGCATTTAGTAGGTATTTCTAGTTATAAATTTTACATTTCTATTTAAATTTTATCCATGTGGATAAAGAGAGTAAATAAGGTTATTTTAAATGGAAATTAAATCCAGAGTAATGTTTTTCTGGAATCGTAATGTAGGTACTGAAAATGTTTTTCTGTGTTTTAGTTTTCTGTTCATTGCTAAAGAACCCGCACATTGATATCGGTGAATCGAAAATTTCCATGTACTTCGATATATACGTGCACTATTTGGGACAACAAGAATTACTGTA
This sequence comes from Chrysoperla carnea, assembly GCF_905475395.1. NCBI lineage: Eukaryota > Metazoa > Arthropoda > Insecta > Neuroptera > Chrysopidae > Chrysoperla > Chrysoperla carnea. The sequence continues at coordinate 120,260,062 of NC_058337.1, read as the reverse complement.
TATAGTACTAAGACGAAGTGTGTATACATATACTCAATACACACACAATCACACACACACAATTGCATATTTATAAATTTCCTTTTTTTGTCTATCTTTTCAAAAAATCGGCGAAAAAAATGGTTTTTATTTCTAAATTTTCCAAATTTTTGTTTTATTAAACATTGGTTTTTAACTTAAGGTTGCCTTTACTTTTGGATTATATACACGGTATGAGTATATAAGCTTGTAGTGAAATAATGTTTAATTTTTTATCTATTCTGTACAACTCAACTGTTGTTGTGTTGTACGATGAGTTGTTTAAAATTCCGTTAATATAGTTATTTCTTTTCAACCACAATATCCTAACTATAGTTGTTTCTGTTCAACAATAAAATGTTTTAATTTCGCATTATTATATCTCAACAAGGAAACGGTTAATAATTTTGGTTTTAGTCTTTTTAACTCAGAATAAATACATCAGTGTTCAGTTAATTTTTTTAAAGTTTCTGACAGTTGGTTTTGTTTCTAGAATTAAAAAACTTGTTCTTAGAAGAAAAAACATAACCTCTACGATGTTCTCCATGTTAATGGTTCGAACTTTAATTAAGATGATTAATTAACTTAGGATTTTTTGACACAATGCTCATAGCGAGACAAAAAGTCTCTAAATTATGTGTACTTTAATTATATAAATATCTCGTTTCACAATCGATGGAAAAATTTCATTATCAAATACACCTACATTAACACTAAAATATCATCAAATTACGAATAAAAGTGGGTTTACGAACGAGTTACCTTAAATGAAAAATTATTTCTCAAAACTACACCAAATTTAAAATTACATAAACTGATGTCAAAATGTGCAACAATATTGCAATAAAATTTGTTTAAATTGAGGAAATGCAGTATTATTATTACATGATTTTCCTATACATAATCAATTAATTTTAATTAATTAATAAAAACAATTGTTATAAAAATTATAAAAAAATTAAATAAATACGGAAATTGTAAATAAAAATCACATAACATAACTCTCTTATTACCAGACCAGGTAATTGTAAAAATTTATCCGTGAGAATATTATTTATTATATTGAATTCTTTAAATAATGTTATTTTATTTTGAATAAAATAAATAAAAGTAAAAATATAAATGCAAATAATTATCTTTTTATATATTACATTAAAAAAAATTCGAACCAAATAATTCATATCCCAAGACTAAAAAAGCGATTTTAATTTGTCCTAGATTTTAATTCCTAATAAAAAATCACTTTCGCTAAAAAATCGTCGGTTTTCGAAGGAAATTACCGATTAGATAAGTCATACTGAAGATGACTACTTTGTATTGAAATGCGATTTTATAACACAAAATTATTGATCTAGTAATTGAAATGAAAGTGCATCGAATTTTTATGGAAAACAATACATTAAATATTTAATACAAAAAAAAAAACTTACCGGATTGTTTCTGCTGAATCGAAGGTCGTAATTTTTTCCCTTTCTTGATTGAATCCAATAATTTTTCATGAGGAGTTAAACAACGCACCAATGGTGGTAATTTTCTATCTGATACCTATTAAAAGAAGTATAATTAAGCACAATAATTAATTAATTAAATTTCAATTAAAATAATCAATTATGATGGAAGAGAGGGTAACATTCAGTTTATGCGATAAACGAATTTGTTTTCAATGTAGTGATATCGTAACTCGAAAAACTCGAGTAAGTTTATTATGTCACTTGAGCCGTACTCGAGTCACTATTTATACTCTCCGAAAACTCTAGCAAGATTTGTATAGTGAAAAATCCTAAACATTTTTCAGGATTTTTCACAAAATAATTCGAGTCAGTCGAATCACTCAAATAAAAATAGGATTCGAGCCGCATTACGAAATTCCCATACTACGCTTAAACTAACAACTTATGACTTCACCCGATTTTTGCTTTTGTATTAATCAATGGTAAGTAACCTGGTAGTCCAAATTGGAACTACTGAAGACGAGTCCTCTTCTGGTTTTAATTAGTACGCATTATTAACGCAAGTTGGCGGGTTTTATCTGATTTGAATTTGAATATTTTTATTGGCCTTTAAAAATGGTAAGTACAGGTATTGCCATCTGGTAGTCTAAATTAGAACTACTTAAATTCGGTTCATTTTCTCTTTTATTTAGTACGAATTATTATCGCCAGTTGGCGGGGTTGCAATTTCCAATTATCAATAATATTATGTACAATGGTATTGGCTGTTTTTTAAATAGACAAATGGTGGAACCATGGACAATTTACTCTGAAGATTCTGGTAAGAATTATATTTCTATTGGTGGTTCTTTATTATATTAACTTGAAACCAATGTATCATATATTTTTCCAATCATTTCTTATGAAAAAATGGTTCTAGTCAAATTTAAATTTTTGGGAAAGGTTAATTCTTAAAAAGAGTAAAACAAAAATGTCTATGGCAATTATTGAATAAATTAACCAATTGATTAATGGAAAAGAAGAATTCTTAAAACGTCTTAAAAATATTTATTTTATTTAGAATCTTAGTATTTTTACTAAATACCAGCAAATTTAACTACAATAAACAATAAACCAATTTTATAGCTGAAAATCCCTAAGTAAATAATTCGTCTAAACATTTTCTAATAATAATTTATAATAACTTTTACTTTTTTTTCTTGCAAAAATAAATAAAAATGAATATGTCTAGTAATTCTATTGTAATATAAAATATATTAGTTTTTATTTGAATTTAGAATTTTAGATTTACTAAAGTGTGAATCCTGTTATTTGATTTAAGAAATATTGAATAATATTATTTTTTTATATTTTTATTAAAAATCTATTTTATGATCTATTTTTTTATTTAAATTTTAATATTAAATTTATTAAAATTAAGTTTAAAAAAACATTAAAAAATTCACTTTCTTTTAAAAATTCATTATTCAATTATGGTCTAAATAATTTGTATATTTTTAAATATTTTGTAGGATAATTTTTTTGTTGTACAAATAGGATGTGATGTTATTTGAGGGATCTTTGGTAATTTGTTTAAATTTTATAATATGTTGGCAAATTTAATTTAAATAAAGAAAATTTTGTTAACTTAATAGTCTAACATTTTTAGCATATTAATTGTTAAACAATAATAGATTTGTAATAAAGACTGAAGAAACGTTTAAAATTTGCATATCCTCGGTATCTAACTAATGTCACAATTGTTTTTAAAATTTGTTAATTAAAAATTCAATATCTGGATGACCTAGTATTTTTTGACCTTTCCTCGGTATTTTTTTTAGCTAAAAAGACACAAATTTTATCACTCATATAAGACCGTTTAAAATGTCTCCCAACAAATACCAATGTACAATGTCCCGGCAGTGTAGTTTATTTTGTTAACTACGACATACACCAATAGATGTCAAGAAAAGTCATATTTTGCAGTTTATGTTTTTTCCTGAAAACACTGATAAAACGACGTTTTTTTAAAATAAAACCTAGCTACATCGACTTTTCGCCTCAAAACTCCCTGCTTCAATCCAATTTCATAAAAATCGTTGGAGCCATTTATATAGGAGAATTGATAGATTTAGTCATAGAGAGGCACCAGGAATTATAGCGTCCAGGAATTACTACCGATCGAGGGAATATAGCGTATTCAGGTTCTAGATTAGAAGGAATCAATATTGCAAATAAAATTTGAATTAAAAAACAAATTACTTACTTTTCGTAATGGTGGACGTTTTCTTATAAATTCTAAAATAACAGCATGTGCATCTTTCTTGACTCGTGGTGGTACATCGCCATCAATCATAACCTTACGTAATTTATATCGTCGTGAACGAATATCATCCATTAAAATTTCATATGGAGTTAATTCGTACTCGATTGGTGTTCGACTATAATCGACTTTTTTTAATTTTACACCCATACGTAATTCACCAATCACTTGTACCCAAAATCGAGACTATAAAATAAATAAATTAGTTCAAATTAGTAAAAGATATTGCTTATTAAAATTCAGTAAATTCGACAAGCATATTAGCAATCATTTTTTCGTGAAAATAGTTGGCGAATTAAAAAATTTGGAAGATTTATGAATGACTTGCATCATCACTGTTGAATCATCTTCATTCTTTAAGCTTATGATATCAAAGATTTAACAGAATTTAATATAAGATTTTGTTAACTTTTTTAGAAATTTTTCTGAACCCGAAATGAACTCGAAAATAATGCTTACTAATATATCTCGGTCTAAACTATTTATTGGTAATGTAAAAAATATATGAGTTAAATAAAACACATAAAGAAAATTATATTTCTCTGCGGCAGAGTAGAAGATACAATTGAAATTTATTTCTATCTATTTCTCTTTATAGAAAACTGAAAACCATGGAAGAAGTAATAAATTCTAAGAATAAAATTGAAAATTTATTTAAAAAAAATGTATGGGTCGGGGTTCCAGGACGGAAGTGAAACTTCTCTCGCGTTATATTGAAACAAAATTTATATTAAATATAAATATTTATAATTGATTATGTAAAACGGCAATAAATAGCCATCTGTGAATGGGGAATAGAACTATTAGTTAAATTTTAGAATATGAGCGCCCATCTGTGAATAGGAAATGAAATTATTGTTAGTCAGTCAGCACTCGCGTCAACCGTTCGGTAATCTCTAGTCTTCAGCAAAATACTCTTAATGCGAGTGCTAACGGGTTAATATTAGACAGTGAGATGAAGAAGCGGAGTTTCTAGTTTCGATAAATTACAATGTGATGGCATCATATATTTTTACTGATAAGTTTTTTGAGATACACTTAAAGAAGTTTCACTTCAAAAAAGATTGACCCAGAGAAATTTAAAAATACTAAATTCAAATGAATAAAACATATTAAGGAGATCCTCCTACTACAGTCGATTTGAATATTACGATCCGTTCCAGAATTTTTTTTTCTTAAATACGCTCTAGACAAATATTTATATAAAGTGCGCAATTTAATTTTAGCCAGTAGGAGAATCTCCTTAAAAAAACAATTTCATTATCTCTAATACTGTGAAAAATACATTATAGATTTTAGTAAAAAAAGGAAAATAGGTGGAGAAAAACTATTATGAAAAACTAAAGCCAGAGCTTAAAAAAAATATGTGAAAAATGAAAAATAAAAATAGATGATGGATGAAAAAACGAAGATCACACATGCTCGAATCAAAAAACAAAGCTCTGAAAATAATATTTACATACTTGCAGCGCTCGCCAAATCCTACGGCTTGACTGGAAATTGGGATTTTTTTTGATCAGCAAAAAAGGATTTGATTGAAAATTTTGATGATTATTTTTATATATTTAAAGCCAATAATTTGTTGCCACCACGCAAATGCCAATAAATAAAAAAGGTTTTTATGCACACACGCGCACGCGCCATGTGTATATGGTAACATAATGTGCGCATGATTCTCACCCAACTAACATTTTTTCAATAAGTTTTTTTCCAAATATATATCGCGGAAAAGTAATAATATCGATAAACTTACCCAATCCATGGTTTGTAATTTGTCTAAATCCGAACATGATGATATGTCTGGATTTGGACGAAAATCTCGTGCACCAGTTGATGAAACGGTTTGTAAAAATGTTGCTAATTCACGTGCTTCCGCATATAATGCGCTAACTACTTTTCTATAATGTTTCTCAGCATCTGGTCCAATATGTTCCACGCACAACTGCAACAAAAAATAAATTTTTCAAAAAATTGTATTAATTCACAAAATTTCGTAATAATGTGGTTTTATTTATACCCAATTAAAAAATTCCTTATATCCGACGATGAAATTGAGGTTAGGTCAGCATTGGGTAGTCAATTCAGCTTTGTTATTTCAGTTCTGGTCCAAGCTAAACTAAATCAAATGTACCAAGCGCCTTGGTTTGTCAGCTCTTACCTACGCCCAGTCCTGGATTTAGGCTTAGGCCCGTGAGGCCCGGGCCTAGGGCGGCACAATTTTAGGGGCGGCAAAATTTTCGAAACGTCATAATTTTAAAAGCAAACCATTTCAAGGGCAATCAATAAAATTTATTGAATAATCTAATGATTGAAGTTACTTTTTAATGTGCCTCAATGTTAATTTTTTAATAGATCAATTGGCTTTTATCAATATTAGTTTTATCGATAAATATTATGGATTATTAAAAAAAAATAAAAACAGAATGCTGAATTGAAAAATTTTGAGAACTTATGTACCTTTTTTGTATTTTCAGTGAAATTTTTGTATTTTCAGTATAATTAATCTCATTTTAAAATGTACAGAACCCTGAAACAATTTTTATTTATATAGTTCTTCATTAATTTACCTAATTAATCTACTTCCGGTTGTCTATCTGTCTCTCTGTCTGTACGTCTGTCAACACGATAACTCAAAACAAAAAGAGATATCAATCTATAGCGTGCTCAGGACGTAATAAGTGAGTCTGAGTTCGTAAACGAGCAACATAGATCAATTGGGGTCTTGTAACTGTTAGAGATAGAACAAAAGTTTAAATGTTAAAAATCTTCCTTATAAATAGCGGCTGAGAGGGCGGCATTCAAACCGGGCCTAGGTCGACATTCAGCCTTAATTCGCTACTGCCTACGCCTAGGGCCTAGACCAATTACGTATTTAAAACCCTTATCCAATGAGAATGAACCAAGTTTTGAATTAAATTTAGGGTTTTTGCTGTTGTGGCAGTTGCGATTATGAGCGTGATTGTAAAAACATCCAAATAACCGCAAGTGCTCACACTGATTCAAACCCCGGTTGTGACAAACTCATTTATTAATGAGTCTTTACAAAAGAATGTGTATCTCAATGTTTTTGTATGGAGCAACGTACCCCCAAAAGCGTTGAAACAATTTTGGTTAGGTTTTTTGTTTTGTTTGGAAGGTGACTTGATGATCGAAAATATTCTTAGCCTACGTTTAAATAAAGTCTTTTTGTTTTGGGCAGTGATTTTGTGAGAAACTGTATTTTTCGACATTTTAAGGATCTTGCTCATCTCAATAGCTCTTCCAAATTGGGATAGAGTGTTGGAAATGTGTAAGTTCACACAGTGAAGACTTTTTTTTTCACTTTCATTTGAGGTTAATTTATTTTTGATTAATTTAGTTTAGCGTTAGTTTTGAACTCCAAGCCCAGTACTCAACGAATTCTTTTTAGGCTTGAACCAGTATTGACTCGGATGTTATTCCAACTATGAGAAAACCACGCGAAAAGTCAGTCTTGCTATCAATTATTCACGTGAGGGGATTTTCAATAACTATTATCACGCTAACGTGTGATAAAATTATATACATATTACATAACAAAAGAGAGTGTTGTGGGACTAAGGAGGAGGTGCAGTGAATTATGTCACATACAATTATGTAAATAAATAATTAAATTTAGTTTGACTATGTCTGTCATCAAAGATTATATTTGGTTTTAGGTTTATTGAAATACATGTCGCAGATAAGTAGTTAATTAGTCGTTCAGTTAACATCCTAGCCTTTTTACTAAACAGCACCATTCAACTAACGGTTTGAATTATTGGAATCCCTAGCCACGAAAATGTGACTGACTTGCCACAGCCTCTATCAAAAAATTAGACTTCCTAAAATTTCGAGTAAACGCATATAAACTATGAGAAACACCAATAATATTGTTGTTATTCGTCCGTCATATTATCAGTGTCCGGGATTCAGCGTCATGTGGCAGAAAGTGGAACTAAATTAAAATGATTAGGATAGGCAAATGTTAAACTTTATCGATTCAACTCATTAGCCTAGTTGTTTAATTGAATGGCTGAATGTCGTTCCGGCTTTTAGTTGAACGACCCAGTTTAGTAAAATGGCTAGGCTATTAATTGAACGGCTAATTAAGCTAGTTGGCTGCGATATATACATAACTTGTGTATGTAGGTTTAAATTACAACACAAAAAAATTTAGAACAGACTGACGGATCTATTACCAAAGCAATCAAAGCAAAGCTCTTTTAATAATAACAACAGCAAAAATTTCCACATTTTTTCGTGATTTAATATTTTAGTTTCCCATTTTTTTGTTCGAATTGTATAATAAATAGTGAAATAAGTAGAAAAACCAAATAATATATGATTCTCAGGGTCGACTTAAGAAAAATCAATTCAATACGTAGAAAACTCTTGACAAATAATAAAAAACTCTTAGCCAAGAAAAAGATTCTTAGAATATGACACAAATAACAAGTTCTACAACCGAATAGACCGAACCTTTTACAGGTCCGGAGTATTGTTATAATGGCGAGTTGGTCATTGGTTGGAAAACGAGATTTTCTCCAACTAGCAAAACTAACTACTACAAAAAGCTGTCATTTATTTTCAATTTTTTTAAAAATTTTTCTACGGATCCAAATTATTAACTAACAACATCTAGACCAAATAAATATATATATAAAAAAATAGTGATTACAATTAATTAGTTCCACACGTCTGCGTCGTGTGAGTCAAGTAAGCCATGGTATAATATTTTGACAATAAATATTATTATAAAAAGACTTTGTATACCCACAAAATATTATTACATACACACGTACTTGTAAATAAATATTCAAAAATAAATAAAGGTTTTTAAAATTTTTTTTTTTTGTTATTCAGTGTGTGTCTTATGGTAGTGTATGTAAGTAATAACAATAACAATAAGCTATTTATGAATATCACTTTTAATTTCATTTCAACTTCAAGTGAGTAGTGAGTAGTAGTATATCACTTTATACGTATTTAATGTTTTATATGATTATGTGTAGTACCTGAACAATAATGTGATGTCATATTTTATTAATAAATCATATTTTTTAAGTAAATCACATATGATGGTACAAGTTGATTTATTTGTTATAAAGCATGGATAAAAGTCTGGAAAAGTTTGAATACTTAAAGCTTCAAACACGATGATTCGATTCATACATATTGTTAATATGATCAAGAAATATTGAAACAACGGATCAAATTTGCCTGTGTTACTTTTCAAATTTGAGATCAAAAATAACCTAGGTCTAATAGGTTTCAAGAATTTGCAGTCCTGGTCCCGGAATTAAGCATATGAGTGATAGCTAGCGAAAAACTGACATCGCAGCTGAAAAGAATGACCCAAAATTAGTGGATTTCAAAAAAAATCCAATAAGATCGGATCAAATTTGCCTGTTTAATCAAAAAAATCTAATTTTGTAACTTTATGACGTCATCAAAATCCAAAAATTTAAATTTTGTTCTATCATATCCAAATTTTATCCAATTTTGATAAACCAAGTATGTAACCCTACTAAATTGGAGTCATACTTTTTAAAATTTAGGATTTTTTCAAATTTAGGATCAAAATTAACCTAGCTCTAATAAGTTTCAAGAATTTGGGAGTCCTGGTCCCGGAATTAAGTACATAAATGATAGCTAGCGAAAAATTTACATCACAGCTGAAAAGTTAGTGGATTTCAAAAAAAATCCAATAAGATCGGATCAAAATTGCCTGTTTAATCAAAAAAATCTAATTTTGTAACTTTATGACGTCATCAAAATCCAAAAATTTAAATTTTGTTCTATCATATCCAAATTTTATCCAATTTTGATAAACCAAGTATGTAACCCTACTAAATTGGAGTCATACTTTTTAAAATTTAGGATTTTTTCAAATTTAGGATCAAAATTAACCTAGCTCTAATAAGTTTCAAGAATTTGGGAGTCCTGGTCCCGGAATTAAGTACATAAATGATAGCTAGCGAAAAATTTACATCACAGCTGAAAAGTTAGTGGGTTTCAAAAAAAACTCCAATAAGATCGGATCAAAATTGCCTGCTTTATCAAAAAAATTTAGTTTTTTAACTTAATGACGTCATTAGAATCCAAAAAATTAAATTTTGCTCTATCACATCCAAATTTTATCGAATTTTGATCAACCAAGTATGTAATCCTACTAAATTTGGGCCATTCTTTTCAAATTTGTGACCAAAATTAACCTAGCTATAATAGCTTTCAAGAATGTGGAGTCCTGGTCCCTGAATTAAGCATATAAGTGATAGCTAGCGAAAAATAGGCATCACAGTTGAAAAAACTGACCCAAAATTAGATGGTTTCAAAAAAAATTCCAATAAAATAGGATCAAATTTGCCTGTTTTATCAAAAAATGAAATTTTTTTACTTTATGACTATGTAAATGAGCGCTTTTTACATGATTCTCTACTAACTTTTTGTTTTACGTATAAAACATACGTTTATTTTGCGCCTGTATTTCTTATACGCCGGTGGCGCGTGTTTACTTAGCCACGCCCTAGTTACGGACCTTCAAAATAATTCATATATTTTAAATTTATAAATAATAGAGACAAAATCAATCAACTTGTATTTATATATAAAAAAGTAACCATTTTCGGTAACATAAAAATAAATTTAAGATAAGTATTAATATAATGATTCGTGTTGTACCTTACATTCATTGTTTTTATTCTTAAATATGTAAGTGACTAGTGGTGACTGAGTAGTAATAAAGTATTAGTTACTCAAGTTAAGTAGGTTGATAAATATATTACATTAGCTAGTTTACGTAGGGTGTAAATGATGTGATGTCATAATATTATGTACATATTTATTTCAACAAAATAAAAATTGTCATCTAGGCAGGAACTATAAGAATCTTTGTAACTGATATTTTAATCTTTATTCAACACTTTTTTTATAGTTATATTTATTTATGTGCTTGGAATGGAGTTGACAAGGGAACAAACAAATCATTGCTTTTGTAAATTTTTACAAATTGTTATTATTTTTATCTTTTATCGCACTTACAAAGTGACACACTTACCTTAAAGAAACAAAAATTAATAATCCGATTCATGATAATTAGATTTTCTAAAGTATTTTGAATCCATAAATCCCGAAAATTCGGTTCATTTGAGTATTAGACAAATATTAGATAAAAGCTTTTTTGAAATCGTTCCGAGTAATCATCTCGTATGGAATTTCCGATTAATTCCTCTTTTTAATCGAGGATTAAAAATTTCTCTGATTTCTGAATATTTTGGGTAATAATAATCTAATGAATTAAGTATTGAAATTTTTTTTTTGTCAATTTTTAGGCCGAAATTATATTGTGAATGAAGTAGGTACTGAGGCAAAAAAAAGATGGTCAAGAAAGGAAGGCGGAAGTAAAAACTTAATTCTTTGGAAAAACAGGCCTTCGGATGAGCTGGAACCTTTGGCAGTGGAGGTCACTGCGCTCGAATATAGCTCTAATAAATACCTATTCGCAATACGTGAATAATAATAAATATCACCTCAATACTATTCAAATAGCTGTTCACAATTCTAGATAAATATGGTGGGAGCGCAAATAATTACATGATATATTATTTATGTGCGTTTCCACCATTAATTTCATTAGTTCTAATTTTTTGGTGCGGAATCTTTAAAATATTTTGAAGTAGAGAATTATGAATCTAAACCATCTTCGAATTTACTTGAACACACACAGAACATTTCATCAAAATCGGTCCATCTGTTTAAGAGGAGTTCAATTACAAACAACGATGACACGAGTTCAATGATTTTTGTTCACTCAAAAAGTGCTCAACGTGGATACTTCTCGTTTATCCCGGACTTCTCGGTCAAACCTATTCTTTAATTTCCGATTTTCCATTTATGTGATCACACTTTATCAATATATCCTTTTATTATATCAGAAACATAAAAAGTAAACTCACCTTTTGTACTTTTGCCAACGTTCTATGATGATGGTGATGATGGTGTGAATGGTGATGATGTGACGATGATAATAAAATATCTGAGGAATATGAGGATGGACCAGCATTCTCACAATCATAATCACCTGAATCCCGTTCAATGCCTTCATCGTCTGTACCATCTAGTCGTTCTAATTCATCAACTTCATTTTCTTTCTCTTCATCATCATCTGCAAATGAAAATATATTTTCATTAATTTTTTTGAAATAATTCATGTTTTGTTCGTCGATTTTACTACATCAATTTTCGCATTATACAGTATGATCATTTCAAAAGTATCCACCCTCAACAACTCTTGACCTGATGTGATTACTGTTTTTAGTGAAAATACGTCGATTTAGATATCGAGGGGGAAGAGGATATTAAGTTTCACCCCTTCGCCCCTAGCCGGCAAAAATTTGAAATTTCAAATGGTACCCCTACCTTGTTACAAATCATTTGAAAGGGCATACAATTCTGTATTCAACATAACAAAAAATGAAATCGATCGATAAATCAAGTTAATATTAAGCCATATGCACGCTCCTGAAGATGTTTGACTACCATAACTTTGACTCTCTGTCTCAAAAACTCGTGTGTTAAAAAAGGTGCTAGAAAAGATTTTTGATTTAGAATTAGAACTTTTGTGTTAGAAAAGAGTTCCTGATTTAGTTATCAAAAACTATACAATATATTATAAAACATATATTTACGGCTGATTTGATTCAATATCAAACAAAACTTAAAGATTTTTTCATTTTGTACATGTAATCAAAATCGATTTGAATCGCCTATCAAAAAATTATTAAAAAAAATTTTTTTTAACAGTAAAATATAATCACATATGGTAAGATTTACAAAAAAATAATTTTTTTGTTTAAACTTGATAAAATGGTAATTATTTTTAATAAAAGCATATAATTTATAATTAAAAATTAAATAATTTATAATAAACCATAACAATTGGGTTATTTTTTAAAAGATAAATTTTGTATGGTTATTTTTTTAAATAATATTCAATGAATAGTTATAGAACAGGATACCATATGCCAAAATATCACTATTTTATAAAACAAATAGTAATTGTATTTGATAAGATTATTTGAAAAGTTGGTAATAAAAAAAAATTGGCATTTAAATTAAACATACAAAAAGGTAGAATTTTTGAATTAAATTTATACTTGAACTATTCTTCAAATTTTAATTGATCCTTAACGACTTGGACGAATTCAATACCCTCACAAGATGTGCCCATCATTTTTTTCGTATAAAGTATTTTTCTTTATTAAAATTATTTTTTGAGTTTCAAACTCATGTCAAGTTCTCACAAACACCCTGTATAAGAGATAACATTGTTCCTAAGTAAGGATAACATTGTTCCTAAGAGATAACATTGTTCCTAACTCCAAGTATAAAATCTTCATCGACACCCTCATTTTTGTGGGCCAGAAATCTTCATCGATGTCCTCAGAAGACCCTGCTAAAATTTCATCACAAATCTGATCAATGGTTTAGGAAGGTATAGAAATACAAACAAACATACATTCATTTTTATTTATATATATTTTTGGGTCAGAAATCTTTGTGGGCATCCTCAGAAGACCAAACCAAGTAAGTTAAGTATACAAAATATACAAACACTAACATAAAAACATTCATTTTTATTTATATAAACAAGATACACAAATCATGCACAATGACGTCCTGATCTTTAAATATAATTTAAAAACATATAATAACTGTTATTGTATTTGGTTCGTTTCTTTGCTAAGTTATAATTTTATTGAAAATTCAGACGACACATTATTACAGCAGAAGCACAGAAGAGTGATTGAAATGATAAAAATCGTTAATTATAATAATTAAATAAATAATTATTTATTTTATAATAATATAATATAAAAATCACTTCCTGTTTTAATTCATTAATATTATTATTAATTTTTTTTTCGTAGCTATATCAATTTACTATATAATTTTATAAGAGTTAAATATTTTTTTCAAAAGAATGCAATTGATTTGATTTTGTTTGTGGATGACTTCAGCTTTAATAGTTTGTATCCGCTTTGGATATTCTTAATAATAATATTGAATTTTTATTTAATTAATATATATTTAAATAAATTAATACTTTTGTGTAAGGATAATTATATACAATTTTTTGGGTTGGGCTAGAAAAAAATTTTAATTTCATTTTCGTTCATAAAAATTTAATTATTTAAAATACAATCAAATCTTCAGTAAACAGGAAGAAATACATTGAAAAAAATTCTTATTATCAACCGATATGAGCTTGTCTCAACCCTATCGCAAGAGCAAATATAGCGAATGAGGCCACGAATGTGATGGAGGCCACGAACTACCGTATGGGACTGAGTGGTGAAGTTGGCACAACCACATGTGTCGTTTGTATGAAAGTAATATACTGTCTAAAATATTATAACAAAATGGTGATTTGATTGAAACAATCGCATGAGTAGCTTTATTAGGTTTATTTTTAAAAAAATTAGATTTCTGCGAATCGAACTTGAATCAGCGACTTATGAATTACTATTGGTTTTAGTATCTTAAGTCCATCACTGTACAAACTGGGCTACCGATGGTTGTTATATATGTATAAAAATATGTTATATATTATAAAAATGATCAACAAGTTTATTTTAAACTCTCTTTAAATTAGTAACAACAATCTTCATGTAGTTCAAACAACCGCACATCGGCTAAACATGGCAGGTATGTGTTCGTGGTAACCAAATCCCATATTTAAAGCAAACGTTAAGAAATTTTCTTTTAATTCATCGATTCGCTTTATTTACACGATTATATGTTCCAACTAAGTATAATTTTATTTTCCATCAATAAAATACATGACTTTAAACTAAAATCAATCTCTTTCATAGAAGTAACGATTTTGTTTATTTAACTTCAGTGATTTTGTATCAATGAATTCATATTTTCAATTCAATCCCATTCTATTGTAAATACAAATATTTAGCTGTACTTGTTCCAATCATAAAGAAATTGTTTGAAAGTATTTTTTACTTTGTTTCAATATGAAACAGCTGCCAATTTCAGGCGGTCATCTTACCCATATTACCTATTGTTGACCACATCAATGAGAAATTATGCCGCCCCTAAAATCTACTACAAAATCACCGGCCTACCGATTAATCTAGCACTGATTTATAAGCAACGCCGGTTTTTTTTAAGCTTGTTTGCTATGTTAATCACAACCAACATCTGTGAATCTACTATTAAGATAATGAGATACAATTTTATAGAATCACGGAAATCAAATAAAAAATAAATGTTTGTAATATATTCGCAATAAACTTGTATATTAGCTTAGCTACTAAAGTCAATTTTTAATTATTTTATACTGTTATTAAGGTATTAACACGACTACTACTAAATAAAAAAGGTTTAGGGCCAGTCAATAGTATTTAACAGTCATTCCAAAATCGCTGAAAATTTGAGATCATGCCGTCAACAACTTTTTCCTCTAAAAAGAAGAACTTGGAAAATTTTCAAATTTGTGACAAGCTTAAAATTAAGGAATATACAGTGTATCCAATTAAATCGACACCATATAAAAAACTTTTTTTATTCTTCGTTATATAAAAAAAATTATTCTTGATAAAAAGTTCTGCATGGCCTAGAAAAAAATATGAAAATATCTTTCTTAAAGGACCTGTGAAATTTTGAAATTCGTGATAAGGTTGTCACAAATTGATGAATATATAGTGTGTCCAATTAAAAACGCACCATATGGAAAACCTTTTTATTTTATGTTATATGAAAAAAAGTTACTTCTTGATAAAAAGTTCTGCAAGGCCTAGAACACAATATGAAATAATATTATCCATCTACCACGAAAAAACACCATATTTTGTTATTTTTGACCCCCGAATCAAAAAGAGGGTGTTACCGCTATGTATGTGTATTTGTCTGTCTGTGGAATCGTAGCGCCAAAACGGATGAACAGATTTTGATTTTGTTTCGTTTGAAAGGTAATGGAGTGTATTCTTAGCTATGTTTCAAGTGCGAGTTAAGGGTTCCGTACCCGAAACAACTGAAAAATAGACAATGGTGTTTAAAATAGGTTCAGTTTGGAGAAGGCTCTTAGAAAAAAGGAAATTTAATGGGGAGTGTTCTTAGATATGTTTCAAGTGCCAGTTTAGGGTTCAGTACCCGACATATTTTGTAAAATTCACGCGTAATTAACTTTATCTCTGTAGTAGCATTGATTATATAATTTATGTCTCCAACAGATTAACAATTAATCTAGGATGCACTGAAAGCACAAATGAACATATCGGCTTGGTAATTGGATAACATTTTTCATGGTAATTGGATAACATTTTTTATATCCGATCTCCCTGGATCTATTACTCTGGAAGAAAAGTGGTGATGAAACTATTTACTCTCAAATACTACGTTTGACTCTAGACTTGTAAAAAACTGCTGCAACAATATTAAAAAAGACTATTTATTTCCATTATTCATATATTTTTAAAATGTTGTATTTGAACTTAGCACAAAACAGCATGCATCAGCAACAACCCCCCTCTTCAGCTCCTCTTTCTCCTACACACATTAAATCTAAACTCACTAAGTCACTACACATATGGTCTCTTTAAAATATAATATTTATAAATATTTATTAGTTTGTATATTTAAGTAAAAAAAAAAAAGTTATTAATAAATTAATAATATTAACGACATTATTTCCAGGTATTAATTTTTGTTTGAAAACGGTACTTTTATTATGATTCTTATATGTATTTTATAATTTTATATATCCTTTATAAAATTATTAATTGTATTCGTCGTAGGTATGAATTCTATTTTAGGTATATAGCCTAAATGGCCGAGCGGTCTAAGGCGTTTGCTTTTGTCTGTTTGTCCATTTAGACTTAGGTTGCGTGTTCGAATCCAGGCAGCGGCAGTGTGAACAATTTATAAATAATGATAGTGCAGAATTGATCACATTATCGTCGCTTGGATAAGAACGTAGTAACCGACTCCACCCGCATCAAAATGTAATTGTAAATATGTTTGTAATTAAATAAATAAAGATTAACAAATAATGATGTGAGTGCCCTCTGTTATAGGCGTATATGTCAGAGAAACGGAGGTTAAACCTCATTATTATTATTATATTTTAGGTAAATAATTGTTTGACTGAACTCAGATCATAAGCTGACGTTTGCCTATGTTTTCTCGCTGAGAAATTTAACAGAATAGTTATTTACGATACAATTGGGGAATAAGATTATTATTAACGTAAGCGAGCGAAATTTGCAAGACGAATGCATTGCAAGAGTTGGGTAATCGCACAAGTACGTTACTAATGCGTTATCACAGGTACTATAGTAATTTGTTATTTTCTGATACTACTATCTGATACTATCTAGCAGCGATACTATATGCGTCTATAGACAGACAATTGAGTTTCCGGGCGCTCTTTTTTCTCAATTTTATTCATGTATCAAACTTAAATCGCGTTTTTCTCAAAATTTTTCTTTTAAATTTGGTAGTCAAAATTTTTGCCTGTACTTTGAACACTTCAGTTACATATGAAATACTAGTTTCTGAGTGTTTTTTTTTTTAAATACATTTTCACCAAAACTTTTGTTAATTTCTTCGTTCAAATTTAAAAGGAACTAAAATTTTCAATGCACTAAAGAAATCCCTTTGATTTCTTTTTTAATTTTCGATGAAGCAATCATGAGTTATCCTGACTAACTTTTTTATATCTTAGAAACATGCCCCCCTTAACAATATTTTGGCTAATTTGATTGGTTGAAAATGCGTGCGATAATAAACTATTTATTCCACTCAAAATGAGTGAGATAAGTAGTGCTCATTGTGTAAAAATATGTATTTCTCAAAAAGATTCAGTCTGATAATGATGGTAGAAGCGCAAATAAATGTGTTAAGTATAGACAGAATTCATATTAAGAATAATTTACCTGCACTTACACCTTTTTTTTAAGAATTGAATTTTTATATTAAGTTTTATGTTAAGTTTAGTCCCAAGTTTGTAACGCTTAAAAATATTGATGTTAGTAACAAAATTTTGGTATAGGTGCTCATAAAATCACCAACTATTACTCCATATTACTCCATCTCCCTTTGTTCGTCTGTGGACGAAAAATCAAAAACAAAAAGAGATATCAAGCTGAAATTTGTATAGCGTGGTCAAGACGTTAAAAGTGAGGACGAGTTCGTAAATGAGCAACATAGGTTAAGGTCTTGTTGCCCATTTACGAACTCGTCCTCACTTTGAACGTCTTGAGCACGCTAAGCAAATTTCAGCTTGATTTCTCTTTTCGCTTTTGAGTTATCGAATCCACTAACAGACGGGCGGGCTATGCCAAAATTTTGTTCTTATCATCAATATTTTTAAGCGTTACAAACTTGAGACTAAATTTAGTATATCTTGATATACAAACATACAAACAGAGTATAATAATGCAAGCCCTGACATTCAAAATTTCCTATACAGGGTATTTCAACAATTAACTTGTATTCCAATTTTATTGAATTACTTTGAAAATCCATTTCACGATTCAACTTAACTTAATGATGGACTTATTTTATTTTCAGTCAAATCCAACGTTTTTCGAAATGTATTCTGCCTACAAAATACATACCAATATAAAATGATTGACTTGACTCGACTCTATGGTCGCAATGATCTCAAAATCAAATATTTGCTAAACCGTAAAGAAGTATTATAGAATTAGTTACAACAGCTAATCACAGAACTTGTTTATTAAAAGTATTTTATGATATTGTATGTGAACACTGCAGTAAACATGGAACAACAACGATTACAAGAGTGGGTGGATTTGTGTATACAATTTATTTATTTTTATAAAAATTTTGTAATCACTTGTTGTGTCCATTACTTATATATTTTTATTAGTTTTTCAATTAAATAAATATTGAAAAATTGTATAAATTTATTTATGACACTCATAATAAAAATGACAAGATGAAAGATATCATATTTAACGATAAATCTGTTTAGACGATAATTATTACTCAAATCAATTTAACGGTTTCTATTATCGATTGAAAAGTTCAAAATGATCTATGAGCTATTCAAAATTTTAATACACAGTTCCGGCGTTAGAGCTTTGCTAAGAAAATGGCTTTTTGGGAAAATTTTTATGATCCATTCTGATCAAAAGCTCTCACAGCCACAAATTTTTTAACGAGTAGTTTTCGACCTATGGGCAGCAAAAGCTGCGAATATATTATAGTCTTAGTATATGGCTAGGAAAATGGCTTTCTGTGAAACTTTTTTACTGCCAAAATGTTCTTCAAATCGTTCTGATCAAAAACTTTCATTGCCACAAAACTTTTTAACGAGTAGTTTTCGAGTCTCATTATAGTTAATATGTATAATCCGTAGCTCGGAAACTAGTCATTAAAAAATTTTGTGGCCGTTAGAGTTTTTGATTAGAACAATCCGAAGAACATTTTTGAGGCGGTTTGAAAAAGTTTCGCAGAAAACCATTGTCCTAGTCATATAGGTACTCCTTAAAAAGTTTTGTGGTCATATAAGAATTTTTGATCAGAACCATCTGAAGAACATTTTGGTGGTGCTTTGTTTCTTGACAATACCCGAATTCTCAGTATAATCTGATATATATTATAATCGTGAAAGTTTGGATGGATGGATGGATGGATGTTACTCAATCACGCCAGAACAGCTGAAATTTGGCCCAGAGATAGATTATAGTCTGATGATCTGGTTTTATCTCGGTAAAATGTATGGTTCTCGTGGGGTAGATTTGTTTTAATTTTTCATAGAGCAAAGGATCGATTTACTGCATTAAACAACTACTATTTAGAGAACTATATTTTTTCTCTTTCTAAGATCGTATACTCTCTCACTCAGATAGAAATACCTTAAGACACTGCAATCAATTACGGAATCCTAAATAGGAGCCACTTGTTTGCATTAATTGTAAATAAATATTTGTTTTAAACTAAATTTAAATTTTACGATTGTAAAATTAGATAAACAATTTTTTTTAAATAAACAGTTGTTTTTGTGGTTATTATGATTTAAAGTAGACTCGCACATAAGTCGCAGTATCTTTTTAATAAAACAACTCTATTTATTATAATTAGGTGGAGTTTTAAAAATTCCCTTTCTAAAATGTTTTTGAAACAAGTATTATGATTATTATTAATAATAATAATATTGTGTAGTGTATTGTGGACACATCACGGACACAGCTCAACATTTTTAATAGGTCTTCTATTAAGAATGTCCGAACATCAAACTTAAATTAAACAAGCTGTGCATATGAGTGCGACCCTTATTGATTAAGAGCCAGGCCAAAAAAATTCGTTGAATTTACTAAAGCTGAAAATTTGAGGATTGGTTATAGTAGTTGTGTATACACACATACTGCGGTCAGTCAAGCGAACGATAGAACAGAGGTCAGATATATGCTATCGAAACGGTGCAGTTTTACGTGCTACTAAAATGAATTTACTAAAACTGAAAATTGTTATACAGATTGTATATTGTATATAAATAACAAGTATGATTATCAGTCAGTTAGGTGTTAGAACAGGGCTGGTCAGTCAGCCCTTATTTATGAACAATTAATACATCAGATTTATTTATGATTTCCGTGGTATTTAAATGAATTTATTAAAGCTGAAAATTGTTATACAGCTTGTATATTGCATATAGATAACAGTTATGACAACCAGTCAGTTCATGAATTAATAGGTTGGCTGATAAGTCCCCGGTCTGACACATAAATGGCATCGCTAGTATTAAATGCATATTATTTTTATATAGTACCAACCTTCAAATGATTCGTGTCAAAATTTGACGTCTGTAAGTCAATTAGTTTGTGAGATAGAGCGTCTTTTGTGAAGCAACTTTTGTTATTGTGAAAAAAATGGAAAAAAAGGAATTTCGTGTTTTGATAAAATACTGTTTTCTGAAGGGAAAAAATACAGTGGAAGCAAAAACTTGGCTTGATAATGAGTTTCCGGACTCTGTATTTTTTCCCTTCAGAAAACAGTATTTTATCAAAACACGAAATTCCATTTTTTCCATTTTTTTCACAATAACAAAAGTTGCTTCACAAAAGACGCTCTATCTCACAAACTAATTGACTTACAGACGTCAAATTTTGACACGAATCATTTGAAGGTTGGTACTATATAAAAATAATATGCATTTAATACTAGCGACGCCATTTATGTGTCAGACCGGGGACTTATCAGCCAACCTGTTATTAACTTGATACCCGACCGCTTCGCTGTGCTTAAAGGAAAGACTAACGCATTATAGCCTCCATCTCTCGGGTCTCTGATTGTTTTACACAAGTATATGTACAAATTTCAATTCAAAATATTATAGGGATAGGGATAGGATATTATGTATATATCATATATCAGGATATAGGGATCTAAATGACCAATTTCTTAATATTAATAGAAAAATTAATTCCAGGTTAATTCACCTCTCTCCCCAACGCTTCAATTTCAACACGCCACTTTTGGTAGTCTCTTCAGTTCATCTTGTTGTTATTACACAAAAACTGACGTAAATTTTAGTTAGATATTAGCTTTCATTCACGAGAAATCGTGTACGAAAAAATGTCCTCAAACACACATACACAAGGGCTCATATCTTAAAACAAACTTGAAACTTGAATTTAACAACTTGTTCGGACACTCTAAATGGAAATTCTTTTGGATAGTATATAGGTATATGGGGTCATAACACTATATGTCATTCAAAATAATAATATTCATATTTATTTTAATATCTTATTCATAACACAAATCATTTAAATAAATAATAATAATGCGCCTCATGCCTCCGCACCATTTATTTATTAATATATATGTATATGTACCTACTTTTTATATTAAATCACAACTCTCCATTTTTAATGTCATCCAATTTTATCTCAAATTTTTATACATGCAAAAATTATTTATATTTAAAAAAATTTCACACGATCAGTTAGAAGTGGATTTAAAATGCACTCTTATATTCTTAAATTTGTATGTTTCCAGTTTCCATGCAAATTGTTTACAAGATTTTTGCTAATTACGAGCTCGCAATCGTTTTAAATTTATTTATTTTTATATTTTTAGCGTTTTTATAATTATTTATTTCATACGATTTTGGTGATAGCCGTGAAAGTAGAATAAGTAATTGTTCATTTTGGGTGCGTTCCACTAAGCCTGCAAAACGCTCAAAAAATTTGTTCAGCCGTTCCACATAACTACCGTGGTCATTATTCCGTTTCACATTGGTTCTAAAACTAGAAAATTTCAAAAAAAAAACAACGTTATATGAGGAATGGGGTCTAATTAATCCCCCATCATAGGGTTGAAGTAATTTTTCTAATATTTTATTAAGTCATTCATTCAATTAATATTTAGCTACAACAACACTTGAGAAACTAGCCTATCGATATTAAATTGCCCGCCTTCATGATTTTTAATTAATTTTTTATGATACCAACAACCTTTGCAAATTTTAGAGGTAAATGCCTTTAGGTCAGAGGTATGATTTCCTAGTCAAAGAAGGTCACCTAATTCATAGTTATCTTATTCCAAAGATATGATGTTTATATGCCAAAAATATTCTGAAGTTTGTTAAAGCTAAAGGAGCACCATTGAAGAAAAGTACAATAGATCGGAGTGGTTGCAGTTCAAAAGATCTTCTAAGAGAAAATCCTAGCTTAAATATTATCTAATCTGGATCAATTTTTATCACACGTTCCAAACTTTGGAGTGGCTTGCCATTGTGACGATTCTCAGAAATGTTGCGTTTTTTCGAGCTTGATGCCTCTAAATTATATGTCAATTTAACCGTGTATTGATTATTTACGAGTACATACTCTGTACTTATTGTAAATGATAGATTATGTGATTTTAATCGCTACATCGAATAAAACAAAGTCGCTTCTCGCTAGCTGTCTGTCCCTATGTATGCTTAGATCTTTAAAACTACGCAACGGATTTTGATGCGGTTTTTTTAATAGATATAGTGTTTCAAGAGGAAGGAAGTATATATGTATAATACATGCATAATAAAGAAGAGAATAAATACTGATAATTTTAGAGGTTTATAATGTGATGTCCTAAATTAACACATTTTTTTATATAAAGACATTCTGTACTATATTTAGTATCAGCATTACACCCGTGCGAAGCCGGGCGGGTCGCTAGTATTAAGATAATTTTTGTCCGATAATTGTAATGCAGCGTTGGCGAGTCCACAGTCCATCAATTTATCAGGGTATTGATTACTAATGACCACATGACGGATTTTTGCGGAAATGTTTAATAAATATATGTATAATTTGTCGATCATGTTGCCCGATTAATTTTTTTAGCCACTTATCCAGTTCATCCAGTTCGAAACACTTTGGACTTTGAATTATGCATTTTGATTTGAATTTTATTGCAAAGAGGACATCTTGTATTTAAAATCAAATCAAATCAATAATAATTTGATTGTACACGGTCCCGTCGTCGTAATACATTGTGTCCTATATTAAGAATATACGATGATAGCGTGGTGTTGTCTTGGTCTGTTTATTGTATTCAAATAAATCGTGGGAAAATACTTAAAAATCTAATTAAAAGTAATGTTTACTTACGAGGTAAAAGTATTTTACTTTACTTTATAGCAACCAGCAAGTATAAGTAATCTATTTTAAATCTTATTAAACATACAATTTAATAATAAATATGTGAATAATATGATTAGTTGTTATTACATTCATGATGGGTCTAGGTCCTAGTGCGATATTTGACCGTTTTATTTTATAATAGCCTGCAATTTTAAAGATTATTGTCCAAGATGTGTCTAACAACTTCTTGGGTACTTTTCTTTCGTGGGTTTGGAAAATTCTTACTCACAGCTACATGCTATTTGGTTGTTATTCTATTTATAATATACAGTAAATAAAGGGCTCGTGCGACAAAATTTATTTCCTAATAACATCACATTGATTTGAGCCTTTGCGGCAATGGTAAATTGATAGACTCATAGAAAATATCATTGCTGCATATGACTAAATAGGATACGGAATTAAGAGCATTCCGGCATAGTCTCACGTTCCCTATTGACAGGTGTGCGGTCCGACGCTTGACGAATTTTGCTAAGAAAGTTTTCTAACACTTCTTGCTGAAAACTCTTGAAGCAAAAAGAATCGACAGGTAGTGCTTTCGCAGTCTCTACGCATACTGAACATTCAGATTAAGCCAGTATTTGCTATTTTACTCTACAGGAGTTTTTGGCCTTAAGACACCTGAGTTATTATTTGACAGATTTACCGTCCCAGTCAAACTACCCACTTGGAATGTCCTCAAACCAGGTCACACATAAGTAAAGACTAAAATAAAATAATGCAATGACTGTCAATTAATACACCTGGTTCTAGACCCATGTAGTGTCCCATGTTTTAATTCCATGCACAAGCACTCACTGTTTATAGTTGACCGTCAGTTTGTGGTCTATCCGCCAATCATACACGCATGTAGTCTCATTAAATCAATGAATAAATTTAATAAAATGAACCTATTATTGAAATGTTCTGCAGTAATAAGACAGTATTTAAATTTTAATTGAATTTAAAATTAATTTAATATTGTTTTTTTTTTTTTTTTGGTTTATTAATGTAATATAGGTGTGCCAGCAGCTTCGCTACCGAGACGTATGTTTTCCTGAGAATTGTAAATTCTCGCAGTAAACGTAAGTCTTTCTATTTCACATTTAATTACAGACAGGCGAGACGATATATCACTAAAAATGAATTGAAATCGATTTCGGGCAAGACAGATTGAGATGTAGTTTTTTGCATTCGATCCAGGAAGGCAATTATAAAATTAGTGACCTATTTTGATTCTATACAATCTATGAAAATTTTTATGGCATCACAGGATGAATTTTCGTAAGTTCAAAAATTTATTACTTAATGGCAAATACTTAACGAAATCGGGCAAATTTTGTTACTCGGGGGTTCTTGGAGTTGCTGATCACGAATATGAGTTTAAAAAGGTTCCTCGATGCATTTGGTGACCAGGACGACCTGGTTGAACACTTCATCCTCAGGCTTATCTCTAAATTATTGTAAAATGTATAAAAAATAATTACTCGGAGCTTTTCGAGGTTGATGATCACGAATATGATATATAAAATACTTCTCGGTGTACCTAGGTACCAGGGTATCCTGGTTGTAGAGCTCATTTCCAGGATTTTTCACAAAAGTGGTCACAAAATAGATCCAAAACTCTTATTTGGTAGTTTTCGAGGTCACCCATCACTAATATTTAGCGGCATCGTTCAGAAAAGGTTAAGATACTAATTGATCGGCTAATTAAACAAACTAGCTGCAACATATACAAACCATAGACTTATATAAAGATTATCAATGACAATAAATGAGAACTCTAGAATATTTCGAATAAAGTTTCGATTTTGACCTAATTTCCTATAAAAATATTTTTGTATTATATAAATACATATTTTGATTACCATGTTCATCATCAGTATGGATAATTATTTAATGGATTACTCGTTGGTAATTTACAAAATTGATTTAGAAATTAGGTCAAAATCGAAATTTAATCCTTAAAATTATATTAATAAAGTAGTGTGTCATTACCATGGAAAATCTTGAACTAAAACTCATACACGGTACGAATAATCTGTGCAAAAACAATAAATTGATAAAAGAAATAACTAAGTCAATAAATTTTTATCAAATAAATAAATCGCGATAAAATAAACTTGTAACTTTGTAAGTAAGTAAGTTGTAGGTGGTTTAGTTTTCAAGTTATCGTATCGCATCAGGTGTGAACATATAATTGAACTAGCTCCTATTATCAGCAGCATAGCGCATACCATCAGCATGCAGCATCATCATCATCATCATCTTAAACTTGTATTTACTTAAGTTAAGCTATATAACATTATTTTATAAGAAGATAAATCATTTGTTTGAATGACTTAAGTAACATACTAGCATAATAACCAAGTTTTGTATAAAACCAATATAATATATAAGTAATATTATATGTGAATATGACTTAATTTTAAATGTATTTGTGTTGTGATGTGACCCACAACCAAACATTACTGGCACTAGGCACTAGGCACCAATGATACCACAGCTTAATAGCCATAGTAGAATGGATCAAGTTATGAGTATACAAAAATCTATGAGTGGTGTTTTTGAACCCTCGAACAAAAAATAGGGGTGTTATAAATTTTACCGCTATGTGTGTGAGTGTCTGTCTGTCGGTATGTCTGATTTTGATTTTCTTATTTTCGTTTAATAGATAATTTAATGCAGCGTGTTCTTAGCTATATTTCAAGTGCAAGTTTAGGGTTCTGTACCCGGAACAACTAAAAAATAGGCGATGATCCTCAAAATCGATTCCGTTGAAGAAGGCTCTAAGGATAAGGTAATTTAATAATCCGTACGGAGAATCGATTTGAAATTTGAAGGTGTATTTAACTCATTACTTGTCAAACAAAATTTCAGTTTTTTGATAGCACTTTCGTTTTGGTAGTGAAACACCTGAAGTTGCACACATGAAAATTATCTAACATTAAAATAGTTTTTCGTGCTTTTAATTATCTTAGACAATCATTTTTACCCAAATAACCAATTAACTCTTCATGAATTTTCGATTTTACCAATATATGATTTTGAAGATTTTATCGTTAAGCTGAAGAATATCACTAAATTCAAAATTTGGGCTGTTTTTGGAATATGTAGGGTAAAGAAGAAATTTTGAAATACGACCGAAAAGCTCTACAAAATAAAGAACTTCATTTAGAATATTGGACCAATCAAATGAACAAGTACATTTTTTTGTCTTCAATTTCAATAAAATTCATTTGGTAAGGTAATTTTGACCCCAAAAACTAATTTTGACCCCATAAATCGAATTCATTTGATGATTGAGTGTAATTTTAAGAAATATGGTTCCAAATCTTTTGGAATAATATTCATGACTGTTGGATTTGTAAGGAATATGGTAATAGTAGAAATACCTTTAAAAGGAAAAAAACACTCATAGCTTTTTGCATGTTCCATATCGATAAGTTTCCACACTACAGTGAATGAATGCAACAAAGGCAAACGTACTTAAGCAAGTTTTCAATCACAAATATTGTTTTTCTATCTTTATCCAATACATAAAATATTATTGAGACAAGACAAAAATAAATAAAAAATCGTAAACATTCCATTCAAGATACAAAAATACAGGTTTTTTGAGCATGTGTAATGTATAGTGTTGTATTTCAAAATCAACAAAAAAAAAGAAGAAGTTATCCGAATGTTATTGCACATTTTAAACTTGAAATAAATTGTAAGCAAAATGAGGTAAATATAACAAAAAACATATGGTCTGTGTTTCTGTAAATGCAACCTGACATTGATAGGAATGTCATCCATAAGTGTTTAAATGATAACAAGTGCGAATTTTTGTAAATTATATGATTTAATTAGGAATGCTCTAAAAAGCAAAGCTAAGAGCCGAAAAAAGAATTCATTTTGTAATTCCAACCATGCCACTCGGTATTTCAGCAATGATGATACTTATCTTGTCATCCAACGAATAAAACGGACTACACATGCGAGTAAAAAAAGTGCGGTCGAGTTGATTGTAATTGAACAATAAATGTCAATTGGGTTTTGAGTCCATGGGATGCATCTTGTAAATCGGTAAACTTTTGTTTGAAATATTTTTTTGAAAACATTACTGTTTTCAAGCGAGAGCGCAAATTAGATAAAAATTTTGTGTCTTTTTTCCCCAAAACTATAAGGGATAGGAAGTTGAAAATTTGCAAGTAGGTTAAACCAGTAGTATTGTGAAACAATTTCGAAAAAAAAATTCTAGAAAACACTTTCGAAAAATATCGAAATATTCGAAAGTCAAATAAATGGCTACCGATAAGCCGCCAAAATAATGCAAGCACTGACATTCAACACTTTCTATACAAGGTAATTCAATAATTAACTCAGTAAATTGTTTTTTTTCACTTGTTTTAAATTAAGAAATGGCCTTTGGATATGTTATAGGTATTCATATTCCTGCGGTGAGTACCTTTATTATTCGAAAATTTAGTTAATTTTCTTATTTTTCATTTTTGACATGTACAGTGGAATAAGAAAGTTTTCTATAGTCCCAGGGTAGATAAAAATACTCTCACATTAAAATAATGAAAGACTAACTGCAAAATTCCTCAAAAAAATGGTTAAATAAAGTTTAACAATTTTTCTTTAACCATTACTTTGGGAGGGTAATCTTTATCTCTATATGGCAATAAATTTTGGTATCATAGTTTCAGTTTAATTGAATAACTCAAAAATAAATTTAACAAATTGAATTATTCTAGAATTAAAAGTTTCATCGAAATCTATTCAATTGATTATAAAATAAACCCATTCAAACATACTTGTTTCTACAAAGAGCAAATTAAACATATCTTATTTAGAGACCACACTGTGTTTACGACATTTTAACACAGCGTAACAAGTGCATAAAACAAGTTAATAGAATCATTAAAATGCCACACAATGACCCTTTTTTATTTTAATGCGATGATAAATTGATTCAAAATACATAAAATATTAAAGTTGATATAAGAAGTTTTTCTAGATTCATAAACTCAAACAAAGAAGAGTTCAAATCTCAAAATTAAATTATAGAAAAAAATATAACAAATTAAATCTCTACATATTATAAATACGGAAGAAAGCATGTTTGTTTGTTTGTTTGTTTGTTACGCTATCACGCTAAAACTAGCAAATGGTTTTTAATGAAATTGTACAGCAATATAGCTTCAGAATAACACATGAATATAATTTATAAAAGATATATTAATAAAAAAAAAAAAAAAAATTTACCATAAATTACAGATTTCTGTAAAAAAAATCCATATAAAATATTTCACGGCCAGTTTTTCTGATATACTCATTGAATAATAATGACTATTATACATTAACCAAAATGGAAAACCATAAATATATTTTGCCTGTGAAAAACAATCCTTACCATTATTTCGAGTGTTATAGAAGTATCAATCTATACTTTTAAACCCAACGAAGCGGGTGGGTATCACTTTAGTAAATAAATAAATAAAAAAAATTCATTTATTCGATTAAAAGAAGCTCATTATTTTTTATAATATTTTTAATAATATTAGAATAAAATTAGCAACAATTGTATAAGATTAGCATTAAATGAATGAGTAATCTAACAGTAAATAAAAAATTGTTTTATAAAAAATTATTTTTAACAATTTTGTTCTATTTTTTCAGTTTAAAAAGTTTCATTTATTTATTTTTTTTTTTTTAATAAACAATGGATATTAAAATATTATTTTAAGACGATTATTAAGTTGAATAATTTGAAATTAAATAATATTTATTAGGTAATAATGTTCGTTTACTCTTTTTAAATTGAAGAGAAATTATTGATCAGTCTATTATTAAATTATCATAATTTTTTGTTTAATAGTAGTAATAATAGTACGAGAGGTCGCATGGAATTAATCGATCTCATATTATTCAATTCCTAATTCTCAAGGCACTCCATTAGTTTGATGAAAACTGCTTTAAGCTAATTTGATTTTTCTAGGTACAGTAGAACCTCGATAAGTTAAAGTCCAAGGGAAACACAAAATATTTTAAGTTATAGAGGTTTTAAGTTATCAAGGGTCTATGTTAGGTAAAGGTTAATATAGAGGTATGTACATGTTTCTATGTAGTTACTGAGGGCCTATACAGAGATTATTTATTTAAGTTATAGAAGTTGCGTATTTTAAGTTATAGAGGTTTTGGGCTCTGATGGGAAGGGAACATAGTATTTTTTGAAGTAACAGAGGTTTTTATGTTACCGAGGTTTAAGTTATCGAGGTTCTACTGTATTTTAACGGCTTCCAAATGGCTGAAAGCATAGATAAATAATAAATACATAGAATTACATAAAAATGAATTTATCCAGCGCTCCCACAATCATAACTAAATAATTGCATTGAAAATATGGAAAATGTAGCCACGGGTTTGGTGTTTTACGTTTTTTAAGCTTGCTCATTTCACTTGTATGAGAAAAGTTTTTAAAAAGTGAAATTTACAAAATTTAAAACAAAGAAACCCGACAAATATTTCGGGTATGGAACTATAAACTGGCATTTGAAACATAGCTAAGAACACTCTTCATTAAATTACCTTTTTCCTTATAGCCATCATCAAACTGAACCGATTTTGAAGAGCCTCGTCTCTTTTTAGTTGTTTTGGGTACGGAATCTTAAACTCGCACCTGAAACCTAGCTAAGAAGACTCTCCATTAAATTACCTTTCAACAAAACAAAAAAAATCAAAAACGGTTCATACGGTTAAGAACTACGATGCTATAAACAGACAGACACACATAGCGGTCAAACTTTTAACCTTCCTCTTTTTGTTTCGGGAATTAAAAATGGCAGTAGATAAAATGTATATGACCCTTAATTTCAAGAAATCCGGAAAAGAAAACGATTACTTTGAATAAAATCATTACTCTTGTTTTTGATATTTTGATACCTTAAGAAAACGAGTTCCATCTCAACTGAAAAAAAAAAAATTGAAAAATCTTTTCGTTATATTCTAAGGCAACAAATTAATCCGAAAAAAGTATAATTTAAAATTGTGTAGAAAAATATGTACAAATAATAGGAGGAATTAAAGAATGTGGGAACAGAATTGATATAGTAGCCTCTTGTACTATAAATAATTCGTGATTTATTTAATTTGAATTTACAAAATTATTATGCAAAAAGCATTATTATTGTATAAAATACCTCTGTCTAAATTGTCAATCAAATAAATAGTTCTACCTTAAATTGTTTTATTAATGTTGATAGTACAATGACTTAAGTAAAAATAAACTAATAATTCGACAAAATTTTAGCTCTGAAAAATGTTAGCTGAATAAAAACATTTTAACGTGAACCTTTCACTAATTCTTGTACTTTTTACAAGAATAATCAAGGATTTAGGAATTTTTTTCTAAACAAAACAAGTGAAATTTACAAAATTTATAAAACCCCCGACAAATTTAATTCTTGTAGACCGATTTTTGGAAACTTAGCTAAAAAAATGTTCTCAATCAAGTCGGTTCGACCGTTTAGGGGCTACGATGCCACTGAGAAACACATAGACGCACAGCTAAACACTTTAAACTTATAACACTCCTTCTTAAATCAATATAAAAGTGATTGGTCAAGAACATCAGAAGAGATGAAAAGGATACTTAGAGAGCTATCATTTTTTGGGACAAATTTTTGGAAATATTTTATTTGAAATTGAAATATTCGAGTTGACACTGTTCTTTTTTATTATTGTTTTGAATTATTTACTTATTTTACCATTTCACTTTTCGAAATGAGTTGAGCCAGTTTTATTTGACCATTCATTTCCATTGTAATTATTTATATGTTAAAATTATGTCATGCCTTTTTCAAACTGAATTGATTTTAAAGATCATCGCCAATTGTTTAGTTTTTTTAGTTAAATTACCTTTCAAACTAAAAAAAATTAAAATCGGTTTATCCGTTTAGACGTTACGATGCCACAGACAAACACACAGACACACACACATAGCAGTCAAATTTAAAACACCCCTTTTTTAGGTGCGGGGCTTAAATATGAAATTATTTTAAACAAAATTGAGTGATATTGTAACGAAAATGTATTCAATACAAAGTAATTATGAAAATAAATTTATTATTATATTATGCAGATATTATTAATCCCATTTTATTCCGTTCTATAATTAATTAATTTAAATACATAATTACTTACTTAATGACACTGTTTAATTTATGTATATTTACACTTACAAATTATAATTTTATTCTTTTTTAATCATACAAAATCTCTATTCAAAATATTCTTCTTAATTTTTCGATAATTAAGTGCAGATAAAATTTGATTTGGTGTTGTGGATTAAATGTTTAAAAATAAAATTCACACATAAATATTATGAAAATTAATTAAAAAATGAAATGATTTTAACATTTTTAATTCAATTTTTTATTAAATAGTTTAAGCCGCATTGTGTTTTGTTCGTTTATTGTGTTTCAAATTCTGAAAGTCTTTCTAATAACAGTTTACAAATTTTAAGCAATTTTATTACTGGAGGCAAGATTTGTATGTTTATGTGTTTGCAACCCTTAGAGGATAGCTTGGATTCTTTCCTTTTCTACCAGTCCTATGATTTTTCGTATAAGATCCTTGATGGTTTCAATGAATTTGTATTTAAAAAAATCAATGAATTTAAAGTTTATTTTTCACAAATTTTTCGAATCAAAAAATTAATTTAACACTAGAATGATACCCACCCGTTTGCTGGGTTTAAAAGTAAAGATTGATAAAGATTGCTCTTGCTTATCCCCTTTCTTTAACACTAAATAATGGTAAGGATTGTTTTACACAGGTAAAATATATGTATGGTTTTCTATTTTTTTATATAGTCGTAATTATTCATTGAGTATATCAGAAAAATGGCCGTGAAATATTTTATAATGACTATTTTTATAGAAATCTGTAATTTATGGTAATGTCAAATTAAATTAATTTTTAAATTTTTTTTTTTATTCATAACTCCTTATAAATTATATCTCATGTGTTATTCTGAAGTATGAGCTATATTGCTGTACAGTTTCATAAAAACAATTCGCTAGTTTTAGCGTGAAAGCGTAACAAACAAACAAACAAACAAACATGCTTACTTTTTCATTTATAATATATATAGAGAAGAGATTATGTGATTATGTAGTCCTCCTAGTCCAATCATCTTAAAGGTAGTAGTAGGAATATTTAAACGTTCATATTTTGAGGCTTATATTTTCAGGATTTCAGCCATAAAAGTCCTGACTCTACTTACAAATGATTTTCAAATTTACTGTGCACTATAAAACTATTTAAATTTCTCACAATTAAATATATGAATTTAAATACTTCATTTAAATAACAATTTATTATAATTTAATTAAATTTAAAATAAGTGATTTAAAAATAAATAAATAATGAACAAAAAAAAAAACTATTTAATAAAAATAATAATTGATTATAATTAAAAACAATCAAAATAAAATTTTTTTATTAGTATACTTTCATTAATTTGAATATATTTAAATTTCTTTAGAAATTTTTAATAAAATTATATTTAAAAAAATTTTTTAAAATCATAGAGCCGAGTTGCCTGCAATGCAGTGTAATCTGAATGTGTGTGTACTTTCAATTTCAATAAAAGATTTAATTTAATTTTATTATTAAAACAAATAACTATTAAAAACTTTTCAATTAAATTTAATTTTTTTGGAAGTTATTTAATTAAAATAATTATTTATAAAAAATAATAAAACTGTTTGGGATTTTTTTTTATTAAATAAATTTATAAAAATAAATGTGTACCTCCATATACAGAATAAAGTATGTGAGATATACAAGATATTTTTTATTAGTAAAATCGATTATTTTTTATCCATTTTTTTAAAATACGAAAATGATCGATTTACAAGTTACAAGTCGTCCCTGTATTATGTCCCAAAATCACTCACCCAAACGATGGGAACCTTAATTCTAGGACCAGTTGTAGGTCCTGCCAAACAATTTTTTCTTATATGAAAATTCTCAAGGCCAGGGACTTCTATAGCACGAGGTTTAGAGTTTTTGTGGCACAACAATTAAATTGATGAATATTTGTTGAGGACAACATTCAAATTAGAAGATAAATGAATCAAAAATGCAAAGATTTGTCTTTCGAAATAATGGAAACTTCGAAATCTTCGAAATAACGAGCTATCCAAGTTCAACATCTTCAATATTATTCTGATTGCGCAATTAAAATTTTTCCATTCGCCCTGAATTTTGCACGGTATGACAGTAGGGGTTTGGGTACGTTACCGATCCGTTTTGAAGCCTCTAGAACACAATTTAAGGAGTTTCGGTAATGTCTGATATACACGTATATTGATTTCTTCCGCTACATTTGAGCACATCTAGCAACCAAAGAAATTCGGTATGCATATACCAGGGAAATGGATGTTTTTAAAGCTGCAATTAATTTTAGCAATTTCAAAGGGATATCTAGGGTAAAAATATTATATTTATTATTCGCTATTTTCGACGTTTTTTTGTGCACCTGCGCAGTCCCTCCAAATTGCCTAGGATTTTGAAATTTAGGTTTCCCCTTTTTATTGGCGAAATATCACGAATTTTTGCTGTATTTAGGGAACTGTTCGTTTCCAAAACCTTTCCAAATCGATCTAATGAGTTAACAATCTATATGTACTGCCTTTCTCATTTCATTTCGAACTATTATCAATTTTAGCGATTTTTAAGAAATTGCGTATCGCTAGAATCCCATACAGACGCATCTAATGATGGAAAAGTATGTTATGGAGCTCTGAATTTTTTATTACCAAATTCATTTAAATAAGAGATAAGAACTTAAGATCTTCTCGTAATTTATAACTTCGCATAAAATGTGTGGCATACGCTAAGTTTTTATAGAAGTCGTGTGGAGAGTTCACATAAAATTATTATTTATAATCTATAATTATTTGTTATAAATTAATTAAATAAATTTATTTATTTCTCTTTTATTTTTATATGTGCAAAAATCAATTTTCTACCGATTTTAAATATGTATATAAAATATTAGCACACAAAATACTTATATATCTAACATTTGAAAATGTAATAAAAATTTAACGGAATTTTTGTAATGTAATAAAATTGTAACATATATTATAAATCTTTTTATTATAATAAAAACATATAGCCAACTATGTTTATTGATTTATCAATCATTTAAATCTGGTATTTATGCATATAAATTTTAAAAGTGTGTGAGAATTTTAATCATGAAATTATGTTGGGTGTAGATATGTCTTCAATAAAATTGTTTCCTGGTATAAAAATTTCCCCAGTACATCGCATGATTTTTTCAGTTATTACTTATTATACATGTTCTAAACTTCGTAAGTGGTTTCGTTTTGACTAGTTTACTACACTTTATTATAGGGTATTCTACTATATTTGAAAAAGTACTTCAAAATGTTGATTTTGCTAAAAAAAAAGCCACAAAAAATTTATTTCGGAAAAATACACACCTTTCTTGCAAAAAATTTAAATTAAATTTTAAACCTTTTTTCAACTGTCAAAAACGCGAGCATCCAATTTGGTGACGTAATATCGGCATTATCATTCGAAATAACACAGATAAGTTTGACAGATATATTCATAGACAACTAATTATAATAAATATAAATATTTATTATCTATGGACATATTATAACTAGCTGTCTACACTGAACTAACTGATGGTCTATGGTTCATACCGACATGACATCACATCAGGGCTTGCCCGCGTTTTAGGTCACGTGATATACAGTTAAAAAATTACAATTTTTAATTATAATATTATAAAAGAAAAATCTGCTTTTATGACTCGAAATTAGAATAATTAAGTATATTTTTACATAAATTTTAACTTTTTTCAAATTTCATAATTTATTTTTCACTACCGAGTACCCTATTATCGAACCATATCCGTTTTCGAATATCGCCGACTCTACAAATGTCAATTTAACCGTATATTGATTAATTACGACCACATTGTCTTTACTTATTATAAATTAAAGATGTTACGATAATGTCCTAATTTCATAAGTTATTTTCTCGATAGATCTTTAGGCATCTATATTACTATAACTATGGTATATTTTGAAAAAATTTTTAATTTTCCTAATCTAATTTTCTCAAGCTCTACCGTCAGCTCTACAGAAACAGATTCTACCGTCAAAATATGAATTTTTTTTTGGAATTGTCCTTAAACGCATTTTCTTGTATTGATAAACAGAATTTGGATACAAAAATTTTTAAGAACATTGAATATTTGAATTTTATTTATTATACTTGTGACCTCTAAATACCATTTTTATTTTTTTGAAGATTTTATCTTAAAAATAATTTGAACATATTTAAAAATTGTTTA
Organism: Chrysoperla carnea; assembly: GCF_905475395.1. Lineage (NCBI taxonomy): Eukaryota > Metazoa > Arthropoda > Insecta > Neuroptera > Chrysopidae > Chrysoperla > Chrysoperla carnea. The sequence goes on along the minus strand of NC_058337.1, from coordinate 120,224,242 downwards.
ATAATTTTTATTAAACAATATTTAAACTATAGTAAAATTACTAAAAAATTGAAGGTGAAGTTTACTAAATGTTATTAATTATAAGGTTGTTTTGAAATTAAACCTTTCTAATAAATAAATAAATCAAAATCGGTAAATTAATTAAGGAGCTACGATGCCACAGACAGACACACAGATAAGTTAAATTTAAAAAATCCCTCTGTTAGGTCGGTGGTTAAAAATATACTGAGAATGAATTCACTATAAGTGATTCGAAGGATCCAAGTGTGGTTTTCTGGCCTAGGTATGCAAGGCGAAAGGAGTTTTAAGAAATTTAAGGGTGTTCCCAAAAAACTGTGTATGAAAATATTTGAGACTTACGTTTCAAATTTTAAGGGTGACTTCTGTTAGAATACTTGGGAAAATCAGACGAAAATTAACAGCAAAATTTTTCGATACATACCATAGTTCTTGAAATATTGATGCCTAAAGATTTAAAGAAAATCACTTATATAAGAAATACTACTTACCTTAACAAAAATGCCATTCATTTCATCACTTTAAATGTACTTTATGGAAAAACGAATGTCGCTTGTTTTTTCTTTATAAAAAAATAATTATCATGTTTTTAACTAATGAATATATAGTTTTTCGAATTATTTTGAAGAAAATTAGCTTTGTTAAATAATAAAGCATACATTAAAAAACACTTCAAAATAGGATTTACATGTTTCATGTTAAAAACGCAAACTTTAACAGCTCAAATCTATAAATTCATCACCGTAAGGTGATTTTGTGTTTTTTGGGAACGTGCTGAAAAATTTGTCATTTTAGTAAAATGATTTTTGATTAAGGACGTTCATGCGTCAACCTTTTTTGCTATGTGCGTTCATAGGGAAACAGTATGTAAATTTTAAAGAATTTTAAATTAATAGAAAATAGAAATTTTTTTTGAAATTCTATTAAAAGTTCAAATAATTATTAACTGGTAAAAGTTTCAAGTATGGTTATCCATATAATTTTTGAAAAATATCGATTTATATTTTTCATTTAGTCCCATGTTAAAACTTACTTTTAGTCATTTTTTAAACTTTAAAACAATTTAAATTAATTTGATAACAGGTTATTTTTCCTGTCTTAAATCATAGAAAATCATTTAAATTATCGCATTATCATATTGTTTTTTATTTCTCTACTAATATTGTTGACGCATGAACGTCCTTAAGTAATGCCAAAACTTAGCAAATTAAAATTTTGTATGAAGGATTCTCAAGTCAGTGGTCATATTGATATGTCGAGTATTGACTCGCCGGCTAAGTATACAGCTAGTAGTTCTCTTTAAAACTTATATTCTTTTCGGAACTGACTGAGCAATAATAATCAAAAACACGTATAACACATTAACACGTGTGTTTGATATAAGTTTATAAATCAAATTGTTTGTTTAAAAATAATCACGATTATTATTAATAATAATAAAAAACAGTACTTTAACTGAAGTTATTGAAATGATTAATAATTAAGAATAAATAAATTAATAAAGGGATGTATATATACATACCATGTATCTACACTATCTTATGTTATGTGTCGCTTGTGGTCATTCCCATAATACTTTTTAACTATAAGTAATATTTGTCTAAGTATAATTAGGTCATGTTATTTATTTATTAACTGCAACAAAAAACTTAACTTAAGTCACTATATTAAGTACTAGAATGATACCCACCCGTTTCGCTGGGTATAAAAGTAAAGATATCGCTTATCCCCTTTCTATAACACTCGAAATAATGGTAAGGATTGTTTTACATAGGTAAAATATATGTATGGTTTTCTATTTTTTTAAATGTATAATATTCGTAATTACTCATTGAGTATATCAAAAAGTATGGAAGTGAAATATTTTATATTGGCTATTTTTACAGAAATCTGTAATTTATGGTAATGTCAAATTAAATTAATTTTTTATTTATTTTTAATTAATATATCTTTATAAATTATATCTCATGTGTTATTTTGAAGTGTGAGCTATAATGATGTCCAGTGTCATTAAAAATCATTAGCTAGTTTTAGCGTGAGAGCGTAACAAACAAACAAACAAACATGCTTACTTTCGCATTTATAATATAAAGAGATATTTTATTGTTGTTTTGTGTTAGCCTTAAGCACTCACTCATTCATTTACCATACGAGTATGAGTCGAGTATGAAACATATATAAATGCAGCCAACAATGATTCTAAATCATGTACATTTTTATAAAATGATATATAGGACACGATTAAAATATGGTATTACCACAACCCAACCAATAAGTATATCATATGGATTCGTCACGATAAATATTGTTACTTCTAAAATCAATTTAGTCACGGATTTTAACGAACGATAGATTTTATGATGTATAGAGTAAAAATGACGCATTTAGTGTATCGATGAACGAATATTGGTTAAGTGTATAAGATAGTATTTACCAAATATCTTATATTATCCTTAATGTCATGATTTGTTGAAGAAATTGAGGCTAAAAGACGCGTTTTTTGTTCAAATGCTTATATAATAATAATAATAATAATGGGGGTTTAACCTCCGTTTTTGTGACGCATGCCTAATCACAGAGGCCACCCACATCATTATTTGTTTATCTTTATTTATTCCATTACAATACATTTTTACAATTACATTTTTGATGTGGGTGGAGTCGGTTACTTCGTTCTTATCCAAGCGACGACAATGTGATCAATTCTGCACTCCCATTAATTATAAATTGCTCACACTGCCGCTGCCTGGATTCGAACCCGCAACCTAAGTCTAAATGGCCTAACGTTCTATAACTAGCGCCTTAGACCGCTCGGCCATTTAGGCTTTGCTTATATATCAAATGCTTATATTTCGAAAATGGTGAGGTTAAGTAAAAAATTTCAAGAGCCAAAAAGTGTTGAGAATAGTTCAAAATATAATATTATATATTATACGGTTTTCAAATCAAATTTTTGACCAGAACCACAAAATAATCTTTTATCTTCGCCATTAACGAATTTTCGGCAAAAAACCCTATTTTTTTCAAACGCCCATATATCGATAAGGATGACGTTTGGTACAAAATTGTCAATAATCAAAAAATTTCAAGAATCGTTCAAAATATAATATCTAATTTGTTCAAAGTAAATTTTTGACCGGAAACTTTTGACAAAATAATCTTTATTTTTGCCAGTAGCAAGTTTTCGGATAAAATTTTTTTTCAAATGTTTATATCTAAAAAACGGCGAAGTTAGGTGAAAATAGGTTAGGTTAAATAAATAAAAAAGTGGTGTAAGAATATAAAGTACATCTGCCCCATTTTAGGGGTGAAAATCGAAAAAAACTTTAGTTTTCACAAAAAACTACTAGTGCGAAGTCGATTCCTGGGTCAAATGCCTTATGCCTCGATTCAAATACATATTCTTTTATAGAGTCTTTGATTTGAATCAGAAACTTTTTCTAGGCTAATTTTGATCCAAAAAATACAAAAATCGGGTACATTTAACTATTGCATGGCTAATTTTCGTGATATTAACTAATATTGGTACGCGATATGCACTTCCGATGCGATATCTCAGAAATTACTATTTTTACCTCCAAATAGGCCCGGTTTATTTATTTAATTTTGATGGAAATCTACAAATTTTATCTCCAGAACAACAACAAGAACAGAATGATAAAATTTCTACACGACATTGAATTTACGGGATAGATCATTGTTTGGAGAGGGATCTGAGAAAATAAAGATTGTATACAATTTTGGTTCCATGATTACCATTTCTAGACATTACAATTACTTAATATTCTTAAGTTCGAATGTAATTTTTGCACCCTATTAAAAATCTGTGTAGGCATAGAAGAAAATAAGAAAGTTCATCAGCTTTGTAAAAACTTCGGTTTTTGACCTTAGGCCTGGAAACTACCGAGTTCTAAAACGAAGTCTCGAGAAATTTTAACCAATTAATTGAATTTTCTTTCAAATATGATATTTGATTTGGAAAATCATCGATATACAGTTAATAGAAACAGTTGTAAAGTCATTTACAAGTTTTAAATCTTTTATTATTCTTATTCGAGTCTATTTCCAAGAAAAAAAAATAAATTCGCACCAATTTTTATGTACGTACGATGGCGTTAAATTATGATTGTAATAAAGTAAAACAAGAAACAAATGTTATAAGAATAGATAGATTGAAAATAGATTGTTAGTAATTATTTATGAAACATATGATAATTTATTTATTTTATATTATTTATAAATAAATAAATAAATATTTATAAGCTGAATAAATGTTTTCACAAGGTTTGTAGAACATATATTTTAAGTATCCTATCCAACCACATAGCACAGCACAACTTGAGCATATATACATACTTTAAACAAGTGTGAATAAATAATAATAACATTTAAAAAATTATAAAAAACATTTAAGTACATTTTGCAAAATAAATGTATATATTAACGTTTTATTATAAGCCGTAACCAATTCCGTCCAAACCAATTTTCACACTTTTGAGGTAAATCTTTCAAAAAAAAGTTTAATAAATATGGTGGGAGCGCAAATAAATACAAAGTTCATAGTAAGTATTGATATATTATATAACTTATTTGCGTTTCCACCATCATCTGTTTTAGGAAAAAACATATTTATACTTTTATATGAAATATATCAAGGTATATTAAATTTAGCCTCAAGTTTGTAACGCTTAGAAATATCGATATTAAACACAAAATTTTGGTATAAATGTTCATACAATCACCACTGAGTCCATTTTTGTTTGTGTGTCCGTTCATCTGCCCGTCATCACGATAACTCAAAAACGAAACAAGTTATCGAGCTAAAATTTTTATAGCGTGCTAAAGAAAAGTTATGGATTTGAAAGTGTTCAACATAGGTTAAGTAGATCTTAGGTCTGTAGGACCTATGTTGTAAACTTTAAGATATAGAAAAAAAGTTTAAATGCAAAAAGTGTACCTTATAAAAAAATTAACAACTTTTATTTGAAACTTTTTTTCGTATAAATCTGTATTTTTCCTAGAGAATTCAAATCTAGGCAAAACTTAAGTTTTCACCTTCTCAAAACTGTAAAAGAAAGATAGTTGAAATTTTGTATGTAGCTTCAATTAGTGAATTTATTGATTCTTATCATTAAACTGTTGCTGTTTCACTCAGAAGGTCACCCTATTACTTTTGTGAGACCAAAATAATCCTACGCTACTATAGTTAATGGTAAAAAGAAATGGTTTCTCTTTTGATGAGATCAAAATAATAGCACGCTACTAGTAAAGGGTTAAAAATACAATTTTTAATCTTATTTAACAAACAATTGATAAACAAACATACATGCATGCATATCAGTACACACGTCAAATGAATAATTAACACATTGTGTTGTTATCAACAAAGATTATTTATTTAGAAAATAACAACTAATAACACATCTAACATCCATATATGATCTTCTATACATATTATAAATGAGAAAGTAAGGATGTTTGTTTGTTTGTTTGTTACGCTTTCACGCTTAAACTAGCGAATGGTTTTTAATGAAACTGTACAGCAATATAGCTCATACTTCAGAATAACACATGAGATATAATTTATAAAGATATATTTAAAAAAAAAAATTAATTTAATTTGACATTACCATAAATTACAGATTTCTGTAAAAAAAGTCAATATATAAAATATTTCACAGCCATCTTTTCTGATATACTCAATGAATAATTACGACTATTATACATTTACAAAAATAGAAAACCATTAACATATTTTACCCATGAAAAACAATCCTTACCATTATTTCGAGTGTTATAGAAAGGGGATAAACGAGAGCAATCTTTATCAATCTTTACTTTTAAATCCAGCGAAACGGGTGGGTAGAACTCTAGTCTTATTTATATTTATTTACAATTAACTACGTTACGAATCATTAAAAATTGTATATTATTTCATTTATTGATTTAAAATCAATATTTATTTAAATTCTATTATATACATATTTAGAGAGTTCATACAAATCAAATCTTCTTATCAACATTTATAAATTATTCGCAAAAATTAACCAAAAAAACTAAAAAAATTGAAAGTAGTTCTATTAAATATTCATTTATTTTGCGTAAAATTTTTGAATTGTTAATTAATTATTAAAATTATGTTTATCTATTCAGGTGAAAATATATTTAGTTTAATTCAAAAAACCAGCAATAAATTATTCAAAATGAAATGTAATAAAAATGTCGAATTAAAAATATAGTGTGGAAAGATCATGTCAAGATTACATTTCCAAGTGGGTGGTCTATCAAACAAATTTTATAAAAAACGCATTTTGCTGAAATATGCAAAAATTATTGGCTAGAACCGAATTCATAATTCATACTTTAAACCTCCAATAATTTATTTGAGAAGATCTAAATATATTTCTTTATCAGATCGCTTTCAAATGAAAAATTTCTTAGTTTGTGTTATAATAAAGAATAAGTTCAACAAAACTGAGTTTGATGGAGGACATCATGCTCTGATATCAGATTTCACCCAGTTCTTTGGGTTGTTTTAAAGGCCAACTTAGATCCTACAGGGTAAGAAACAGAATGACCCTTCAAATTAGAAAGTTGATAATCCCTTTCGAAGGAAATGCGACTTAGAAATATGTTATTATTGCATTTAATCAAAAGAAAACACAAGAACTACGAAAAAATGCTTTAGCCAAAAGTTTTTAAGGGCTTTGACTGAGCTAGAATTATCGATAAACTTTAAGCGTATTTTCTATCGATTAAAAGCAATAATGACATATTTTTAAGTCGCATTTTATCCGAAAGCTAAAGTTTTTCGTAAAAATGTTGTTAATTCGATCTCTTAAGGTTTAGAATCTAAATTTGCTATTACAGCAACCCGAAGAATGCCGGTAGGACCAATCTAAAGTCAAAACATGATACTCTCAACAGTTTTTAGAATTTTTGAATTAAAAAAAATTTGGAAAACGGTTGACCCTGCAGGTCATCCCTGTAACTTCCCGCGAGTATTGACTCATAACGTGTAAAAAATTTTATCTATTCTGATGTTATATCCACTCGCATTTTATTGTAATTAGATGTGATCTTAGAATAAAATCTGATTAAATTTTTACAATCATACTAAAATTTTTGATAAAACACTATTTTTTAAATTTTCAAATCGCGATAACTTTAGAATGAATAAACCGATTTTCACGCGGTTGGTGACATTCGACGCAGTTTTAGAAGCTTCATGAAGAATCATTAAGTTTCAATTGATAGAACAAAAAATTTTGAGGTTATTCCGAAAAAACGCTTTTTTGGGTTTTCTTTCGTCAACGATAACTCACGAACGAATCAACCGATTTTGACCGGACTGGTGGTGATCGACGTGGTTTTTGATGTTGAGAACTGATTAGTTTTTGGAATTGATCGATACAGCCGTTTAAAAGTTATTAAAAAAAACCGTTTTTTTGAGATTTCTCGAAATCTATCGAATCGGTCCAAATAGGCCTCAAAATCTAAGTTTGGTCAAGCCCTTTCGAATGGCACCAACCGCGATCAAATCGGACAAGCCGTTCAAAATTTATGAGAGGTTTACACACACACACACACACACACACACACACACACTCATACATACATACAGCCATACAGACACCCTCGCGGAAGTAGTCAGGGAAGCTTCCTGACACCTTAAAACGTCGAGATCTGATGAAAACTCGATTTTGGCAAAACGGGGTGAAAACAATAACTTCCCTATTTTCTTAGCGGGAAGTTAAAAAAGCGACTTGTGATTGGTTGTGAAGTCTTGATATCAGTTGAAACTATAGGAGCCAATCGGAATCACGTTAAATTCACATTTTTTGGCTTTTTTCCATGTAAAGTTATAATATATCGAAAACCAGTTGAGAGACAAACCATTTCATTACAGTTTAGAAAAACAAATTAATAAAAAAATATAATATATATATAACGAAAAAAATTTTTCATTAAAAAATCAATATAAAAAAAATTTAGTTTTTTAGTTAACTTTCGAACAACTAGTATTTATAGTGAAGAGTACGACTGACGCGGAAAAATTAATATCAACCGCATTAACGAAAAAAATTTTTAACGCAACGAATATACCACACTATCATATGTTTTATCAAACACGAATAGTGTTTAAATATCACATTATGTACATTTTTATACCATGTATATATGAAATATACATAGTATATTAAGTTTAGTCCCAAGTTTGTAATGCTTAAAAATATTGATGCTACGAAAAACATTTTGGTATAGGAGTTCATAGAATCAACTAATTAGTCCATTTCCGGTTGTCTGTCCGCCTGTCTGTCAACACGATACCTCAAAAACGAAAAGAGATATCACTATGAAATTGTTATAGAGTACTCCGGACGTAAAAAGTGAGGTCGAGTTTGTAAGTGAGAAATATAGCTCAATCGGGTCTTGGGTCTGTAGGATCCATCTTGTAAACCGTTAGATACAGAAAGTTTAAATGTAAAAAATGTTTCTTATAAAAGAATAAAGAACTTTAGTTTGAAACATTTTCTTGGAAACACCACTGTTTACCCACGAGAGCGCTAATTAGGTGCAAATTTTATGGTATGTATTAATATGGGAATATCAGTTATGTTTGTGTGGCTATTTAAAAGTGGATATCTTTTTTATTTACGTGACGTCAAAAAACAAACGATTGCGTAATTAACACTGTCTATACATGGTATTTCCACAATTAACTCAGTCAATTGGTTTTTTTTTCACTTGTTAAAATATTGATCGATACATTTTTATGTTTTATTATATAAATGCATCAAATATGACCTTCATAATAACAAAAATCACGTATAATTTTTATGTTAAAAATACAAAAAAAAAAAAAGTTATTAAAACAACGACAAGACCCTGACCTGACTCCAACATAAGAGGTACAATTTATATTTTATTTTTTTTTATAAATATTATAAAATTATAACAATAAATAATTTTTTTTTATATAAATTATATGAAATTAAATAACACTTCACTTAAATATATAGCTAATAGCTGAGGCTAAGATAGCTGGCGTGTGGTGTGGCTTCACATCAAAGAGCAAAAAAAATTTATAATTATAATTATTATAATAAAATTATTTAGCTAAATATTTATATAGAAAATTGTACAAATAAATGATTATTAATTATAATTATTATTATAAGATATTAAAGTTTTTTTTATTATGTAATTTTTTTTATTATTTAATTTTTTTTTTATTTAGTTTATTACACTCTCGTTCATGAAAAACTACTAACAAAAAAATATTTCGAAAAATAAAACCTAGAAAATTGGAAGTCTGTATGCTCGTAAATATTATGTCGAAGCATCTGTGTGTACAAATTCAAGGCAACAAACATTAAAATAGTCGTCACTTTTCAAAAAATTCGGAAATTTCTCGACAACGGACATTTCTTTTTTTGTGTATAGGCAATTTTTTAACAGGTATGATATACAAATTACATACTGAACCAAAATTATATCTTAAAAACCAATTCGGTGCGGTATATTTTTAGATCTTGAGTCTATTTAAGCTTCAAAATTAGAGATAAAACATGAAATTTGATAAAGGAGTAAGTCAGTCGATATGGAGAGGTCTGTGTGAACAGTTCATATGAAGAGTTCCCTAACGACAGTCATTGTGAATGATTGGTACAATAGTACAGTGTGAACAATTGTTGTTGAATTATTGTTAATTATTTTAATTGTGAATATATGAGGAAATTAAGATTGTAAATTAATTTTACAGGAATAATTAATGTAACTTGGCCGTAGACATTCCAACATGGTCAAGGTATCAAAGATTAGCTGTATAAAATCTATGCGGACTAGAACGTACCGTATTATTTTTTTTTAATAAAAATTTCTCGCAAATATAAAATGTTACTTGGATCACTATGGTTCACCATCTCCAAGTCCTCTGGTATTCATAAATGCAAGAGTATTCATGAATAAATCGGAAAATAGTGAAACGTGTTTTCGTTATCAAAAGGTTCGAAATTTTATTCAAATCGTACCGATAATGATCGATAAATAACGATAATTGATTTGCCATAACGATTGTTTATGAACAGAATTCAAAATTCAAATTTAAAATAAAACCAAAGTCATGATTTTCGATTCAATTTATTTAAATTAATGTGTACTTTTAAAAGTATACTTATAACAGACGACTTAAGTGTTAATTTTATTATAATTTTAGTAAATAATGAGGTTATCTATATCTATCATATGTATTTAAAACTATTTTCTTGTTTTTTATGTTAAAAATTATAAATTATTTAAATATTTAAATAGGACATTTGTTTAAAATAATATTTATAATTGTTTTAATTTTAATTATATTCACAATTAATTTATTCGAAGTTATCTAATAATCATCATATATATTTTTTTGTCTCAAATACAAGATTTAAAATTTTTTATAGAAATTAAGGTGATTGTAAACCTAAAGTATTGTAAAAAAAATTTTGGTTTATTGCACGGTACATACATGTAAACCAAATACATGCTTTGTAGTCAAGTAATGAGTTATTTTTGGCTTTACAATACCACGCAACTACAAAAATGTATAATATATTGTGTTTAAGTGCTGCTTATAAATTTGATAATATAGATATCGCTCTTCAATCATCAATACTCTAACTATAGTCGTTTCTGTTCATCAAATGATGGATCTTCGATGAACTCATAATTTAATTAAAATTTTGTTTTTATATCATCGGTAAACTTATATTTTTATGGTATTATTATAAACTGCAAGATTGTCTAAATATTTTAGTTAGGTTTTTATCACACTCTCTAGATTTTTTGATATAGAAATATCCAATTGAAAAGAATGACCTATATGATTCATCATTTTTTCATCCAACTATGAACGATAAACTAATAATAAAAAGCCCTAGGAATTTTTTGTGATTTTTGGAAACTTTGTTAATCAAAAAATGTATTTATAAAGTTTTATTGAAATTCCAAGTATTATTCAATCTTTGCATATCTCCTTAAACAAAAAGCACCAGAAAATGTTTAATTCAATTTTAAAAACTACTAACTAGGCAGGTATTAGGCATAGAGATCGGACGGGCGTATTTGACATCAAATATTATGTTTGTCATAAGAACTCCATCCTAAATTCTGTTATACTGGAAAGAGATACAAACAAATCTTTGATGGCTTTTATCTTGGTTGTTTTAACAGTTAGTTGAAAAATAAATTTTCTCTCCTGTTTGTTACATAAATGAGCTTTTAATAAAGCAAAAAAAAAAATCACAATATTACCTATTATGATGTCAGGATTATTATGAGGGTTATGCCCTTTCAGTTTATTAGGAAAACGAAAAAAGACCCAAATTGAAGAAAATTTGGACTAAATATGCTAACATATAAAAAGAAAAGATTAAAAATTTATGGGAATTATAATCGATGTCATCTGAGTCAATCTAATCGAAGTCAGGCGTAATTTTTGAATTTTATACTTAAATTTCCCACAAATTGTCAATATTATCAATTAATTCTAATTTTATTAAATGTTATATAAACATAACAAATAACGATTTAGTAGGATTTCTTCCAAAATAAAAAAAAAAATACAATTGAATGAAGAAAGTTGTGTTAAAACTAACAGATAATAGATAAATCGTATTATTTTATATATGTACAATATTTCTTAAAAAGGAAAAATAAATTTAACAACAAAAATAGTAAAATAAAGTAAGTAGGAAAAAGTAATTGTGTTTATATATTTGTGGTACATTAATTTTGATTTTGTAATACAAACTTCTAAAACCATCAGATTCATTCAATTCACTTAACTCTCTTCTATTTTTTTTTTAAATAAACATTTTAATATACAAACAATATATGCAAAAAATAAAAAGAATAAATAATAAGATTCACTTCAAATTGTTAAATAATTACCACAAATAGAAATTATTATATCTGTACAGTTACATACAAGAAAAGTGATCCAATAGGGTATTCCACTATTTTTGAAAAAGTACTTCAAAATGTTGATTTTGCTAATAAAAAGCCACCAAAAATTTATTTCGGAAAAATACACACGCTTTCTTGCCAAAAACTTAAATTAAATTTTAAACGTTTTTTAATCTGCCAAAAACGCGGGCATCCAATTTGATGACGTAATAGGGGCCTATACGAAATAACACAAATAAGTTTGACAAATATTATCATAGGCATCTGATTATAATAAATATAAATACTTATTATCTATGTATATATGATACCCAGCTGTCTACACTGAACTAACTGATGGTCTATGCTGAGAATTCCTGGTTTATCGGTTTCTGAAGTTAACTTAAGAAATGAATTTCATATTGATCTGAATGGGCTAATATACAAACAATAAATGCAAAAATAGAAAAATAATAATAAGAATAAATAATAAGATTCACTTCAAATTATTTAATAATTAACACAAATAGAAATTGTTATATCTGTACAATAACACACAATAAAAGTGATCCAATTTGAAATACATTATTTACATCCTCCGATATCGATACTAAACTATAATAGGATGCGGAATCTTTTTGAGAAGTGCCAGCTTCTTTCAACTAGAAATGTAGTGAGGAAAGCCCAATAGTCAGTAAGGGCAAAGTTTGGCTTGCTTAACTTACGCAAGTTAAGTTTGTCACTTATTGGATCCACGGTAGGCAAAACGAACATTGGCATGCCGAAGAAATTTCAAATTTGATTGTGATTCCGAAATTCCACAGACTGACACATTGGAAATGCCTGACTGGTTTAAAGTAATGGCAACCGGAAATTTGTGTGTAACTCGAGAAATCTATAGCATTGCCGAAGTGCGGCATAAAATTGGAAAGCCAGACTGATATAAAGTAACGACAACCGGAAGTTTGTCGAAGTTCGCCTTGCCCAATTACAGGTTTGTCGAAGTTTTGCATACAATAGGAAAGTCTGATTATTATAAAGTAACGGTAACCGGAGTTTGCCGAAGTTCGGCTTGCCAAATTTGCATGTAACTAGGGAAATCCTATAGCATTGTCGAGGTTCGGCATACAATTGGAAAAGCTGACTGGTATAAAGTAACGGTAACCGGAAGTTTTCCGAGGTGTGGCTTCCCAAATTTGGGTGTAACTAGAGAAATCAATAACATTACCGGAATTCCGCATACAATTGGAAAACCAGGCTGGTATAAAGTAATGGTAACCGGAGGTTTGCCGTTGTTCGGCATGCCAAATTTAGCTGTGTTAACAACATAATGAATTAAATCTAGGCCCCTCTATGACACTGGGCAATCGTATGATAAGTGCCCAGAGCCCCGCAATCGACGGGGTTACCGATATTCCATCAAAGATATCAATAGTTGCAACCGTCGTTCCATTCTAAGCAGTAAGTACACAATTAAATGTCAAAATAATTTATTCGCAAATAAAATGAGACGAAATGCGGTAATAACATAATAATCTAATTAGCACACTAATTAAGTCAAAAAACTTCATTTGCTTGGGGAATTCGTAATCCAAGGCCTCAAAAAGGTTAAAAACGGTACTGATTGAACCTTATTATATTTTTACTTGAACTCTATTAAAAATATAAGTGATGCGTTACATAATTTTTTTTTTTAATAATAAATAATAATTTTTTTCTTCTACAAATATTAAAATTTAGTTAAATTTTTTTTCCAAACATTTGCAAATATTTGTTTGTATGAATGAATCTGATGATCAGTCACTCATTCAGTCAATGAGTTAGTCATGCACATTAGAATTGTTGAATATTATTATCATTTGAATTAGATATGTTTTTACTTTTTATTATTTTAATTCTACAAAAATAAAAAATAAACTTTAATTATTTTTAATTTATGTAATTAATCAAATTATTACGGTATTTTAATGGACATGTTTTTTTAATCTAATTGTTAAATAAAAATTTTTAAATCATCTATGAATAAAACTTGAATGAAGAATAAATTGTTTTAATATTTTACAAACTTTAAAGATAAAACAGACCTAAATTCTACGTTATTAGTATTTCTACATTATTCTTCATTTTATAAAGTGTTTGAACATTTTAAGCCTAGCTACCTCAAGCTTTTGAACACCGCATACAAATAGCGTAGTGGAAATTATATTGGAAATTAGTTCTATTGGTAAACACTGCCCACCATATTACTATTAATCGAGAAAATAAAATCGAAAAAACAGTTTTACCCATGAATCGACTTTTTGTCAGTAGATTTTTATGTGAGCCGATGAAAAATATTTGCGTTATTCAACAAAATTATATTCATGCCAATTTGTGCTTTAACGATTAACGCCCAAGTGCCAAAATTCCCTACTTCCGGATAGAACATTCTCTTTCTCTAACATTTAAAAAAAAAACTATTGGATTTTTGACGAGCATAGCGCCGGGTAGGGACAGTTAATAAGTAATGAGCACGGGTTTTTTGATTAGCTATGGCAAGCTTGTATATGATTTAGAATAGTTAAATTATTTACGAAATACTTACGAAATTCTTACGTTTAGAAGATTTTTAATAATCGGTGACTTACCTGTAAAAAAAGAAAATTGGAATCAATATTATTAAATACTATGCAATTATTAGTGTTAATCAAACTAAAACTTATTAATTAATTAAATTAAAAACAAGAAATATAACAGCTAATATAATTGTAGCACTATCAAAATTTCATCTGTTATTTTGATAGTACCGAGTTATCGGTGAACGAAAGGATTTATGAAAATGTACTAATTAGAACAGAACAACTTGTTTTAACGATCAATATTTCTAATCGAAACTTGACCTTATTTTAAACTTTATTAATTTTTTTAATTGATGATTTTTTTAAATTTCTAATTGAATATAATTTAGAGAAAAATGAATGCAACTTAATTTCTTTCTATTGTTTGTAAGAAAAATTTCTATTGTTTGTAAGAAAATCGTTGGGAAATATTACATTTACTTATAATTGAGTTAAGTATTTATTTAAGAAAACAAGAAAATTTTACATTCACTGATAATATTACAAGAAGTTATCAAAAATTTAATGTAGATAAGATAAAATTATTTTTAAATTTTTATAATCTATAAATTCAATAAAATATTGAAGCTAAATATCCAAAAATAAAAATTATTTAACAAAATTTGCAAAATTAAAAAAAAAAAAAACATTAAATCATTCAACTTTATGGGAAGAAAAATAGTGAAGATTACTTGCATTAACATTGTAGACAATAAACGCGGATGACCTCAGTTAAATCATAGATAAATCAAGTATTTAGTTTAGAAATAGTAAAAGTATTACTTAAAAAAATACAAACAAATTTAAAAATTACTTCATTGCATTCAAAAATAAGTGAATTAATTAAATTATTACAAAATTATTCTTTTAAAAAAATCGGCTAGTGTGAGTTCAACTCATGTATACAGTAAGAAATTTTTCGTGGATATCATTATGCCAGTATCGGTGTGAATGCCATACTGTGATCTTTATTGAGGGAATAGTAACATAAGCAATAGTTAAGGCGGACGAGTCAATGCGTTATGGGCGTCAGGCCCCTACTGGTTGGCGATATCACAATACGTCTGGTGGATATCCCCATTCAATTCTGTAATATTACTTATGATAACATAGATACTATGCTATTTGTCTCTATATCATGCCAGCATTGTAGTAAACGCCATACATTTCTTACGGTGTAAAAGGTTTCATATCAACTTTCATTGTGAATTTGATGAAACCCATTTGATCTAATTGTAAAATGACCGTTTCCCTGATAATTCCTGATTATTTCATATTATTCGTCCAAAATCCTATAGGAAAAGCCCTTTACTTTGGAAATTTTCGGTGGTATCTCGAGAATTACTCGTCTAATCGTTAATTCAACTACATTTTTGTCTTTTTAAGGTCTTCTTTATTGCAGATACTCCAAAAATAGAAACAACGAAAATTTTGAATTTCCTAGCAAGTATGTATATTGATACAGAATCCTAAAATTAAATAAAAGTATTTCTTTTTAAATACAAATAATGTCTTTTTTCACAACTAAAATCGTACATCAAGTTAAATAATATAATTAACCTACTTAAGTCCACCTAACAGTTCAAACTATCAAAACAAAATACATATTCACAATAATGAAGGCAAAGTTCGTTTTAAAACAAACAAATCAAATAAAAAATTATATTGGAATCGTGTAAAGCCCGCAAGGTGTAATGTAATGTCGAAAAAAAATTATACATTTCAAAAAGAACCTTTAATATACCACCATTAAATTAAAATAATAAATAAGCTTATTGTTTGTTTAATGTCCGTGTATGAAGTCATTGGGTAAAGTATATATTGCAAATATTTAGGACCTTTTTACATTGGACGCGATTAGTAGGGGAGAACAGTGATATAGAATGCGATTTGTGTATAAAAGATCCACTTTGATTTTCAAGTATTGTAATAACGACATATGACCATATGTAATGGAAAATATGATGCTATAAGTAATACATCTGGATTCCGTCTCATTCCAAGTAGAAAACAAATGAAAACAAGCAGTTGGTTGAGTTAACTGTTGAAATACCATGTAGAGACAGTGTTGATTACTCTGTTACATTACAAATACATACATGTCACACTGATACACGCATATAATACATACTATACAATTTGAGTAATCGAGAAGACAGACGGACAAACGACAGACGACAGACAGACAGGCAACCGTAAATGGACTAATTAGATGATTTTATGAACACCTATACGAAAATTTTGTTCATAACATCAATATTTTTAAGCGTTACAAACTTGGGACTAAACTTAGTATACCTTGGTATATTTCATATACATGGTATAATGGACAAGTTCTGTTGCTTAGCCCAGCATTGTGATACTAAGCATTTCTTCTCAAAGTTGTACCTTTGATACAGACAATGTTACTTTGTTGTCCAAATTATTGATAAAAATGCTAAATTATTACTAAATTAACTATACATATTTCGTAATAAAGGAATAAAGATAAAGGTTAGGGTCTCTCCTGTATATACATACACACTATTACAAGCAAACTCTCACTGGCTTGTTTGATTACTGCAACACCACAAGCCTATAAACCATAGTAATTTAAAACAAGACTGCTTATCAATGAAATATCTAGTAAAAAATAGCCTACTCTTATAATAGTCTAGTCATTCCATAGAGAACTGTGGATTTTTCTGCTTTAAACCTACTTATGACTTCCGTTTAGACTGCTTGACATCATTCGTGATTTTCCTAATAATAAGTACATGTGCTGATTCAAATACTTACACTCAGTTTATTGAAATACTTGAATACATAAACGCTATTAAATTATCAATTTGTCCAGTTTTTACATTCCATTGCACCCTAGTTATAAAATTAAAAATAAACTTTTGTTACTAGTGTGCTATGGAATGTAAAAACTGGACAAATTTATAATTTGATAGTGTAATGTATTTACAAATGCGAATTTTGTCATGAAAATCGATATATGGGTATAAAAAAAGCAACTAAGCAACTTTTTTCTAATAATTTTTTTCGATATCTCTAACCATTTTTGACGCTAGAGAAAATATTAAGAATCGGCCCTATTTGTTAATTCGTATTAGGCTGAGTTTAAAGTTCAGGTTTCGGTTAATTCAGATCTTATATGTGACCCATAACCCTGTATGACTGTGCCAAGTGTTAAATCGATATTCCTATAAATAACGAAAATATGAGAGTGCCTTCATCTTAAATATGACACACTGTATAAGTGACGGTAAAATTGTACTTTCCGTCAAATTGTAAACCAACTACTTAGATAATAACTTCGTTAAAAAAGCTCTTCCCATATTAACTCAAACCAAAACAATAAATTGATTTTCTTAATAGGGTTTGACTGAGAGCCAGTTGGGGTGATTTTTGATATCCCGTTTACAATCTGACGGTGACATATATTAACACTAGAAACTATAAATTTAAATATAAAAATAAACGAATGATCTATCTAAACAACATTTTTATAAAATGTATTACCATAAAACTGATGTACCAATGGAATCAACATTTTATTACAAAAATAAATACGTATGTGAGGATTTTTCAAGTAAGTGTTCAATCAATTATTATCATTCAATCATACTCATTTCGATTTATTGAATATCTACAGGTTGATTCTTTTAAATATTGTTGAAAACAAATTTAACAAATGATAGAAATTTACTTGGAATAAAAGTTGTCAAGCTAAGACGTGCGCGAACTGAAACAAAACTCGTCCTACCATCGAGCATACCTTGTCTAATTTTACTATGTATAAAATTAAATGCATACCCGCAAAATTAAATATTTTGTGGGCCGGACTATTTTTTCCACAAAGTACATAGTTTTTGATTAAGTTTTAAAAAACTGCGGAAGAACGCGGAAAATTTTATTTGAATATCAATTTTTCCGAAAATGCTTAAGGTAGTACTATAGGTAATAGACTTTACATTCAGAATTTGATGATAATTGGCATAGTTGTCCATTATTATATCATAACTAACCAGTTAAATTTTTAGGGGCCCTCAGAGAACTGAAAAAAAGATAATTTAAAGATATTTTAGCATTGACCTTTATGGGAAATCATAGATTTTATTTTATTTCACAAAACTGGACGTTCAGATTTTCAGTTCTCTGAAGGCCCCTAAAATTTTAGCTGGTTAATTATGATATAATAATGGACAACTATTACTCAGGGGAATGAAGCTGAAAATAGGGTACAACCTCCGAAATCCAAGTAACTGCATCGATTTTGTTGAAATTTTGGAAATAAGCTTTACTTACCATCCTATTCAAAATCTATATCATGCCGAAGGGCGCTTTTTATCCTAAGGGGGTGAAAACTACCCCTTAGTGCAAAAATGCAATAAAAAGTGTTTTAAGGACTTTGGAAGAGTGGGGAATAATAAATTATGTTGAATATGAGTTGTGCTATGATTTATCATTATAAGTATAATTTTCAGAATGTTTCAACCCTTAATAATTACCATAAATTACGATGAAAAAAACGATTTTTCGACATTTTCACAAGATTCAATGCTTAAAACTCATGGAATTTTTTGAAATTTTGTAATTAAGCTCTACAAACCATCCTTTTCAAAATCTATATCATGCCGAAGGGCGCTTTTTATTCTAAGGGGGTGAAAACTACCCCTTAGTGCAAAAATGCAATAAAAAGTGTTTTAAGGACTTTGTAAGAGTGGGGAATGATAAATTATGTTGAATATGAGTTGTGCTATGATTTATCATTACAAGTATAATTTTCAGAATGTTTCAACCCTTAATAATTACCATAAATTACGATGAAAAAAACGATTTTTCGACATTTTCACAAGATTCAATGCTTAAAATTCATGGAATTTTTTTAAATTTTGTAATTAAGCTCTACAAACCATCCTCTTTAAAGTCTACTCTATGCCGATATTTTATTTTTTCAATTAAGGGAGAAAACTACCCCTTATTAGAAAAATGCAATAAAAACAATTCAAAAGTGTTTCAAAGTGCTTTGCAGGATTGAGTATAATAAATTATGTTAAAAATACTTTGAAACATCATTCAATCCCAAAAAAAAAATTGCATCTTTATTTAAAAATCAAAGATTTATTATTACTTAATCCAGCAAAGCAATTTAGACCACTTTTTATTTATTTTTTATACATTTTTTTTATAAGGGGTAGTTTTCCCCTCTAAGGGCAAAAAGTACACTTTGGGAGAGCCTGGCTTTGAAGAAGATTGTAAGTAGAACCTAATTACAAAATTGCAAAAATATGTGTGTGTGTGTGTTAGTCTGTGTCCATGTGCTGTGTGTTATATGAGTATTATACTATGTGTTTTTGTACCATCTAGATTCTAGATATATGAATATCACTAGTATGGCAGAATACATGCGTTAAGCAATGCATCTAAGTGAGGTATTATATATATGTGTTTAGCATGTAATTGCCATCTTCTGTTTTGTGCATGCAGAGAGTGGGAGTTTTGTTGCACACATATGTACAATACCTCTCACTTAGATGCATTGCTTAACGCATGTATTCTGTCATACTAGTGATATTCATATATCTATATGATACAAAAACACATAGTATACGTTTTGTCATCATATAGGTGCTATAAATTTACTTTGTTCCAAAAAGCTTAAAAATTTTTTTTTGTTTTTTAGCGATAACTTCTGTAATTTTTTATCGATTTTGATTTTTCAAAAAGCATTTGGAAGGTAATTTTAAGGACAATAACATCTGAAAGTTTCATCTTTTTATAACCGTTAGTTTTGAAAAAGTGAAGGGTCAAAAGGCTCAAAACATGGGGTGTTCACGCGGGTATTCGAACTTAGAACGTTAATATCTCCGTTAAATTTCATCTTAGAAAAACAAACAAAAAAGGAAAATGTTTGTTAAAAGCAGGCCTACATTTTTGTTCCCGAGTATGTTTTTCGTAACTGCAGTAGTTTTTTAGTTATTTCGAAAAAAAAAACAAATTTTTTTTGATATTCGAAAATTTGAAAAAAGTTGATCGTGCCTATTTCTAAAAATAAGCCTTCAAACCCAGTGTAACTTCTTGATCACATATACGAGACTCAAATGAAGTGAACTGTGCAAGGAAATGGATTTAGTACAATTTAAGTGGAAATGGTACCCATCCTATGTGAGATTTTTCTTTTAAAAATTTGAATAGCCCACGTTCTTTCAACTGTAACTCACTCAATTTTTGTCCGATCGACTTTTAACACAGCTCATTTTGAAGGTATTTTCAAGCACTACAAAAAAGATTCTGCTTATAAAGCTATAAAGTTTCATTTTTTCCTCGTTTTTAAACGTCAAACACCCAAAAAAAACTAATGAATAAAAAAAAAGATTTTTTGATACGGTATTACTTACTGATCGTTCTATTTAATAAATCGATTAAGCCATCATTCTTTTAATTTTTTTATTGGCTACAATTTTGTTCATTACAACTATGGCGAAAAAACGCCTAGTTTTTGAGTAATTCACGAAAAATCAACTGAAAACGTGCTTTTTTTATGCCAAATCTGTGCGCTTTCTATTGCAAATAGCTCAAAAAGTATTTGGTTAATAAAAAAGTGTATATGACATTTTTTGCTCAAAATTGGTCACTCTATCGATTCCAGGAGTTATTTTGACCAAAACTATTTCCACCCCCGAGAAGGGGTGGCAACCACCCCCAGGTAGGAAGCGCCCTTCGGCGTGATATAGATTTTGAATAGGGTGGTAAGTAGAGCATATTCCCAAAATTTCATCAAAATCGATGCGGTTACTTGGATTTCGGAGGTGAAAACCTTCATTCCCTGGGGTATATGCCAAGTTTCATTAAATTCTGAATGCAAAGTCTATTACCGATAGTACTACCTTAAGATATACAGATCGGTTGGAAAAACACGCAAAATTTTACATGATGTAGACTTTCAGAAAATATCAAAGATCAGAATCAATCTCAGAAACTCGATAACTTTGGACTTCTCATGAATTTGAAACTCGTCATTTTTTTTACGTTTTCGTCACGAAACAAATAAAAATACTCGGAACTATTGAATGATTTGTGCAATTACATGTGCCAGCACATGGTCTACCTTAGAAATTTCGAATGATTCGTTCTCGAGTTATGATGGAGGAAAGTTTAAAAAACACTGTTTTGAGAAAAATGCGTTTGAATTTTCAAGTACTTATCTGAACTTGCTAACATTTGTGTCTATTAAGAAATCAATTTGCGAATATTAAGAAATCAATTTACGCAAAAAAATTGATTTTGAAAAACCCATCACACAGGGTAACCCCACGTAATGCAAAAAATTGTGCATTTTAGTATCTCTTAGTGTATACCAAGCTTTACATTACATCATCTATTTGATTGCTTGTACAAACACAAGTTATACTATTTGAATTCATTTAATTTACACCCTATATACCAATGACATTCAAGTGGATTGAACATGTATGTTTGTATATTGTACCACTAAAATATTGCCAGCACATGCGTATACAACTTGAACTAAATATAAATTATATGCATCTCTATCTAACACATATAAATACCCACTATCGTTATCCTACTTAAACATATACCAGTAATGAAAACAATTGAATAACATCGCTATCAAACAAGATGACTGTGAACTGACTCTTTCTAGTCATAGTTGCAAGAAGACAGTAACTATGTATGAAGTGTTTTGAGTTTATTTAATATTTGAAATTAGATAATAATTATTTAAATCAATTACTAAACACACTTATTTTTAATTATTTAATTACTAAACATAAAACAGTTATAACTAATTCAAGTGTGGTGAAAAAACTGTTATTTATTTTGACAGTTGTGTTCTAGTGACGCCATATTGTGAAAAAAGGCTGTGTACAAAATGGTCGGTAGATGGGATAGACAACTAGCGCATGATTTTGTTAAAAAGTATATAGAATTAGATGTGTTATGGAATACCGATAATCCATTACGAAAAAGTCCAAAAGCACGTAAAAAAGCTTATGGTATATTACAACAATTAGTTCAACAATATGAACCGAATTTTTCGGTGGCTGATGTATGTAATAAAATTAAAGGATTTCGATCAACTTACTTAATGGAATTGAAAAAAATACAAAATTCGAAAAATCAAGCATATGTTCCAACGTTATCATGGTTTCCAATTATGGATAATGCATTACATACACCGGTTATGGATAATCTTGTTAGAAGATATGGCGATCAAATTGTAATATTTTAGTTTAATTTTTATTTTCCACACTTTAATTATTTATAATTTTGAATTCTAGATCAGAACAAAAATGAATTATAAGCCTGCTAAAAGGATGAAAATTAATCATAAGGTAAAGTGAGCTATTTATTTGCAGTTTGTACCCAAGACATGAAAGGAACAAAATTGTGCGAGAAGTTTTTTGTAAAGAATAAATTTCCTGCCAAATCAGCGAGCACGTCTTACGTCCATATGTTTTAGTTTACGGAATGTCACCCTCTGAAAGATTGATAAATATGAAGAGTTAGTTAGTGAAGGGCCTCAGCAACAAGTAATTTGCCCCCAGCGCATTTTTATGGTGTTTATTATTTTTATTCCCAAAGGAAAACGATTAATTAATAAAAGTAAAGAAATATGAAAATTCAATTAAATTAAAAATAATACATGAGAGGTTACCTAATTACAGATACATATTTTAACCTTGCCTCGGACACACCTCTATTTAAAACGTAATCAGCCGAAGCATGCCTCATAGGTACTCAAATAATAATAATGGAGTTTAACCTCCCGTTTCAGACATCCATCTATAACAGAGGCCATCCACATAATTATTTTTAATCTTTATTTATGTTAAACTACATCCGAATAGACAATTAAACTTATGATGTGGATGGAATCGGTTACTGCGTGCTTATCTGAGGGACGGCAATGTGATCAATTAACCGCCTTATTAATAATAATTGATCGGACTGCTACTGCCTGAAATCGAACCCTCAATCTCCCAGTCATTAGTCAAACGGTTAAAGGCGATTTGCGTCTTTATTCGCTCGGCCACCGAGCCGGTTCCAACTAGATACTCAATCAACTGCCAAGTACCTAATAATATTTATTAAGATTGCAGAGAACTGAAAAAATCCATAACTAGCGGGACAAATTTAATTTTGCTTCTCGCCAGGTTTGGATGAGCTTTAACAACTTACTGTAGTTTAGACCTAAAAAAAATTGAGTAAGACTGTTATATAGACACGTTCAAAGAGGTAGCTACTCCTGAGGTCGCAGAATTTCCGTGCTGTATGAAGCGAACCTATTCCGATTCCGAATATGTAAGAAAGATTAGTGATAGGACATATTAAAAGAACAAGCATTACAAACCAGTTGCAGTTCTTGCAAATTATTGCTAGCATTTTTCTATTTAAACATTTTTGCCAGACTTCGAAGAACTGTTAGCTCTGTTGAATAAAATTCTGTTTATAGCCAAGTCTATTCGTTGTGTGCGTAGTCATGGTAGGGACAATAAAATCGATGCCAGCGCTTTAAGTGAAAAATTTTGGAGTTAAAGGGGGCTGTTATGACTAATTTGCAATTCTTTACATGTTAATGTAATAGAAATGTCAAATTAAAATTATTGAAAAACACGAATTAATTAAACTTAATGCATTAAAAATTGTGAAAATAAGAAATCAAATTGAACAAATATTATTTTTCAAATGTAAATTATCATAATTATTTATTTAAATTTGTGAGACAAGAATATTAAATTTTAAATGTAAGTCTTCAATGCAATCCATACAATTATATATGCATCCATACAATTCTATAATTAAAGTAGTGTATCGTTACCATGGAAACGAAACTCACGCACGGAGCGAATATAGAAACAATGCTATTTGATCAAAAAATTTAACAATCCTTTCCACTTGCAGGACGAGGAAAAAAATCCTTTATCTGAGGAATACGATTCATCGATGATAAAAATTGAAAACGAAGAGATTATCGAAACTTATACGCCAGTAAATATTCGAATTATAGAAGACGAAGAATTTCATTCAAGTGAAACGAGCAACGAACCTAAAAATAATACAACTCACCAACAGTATCGCCAACAACAAGCTTCAACCTCATCCCAAAATACCACACCTCAAACATCAACGAATCAAAATATAACCCCTAAAACATTAAAATCCATATATGAAGATAACGATGATGAATTTGATATTTTTGGTAAAAGCGTTGCAATCCAATTACGTAAATTACCATTAAATCAAGCATTAAAAGCTCAATTAGATATACAAACCTTATTGATAAACGCACGATTAAAAGCGAATAAAGGAAATGAAGGGAATGGTAGTACTTCAAATGCGTCAATATCAAGTATCATCGATTCAACTACCAAAAATAACATAAACTTTTCTCACTGAAGTTAAATAGATGAAAAATGTATTATATTTTGTTAAATAAAATATATGAAAGATTGTTTAAAGTGGTTATATAACAATTAGTAAATTTTTTTTTCCAGAAGTGTTAGTACCCTGCGGTTTCACTCCATGTAAAACTGAGTCTATTTATGTATTTCTTTTTTTACTCTTCACTTTTAATATTTTGCATTGTTCGCAGTTTTGTACACCAACAATTTATAAAGAACCCCAAAATGTGCTTTTACAAAATGATCTAATGTTTTCCAGTATAGTTTATCTTATAACTAAAAATTATTTGTTAAATATCACATTTTAATTGATTATTAAACCAAAAATTTCTAAGATATCATCTAAATACGATTCGGAAAGGACCCCGCACGATTAGATAGAAAAATGGTTTTCTGGGAAACTTTTTCAAACTACCCCCAAAATGTTCTTTGGATTGTTCCGATCGAAAGCTCTCATGGCCATAAAATCTTTTGACAAGTAGTTTTCGAGCTACAGTCGATCAAAGCTACATATATATTATAGTTTAGTATGTGACTAACGTGTGTGGTATGTATGCGTGTGTGTGTTGTGTATAGTTGTATTGTGTTGTATTGTCTTGATAGTTGGTGCGTTGTACGATGCATAATTATTAAGACAGTAGTCAAATAATAAACTATAGTATATGTGTAGCTTGAATTGTCCGTAGCTCGCAAACTACTCGTTAAAACATTTTGTGGCCGTGAGAGCTTTTGATCAGAGCGGTCGGATTGAAAAAGTTTCCCAGAAAGCCATCTTCTTAGCTAATCGTACGGGGTCCTTTGTTCTGCGTACGGGTTTCTAGACGACAACTTACGAACTATGGATTCAATCATCAAACAAGATTGATTTCTGTACTTTTTGGACAAAATTGCCTTTCACACTGAGGTTTCAAAAATCATGTAAATCACTGTTTAAGAATTGGATTAAAAAAATATGTCTATGATATTGCCTTGAGCCCAATACGAAGCGCTCTGTTTTGGAGGGTTTTAGCGATATGTTTAGAATTACTTGTTACTAGTCAAAGGTGTTGATTTTTTAGTAAAATTTATAAAAATTTGGTTACTTTATTTTCTGAAGCGATTTATTGATGGTAGTCAGACAGTTCTTCCTTCATATCCGAAACATTATTAACCGATCACTAGTAACTAATCTCAATTTTTAATAATTATTACATTAGCGCTTTCAATGAAAACTGGAATAACGACATCAAATTTAAGCTTTGTAACTCAACCTTATATGTATTATATTACATGGCTGCGTTACAAAATCAATATTTTAAAACAACGATAAATAATATTAAATCAAATTTAGAATACAATTAAATTTTAAAGAAATAATTCTTATTGAATTCATTAATTCCTTGTTTTTATTAAAAAACAAACACGTATTGTTTTTTGTGGATAAATTCATGAATTGTAAAAAAAAACCAATTCTAATTAACATTCATATCATTAACAAAACTAAGTGTGACTGACCGATGATACATAATAATAACAATCACTGATGATAAGCTGGTACTAGAGAGGGGTATGGTCCGACTCGACCCATCAATTTAACTAACCAGGTGTTCGTTGTTTAAAAGTAATTACAACAATTTGATAAATAATTCTAAAAATAAAAGTGTATATGTGTATACAGAGTGGTTCAACACATCAACTACTTTTACTTGATAACAATAAAATGGTAGTCACATTACTGGAAAACCTGGAAACCACATTCAGGGAATTTCGTAAAAAAGAGTCAGAGACTTTTAAAAGTCCCAAATTTTGCATTTATTAAGAAATAAATAAGAAAATAGTACTGCCAACGTATATTTTTTATCATTTTTAACCCCCGAACCAAAAAAAGATGTTTAATAAATTTAACCGCTATGTGTGTCTGTTTATGGCATCGTACCGCCTAAACGGATGAACCGATTTGGATTTTTTTTTGTTTCGTTTGAAAGGTAATTAATGGGATGTGTTCTTAGCTATGTTTCAAGTGCGAGTTTAGGGTTCCGGTCCCGGAACGATTAGAAAATAGGCGATGATCCTCAAAATCGATTCAGTTTGGCGAAGGCTCTATGAAAAAAGGTAATTTAATGGAGAATATTCTGAGATACGTTTCAAATGCGATTTTAGGGTTCCGTACCTGAAGAATTTCTCGGGATTTTTTTGAAATTGTCAAAAACATTCACAAACATTAAAAACGAACCAGTTGAATCATTCTAAGTATTATTACTGTAGCATTACATGTAATGAGTACAACAAGAACGTGATTTTAGTACTGCTGCTAACATGGCTAAATATATTGAGACCTCCTGTACAATAGCTACACATTTATTTTGATATAAAACAAGCAAACGGAAATGCAACAATTGTAAGTGAGTTTTGTTTTGTTTGTTTGATGATGTTGGACCGGATATACGCATCACCTACAACGCCAGCTAGACTCACTATCATATCATTATTTTTTTATTTATCTATAGTCTTCTAATCTACTAATTCACCGCTGCTGTGTTTTATATAACAAAAAACGCAATGTTTTAAAAAATAACATTTCATACAAACAAAACAAAATTGGTTTCCATTATACAATATTATTATACCCACGAATTGACGAAGGTTTGAGTAATGGCAAAACTGTGTTAGGTATGATTTTATTATGGCCACAAGATAAATAAATTTATTCCTATGGTTAAACATTTTATATATATATATATATATATATATATATATATATATATATATATATAAGAATGGAAGCTGACTGATCGATCAACGCACAGCTGAAATCGCTGGGTCTAGAAGCCTGAAATTTTGTACACACTTTTCTTAAGTAACGTAAGTGAGAAATTTTTGGAAATTCATCCCATAAGGGACTCAAAAGAGGATGTGAATTTTGTATACGGGAACTGCATGCCAATAATTTTATTGACAAATATAGATCAACGTATGTTATAATGTTACAAAGGTTTTTTTAATATACAATATTTACAATGTATAAAAAATAATCATTCTTCTCCCAAGCGATAGGATATGAATGTTTCTTTATAATTCGAAAATATGAAACTATATTTAGTCGTTGTACGAAATATTTGAAGTAATGGTTTTGAAGCTATATACTTAAAATTCAAACCGGCAAGATTAATTGATGGCAAAACCACTGCAGGTAGAACTTTGAATTATTCTTCTTTGATCTTAGAAAATCGCAAAAAAAACTTTGTTCTGGAATTTGATGAAACTCGGTGGATGGGGTAATTTTGATCCAAAAAGTATAAAAATCCAGTTAATATAATGATTGTATGCAGAGTTTCTGAGATATCGCAATATTTGGATGGATTTTAGTCCGTATCTCAAAAACTAATCGACCAGTCATCAAACGCATCCGATTTTTGTACTTTTTGGGTCAAAATTACCTTATATACTGAGTTTTATCCAAATTGGAGATTAAAAAAATTTTTCGATTTTTGCAATTTTTTTAAGGGGTACCCCTTTAAAAAAATCGAGAAAATCGCAAAAAAAAAATTTTTCCGGAATTTGATGAAACTAAAAAGAAAAAAAACTAATATGAAAATAATCTTAAAACTTCAAAATTTGTGACTTAGATATCCGAGATTAATGCAATGATAAATTGTACAAGGAATTTAAAATTTTTCATATAATTGTTAAAATAATTATGTGAAAAAAATAGGAATGTTATAAATTTTACGTGTCTGTGTGTCGGTCTGTGACATCGTAGCTCCTTAACGGAAAAACCGATTTCGATCCTAGCTAAGAACTACCGATCAAAATATCAGAACAAAAAAATCAAAATCGGTTTGGTTTATCTGTACAGCAGCTACGATGCCACAAACGAATCGATCAGACCTGATTTTATGTCCGAGGTTTCTTTAATTTGAAATTTTTATTTTATGTCGGGAGTTATTTTAATATTATTTAGATAGAACATAGTTCAATAATAATATATAGTATTTTTTTTCGAAACAATAAAAAATATAAACCCAATTTTTTCATCTTTTCAAGTAATTTAAAGAAAAATGAATGTAACACTGTTTTGGTGTAAAGTAGACTTTTTGGTTAACGTTTCTGTCTCACGGTTATTATTTTACACGATGAAAATAATATAACAATGTACTTAAAAACAAAATATTTTGTCATAATTATGCATATTTTTAAATTATCTTGTTATTAATTTCTCCCTTCCACTCTTCTTGTCTATCAAACACTACTAAAAACCACAAAATAAAAAACTTAAAAATACTCTTTAAATTTAATGAATTATTAAAAATTATATCATGAGAAAATTTTAATTAACAATATAAATAAAAAATAAACCCTTTAACAAAAATGTTATTTGTTTAAATAATCGTTACGCTTTTTTTGTTATACAGTAGAATCTCGATAAGTTAAAGTCCAAGGGAAACACAAAATATTTTAAGTTATAGAGGTTTTAAGTTATCAAGTGTCTATGTTAGGTAAAGGTTAATATAGAGGTATGTACATGTTTCTATGTACCCTAGTTAATATAGAGGTATGTACATGTTTATATGTACCCTAGTTAATATAGAGGTATGTACACTCACTGTCAAAAAAAGTGCCACAGTTAAAACATTCTAAGCGTACTCATCATATGTTATGTTATAATAGTAACACTTAGAATGTTTTAAAACGAGCATTTTTTGTGACATTGAGTATACATGTTTCTATGTAGTTACTGAGGGCCTATACAGAGATTATTTATTTAAGTTATAGAGGTTGCGTCTTTTAAGTTATAGAGGTTTTGGGCTCTGATGGGAAGGGAACATAGTATTTTTTGAAGTAACAGAGGTTTTTATGTTACCGAGGTTTAAGTTATCGAGTTTCTACTGTAATAAATAATGACTTATGTATGCGGTGATTAATGTTTACAGGAGTTTATAGTACGAAGAATTCTTTTTTATTGTAAAGTTCAAGGTAACATGTAACACATTGAAACAAGACAATAAAAATTAGATTATTTCATTAATAATGAAAAAAAAAATTTATTAACTCCCACGATTTTATCAAAAAACAATTCTGAAATTATTAACATTTTAGCTTTGGTATAATAGTTAGTATTTTTGAAATAAACATAAAACATAAGGCATGTTGTTCACAGTCCACGAATTCGATCGTTGAATAACTTTTTATCGTAACACTTGTTTTCAATGCACTTATGTGAGAATTTATGGAAGCTGCGTCGAACGTAATGCGTTCAAAATAATGTACCGAAAATGTTGGGAGCAAACGCGTATTTAGAACATTTAATTGCGTCTAGTGATGAGCGAGACCAAGATTATAGCTATTTTGGTCTTGGCCTGGATCTTGATGATTAAATTTGGTATTGGTTAGTTTAAGTCTCAGTATTGATCTTACAAAAATAAGTCTTGGTTTTGCAGAATTAAGTCTTGATCTCGCATAGTTGGATCTACTAGGTTTTGCAAAAACAATCTCAGTCTTGGTCTTGATCAACCGAGTCTTGTTTTTGATCTTGCATCAACAATGTTTTGAACTTTTAAGTTTCGATTTCGTTTAATTATATTATTTAAGAATTGGAATCTTTCTTTTAATCAATTATCGACATATATCTAAACTTATAAAATGCTTTGTCCTGAATGACTGACTGATGGATCAACGCACAACCTTAACCGAAACTTGGAGGATATGTTCTATGCATGACGTAGGTATCCGATAAGAAATTTTACCCTTAAAGGCGTAAAAGCGTGAAAAAAGGGGGCCAAGTGAGAGTAAGGGAGGTGAGAGCTGTAACGCGGTGATTTTTACTTTTAAGCCCAGCCTAGCGGGTTGTTTATATAAAATGAACAGAAAATTAAAGTCTGTTACCCAAACTGTGTTATATCGAAAGTTACCATATTAGGTTTTTTAATTTATTTTTCCGGTTTTACTTAAAATACGAAAGAAAAATTTGCTCAAGTATAATAAAAAGCACATGGAAAAATTATCTAGCGCGTTCATTAATTCTTTTCAATAATCAGTTTGGTAAAAGTCTTGTTATTAGTTCTGGGTTGATTAAAATTAATTAAGATAGAGTCTTGGTATTGATCTTGTCGAAGTGCAAGGCCAAGACCAAGACAGCAAGATCGAAACTAATTTTGCTCATCACTAATTGCGTCCATGTACGAATGGAATTTTTTTAATTTCTTATGGTTAGTTTTCCCACGGTCTAAGGTAGACTCATTCTAAGCTATGGCATGAAATCATCATAGAAAACAAGATTTCTCGTACAGAGCTTTCAATTTCCTGGTTGAAGAGGTTTTCGAGATGCAATTTTATCCATGGAATTTTCCTATTTATATAGTTACAGCTCATTCAAACTGATATGTTTTTCAGTTCCCAAATATGTTTCAATCACTACATAGTATAAAACAAAGTCGCTTTCTCTGTCCCTATGTCCCTTTGTATGCTTAAATCTTTGAAACTACGCAACTGATTTTAATGCGGTTTTTTTTAATAGATAGAGTGATTCAAGAGGAAGGTTTATATTATAATAACATCCATTAAATAGTGGAGAAGTACTGCTATTTTTGAGGTTTCTAATGTGATGTCGTAAATAAAACGTTCACAGTTTTTCTGTAGTGTATTTAGTATCAGCATTGCACCCGTGTGAAGCCGGGGCGAGTCGCTAGTATATGATAATATGAAACGGATATAGATTCACGTAAGCGATTCCTCGGGTACCAACTATAATAGTATTCTTTTAAATATCCCATAATTTATTAAATAAAAATGACACAAATCAGTAGTGACCTTTCTTTTCTTTCACTAATAATAATAATAATAATAATAATAATTGTATAATGTGTATATACATACATACTTGTATATGTTATGCGCTCTTGAAAGCAAAGTAAGTAAGAACAGTAATTGCAATGTAAATAAAAATAATGATATTATAAAAATTATTAAAGATGATTTAGGTATATCCTCTTATTCTTCATATTCAAATAAAATATACTTCCCACGCATCTATATACCCATCTATAGTGCAGTATTAAGTATAGTTAGTTATTATTAATAATAAGTTAGAAATCAACTTAAAAAACTACTTTACTTAAATAAATAAGTACACTTTAAATATATACCCATATACAGGGTGGAGACTCTCTCTAGGTCAGTAATAAAGTTTGACATATAATAATTGGTACAAAAATACTAATAGTCTAAGAGAGGAGGTATTCGCTCCGTGCGTGAGTTTCGTTTCCATGGTAACGATACACTACTTTAATTATAATTTGACATTTCTATTACATTAACATGTAAAAATTGCAAATTAGTCATAACAGCCCCCTTTAACTCCGAAATTTTTCACTTAAAGCGCTGGCATCGATTTTATTGTCCCTACCATGACTACGCACACAACGAATAAAATCGACGTTTACTCATCAGTGAATCAGATGAGACATATTTTTTATGAAATTTTACTGAATGATAAACACGTCTATGGCTTGCCTATCCAAATGTGTTTATTATACCATGTATATGAAAAATATATCAAGGTATACTAAATTTTGTTCCAAGTTTGTAACGCTTAAAAATATTGATGCTATAAACAAAATTTTGGTAAAGGTGATCATAACATCAACTAATTAGTCCATTTCCGACTGTCTATCTGTCCATCTGACAACACGATAACTCAAAAACGAAAAATATATCAAGTTAAAATTTTTACAGCGTGCTCAGAGCATAAAAAGTGAGGTCAAGTTCGTATGAACAACATAGGATAATATAGGAACAAAGGTTTCTATGAGCAGCATAGGTCAATCGGATCTTGGGTCCGTAGGACAAATCTTGTAAACCGTTAGAGATAGAACAAAAGTTTAAATGTAAGAAATGTTCCTTTTAAATAAATAAACAACTTTTGCTTGAAACATTTTTTCGAAAACAGCACTGTTCATCCGTGAGGGCGCATATTCTTGTTATTATAGGTTCAAACATTGTATAGTATGTAAGTGCTATATGGGAATATCAATCATGTGTGTGTGTGACATGTATCTATGTCTGACTTCTCTTTTTACTTCCATGACGTGAAAAAACAAACGATTCCGTAATCAAAACTGTCTATACATGGTATTTCAACAATTAACTTCGCCAATTGTTTGTTTTGACTTGTTTTTAATTAACTTTAATCAATTTTTTTTTTCATAATGGTTTTTACAGGCAAACCTATGTCATTGTTTTCGTAATTAAATTATCTTTCTTCTGATATCAATTTCGCCGCCCTATTAGCTCAGTTGATTAAGTCGTAACTAATTCCGTCCTCGGTATGCTAAGGGTAGCGGGTTCTATTCCCGCCGTCGCAACAAAATTAATTTAATTAATAGTTGTGAAGGGCTGGTGAAGTGCATGGTATATGCATGAAGAAGGTGCACTCAGGCCTCTGAAATGGAGGAACTGATAAATGAAATTATCAGCGGAAAGGTGGTAAAATACATATATGGTATCAAAATGGGCTCTATAACCTAAGTGTGTACTTCGTGGACAGCCAATATAACCTAGCCTAACTTAACCGATACCAATTTCGATTGTTCAACAGATAGATGTAGTTACCTATGTTAACTTGCCTGTTCATACCGTACGAAATTGGTACAGAAGAAAGATTAACCCATAACAGGTTTACATTCATATGTTCTGTCAGCTCATTTAATGATGTTCAGTAGCTCTTTAAGCATTTCTAACCTTTGAAGCCTTTGAGCAATCACTCCTTGAAACTTTTTGTTTACCAGGGAAGCTGATTGCACAAAATAATTCAAGGATTGATGGTATATGCAGTATAATTTGTTATTGGATTAGATATAATCAGACTGTATATAAAATATTTAAGTTTTCAGGTTATTTGAAAACAATATTCTATTATTATTTATACAAAATATATACTTAAATAACATATAAACATATATAGTTAAGTTGTAACTTAAGTTTAAGTATCTAACACTAAAGTTACTTTAGTTCGTAGAATGATATATAATCATTGATAATAAAAGTTCTTTTATTTTTATATATCAATTCATTGTGTATTACTTTGTCGTGAGTTTTATTTTACATATATCAGTTGAGATTGAAAAACGAAAACACACATTCGTGCTATAAATTAAACCATTACGCGGTTGGCTGATTGGATGAAGTTAAAATTTAAGGCCCACAGCGAATTTCTACCTCCTACTAATCATAAAACTTTTGGATAAAACTGATTTTAAGTAATACTTTTGTGGCATTTTATTTGTGTCGATGGATTAGTTCACCATAAAAATTTATAGATACGAATTTCGCTATATTACCAAAAAAATAATCACTTTTCAATACAAATGAATAATGTTATAGCCGAAAACTGCATATCTCAGATGGCATATAATTCAATTGCGAAAAATGAGCAGTGTTATAAAACCATTTAAAAAACTTTAATTACTTCGCTGTTAAATACTTCGATGTTAAACATTAATGCTGTGGCCATTTTCATAAAAAATGAGAGTTTTCTGCACTGCGTGTCACATATGTACATTTTTTATCTTTTGTATTTGCATACAGTTGTTTCATGGAATATTGATTTCTTTTCTATTGAGCCGATTTTCTTTTAATTGTAATTTTATATAAGTATATATTTTAGAAATTATTAAGTATGAAATTATTTGAGCTCTCTGTTTCAAATTTTCAGGGTGGATTCCGTTAGAACTTGGGAAAATTGACAAAATTAAGAGTAAAATTTTTCGATATATACCATAAAGTTTTTGAAATATTGATGCTTAATGAATTCGAGAAAAATCACTTATAGAAGAAATTACACACAAATGCATGCAATTTCATCATTTCTATTTTACGAAAAAACAAGTATTTTATGGAAAAACAGGTACCGCTTTACACAATAAAACGTACCTTAAAAATCACTTCAAAATAGGATTTATATGTTAAAAACGCAAACTTTAACAGCTTAAATCTAAAAATTTAGCTCCGTAAGAGTCTTTACTTATAAAATTTACCTGCTTATAAAAGACATTAATGAGAATGCATATACACAATTTGAAGATGATTATAAGAAAACGTGATTTTTGGTCCTTCCCGAGTAACATCCTTAAAAGAGTAATTTTAATGTTATAGAAAGTGCACTTCAGATTCACTAAAAATAAAAAAAAATAAAAACCGACTTCAAAAATTAAATAAATAAAAATGCACTAAAAAGTAAAAAATGTAGTTATAATTATTGTTATTTTTGGAGTCGATGGAATAGTTTGCTACATTTACTTGGCTGACACCGACTCCAAAAGTAACAATAATTATAACTACATTATATTATCGTTATTTTTTTTTACTTTTTAGTGCATTTTTATTTATTTACTTTTTGAAGTCAGTTTTTTTATTGTTAAAAGTTTTTTATTTAACATAATAATGATTTTATTTTTTTACAAACCTCCGAAAGCAACGATTTTCAAATTCTCCAACTTTTATTAAGGTATTTTTTGTTTGGTAAACTACAAAACGAGCTATTAGCCATAACCTCTAAGAGTTCTTGAATTTACTATTCAAAGCAAAATAAATATGGACTTATGAAAGAAAATACTGCGTAAAAACATGCGTCTATACAAATATTATTTATTTGAATTGAAAAATGGATATAATATTAAAATTTGACACTAAAAAGTAATATAATAAAAAATAGTTATTTTATTGAGGTTATTGTTTATTAATTATAATTAATTTAAAATATTCTCAATCACGTATTGATCATACATACATATCCATTCATTCATTCATATTATGCATAGCTAGTCTTTAATCAAACAATAATACCGATACTGAATACCGTCATCATCAATTGATTCCTGATTGATTGATAGATTGATTTACCACGCAAGAAAAGTGTTATTTTGTATGATTGTGCTAATAATATTAACTAACTATGTAACTCTTAACTCTTAAGGTAGTATGAGCGCCAAGGCAGGTTTAGACTTGTAATTGAAATTTCAACTTTGATGATGAATTTTGTTATAACTTCATCAATGTAGACGAAAAATAAGAATAAAAATTTTCGATATCTGCCTTGGTTTTCGAATTATCGAAAGCAAAATATAATTAAACAAAATTTTGAATTTTCGATATTTTCAAAATTACTCAAGATATCGAAAAATTTTATTCTTACTTTTCGTCTTATACTGTCAAGTTATAACATAACTCACCATCAAAATTGAAAACATATTTCTTAATTTGTGTCCCCACTGTCGTGCTCATATATCCTTCCTTAATCGGGCACAACGGTTTTTTTTTTTTTTTTGTTTTTTTTTTTTTTTTCAATAATTTATTAAGGTATTAACATTAATTTTAATAGTTTTCTTTTAATTTCTATCGAATAGTTTTCGAGAAATCTATGAAAACTTATCATCCATCTGCCGTTACACCATAAAAACCAATGTTTAATATGTCAACTTTTGAAGTCATTTATTTATTTAAATAATCGGACAATCACCCCTAAAATTTTCAGAATTGATTTAGTATTAGTCCAACTTCAATAAAAAATCAAGTCTTTTATATAAAATTGACTTGGCGCTCGTACATCCTTAACTCTTAACCACTGCACCGACACAAAGATTATTCAAGGTATTATATATTATTATGATCGTGGTGGTCATTGAATATTTTACACACAAATTATAATTATTTTAAAAGACCACAAATATAATTTTATATTTCCGGGGGTTTTTGTCTTATAGGAAAACCAAAAAATATTGACAGTATTTTTATAATTTAATTCCAATGTTTTATGTGGTTTTTATTTATGTTTAAATACTAATCAATAAACAGTTAAAAAAAAAATTATATTTAATATTTTGAGGTAGTTCTCAAGAAAATATGTTATTTTACGATTATATTGAAAGATTGAATATATTCTAAAAATTTATAGAGAAAATTTTCTAATTAATAAGTTGGTTTGTATAGTAGAAAAATGCATTTAGTAGAATACGTTTTTCGAAAAGGTTTTACAAAAATTGTTCTGTTGTTTTGGAACTATTCTAACAAAAAATATTATGGTTAACTAACCACTTCTCTTGGAACTCATCACTCAAATAAAGAGAGTTGCCTTTCTCGAATCCAGCAGAGAAAATTATTGCTAGGAGTCTACTTGACTTTAAATGTCGAAAATTTAAAAGTTAGGGGATTTTAAATTTGAGAAAATTTGCATTATTTTTTATCCCCGACTACAAAGAGGAATGTTATAAGTTGAACGTATCTGTGTATCTGTGTGTCTGTCTGTAAAATAAACCGATTTTGACTTTTCTTTTTGTTTAGAAGCTACACAATCAAATTGATCAGACCTGATTTAATGTCGGAGATTTCTTTCAATTCAATTTTTTGATTTTGATTTAGTTTAGCAAAATCAAGAGCTAAAATCCGAAACCAAATGTAAAGTAACTTATTTGAGGTTCATCGAAAACGCCATATTCAACACCGCAAATTCTCTGTTTCTACATTGTATTTTGATTGATATGTTTGAAACATAGATAAACCTTGGCAAGCAATTTCTGCGTATTAAGAGTAAATGATCGTTAAAAGTACGATAGTTTAATTTTTCAGAATAATAAAGAACAAAATAGTAATAAAAAAGTATTTTACTGATTTTCACGTTACATTCAAAAGACTGGCGTCTATTAAAAGTCACTAAATTAATAGGGCTTTTCATTTACAAAGTGATTCTTTTTTGTTTCGGACTGTTTTCCATCAAGTAACGACATATCTTTTATTTTATATTATTGTCAAAAAGCAATGCTTGAATAAGATAAAATATATTTAACTTTCTTAGGTTAAATAGTTTTTTGACAACCGTCCGAAACAAAAGCAAATCGATGAAAAGGTCTATTCATTGAACAGATTCAGTATAAAATATGCTGATCAGACTGTTTTATAATTAGTTTGTAAAATATTTTAAAACCAATAACACCAATAAAATCAATGTAATTGTAGACACAATGTGTTTGATTTCAAATATCAAATCATCAAATCAAAATGATAATTTCAAAAATATTTAATAATGACATGCAATGCTTGATTATTATATTATATTTGTGTGTGTACTTGTTGTAATGCAAATCATTTTAAATCAATTTAAAAATTTTTATTTATTAACAGTTATAAAATATAGGTATTTAATTAGTAACTCGACCATCAAAACTAAAACAGAAGGGTTATAATTTTAGCGCCTGCACCGTATGCATGGAAAAAAAAATACTTTAACTACTTCGCAAACAAGGAATATTATTTGAACGTTATGCGTCATTTGCGTAACGCAATCCGCCTAAAAAGGCCGGAATTGTGGGAAGACAATTCATGGTTTTTACACCACGATAATGCACCATCCCATACTGCACCGATAATTCGTGATCATTTCGTCAAAAACTCAACCCATATCGTTCCGCAACCACCGTATTCACCTGATCTGACACCGTGCGACTTCTAGCTGTTCAGCAAGCTCAAAAGACCGCTCCGAGGACTCCGTTTTGATACGATAGAGGAGATTCAAGCCGCAGCGAAGACGGAACTGAAGGCAACCCCGGAAAGTGACTACAACCAGTGTTTCAAAGGTTGAAAAATCCGTTGGCATAAGTGCATTGCATCGGGAGGGGATTACTTTGAAGGGGATGAAATTGATTTGGAAAAATAAATAAAGAATTTTCAAAATAAATACAATGTCACCGTATTTTTTGGGCACATAGTATATACGGGATTATTCAGTAAGATGTTACCGTTTATATTTGACTCTATTTTTTTAATACTCGGATGTCAGTGCGTTAAAGATACTCAAACAAGATATAAGTGGTCAGATCTTACTGAACAATCCTGTATTTTATGTCTATTTTCCTCCTTTTCGTAGTCGGGTTTTAGTTTATATAACTATTAATTTATTTGAAACCATATGAAGTGTGATTTTTATTTATTTAATTTCTTCTCACAGCTCTCATCAATAAATATATAAAATAATTAGGTCATAATAATATTAATTTTTTTTTTATCAATCATCAATCAATTTATTATTAATAAATAATAAATAATATTATAAATATATAAGAATGACTTACCATTTGATGTCATATATGTAATAAGTTCCTCCAATTGTGGTCCAAGTTCAACTTCTGCGGATGTATCATTTTTAAAGTCTAATGCGTTATATATTACACAGCCCAGACCACGAACTAACTGTAACAAAAAAAAAAAAAAAAAAAAATTAAATATAATTAATTATTAAATTTGAAATTAATATCAATATAAAAATAATTAATTTGGTATTGATTATCGGTATAGAATTTTTATAGAATACAGTTAACCAAAATTTAAAAAAGTGTCTTTAAAATCGAATAAAAGTTGGTTGGTTTTAACTTGATGACGTCATTACATTATCATTTGGCTATTTTATATGTGTATTTTACGCTCAAAATGCGTGTAGTATGCGAGAAACGACCATTTCAAGACAAGGCTGTTTTCGGATCTTGAATACAATCGGATGAGATATGAGACCACATAAACAGAAATTAATTCCTCAAGCTTGTTTAATATTTGAATGTTATTGCCTAAAAACCTAGATTTTACGTTGATGACGTCATAGACATTCAAATATTGATTTTTGTGCGATTATTTTATATGGAGGTTAACAGTTATAACTATTTTTATCCGATTTTAATGAAATTTTTATTCACATTTGATTTGCCTCGAGATATATTCAATTTTACAGAAAAATTAAGAGCGCTTTATTTCATTGAGAGCAAATATTGAATGATATAAACAAATTTAATCACAGGGAAGTTGGACTAGGTATCAAATCAGAACATTACATTTGGTCCAGTTGGACGTTTCGTCTCTTTATTGAGACATCTTCAGCAACTGCAATAAAGATACGAAACGTCCAAGTGAATTAACTTTAATATTCTTATTTGATACCTAGTCCTTTCCTGTGATTCAATTTGTTTATATACCTATTTCTCTCTTTTTTTACATTACATTTTTTAAACAGAATGAAAGAAAAAATTTATCTTCGGTGTCAATAAGAATTAAAATCGAATAAAAATTATATTTCCCTCTTTTTCGTTTTGGACGTGATAACATTTAATTAAACGGAATGAAAGAAAAAATTTATCTTCGGTGTAACCAATGAGAATTAAAATCGATTAAAAATTAAATGCGATTATTAGGTTAGTTTATATTGGCTGTCCACTAGAGACACACTTAGGCCATAGAGCCCATGGTGATATCATATGTGTTTTGCTACCTTTCCGATGATAATTCATTTATCAGCCCCTCAATTATTTCGAGAGGTTGAACCATCCAAAAACTACACCAAGCCCATCACAACCATTAATTAAATTAATTTTTTTGTGACAACGGGAATCGAACCTAGCCTAGGTATACCGCGAACGGAATTGGTTCAATTTAACCAACTGAGCTACTAGGGTCGACATGCGATAGTTCCATGTTAATTTTACTCCCTTGTCTTTACTTAGAAACCTTCTAATATACTTAAGTCTTGTATAATTGGACTTTCAAATAGTTTGAACTGCTAAAATCTCTAGCCTACGTCAATAAAAAATCAAGTGTCATAAGAATAAAATTATGGTCTCTGCAGTCTACAGATATTACTAGTTTATTCATAAAATATGTTAAAAATAGAAATGATCTTATTTGTAGAAATGAAAAACAATATTATCGATTAGTTTGTTTAATAAATTATTTAAAATAATAAAATAAAAAAAGGGAAAGGTCACAATTTACAAAGTGATGCCGTCTTTTCTTATATAAAGTGTCATTTAAAATCATTTAAAGATCATATTTCATAATAAACAAGATTCTATACAAAAATTTCAAATTTTTTATATTTTGTTGTCTCTGGTTGGTAATAAACAGTTTCCCAGTAAAAACGTAAGACTACGGTAAAAGCTTATTATTACCAGGTCTTTGAGAGTTTGATTTGAGCTAATTTTTTAAGTGAAACTTTTTTACGCACATCACTAGAAATACAGAAGCTAAATCGTTAGAAAAATGTGACGTTATTATTTTGGTATCTTACGAAACTTGCGTGTCGTATCTCCTCCGCCCCAACTCCGTCCTTTATAACCTCCGAACCAAAAAAGTAATGTTTTAAGTTTGAACACTATGTGTGCCTGTCTGTCTACCTGCCTGTGGTATCGTAGCGCCTAAGCGTATGAACCGATTTGGTTTTTTTTAGTGGGGGTGTTATAATAAAACGCGGAGTCTTCTTAGCTATGGTTCAAGTGTGAGTTTAGGATTCCGTACCCGGAACAACGGAATCGGTTCAGTTAGGTGAAGGCTCTAAGGAAAAAAGTAATTTAATGGAGAATGTTCTTAGATACGTTTCAAATGCGAAATTAGGATTCCGTTCCCGACAAATTTTTTGGGAGTTTTTTAAATTTTTAAATTTCAGTTCTTCTTCTTCTTCTCACTATCTACTTTAGTATATATATAATACTGTGGGCGCATTGGATATATTCTCTCTCCTTCTACCATATTATCTCTCCTTCACGATTATGCAATTCGTTTGATAAATCATTTCGCATTCACATACAAGAGTATGAAAGAGTAGATATACTTTCAGCAATGTGATTAAGAAATATACTATTATATGCTTGCTTTTATGTATGTAAAAGCTTGCTGAACTACTGTTTAGACCTACGGACCGTGTCTCTTAAATTTGAGAACAAACACGAATGTATCACATCTCTCCAAAAACAAAACGATTTGGTACGTACAGCGGACTTCCACACGGATTGACTACTGTCTTTTATTCCAAATTAGGATCCATACAGTACCACCAGTGCAAAAGCTACAACGTTTGTTGAAAGTTGTTTTTCAAATTAAAAGTAAAAAATAGAAAAAATTGATTTTACTCAACCACTTATTTCAAAATTTACTGAACTATTTACCTTAATAAATTTATTAAGAAATTTTCACTTTTTGAAAAAAACAAAAATAATAACAATTTATGCAAATTAAAAGTATTTACATAGATAATTTTTTGTTTAAAACCATCCACCTTATGTTAGATCTTGTCAAAAGTATATAAAATACAAGTTATATTATTATAGGAGGTAGATAATACACCTGACTATACTGACGACTCTGTAATGTCATCATCGCTATTATTAGCTACAATAAAATAAAATTCAGTTAAATAAAAAAAAAAAACCTACATTTGTAACGGAAATCTTTTAATTAAAAAATCAACACTATTTTTTTATTATTTATTTAAAAAAGGTTGGTATTATCTACGTTTAGTTTCAACTATAAATAATATCTATAATTTTATTTATTTAAACAAATAAAAATCTAATTTGTTCAAATAAAAAAAAAAGAACAAGAGATGCCATGGGACACCTGGTAGGAACTATATCGCTTTCGTACCTTGGTACATTAAAAATGTAGCGCTGACTTTTTTTATTTACAAGATATTTTTCTGAAAATTAAAGGTATTAATTGTAGAAGTCAAACACTTACT
The DNA here is from genome assembly GCF_905475395.1 of Chrysoperla carnea. Classification (NCBI taxonomy): domain Eukaryota; kingdom Metazoa; phylum Arthropoda; class Insecta; order Neuroptera; family Chrysopidae; genus Chrysoperla; species Chrysoperla carnea. Next base: position 120,181,763 of record NC_058337.1, on the reverse strand, counting down.
TGTTTGATTCTTTAAATAATTTAATTATACCATGCATATATGTAATATGCAAGGTATACTAAGTTTAGTTCCAAGTTTGTAACGCTTAAAAATATTAAAGCTATGAACAAAATTTTGGTATAGATGTTTATAAAATCACCTAATTAGTCCATTTTCGGCTGTCTGTCCGTCTGTCTGCCAACACGATAACTCAAAAAGGGATATCAATATTTACAGCATACTCAGGACGTAAAAAGTGAGGTTAAGTTCGTAAATGAGCAACATAGGTCAATTGGGTCTTGACCTATGGGTCCGTAGAACCCATCTTGTAAACCGTTATAGATTGAACAAAAGTTTAAATGTAAAAAATCTTCCTTATCAAAAAATAACTAACTTTTGTTTGAAACATTTTTTTGTAAACATCACTATTTACTCGTGAGGGCGCAAAGTAGGCGTAAATTGTATAGTATGTATTATATGGGGATATCAGTTACGTATGTGTGACATGTATGTATGTGTAAAGAGATAGAGTAATCAACACTGTCTATGCATGGTATTTCAACAATTAACCCAGTCAATTGTTTGTTTTCACTTCTTTTATAGTTACTTTTAGTTTTTACTGTATGCATTTTTTGTAGTATTAGTATAGAAAAGACATACTTATGATTTATTTTAATCAGCCCAATATGTGCTTACAATACGTTTGGTTTGATCAGGATATTTATTATCACATAACATAAAAATTCATTGTGCTTACTTTAAATTATCTCTGTTATATCTTCTGATTGTATTTACCATGTGAAAAAGGAATTTGTTTTTTGGTTCTCTCTAAATTTTAGAAGAACAGAAGAAGAAGAAATTTGAACACAAAACTCGATCACAATGACAGATAAAAATTCTAAGTAAATTTTAACTTATTTAAATGTTAAAATATTTTTAGATACCCGAGATAAAAAAAATCCAGCTGTATCTTTCTTTTGATTCATAAAAAATAACATTCATAGAATATTTAAAATAATTACTATAAAAACTATATATATAATGAATTTAAATTGTTTTTATACATGATATGTTTTTATAAGTATTAACAACAACTTAAGTAATATATAATTGATTGAAACTTAAGTTGAATAATAAAACATAAATATAAATAAAGTAATTACATGTAAATGATTTTATAAATAATTCATCACATATCATCTTTTTATATATACTTTAAAATATTATTATAAATTATTTACGTGAATCATATCATTTATTTAAATAATTGTAGTAAGACCTACCATTTAGATGGAGATGGATTTAAAATATTACGTTTTTTATTTCTATTCTAAAATCACTAGAGATTAGAATCGAGTTACAAAATTGTATATGTAAATATGTATTCTAGGAAATGTTAGATTACGCTTTATGAATTATCTGTTCGTGGTAAATTTAAGGTATTTCTTCCTACATGAGGCTGAAAGTAATGGGAGATACTTTGTGCTTAAATAGTATGTAATTTACAGTTCAGTTTAGGAAAAATAAACAAAGATAACTTTGTGATGAATATTTAGTTTAACCCAGAAGTGAATTGTACGAGCGGCAACGTTGTTCAATTTATTTATCTGCTGTGATCATGTGCTGCTTACTATACTTTGTGCACAGATGAACAATATATGTAAAATTTAGAAAATTTAAATCTTATGGTACAGGAGCTCGCAACGTCGACAAAAAAAGAATTTTATTATTTCTGATTTTATGATAAGTTGTTCTCCTTGCTTTTACTGTCAGAGCTTGGGCGGTCTGGCTGCCGGAAGTGGTTGCGTTTAGTACCGCGCAGCCTAAAAATTATGAAAAATGACTGAATTGTTGAATATATATCTTATGTTATGTTTTTTTGTCAAGTATGGTACATGGCTGTGGCCGTTAAGGCGCTAGCTTAAATTATTTTAGTGATTTCTAGTTCCGAGTTCGAATCCAGCAGCGGTCACCATTTTTTTTCAATTATCTTATTTAAGTTTTTTAATTTATTTAATTTTTATTGTATTGAACGTTTCATATTTTATTTTGTGATAACTCTGTATCGTCTTAGTTACGAAGTTTTAATTATTGGGTTGAATTTGTTCAATAGAAAAATTAAATAAATTAAAAAAAATTCAATAGAAATAATATAATAAATTAAAAAAAAAAAAAATTGTTGACTACCGCTGGATTCGAACTCGGAACTAGTTATCAATAAAATTATTTATGCTAGCGTCTTAGCGGCCACAGCCACATACCACACTTGACAAAAGACATAACATAAGATATATATTCAACAAATGTCATTTATTTTTCATAACTTTTAGGCTGCGCAGTACTAAACGCAACCACTTCCTGCAGCCAGATCGCCCAAGCTCTAACAGAAAGAGCAAGGGGAACAACATATCATAAAATCAGCAATAATAAAATTCTCTCTCGAAAACGTTGCGAGCTCCTATACTATTACGAGCATGACCATTTTTATAAGGATGAAGCGTTTTATTAAAAATGTGTTTCAACAATTAACTCACTCACTTGTTTATACCATTTTTTGCTTAGTCGGAATTTCAATGCATGAAAGCAGAAAATGTTATATAACAAATGTTTATAAAAAAACTCATCAGAATTCGTTCATCTTACAGTGCCACGGAGGCGAAATATTTATTACAACCATGTCAGGTTTGTGCGTTTTTAATCTACTTTGTTCATGAATATGGAGACTTTTTTTAAAATATCTCATTTGTTAAAGACAGGCTCCATCGAAGAAGACGAGTATAATCTAAAGATAAACACAACAAATCATGTAAGTTTCGAATCGTAACAAATAAATATTACTTTTAAATAATTCCTCAGATACCATTTTTGATTTCAAAATCAAGGTCAGTTTTAAGAAATTAAATTTAAAAAAAATATAATTAGAAAATAATATAAAAATGATGATTGTCTTCTATCAGTTATTATGTATGTAATAAAAGATTTTTATCATTTCATTTCATATTTTTGTTTCAAATCAAAATCAAATTATTAATTTTATTTCTTACATCATATAACGTAGTAAGTATTAGTAGTATCTCTTATTGATAGTTATTTTTATGAATAATAAATATAATGATGACTATTTTTAAAATATGATAAGAAACAAATAAATCAAATGAATATCTAATTAAAAATTCTATCTATGCATCCAATACATCATTCAAATTACTTCTGTGTTAAAAATACAAGGAATTATTTGAGTCCATAATGCAGACTCCAGGTTATTTGGCCGTTATTTTTAATCTGTATATCACGTGAACTACAACACGAGCCGCCATGATATGACATCATACAGGCAAAAATAATATGCATTCATTACTAATTTGTTGATGGCTTCAATCAATCAACTTTGTTCATACATATAATAATTACATACACGGCTGTTGTTATGCCAATAATACGTCATCAAAATGGTTGACAGCGTTTTTGACAGAATAAAAAAGGTTTAAAATTTAATTTAATTTAATGGCAAGAAAGCGTGTTTAATTTGCCGAAATATATTTTTTTGTAGTACTTTTTCAAACATAGTAGAATACCCTATTGTTTTAATTCAAATTTCCACACGATTTCCCAACATATATCAAGTCTTGATTCTCCAACCCTTTCTCAAATCTCAACCATAAACCGTTAAGATATCAATCTAATGATTCAAATTTTCGGCTACTTTCTTCTATTATGATTTTAGAGGGAATAATCGAGAGAATATGGGTACATACCAACATCCGCAATCTGAGCTAATAACTGAAACCTATTAGGCGGGATGCTTTCATTTGGAGTTAATTCAAGCCTGAGCCAGTTTTGGTTTGAAACACGACTAAATGCTTTCATTTTACTTGTAAAACTAGTTTACAGCAGTCTTTAAAGAAAACAGATAAAAATCTTAAATTGGGGTTCAGCACGAATTGCATCAATAGATGAATATTTAGAAACTATAGCAATAAAACAGTTCAAATTTATGAATGAACTTAGATAAGAGCCGTTGTTAACTACTATATTAAATGATTGACGTCATCATCAGTGATTTTCCCAATAGTTAAATTCTCAATATCTTTATAATCAAACTTTAGACCAACGATTAACTATTGAATACCGGTTAAATATAGATAATGATTACATCACCTTGAAAACAGCAATAAAGGCAATGATCTCCTATATTATATACAAAAGTCAACTCATAAATAACTTTTTTTTTCTTCGACTAAATTAATATTCTAATAGTATATTATCTCTGAGAAAGAATAATGGAAGTAATATATAAATCAAAATTTAAAGAAAAAAATGATTTAGTGTTGAGACAATGATTTGTATTATTTGATATTAAAAATAGAATTTATCATCGGAACAATTAAAATTTAATTATTTTATAAACCAAAATATTTCGATTTATACTACCACTCAATAGGGAAATTGACATATACGCGGTGTTCAAAAAGTTTGAGACTCTCACCGAATTTTAGAAAAAGATGACTGAAAAATATGACCAAGACAAAAATTGTAAGATTTTGTTTCCACGTCACTGTTCGCATCGAATATTTTGTTTTGGAGTAATACGTGTTATTATTTTCATTAATTTCATGAAATACAAATCATGCGAGAACTCTTATAATCAAGAACTGAATAATCATTTAAAAAAAATCGACTTAACCTTGAAACGACCGTCAAGGTTAAGGTCAAATACAAGGCCACCATTAGATTGTACGAGCGAAACCATACAAAACTCTTTAATAAAATTTTCTTTAAATGAATCTTTTACTTTTTTGAACTTATCTTATTTACAAAAATAATACAAGCACTGGTATTGAACGTTATCTATATAGGGATGGTATTTCAACAATTAACTCAATCAATTGTTTATTTTCACTTCTTTCAGTGAAGAATCAATGTTTGTTAGTGAATGTCCCGAGATAAATATATAAAAATGATGCTCAATTCCCGTGTGATACTTAAAAAAAGTTCTTTAAAAATTGTAAAAATATAAAATTGTTTTCATATATTTTTAAAACTTTATACAACTTGATAAGAGCTACTTTAAAACAGTATTTTGTTTTTCCTGAATCCACTCAAATCAAATCAAATATATTGTGGACTTGTGGTAAGTGAATTAAATTTTAGAAGGGTCATTCACTTACATCACGTTACTAAAATCATATCACGTACTATCTATGTAATATAAATACACTCAGTTTAAATTTTATATTGCTAACTTTTTTTTTTTCAATTTATTAAATCTTTTTGGTATCTTCTGTGTAAATTCTCAAAGGAATTATCTATTAAGAAAATTAGTTAATTCCGTACAGAGTGTGATGTAAAGACATATATAATTTTATAACAGATATTTGAACCATATTTTTTAATTATTGGTTCGAAATTCCCTATCGCACGTTATCCGCTTAACGGGTGAGAGGCTATAAGTGTAAGATTTGGAAAGTTATGAAATTTTGAAAGTTTTTTAGTTCGTATCCATCTGGTTATCCATATCCATCTCGGGCACCGAATTCAGATAGACTTACTTGCTGATAATATAGCATTCTATAGGGGAGAGAATTTTTAAAATCGGTTAAGAAGTGGACTCAACAATGACGAATTTTCATACAAACTTGTATCATTAGTGGCTAGGCTGGGTGTTGATATGTCAGTCGGGACATTGGACGGACATAGCTTAAGAACGAATTTTTTGACAATTTTAAGTGGAAAGTACAGTAATTTTGTCCAAAACCCAATATTTAAGGAGTTATGATTACTATTGAATACTATTTTCGACAATGTTAAGGATAGCTTCTTCGACGGAAAGTTCTAGCTGCGCGAGACAATCTGCGTTAGCTTCAAAAAAATTACTTTTATCTGCCAAATGACGAAACAGGTTTAAGAACACTTGTTTATTAAAAATTCGTGGATCAGGAAACCAACGTTGATATTTCCGCTTTAAGGCTCTTGCATTCCCGTCACAATATCCGTAAATAAAGTGAATATCAGTATATTCCTGATTTATAAACGTAGCCATTAAATTAATCTTATATGGCAAAACAAATATATGGCCTACCAGATTAATTTAGTATTAAGTTTACTCCTCTTGACTATTAACTTTGGGGACATAATAGTGTGCATAACTTCTGAACTCTTGGGTTTTGGACAAAAGTATACAAGACACTTTCGACTTAAACTTGTCCAAAGAATACGCTGTTAAGCTATTTCCATCGAGTCATGGGACACCCTGTATAGCTAGATAGATAGATTTTCTTTGTTTTAACTTATCGAGGTTCTACTGTATTTAGATAAATATATTTACATAAAGATGATTATATTTTTTCTATTTTTCACAACTAATTTATTTTTTTTATTTTTTACATAAATTTTGTGATGTGTGACCAACAGAACAGAACAGAACAGACCACCAATCATCATAATATCAACACCAACTCTTAATTTACACAAAGTACAGGTACAACAGTATTGTACAGTAATAATAATAATACTATGGTAATAGTTGGGTTGTTTACAACAAAAATTATATAAATAGTTCAATGACATTCATTATTTATTTATCTCATCACTTACATACCTAATATGTACATTTCTATTCTAATTTTATTGTAATTTTTAAATTTATAAATTTTATTACAAATGTGTACGTTCCAAATCATTTTTATTGACTAATTTTGTAATATATCTATGGAGAAAATCTTTATTTGGAACCTCAAAATAACTTAAGTGAACATGTCTGTCAAACCCGCGGCTCTCATTGCCTTTGAAAGCGGCCCGCGCCGCTATAGTAACAGCCATTACTTATTTATTTGTAAGCTATTGTGTGATGATTTTCCCAAAATTATCGATAAAATCCTTGAAAATTCCTTATATAGGGTGTCCCAAAATTAACGCAAAAAGTGGATAGAAAACACATGTTTTTAATTAAAAGTTCTAAATTTTTTATAGATTCATAAAGTATACAATCTATGTCTATTTATATAAAAGAAAAACCTGACTGTCTGACAGACTGATCGATTCGAAGTTTTGAAGTCATTGAGACAAAAGTTTACTGTATTACATTTTTTTGAAAATAATTGGTGGATATTTTGAGGCAATGTTTATGAATTTAAACCCTTATCATTGAATTTGACAGTTAATTTTAATCAACTCAGTTTTAAAAAATGTTTTTACGGATCTTAAATATACGGGCAATTTTAAACAAAAAGCTTGATTTTTTTTTATAAGAAGATGAAGTTGGACTAAGTATAAATCAATTCTGAAAATTTTAGGAGAGGGGTGGTTGCCCGACTATTTTAATTAATAAATGCCTTGTAATTTGGGTAACAAACTACCTTAAGTTTGTCTTATATTTTGTTTAAAATTATGATTATATTTTGTATAAAAGATTATTAAAACATACAAACAAGTTATATAAAATTTAAAAACTCATCTTTTTTTACTTTGATTGACTGATCAAGTTCAATTCCAACAACTTTGACTGACAATGAAGTTAGTTGACTTAATAACTACATACATGTAAACGAGGTAATAGCGTAGTGTGTTTATGTCTGTTCTATGTTGTTACATCTTTCAAAAAAACTTTCTATTTCGTAATAGATTTAATTATTTCAAAAACAAAACGTATCTTTTTATCTACGTTCTAAAAAATCATAGCCATTTGAAAAAAAAAAAAAGACCTTATAAAGACTGTGCCCTAAGATTAGTTAATAATGCTATAATTTTTCATGTTTTAAGTTACGACTTCGATTAACTATGGGAGAAAGTTTTGAAAGCAAATAACATTGCACAAGTTTAGTTTATTTTCCAAACAAAAGTTTACACAGGGAATATATTTTGGAAGTCTAGAGCAACGAAAATAATTGTTTTTGAACTAGCTAAACAAGCCGAAACGATCGTCATCATTTTAATTGCTAAATAATAAATACAAAGGATAACGGAATTCCACAATTTAAAGCAATAACGCTTCGTCAATGTATTTGGAATATTTCAAAAGCGGTGAGATTTCAGCTCTTTGAGTTATTTGTTCAGAATAACCAGAAGAATATGTTTAGAATCTTTAATGTTATAAAATTTTTTTGCTAAAGTTTCAAATACTTGACAAAGTTGAAAAACTGAGTAAACTTTTAGAAAAAAAAACAAAAATATATACCTTGAAGAGTTGCAAATTTCTTAAAATTTTTTTAACGCATTGTTTTTTCAATACTTTTTTTTAAATATATATACGACAAACAAACAAAATAACGCTGAAATACGAAATTGAAACTAAAAAAATTGGATTATGCCTCATACGATTAAATATATTATCCCATTAATTCCCATAGATTAATCAATACTTTTCAAAAAATAGAAATCCTAAAGAGTTGCTTTAAGATGACATTTATTTTTAATTAAAACCATTTTTCAAAATTCACTACAAACCGTCCCACGCTTTTTAGTGAATTTCCGAAGGAAATGAAGCTATTGCTATTGTACTGACGATGGAATTTGAAACAGTTTCTTCAAATGTTCATCGATCTTACCTAATAGATGTCAAAAATGATATCTCTGATGATTTTTTTCTCTAGACGCCTAGTTTTCGACATAATAGTCTTTGAAAAATTAAAATAAAATATTCTATTTTAAGAAACATGTGTTATTTTTTCAATCTCCGAGGCAATTCGCTTAGCTAACGCAGCAATTTTTTTCAACTATTAAAATTATATTCTACTTTTTAGTGCGTTACTAATAGAAGTGTTTGTAATGTGACTTTTAAGTAAAATTGTAGGCGTTTTAATTTCTAATTTCTATATTTACAAAATTATCAAAAATCAAATTAATGCATATATGTTTAAAATTATTTTAAAATAATAATTCACGTAAACTCTAATCACATATTGTATTATATTCTTTTAAAAAACCACATTTCTCAAGATCCTTCTTCATATATAAAATAAATATTCTCTTGTGAGTAAATATTCATTTTTTATATATAAAAATATAAAATTTAATTTCGAAATGGTATATAATATTTCTAAATAATAATGGATTACCTACAATATATTGACGCAATCGATTCGTTGTGTGCGTAGTCATGGTAGGGATAATAAAATCGATGCCAGCGCTTTAAGTGAAAAATTTTGGAGATAAAGTGGGCTGTTATGACTAATTTGCAATTCTTTACATGTTAATGATATAGAAACTGTCAAATTAAAATGATTGAAAAACACTAATTAATTAAACTTAATGCATTAAAAATTGTGAAAATAAGAAATCAAATTGTACAAATATTATTTTTCAAATGTTAATTATCGTAATTATTTATTTAAATTTGTGAAACAAGAATATTAAATTTTAAATGTAAGTTTTCAATGCAATCCACACAATTATATATGCATCCATTAATTCTATAATTAAAGTAGTGTATCGTTGTCATGGAAACGAAATTCACGCTCGGAGCGAATACGTAAATATTCTAAAAATATGTATAAAATTAAAAACAGTTGAATCAAACACGCATTTTATTTATTTATTTAATAACATGACGTGAAGTTCATGTCATAACTCTTTGTTAATGTTTGTTTTAAATATTTAATAATAATTTTACCTTTGATATTATTACTTGATACACGAATTATTATTATTTAGTGCAAGAGAGCACACGATATATATTTTTAACTATTTAAAATTTTTATTCGCAACGGAAAATAATGCTTTCTATCAAGAAAAAATAATTTGGGAGCGCCTACCCTTAGAATGTATACTTTGTCATTAAAAGCGCAGGTCTAAAACATTCTAAGTGTAAACATCTAAGACAAACTTAATAGTTTACGAGATATTTTAAAACCTATTTTCACGACCTTTGACGTTGAATATTTTTTTTGGGCACATGATTTTGCAATGAACTTTTCATGGGTCATTTCTTGCATCCGAATATAGATAATCCCGGTGAAAAAACTTCATTTGGATTTTCTTAAGCAGGCAAACCTTCATTTCTTGGGCTATTACTGTTGCATGTCAAGTTTGCCATTTTCATTGAACTTGAAGATGTACTCTAGCATTAAATATGCAATCGCATAATTTACTCCCATGAAACGAATGGCAGGAATTAATTGGTTTCTGCCAAAGTAACAGATAAAGTTACCCAACATTCTCAAATTCTCTAAATTTTTTCGATTTTATATTTATAAAAAAATCCATCTTCATCTTATCTCTATACGATTATTAGCCCAAGTACTGGCAATTGTAAGGAATTAATAGATTTTCATATTTTCAATTATCGAGGCTTATAAAGTAATAACCATCTCAATTATTCAATCAGCTTTCAAATAAACACAACAATCCAACAGTTAAATTATAAGAGTTTAAGCATTATTTACCAAATTACCCAAAATTATTGATGACTATTTTTTCATATTTTGTACATAATTTCAAATGACAATGCCCAAATATTTAGACTTATCTTTCCCATAACTATTTACCAAGGAAAAAAAATTTTCGGTTGAGATATAAAAGCCGAGAAATCACCTTAATTTTTTCATAACTTCAGGGAAAATAAATTCCGGATCAATCTTTAATTTCCTTTATGTTACACAGTAAGGAATTTAAAAATCAAATGATAATTATCACTTTAATAAATAAAAACTGATTCAAAATCTAAATAAATTGAAATTTATTCAAAATTAAATTCTAGTATTTTAAAAAGAAATTTAAAAAATAAAGTTATCAAATTGAAAACATTAATAATTTGACTTAATTAACTTAATAAATTTTGCAAGTAATTTACATAAATAAAGACACCCACATACCCACTAATAAACTCACCTATAAAATAAGGTAAATATTTAAATAATCTATTCACAAATTTTTACCAAAAATATTTTTATTTTCTTTACAAATATTTTTTACCTTCAAGCGACAAACACAAAATCATAAAAATTCCTATAGCAATTTTTAATATACATTATGAAAGTTTACTTTAAACATACACATCAAATATTTTAACGTAGACACTAAAAATGTTTCAAATGATTTATGAGAGAATCTACATTATTGTTAACTTTCTTTATGAGGTAGTTATTATGTGTTATATAATCTAGATACGCCTCCAGATAGAAAAATGATACATATTGTCCCATAGGAATATGACTAGATTTCGAAATGAATGATAAATTATGAGTTATAATTTATCACCAAAGTTTTCTATAAGTGTTTTAATTTTTCATCTTTATACAGGGTGGGCCATTTTTATCTATTATGGATAATAGCATGTTTTGTAGTTAACCAATCAAAAAATAATTTAAACAAAAGTTGTAAAATTTAATGGGAGACATCATATTGGACCTAGATATCCGGGTTGCTTTAATAGTCAATTCAGATCCTAAAAGGCAACAAATAGAACAACAATTTAAATAAGAAAGAATGATCCTCATAAAAAAACTTAAAAAAAGAATACACGGTAGCTACAGCGTGCTCAGGTCGTAAAAAATGAGGTGGAGTTCGTAAATTAGTAACATAGGTCAATTGGATCTTGGAAACCGTTAGAGATAGAACAAAAGTATAATGTAAGAAATGTGCCTTATAAAAAAAAAAAAAAAACTTTTGTATGAAACATTTTTACGAAAATATCACTGTTTATCCGTGAGGGCACAAATTAGATTCAAATACTGTATAGTTTTTATTATATGGGAATATCAGTCATGTGTGTTTGACATGGATGAATGGCTGGCTATCTCACTTTACACTGTAATCAACACTGTCTATACATGGTATTTCAACAATTAACTCTGTCAATTGTATGTTTTTAAAAAGGTCGACACAACGCGTTTTTTTTTGTTATCAATTATTTATTAAGGTTTTAATTTTGATTTAAATAGCCTTTTTTTTTAAATTTCCACCGACTAGTTTTGGAGAAATCTAAAAAAAATATATCATCCATCTACCGTTTTACCATAAAACCAATGTTATTAAATATGTCTACTTTTGTAGTCATTTATTTATATAAATAATCGGGCAAATCACCCCTCCCCCTAAAACTTTTCGTTTTTATAATTCAGCGAAACCAGAATGCCCCCTTAATCAATTTTTATCATAACTTAATGATTAACCATGTTAAAATGTATGAACTACACTTTAAAATTTAAACAAAAACATTTTAGTATGCGCTACTAAAATTTAAAATTTCTTAATAAATATTTACAAGTGCAATAAATATTTAAGAGTAATTAAATAATAATATATGTGTGTAAAATTGTTTACAAATTGAATGACATTGTAAGAACATGAATAACTTTAATGTGTTACATGTGACACTAATAGGGCTTCACACATGATGAATAGGCGACGAGACTTACCATACAAATTACAACGATTCTACATATTACGATATTTATTAAATGAAAATGAATGTCTAGAAAAGAATCTTTATAATGAAAAGAAGAATATTTTTTTATAGTAATCAGCGAGTGAGTGATTAATTAGACTAGACTGGACATAAATTAGATTAAACAGATGAAGTATGCAGAAAAAAGTAAACCTAGGTCGAATAAAAAAGTGTGTAATAAGAATGAATTCTGTATACCTAGAATATTTTTCAAATAAGTAAATATTTTCTTTGCAAATTTCTGTCAATCCAAAAAGTTATTTCGTAAGTATATGAAGTTTAAATAATATTAAATAAAAAATTTAAAGAAACCCTTGATATGAAATCTGGTCTAATCGATTCGTTTGTGATATCGCATAGCTCCTAAACGGATGAATCTATCCTAGTTGTCTCAGATACGGAACCCTAAACTGACACTCAAAACGCAACACTCTTGATCAAATTACCTTTCAAACAAGCAAAAATAAAAACCAGTTCATCCGTTTAGAAGCTTTAGTTGGTTAAAAAATCGAAAAGATTCAAAAGAACTATTCGATTCAAAATTTGATAACCTCGGTATATATCGAGTAATTTCGACCATTAAAAAATAATTCATCGGCCGAGTATTCTCGGCGGAATCGTCGAAACGACGGTATCTTTACCCATATGAAAATCTATATTTTGTAAACTAAAGTTTCGGCAAAACCTCGAAAACTACTAATCCAGTCCTTAAATGAATTTAGTTTTTGTTTTTCTTTGGGTCAAAACAAAGTTTCACTTTTAGTACTCAATAACACTGTGCTAGAAGGTTAGGCAAAAAATTAACTCTTACACAGAAAATACCGGGTTTTCTAGCAAAGTTTCGATGAAACAAGTCTAGCATGATCCCCAATTATTAACCATCAAATAAATAGTTAGGACTTTTATATAAAAAATAATGCATCTAGGTACCATAAATGTAAAAATCATAACCATATAATATTCCAAACCATAATTTATTTTGGGTATTTTTGTAAATAGTAAGGCGTTAATGGTACAAAGGTTCATTCTTGTTAAAATATACTTTCAAAACGGAAATAAAAATTTAATGAGTAATATTAAAGTATCTAATTCAACACATTGTTGTAATATTGATTGTTATTAGTAATAAATATTTGCAAATGCTTTTCTAAGCAATTAATTATGAATGGTATGCGGCTATGATTTAATAGATAAAACGATTATTATAAATAATCAATGTTTATTATAACCAATAAATAAATAATTGTATAAATCATTATTCATTAATTTATTATGAAAGGTATTTGTATTGATTTTTCCAATATATGAAATATTCAATGTTTTAAAAAAACTTTGAATAGTATTTAATGTGGCTTTCAAAAGAGCATGACTATTTTTTAGTTCTTAATCGCAAGGGATAGGGCAAATAGGGAGCGAGAGAGTAACGAAGTGTGACATAAAGAGAGGAAGACTTCGAGGAAACGTTACGTTCCGAGTTCGATTCCAATTTCATTTACAAAAAGCAGTACTTTAAACATAAGCGCAATAGCACAACTAACTAACTCTTCACGAGATCTCTTAAATACACCTTTTTCACTTGAAATTTAGATAATTACTCATTTCGCGATGTAGATGGCTCACTAAGAACGAATTTTTTATTATTTAACTCCTAAAGTGGTGAAAAACAGAACGAAATTTATATGGAAATCCGTCATTTTTGAATCCACTACTAAGCCAATTTTAAGTAACATGGACTGTATTTTAATTACAAAAAAAAAAAAAAAAAAAGATTCCGCGCCAAAATATTAAAGCTTATGGAATTGTGGAAATTGAAGTGAAGGCTATAATGTAGTAGTCTTTGTTTTTAGAGTTGAAATTTCCTAATGACGCGAGCGGATAACTGCTAGTATTAAATAAATCCCAAGTGCCAAGTAATTTTGAAACATCGTGTACAATTGAAAACAAATTCTTTTTGGTGATGATAAATTGTTAAATAATGAAATGTTTGGAATGTCATGCAAATATTTAATATTAATAAATAATAATTAAATAATATTTTAATTACTATACGTAAAAGGTAAAATATGTTAAAATTTACTACAACTAAATACTTTTTTCCTTTTGAAAATAAGAAACTTATTATCCATGTAAGACTAAATTCCAATAAGAAAGATGAGAAAACTTTCTTCCTCTGCATTTCCATTACTTTTGAAGAAAAACAAAACAAGGCATTCAGCTATGTATTACATAAATTAACCTTAGAAAATTGCATAATTTCCTCGAAATTAAGAACCTAATTCTATAGAAAAAATCACGTTTTAGGAAATTGAGTGCAGTAGAGATTAACTAGAAACTTCCAAAATCTTAAATATTAATATTAACTTTCTATCCCATCAGTTTTAGGGGAAGAAAGAATTCAACCCTCGTTTCAATCCCTTAATATGCATTATCAGATCGATTAGTTAGAAATCAAAGATAAACAAAACATCTCCAAATGCATTTTTTTAACTTGCATTTCAGAGGATGTAGAAGTCGAAAATAAATAGCAATTTCAGTTCAGCATTCGAAATTTTAGTTTTCAGATATTATTCCCAAACCTTCAAAAAATAAGAGGTTACAAATTTCTAGAACAGTTTCTAGAGGTGACTCTAATACCTATAAAAAAAACCAGAAAACTAAAACCGGCGCGACTCAAATATAAAGATTGTATTTGTAGATGTTACATGAAGCGTTTGAAATGAATTTTACAAACGTTTAATAAACAAACATATAATTCTTTTTTAGAAATTATGAATTAATATTGAATTAAATAAAAAATATTAATATTAGTTTAAACATAAGTAGTGTAATTCGTAACGTAATTATATTTAACTTACTTTCAACGTAATTAATTAGTTACAGTGTTTTTTTTATTTTTATTTAATATATAATTTGTTAATGTTTTTCATTATGCATTAATATTTCATTTTTAATAATTTTCTTTTTTTATGCTTTATAATTTATTATTAAAAAAAATATAAAATTATAGAAACATTTAAAGAAAGTAAACAAATTAATAAATTACAAATGTTATATATTTTATTATTTTTAATAAAAGGTTTTGATCATTTAATAAAAATGATACCTTAAACTATTTTGTAAAAGATGGATAAGCATGAAACAATTGTAATTTCACCGCAAAATTATAAATCATTTTTAAAATCAAAAACAAACTTTAATTGATAACAAAAGTCTGCAACTAAAAAACTTCTATGGATTTTTTAATTGCTTCGTAAGATCTTGCTCCTACGTATGAAAATGCCGAAAGCTAAAAACGGAATAAAATCAAAAGAAATACTTTTTTTAAATTTCTTAATCCGCAATAATAGTGTACAAACGACAAGCACTAAAGACGGAGTACAAAGCAATGTCGTACCTATCGAATATATACTCTATGTCAAAAAAAATTCTCGTTTTAAAACATTTTAAGTGTTACTATTATAACATATCATATGATGAGTACGCTTAGAATGTTTTAACTGTGGCAGTTTTTTTGGAATTAAGTATACATACATCCGATAGAAACGCAATCGCAATGCTGTTATAGCTGCTTATAGAATTTTACCCCCCCCCCCCCCCTTGAAACTGGAAAAATCCAAAATTCGAAGAATTTAGGGAAAAGATAGGGATATGCTGACTGTCGAGGGAACCTAGCTTTCTTTAAAATCATAAAAATTAAAATGGGTCATATCCCAATAAATTAATAAAACCTGATTAGTTTGTGATAGCCCATGCCAGAAACAAAAGATCAAAAGCGAAAGCGTGCAGGAGCATCTACAAGAATATCTATTTAAAAGCAATTAGCAATTTGTTGGTTAGTATCATTTCTACTTTTTTCTTCAATGAATCGAATTTTCGATTTTGGGCTTTTTAAAATGAATTTTACAAGGAAGTCTGAAGTGATAGAAAGGTTTTTTTTTTAAATGGTATGATCTATTTTTCCTATCTTAGTAAAAATACTTTTTAAAGAGCAAGCTTTTATTGTTTTAAAAAGTAGAAAATAATTCTATCAATCACTCATAATTGTCTAATTGTTAAAGCTTCAGGCGCTCCGATTCACCTTTGGTATTTTAAATTGAATGTCTCCAGCTTTTACAAATAGTCATGTTTGAGTGACTCACCGAAATAATTATTTTCTACTTTTTAATACAATAAAAGCTTGCCCTTTAACAAGTATTATTTATAGCTAATGATTTGTAGACACATGCAAACGTAATTAAATTACACACATACAAGTCAAAATGGATTCAAGTTTGCTCAAAATGGATATTTCCATTAAAAAGGCAACATCCGTTTTTTCACGATTAAAACACTTCCTTGACTTTATAAATCTTACTTTAAGTCAAAACATTCCATGAACAAGCCTCCATCACGTCCTCCAGACATTCAAAGTGGATTCGGTTCTCTTATATTAAGTTCAGAGAGACTATCTTTACTAGCATTTGCCTGAATTTAATTGATTCCTGAGAATAACAATTGTTATTTTAAATACAATAGAAGAAGGTAATAATAAATAAAAAATCCCCGTTTCATCCCTTTTTATTATAAATCACCGACAAGTGTCGGTTTAATATCAATACATAACACTCCAATCAAATTCATATAAAAATATCCGACGATACTTTCAGACATCAGTAGACATAGTAAAAAAAAATCTTATTATATAAAAAAATTTCAATTCAATTTAAATTGTAATTATTTTTTTGTTGAAAATTAGATTTAAAATAAATAATCTTTGTAGACATGACGGCTGACTGACTGACTGACTGACTCAGTTGGGATAAGATAGAATTCATCATTGAGGTAACTAAACCAGTAGTAATAACTAAACTACACTACTCTCGAAAGGGTCAAGGGTAATATTTTTGTGTATGAAGTTAAAATAATAAATAATATTTAAAAAAAAAATGATTGACAGTGAAAATTAAATTTCAAATTCTTTTACAATATATGTGTATAAAATGTATTAAAAATTATTATGTTATGTAACATAATTCAAATATTTTCTGTATACAAATAAATCGTAAAACTCACTGACAAGCACTGACGCAAGAAAAGACTTTTTTATACGTTTTGACGCAATGAAAAAACATTTTAATGCACACTGATTGTGCAAAAAAAAACTTATGTGGTAAATGGTGGGAACTCAGTTAAATTGTACGTTTATTTGCGCTACCGCCATATTTACTTTTAACTAGGAGTTACTCGCCCGCTTCGCTGAACTTCCCTTGCCTTGACATGTCTCTCTATCCATTAAACTCGAAAAATATCTTACTTTCTATTTGGAAACCAAACTAATTTGCTTTTAAAAATCGTCCAACCAAACGGACGGGTAACTGTTAGTATCTTATAACTGGCAACTGCTAGTAAATTAAAGTCTACGTGTGTTATTTTGTTTATTGTCATTTGGATGTATTATAGTAAAATTTCATTAAAATCCATTCAGTAGTTTTTGCGTGAAAAAGTAACAAACAAATAATCATCCTCACAAACTTTTACGATTATAATACTATATACAATGTGTCTCAAATCCCCCCATCCCCGTACGGATTATTAATATGCCATTTTATATCCCATGTGGAAATATTTCAGACAAAAGAAAGTTTTTCAAAAACAATAGAAGTTTTTCAGAAATAGTAAGATTTTTAAATTTATTTGCTGAAATATTTCCACAAATGGTAATTTAACATAAAAAAAATAAATGGTTACAAATTTCACAAATATAAAAAATCAAAGAAGAAAACGATAAAAGTACCCTCTCCCCCTTGGACGAAATCCTAGATCCGTCACTGGCCGACTTCAATCAATTATTTCCTTGTGAGCAATTACGCTTTGAAATCGGCGTCAACGAATTCATTTTTAACCCCCGAAATACAAAAAAGGGGTGCTATAAGTTTGACCGGTGTGTGTGTGTCTGTCGTTGGCATCGTAGTGCTTAAACGGATGAACCGATTTTAATTTTTTTGGTTTTGTTTGAAAGGTAATTTAATGCAGAGTGTTTCAAGTGCGAGTTTAGGGTTCCGTAGCCGAAAATTTTGTCAAGCATTTTTTTAATTTATTAAATTCACTTGTTAACTAAGGATATAGTTCGCGTCTACTTTAAAACGTAATTCTCAAAAGGAAGGAAATTGATTGGAGTAGGTACTTTAAAATTATTAGTATATTTGATACTAATAAAATAAACAATAAATGAAATTATAAATTTGTCTTACTAGAGTGAGTAATAAAATTAAAGCAAGGAAAATAATACCTTTTTTTTTTAATTTTAAAATGATTAATAATAAACTTTAAGAACAACAAAAAAAAAAGTTTGAAATCAATAATTGTTGATATTGAGACTCTAATAATAGCCTCAACATTAAACATGTATATAAAATCATTGACCCAAAACATTGACAAACTTATAAATAATCATATTAATATGTTCTTTGTACTTTTAAAGTAATAATATACCTTTGTTATTGCATATAACACAGAGTGTCCATGAATGCAATTCAAAAGATGACGACAAATCTTTTTTTTGCGACATAAGGCCAATTCATTACTTTAAAAAACAGCTAGTGTTCAAAATTTTAAAAAAGGAGAAACTTCAATCAATTGTTTTAATATTAGTAGAAAACTTTTCTTAGCCGGTATAAATTCGACATCTTTCGACCAGCAATTTGTGTGAAAAAATAGCATTTCGTCGACAAAAACATAAAAATATCTTGAAGACAACACTTAATTTCCTGTCACTACTATAGTTTCTTCTAGTGGAAACTGAAAATGGAAAATTTTCAATATTGCTACAACTTCACAGTAAAAAAAAAGTATGAGATGCAAAAAAATATGTTCCTGATGATATAGTAGCAGATTAATTTGTTCTTGGTTTAAGGAAATATTAGCGCAGTCAAATACTTAGTTTCTTAAAGTAAGAATCATTGATTCAAGAAATATTTCCTTGCTATAAGAACATCAACAGTCAAGTAAACTCGTTTGCTTCAATCTAGTAACTTATTTTGACTGTGAACATAAAGACGTCATGCTGAAATTTGAATGAAGTTAAATAAATCTCTAAAAATACTTAAAATAGATAATTTTTTGCTATTACTATCTATACTTCATTTACTTTGTAGCTTGTACAAGGAAGTGAAAATTAAAGAAGTTAATTGTAACGCAAGGTGCTTGATTATCCTATTTGATCCAGGAAAAAATAGAAAACGTATGAGATAACTTTACAGCCGAGTGAAAAATCTCGAGGGTACCTTCATGGGCGAGCACGTTTTTACCCTTGTTTACTGGCCAGGATCATAGACTGGATAATCTTTATCACTTCAATGATACTATTTTGAAATATTAATTGCAATTCCAACGAATAAATGGTTTAGTGGCTTTGGTTCTCGCTTTGTTGCACAAAAAAGAATATGATAATTTTAATTATAATGTAAAATTCAAAGCGTGAGGTGGTCTATATCTGTAAATCAGCTAATGTAAAAAGCACCCCATGCTTTGAATTTTACATTACAATTACAATTATTATCCACTTGTTAGTGCAATAAAGCGTGCTTGTTTTAGTTTTTTAAACAATAATTTATTATTTATTAATTTCTGAAAACCATACAGTATGCTCACCGATTTCTCAGTAGGATATTCTATGATGGATAAGATGATAGATAATTCTTGGTGTTTTCCGTTTTATTTAACTTTTGGCACCCCTTAAAACAACGAAAGATTTATGTATAATAATCACATTTTTCGATAAGCAAAAGTTATTGCATTAAGTGACTTTTTATCATAAAATTAAAATCGTTTTTTATCCTCCTTGTCAACTGTTGCCATCAGTTGACACACTACACAGTTATAATACAGAGTGTAACATAAACTTTTAATATACGTATTATAATATGACCTATAATAATTAATATTTAAATAATATCAACTTAACTATCTGTACAGAATACAGATGTTTTTGAACATCATGATGTGTACAAGCTAGCAGATAGATAGACACACTGACTGAAAGACTAATTCATGTTAGTTATTAGTTACTTAGTTAATAAAACTGTGTTGTGAAATAATAAATGTAGCCGGAAGCTTTCAAAAAACATACCTACAGTCTTTTTTACTTAGTTATTATAAATAACCATTATTACTGTATTATGTGTGTATGTATGTATGTGATATAATCAGTTTTAATATCATCTTTTAATTCACTACGTACACATTACAATTATAATATTTTATTTAACCCTTAACTAACACTGTAATCTTATCTTATATATTTAAACGAGCAGTTCTTGTATATAGATATCTTGAATCTCGAAAACGGGTCCAACGATTTTTAAGAAATTTTGTATGCAATGGGTTTTTGGAGCGAAAATCGATCTAGCTTGACTTCATTTTTAGAAAACTTCGTTTTATCTCGGAAAAAGCTCCAACGAAAAAAATAACGAGCAAATCTCGATCATCCAGGTACTGTTATGTAAACTGAACATTGTAAGAATACGTACATCCAAATACTTAAAGTTTATTGCATTAACCATTACTTTCAGTTTTAGAATAAGGGAATAAAGCTAATACTAATAATACACAAAAGGAGTACCACCAATGTGTCCCAATCACACATAGGCCAAAAAATCCACTGTGTTTCAGGCGCCACACAGAAAGCCCCCTGCTTTTTCGTCGGGATTGCTCCCAGGATTTATGGATCCAGAGTTTCCAGGATTGATGGATTCTGCAGGTCAAAATAACATGTATGGAAATTTCTTCCTCCTCCGTAGAGGTCCTACAAATGTGATCATCACAGATCTCCTTTTTATGAAAGTGGTAGTTCCAATCAGCAGTGTCCTGTCAAGAGTCCCACCACAATTCTCAACTGTGTTCTAGTGAGTGGGGAATAAGGCTAGATGTAAGGTTTCGATAACGATTCAATCATTCCTGTTTCTGATTATCGAAAACCGTTTGTTTACCAACGAAATACAGCCAGGGTTTACTTATCCCCACCTTTTCGTTTCATTTCTAGCAGTAATATTCGATTGGGATTTTTAACATTTGGAGGTTCACTCCGACCGCACTAATTCTTGCAATTTCTTACGTGGCAAAGAATATGTATTGAATCTGTTTTTTTATACAAACAATAAGCGATAGCTTTACAAGTCTAACCCTTTCTAAGCTAAAAGACAAAAATTAAATATAAAATTTGGTATTTTATTAATTTTTAGAGTAAGTAATAAAAATAAGATTTATCCTAGTAATCCTGGTCAAAATACTACTATAAAGTTATTAAATTATTGTATTGTCATCCGACCGTGATACAAATGTAAATTTTTAAGTCAATAGGACGTCTACAAGTTGATTACATTGAAGGATTCCGTTACTTTCATACATACAAGTCTAGCTAATTACAGCGTGTTAAAGATTTAATAATTAATTTGCACTAAACTTGACAAAAAAACATTATGGCGCAGTTAAGAGTTAAAAAGAAAATAGTTCACAAACAAAAGGTAAATAGGTATACATTATACTTTATACATATTTATTTGATGATAAAATTTAATGTTTTATATTAAAAACAGTTTTAGTTGTATGTAGTTTTAAAAAAGATTTGTAATCTTTATCAAAATATAAAATAAAATTATATTATTGTTGTGAATTGTCACGACAATTTTAACAAATTTATAGTGCAATTCATTGTTATTTCTGCGGAAAATCATTTATATCTAAACCGACATTTTTATGTACAGTTGGTTTTATTTTCACTTCAAGAAGATAATTGTGTTTCAAAAAAGAACACATCAACAGGAATTTTATTTGATTTGCAATACGGAACGATGTTCGGAGATGAAAATTAAAAAATTTTACGACCGTAGACTAGGAAGTTGAATTTCTATTTCTTGGTCTATGTGATATAAACATTTATGTCATATATATCCCAACATATGTGAATTGAATATCTTCAAGAAACTACCTTTTCATTTTCTGCTTAAGAAAATTTTATTTAAAAAAATTGTATGAAGTAAAGCGTTTTCGTTTAAGATCGCTGGTAAAATTTTTAACTACCGTGGACTTCGACAAAAATGAGAATATATTTGGAAGAAGCTTTATAGCGGCAGCGTTTAAAGTAGTCAAGAGAGGAATGGTGAAGTTGTGAGAGTATCAGTGTGGTTAACATTCGGGGGTTTCTATCCTTTTCTCAAAACATGACGCTTAATTACCGGACTATGATCTTAGACCATGAAATACATGGCCTGAGCGTCAACCGATTTAAAGTGTACCAACAACTGAGGTAATTGCTTGGGTCAAATCCATCATGGCGGCGGTGCGAAAATGTCATAACAAAGTGTCGTTATCTTACTTATTATTGTAGCTTTGTAAGAAAAAATGTAAAGTGATATGTGATGAGTATTTTTTTAAGTCAAAAAGCGAAAAAGTTTAGTGAAATCACGATGTGATATGAAAATTTGAATTCAATTTATGTTTTTTTGATAAATGTCCCTATCTATATTCTTTAATAAATGTATTTTTTTTGATAACTACCCCTAACTGATCCAAGCAATCACCGCAGATTTTGTCACACATCTCAGACTTTTGTATCTAAAATACGAGTAAGACCGTGACAACCTAAACAGTGACAACAAAAATTACGAGTAAGACAGAGGGACAACATTTTATTTCTACCTACCTCATTACTATAAGAGAAACTGAGATAGGTAGAAGAGTCGTATACCCGTCTCGCTTCTTCTTCTATGAGAATTGCGGACTTGGATAAAGAGACACACAATAAAGTTTATGGCACACAATAAAGTTATAACAATGGTGACTTTGACTTAAAATAACTCGCTCATGCCTGACTTAATGGTCTAAGACTATGATGAATTCATTGCCTATTGTTTATTTTTCTTTAAACATTAACGCTACACTGCTACAATACACAGGATACAATCAACGAAATAATTAAAGTCTTTGGACTAAGGCAAGTAAAACTTTATTTTCTGAACTAAGTCCGCTGATAACTAATCATTTAATTAAATTTACCAATAATGGTTATTAAAAAATTTTATTTATGATTTTACACAATCCGGTGTATTGAAATGACGTAAAATTGATAAGAATAAATAAATATAAAATAATATCAATATATTACACATATAATTTATAAAAAAATTTAATATTATTTTTATTTATTTAAAATAATAACAATAATTAGTATTATGATATTGTATAATATTTTAAGATTATGTAATGATCACTGAAATGTAATAATATTGTATTATTTTGACGCATTACTTTTAGCTTGTGTTGTTTATGACTTATGACATATGTAGGTTATGACATTTGACATTTTAATAATAAAATGAATCATTTAATTGTTTTTTTTTTGTTCTTTTTTTTTTTTTACAATTAAATGTTACTAAAATATATCAGTTGTAATCAGTTTTCTGTCTTAATGCAATTGTTAAAAGCACTGATTTTGTTTAGAAAAAAATAATGCCCGATATTAATCAATTAATTATACTAAAAAGAACAAAAACATGTTTTTACGTAGAACTTAATCTAAAACAGGAGCTTCATAGGCAATCAGTCTGTTACACTAATTTTTTTTTTTTTTTTTTTGTCATAAGAAGCCTGCCTTTGTCCTGATGTCGATTTAAATATATCGTTGAAATTTGTAAAAATGTCCGACAATAGATGGCAAAAATTTCGGCATTCGATTTGTTAAAGCTTAAGAAACCTCCGTGTAGCAATTTTGGAATCATTTTTATCACTATTAACCGAATTGTGAATTTAATATATTTACGGTTAATTAAAATGCAATTATAAAATGCATATTGATTATGCAAATTGCATATTTTTGATTTCTTACAAATCCATTTAGGTCTTAAAACCTTCTAAGGCTCCTAACGAATCGAACGCCGAAAACCGCATTCAAATCAAGTGAAAACAATTAACTGAGTTAGTTTCTAAAATACCTTGTGTATAAAGTGTCGAATATCAGTGCTTGCATAATTTTTTTGCAGTTTTCCAAAATTTTTGAAAGTATTTTCTAGAATTTTTGAAAGTATTTTCTAGAATTTTTGTCATTTTCCGAGAATGTTTCACAAGACCACTAAGTGAAGCTACCTGCGAAGCCCATATCTTTTATAGTTTTGGACACCAAAATTTTGTCCTCTCTCAACACAAAAATCTCAAACGGTATACAAGATGGGTCCTACGTACCCAAAACCCAATGGGCTTATGTTACTCATTTACGAACTGGGCTCTTAACTTCCTGAATATGCTATAAAAATTATATCTCTTTTCGTTTTTGAGTTATCGTGTCGAGAGACGAACAGACTAAAGGACAACCGGAAATGGATTTTATGAACACCTATACCATTTAGCATCAATATCTTTAAGTTTTACAAACTTGGGACTAAATTTAGTATACCTTGATATATTTCATATATACTGGTATAATATGGCTATATAATGGTATAATATTTGAGTAGGATTGAAAAAAAAAATTAAAACAAAAACTGAACAGAGTTTAACATCATAAGAAAATCAAAGAGGTCAAACGATCTTCATTAATTTAATAATAAATGCAGCATATATAACGGCCTTCGTATATATTTTTCTCTTGTGATTGTGATAAACCTCACCTTTATAAATGTCAATCAATAATATAATGCTCTTATAATATGTGATAATATTAGTTCAATTGACCTTCCATCAGCTTGATAATAATGGTAGTGTAGTGTAATCGTTGTTGTCTTCTAAGTAATGTGTACAGATATAAAGTACCTATCCTATATATAAGAATTGTAGGTATTGCCTTAATAATCAATTAAATATAAATCGTATTTGATTTTATTAGTATTATTTGTAAATCAAATTAAACAACTATATTCACTTAATATGGTTATATTAGTGTTAGATTACATTATATACTACAGTGCAACCTCGATATAACGAATCTGAAGGGAACCAGTAAATATTCGTTATATCAAGTAATTCGTTAAACTGAGGTTTGTTATATTGAGGTTAAGTTGGTCTAAAATTCGTTATAAAGAGGAAAAAAGTGTCGGAACCTCTCGCGACATGAATTACATACTATAGAGTATACTAACTGTCATATATTGGTGGGACTTTATACGTTATATAAAGGTTTTGAATTGACGAATTTCGTTATTTAGAGGTATTTAAATTTTTTATGTAGTTGAAAATTCGTTATAAAGAGGCTGTTCGCAAAAAATATTCGTAATGTAGAGGTATATTTTATATTGACTCTTATGGACAATTCAAGGGGATTGCGAAAAATTTGTTAAATCGAGGAATTCGTTATATTGAGGTTCGTTATATTAAGGTTGCACTGTATTTATAAAATGGTATGATATGTTTTATATAGAAATGTTCACTAGACTATGAAACTTATTGAAGTTATTTCTATATTCGATTCTAAATATGTTTATGAATACCAGATGACATTAACTCAAATCAATATCAATACTGATAATGAAATGCATATCTTTTTTTATAAAGCTTGAGGAACTTTTATTGGATGTTTATTTTAGAAGTTTACATCTTTGATGTAAGAATACCAGATGACATTGAGACTGTTGTTTCGTTCTGGGAAATATTAGAAAATTCTACTATATTAAAAAAAGTTCTTCAAAATGTCGATTTTTCTAATAAAAGCCACAAAAAAATATATTTTGGCAAAATAACACGCTTTCTTGTCATAAAATTAAATCTCAAACCTTCTTTATTCTCGCAAAAACGCTGTCAACCATTTTGGTGACGTAATATTGGTAAAAAGAACAGTCGTGTTTGTAATATTATTATATGTAAAAATAACAAGCGAAAACAACCAATTGATTGAGTTAATTGTTGATATACCATGTATTGACAGTGTTGATGACGCAATCGTTTGTTTTTTGACGTCACGTTAATAAAAAAAGATATCCACTTTTAAATAGCTACACACACACTGATATTTCCATATTAATGCATACTATAAAATTTGCACCTAATAAGCGCCCTCGTGGGTAAACAGTGATGTTTACAAAAAAAATTTTCAAACAAAAGTTGTTTATTTTTTTATAAAGAACATTTTTTACATTTAAACTTTTGCTCTATCTCTAACGGTTTACAAGACCCAATTGACCCATATTGCTCATTTACGAACTTGACCTCAGTTTTTAGGTCCTTAGTACGCTATAAAAATTTCATCTTTATATCTCTTTTCGTTTTTGAGTTATCGTGTCCACAGACGGACGGACGGACGGACGGACAACCGTAAATGGACTAATTAGATAATTCTATGAACACCTATACCAAAATTTTTTCCGTAGCATGAATATTTTTAGGCTTTACAAACTTTGGACTAAACTTAATATACTATGTATATTTCATATATACATGGTATAAAAATGATGGTAACATAGCTTACAATTACTATGACAGCCATCGAAAAATTATTAATAAATGCATATTATTTTTGCCTATATGATGTCACATCATGGCAGCTGATGTTTTAGGTCACGTGATATACAGATTTACGATTTTTAATTTTAATATAATAATAAAATAATGTGCTTTTATGACTCAAAATCAGAATTTTAAGTATATTTCTAAATAAATATTAATTTTTATCCAATTTTATAATTTATTTTTCACTACCGAAAGTACCCTGTTATAATGCAAATTTGAAATCGTCTCTAACTCGATATAAAATTAATTCGAATTCGGATAGTTAACATGGAGAGTATAGAAGAGGATTGTGTTTTAACAAGTTTTTAATTTCTTTTCAAAATTTCTAAAACAAGTACTATGTAATTATATCCAAAACATGATATATATTTAAATTAATTAGTAAATAATATATCGATGTCACCATTAATTAGCCATATAATAATTATTATAACATATATCACACACAAATACAAAAATTTCCCACAAGACAATTATATTTTAGATATCACAAGTACTACAGCAAAGCAAGTGATATTACTTTTTTTTTACCATTTAAAAATAATTGTCAATTTATTATAATTATATTTAATTATAAGACAATAATATATATAATACAAGTTCATCACGCAAGCGCTACACAAACTAACCGAATTCCTTTTAAACTAAAACGATTCAGGACTTCTAAAAATTTAAGGATGTACGAGCGCCAGGGCAAAGTTGGATAAAAGGCTTGATTTGTTTATATGTAGTTTGACTAAGTCTAAATCAATCCTGAAAATTTTAAGAGGAGTTGCCCGATTATCTAAATAAATAAATAACTTCAAAACTAGGGATATTTAACATTGGTCTTAAAGGAAAACGGTAGATGAATGATATGTTTTCATATATTTCTCCAAAACTAGCCCGTAAAAAACGATTTAAACCATTAATAAATAATTTAAAATTAAAAAAAACCCGTTGTATCCGACTAATTAAGGATGTATAAGCACGGTAGTGGGGACAAAAATTTAAAAAAAATATGTATTGTCAGTTTTGATGGTGAATTATGTTATAACTTGACAATATAAGACGATAAGCAAGAATAAAATTTTTCGATATCTATAATAGTTTTCAAATTATCGAAAATTGAAAATATTGTTTAATAATTTAGCTTTCGATATTTCGAAAACCAAAGCAGATATCGAAAAATTTTATTCTTATTTTTCGTCTACATTCATTAAGTTATAACAAAATTCATCATCAAGTTGAAAATAAAGTACAAATAATTTCAACCACAAGTCTAAACTTGCATTGGCACTCGAACTCTTAATAAAAACAATTTCTCAAAATTTAAAGTTAATTATTAAGTTTTTAGTTTTTGGATGGTGTTTTTTTTTTCTGTAGAGCCTCAACAAGCTTAATTATCATATCATGTTAATTTATAAATCATCTTAATTAATAATAATAATGGGGGTTTAACCTCCGCTTCTCTGACATATACGTCTATAACAGAGCCCAACCACATCATTATTTGTTAATCTTTTATTTATTAAACAACATCCATATGTACAATTACATTTATGATGTGGGCGGGCACTTCTTAATTGTACTCACACTGCCGCTGCCTGGATTCGAACCGGCAACCTATGTCTAAGTAGACAAACGGTTAAAGTCATCGTAGTTATTATTTTTGTTCAGCAAAAACGTGTTATTTGTCTTATGCGCATCGATACAATAGCTAAATTTTTTCAAGAGTCAAAGTCGCTAATACTAAAAGAGACAATATGTATAATAATAATAATAAATACAAAATATACAGCTGTTTTATGTAAAAATAATATAGGTACATTTAATAATAATAATATAAAGTATAATACTTCACCTATAGCCTACAGCATTTTATAAAAAAAGATTCTCACTGTAGTATTTAGAGGTACCTATACATGTTGTTACATGTTACATGTTACATGTTACACGGTCACAATGTAGATAATATAATATAAAATATATAAATACAGGTTATTATATTGTAACAACGTAACAGGTTCATTTATGCCTTATAGATTGTGGATGGTGGGTGATATTGTACGAACTTAAGATTGGATTCAAATTTAAATATATAGGTATATTATATAGTCTGATTCATTCAATATTCAGAATCATTTGTGAATATAAAAGATGTCTCAAAATTAACGCATGATTTGAATTGGGATGATGACTAAATAATACAAAAATGCAAAAATAAAAATCGATTAGTTTTAAGCATTTACGACCGCCATCCAGGGTAATTTTGGATAAAAGTTTGATTTTTTATACCATGTATATATGAAATATACATAGTATATCAAGTTTAGTCCCAAGTTTGTAACGCTTAAAAATAATGATGCTAGGAAAAAAATTTTGTCATAGGTGTTCATAAAATCACCTAATTAGTCCATTTCCGGTTGTCCGTCCGTCCGTCTGTGGACACGATAACTCAAAAACGAAAAAAGATATCGAGTTGAAATTTTTAAAGCGTACTCAAGACGTAAAAAGTGAGGTCAAGTTCGTAAATGAGCATCATAGGTCAATTGGGTCTTGGGTCCGTAGGACCCACCTTGTAAACCGTTAGAGATAGAACAAAAGTTTAAATGTAAAAAATGTTCCTCATCTTCAAACAACTTTTTTTTGAAACATTTTTTCGTAAACATCACTGTTTACCCGTGAGGACGCCAATTAGGCGGAAATTTTATAGTATGTACTATACTTGATTATCAGTTATGTATGTGTCACATGTTTGTATGTGTAATGTGATAAAGAAATCAACACTGATTATGCATGGTATTTCAACAATTAACTCAGCCAATTGTTTGTTTTCACTTGTTTTTTAATATAAAGTTGGACTAAGTCTAAATCAATTCTGAAAATTTTAAGGAACATAATTAACTAAGCATACTTAACATTGCGTATGGGGAAACGGTAGATGGATGATATGTTTTCATAGATTTCTCCAAAACAACTTGCCTTGGTGCTCATACTATCTTAAATTGAAGAGATTTCTTAAATGGACGACGCAAAGAAAAAAACAACGCGTTTACACCAACTAACAAGATTTAAAGCATATCAGAATTAGCTTTAGGTCGAAATTTTGGTGGCACTAGATAATTATTTCTTGAAACGTTGTGATGGCACACTCACATCTCTACCGCTAGTTTTCGTATTTTATCACCATATGAATAAAATTATAAAAAATATTTAGCTCATTTACGTAAATTTTCTTTTTTTCTGATTAAACGTTTTGGCAATATTCACAAAAAAACCTTTTTCTTCCAAAACTTCAACACCCTATAAGACGCTATCCCCACTATAAGTGTATTGAGGAATTGCTTAGATTATTAAGTAAATAGACTGAGCATCGCCTATCTTTCCATACAATGAGAGGTGTGCCAACATCTGAGGCAATTGCTTGGATCAGTTAAGGGCATTTATCAAAAAAATATTAATTGAATATAAGGACATTTATCAAAAAAACATACATTGGATGTCAAATTTTCGTATCACAAAATTTTTAAAATAAAACATCGTGATTTCATTGAACTTTTTCGTTTTTTGAAAAAATTCTTATCACATATCACTTTTTTCTTACGAATCTACAATGACAAGTATGACAACAACACTTTGTTTGGACATTTCCACACCGCGGCCATGATGGATTTGACCCAAGCAATTGCCTGAAATATTGACACAAATTAAATCGTTTGACGCTCAGTCCATGTACTTAATGGTCTAAGGGAATTATCATTATTTTAATATAATCATGATGAAGTCTTGCTATTATAACTTAGACCATCCTGTATACTGGATCTAACCATAGTTGGATAACTCAGACTATAGTAAGATAATAACCTTTGGGATTAATCATACTATTATTATACCACAAAGATTGTTCTGTGGGATAATAATAATTAGTTGTAATTTAAACTTTTAATTATTTAGAAATTAGGTTTGCATTTCAAAATAAACGTAACAATATGAAGTTGGTTGTAGCGTTGTAAATAATTATTATACCTCTCTGTGTAATTTCCAATTAAATTTTAATTTTGGGAAAATGTCTTAAATAATAATTGCTTATAGACAGACGCGTACTTATACCGAAAAAATAAGTCATTGACTGCCTAAACATGGTTAAAGTATGAAAAATTGAAACGAAGTTGGTTAATGGCGTTTTGATTAATCACTCTATATTGGCTTGATAACGAATTTTAGCAGGACATGTTCGCGTATATCTTGAAAAAGTCTTCGCAAAAGTTTAGGTTTAACTTATTTTTACAATATTATTTCCGGCCGTTTTTTTTTTTTTAATTTTTTTTTTTTATTTAATTGATTTTAACTAAAAAAAGATTTTCTGAAAAAAGATTTCGATCCAAGAAATCAATTTCCATGTCGAATTTTGAACAATATCTCAAAAACTGTGCATCAAATTAATCAGATCTTTGTATTTTTATTAGAGTTTTATTAAAATTTCCGATTTGTGGCCACTCTAATTAATAAAGTCGAACATTATTTAATAAAGTTACTCGATCGAATAATACAATCAATCTCACATTTAGCATTTAAATCCAATCTTAAGTAATTATTTGATACACATAAAAATGATATAATAATAATATGCATAAAGCAGATACAAAATAAAACTTACACAAAACCAATCAACTATAAAGATAATATAATCTTCAATAACACAACTTACAACTTACAACCTGAACAGAAGATCACCATTTTTACAATCAATGTATGCGAAGTGTTTTAAGATAGTATGACAGTATCGAAGCTCACAGTACCGTTTAAGAAATATAATTACTTTAAAATTATGCAAGAATACACTCGCAAATTTAGCACAGTTCACCTAAAGTAAAAAAATTCTCGATGTACTAAGGAGAGCACTCAAAACGAATTTTATTGAATTTCAACATGGTTTACCGTACAATTTTTTTTATCAATTATGCATATTTACCATTAAAAAATAATTTTCAACTGTCGTTCACTATTTCATACTTTTGTTATTGAAAATCATTCAAATTTTTCACTTATGTCGTTTATCAAAATAATTGGAAATATAGCGGTAACACATCACTACATATTATAAAACAAAGTCGCTTTTTCTGTCCCTATGTCCTTTTGTACGCTTAAATCTTTGAAACTACGCAACGGATTTTGATGCTGTTTTCTTTAATAGATAGAGTGATTCAAGAGGAAGGTTTTTATGTATAATACATCCATATTATAGTAGAGTAAGGGGTTGAAATAGGGGTTGAAAGGGATATGTTCAAAAACTAAAAAAGTTCTGCATCGATTAAGCTTAAATATTGACACGATATACAACCAGCTTCAAAGATCTATTGTTTTTATCTACTTTTAACCTTCGGAGGGTAGAAAGGTGTAGCGAGAAAGTGGGAAGGAATTATCGAATATTTACAAATATACCTAAGTGGGGTATCAAATAAAAGAGCATGACGTGTACATTACAAAACTGTTATTCCACGCAAGGAAATGTGGAGGAAGGGGTGCAAATGGGGATGTTGCCCAGCAAAGCGGGTAGTTCACAGCTAGTATTTTATATTTTAACCTTATGTTTACAAGTAATACACTAATACAATTTAACGAAAGATTTCCTGCTTAATACTAGTCAATTTAATTCATATAAATTAAATAAGTAATTTTAAAAAAAAAATTATTTTAGGTTCAACTTATAAATTTTAAAGACACATTATGGGAAAAAATTTTATAATAAATTGAAAAAATTATTGGTGATTTGACATACTACCTTAAAACTGACAAAGATAAAACACTAGGTATGGTATGGTGTACAAGAGTTATAACGGTGGTTCCATATTTTATACAATATTTTTATTTTATTTATTGCCAATAACATTATTAACACTTACTTACATTTATCTTTGTTATACACTAAAAAAAGACTCTGTGAGCAGTGGAGCTGAATCAATAAGGTTATATTTCTCCTTCATCATTAGATGCTTCTTATTATTGAATCTATATTGAAATGATATTTTTATCAATTCACGATTGAGAAGTAGCCACCACCTCAAAAGACACTTCCTTAACATTTACTCCTTTCTCAGTTACATTCTCAAATAAATTATCAAGAGCCAAAGAGACTCTCAAACTTATCTCGTCTGCCGCTCACTTCAAGAACCAATTATATTTCATTTATATATAACTAGCTGTTACCCGCCCGCTTTGCTGGGCTATATCCCCACTTGCACCCCTCCCTCCACATTTCCTTGCGTTGGATAAAATTTTTGTAATGTACACGTCATGCTCTTTTATTTGATACCCCACTTAGGTATATTTGTGAATATTCGATATTTCCTTCCCACTTTCTCGCTACACCTTTCTACCCTCCGAAGGTTAAAAAAATTTCTAAATGTAATTTAAAACATTCTGACATTAACGTTTTGAACTATTAAAAGCCATAATTGAAAAATATGAATTTTTTATTCATGAACACCCCCGCAACCCCCCTTGTGGGTGGAATTTCGTAAAATCCGTTCTTAGCTGACCTCTACTTGGCAAAAGGAATATTCCTCCCAAATTTCAAGTCTCTAGGTCTTATAGTTCCAGAGATATCGTGATGAGTGACTATCTATCTATCTATCTATCTATCTATCTATATTCTATATCTATAGAAAGTCTCCTATATATTTATAGATTTAACCTGAAATTTTATGTTTAAATATGTGCAAATGTATCCCTTCCTGTTGGCTTTCGATACAGTACATAAGTCTATATCTTCATGGTAAATATGACTAAAAAGATTTATATAGTTTGTACACTTAGAAGAATCAAATACAATTAAAAAACACTACATTTTATTACTCAATTTTTAATTGACCTAAATCTAGTTTGGTGTTTTTTAACTATAAATGTTTTTTAATTTAATATGTTTGAATTGATAAGAAATTAAATGGCACAGTAGTTACGATTGGTCAAGATTTGAAAGACTGTATATGCGTCTGATTTAACGCAGTACAGTGAAATATAACGAAATGCATCTCGGCCACATCATCAAATCTCATTCTGATATATTTAATAATTTTTGTTGAGATAACAAAAAAATTTGGAAATTTTTTAAATTTCCGATAGCCAGCTTTGATAAACCACACACGCGTCGTCACTGCAAACTTAAAGAGTTCACAGCTTCAATTGACTCTTCTGTCAAGTGCAAATTGCGAATATACATAAATTGTATTTAAAATTGGAGAAAAAATTTGACTTTTTTTATTTAAATACCTCTAATTTCGATAAGCTTTTCTGTTAAAACAAATGTTCCTAAATTACCCAGGAAATTGGGCGCAATTTTAAACTGTAGCACAACACCTTTTTTTAAATTTAAATGAACAAAAGGTGTATCGGTTTTGATATGAGAGTGAATAAGTAATATTAATCCCCTAAAGAAGAAGACTAGACTTATTTTCGTTTTCAAAATAATTAGCTATTTAAACAAAAATATAATTTAATTACAAAACATATAATTAAAATATTATTATACATATTATATAATATAATAATTATTTTTCCATTTTAATTTTTTTTAAATAATTTAAAGTTTTTTTGTATAGTTAATTAGTTAATTAAAAACTATTTATTAATAAGTAGAAATAACAGGCATATTCAACTAAGTAACTAACTTACTGAGTAATATCAGAACAAAAATCATTAATTAAAGTAGTTCTCTCGTTTTAAATTAGAAATTTTTCGATGAATTTATAAAATATGAAAATGATATTAAACTAACAACTAGGCTAGTTGGCCATTTTAGGAATCGTGTGAAAATTCATTCAATCTTACTTCCTAAATGAGAAATCCTGAAATTTAGGCACTCTTCGCAAAAAAGTATTCCAATAAATTCAATCAAGTGGTTTGTTTTAAAAAAAAAAACACTATTTGCATTTTGTGTTTTACATTTTTAAATGCCAATTCAAATTTACCTCGAAAACAATGTAGAGTGTCATGGTGTCTTGAATGATATCACGATTTGGAATACAATCATTTTTGTGTAAGCAAGTTTAAGCAGTTGTCATCAGGTTGTCTGCTCCGTTCTATTGAAATGTAATGTTTACATAGAATTTGTCATGGCGTGACGTAATACTTTCTGATTGGTGTTTACTGTCACGTGACTGAATGCACTAAAATCTCTATATATTATAAATGCGAAAGTAAGCATGTTTGTTTGTTTGTTACGCTTTCACGCTAAAACTAGCGAATGGTTTTTAATGAAAATGCACATCAATATAGCTGATATATCAGAATAACACATGATATATAATTTATAAAGATATATTAATAAAAAAATAACAAAAATTTTAAAATTAATTTAATTTGACATTACCATAAATTACAGATTTCTGTAAAAGTAGTCATTTGACATTACCATAAATAACAGATTTCTGTAAAAATAGTCAATATAAAATATTTCACGGCCATCTTTTCTGATATACTCAATGTATAATTACGACTATATAAAAAATAGAAAACCATACATATATTTTACCTGTTAAAATCCTTACCATTATTTCAAGTGTTATAGAAAGGGGATAAGCGAGAACAATCTTTATCAATCTTTACTTTTAAACCCAGCGAAGCGGGTGAGTATCACTCTAGTAATAAAAAATATTGTCATTACAGTCGAGGGACCGTTCTGTGGGACGCTTCTTAATCTAAGAAGTCCACCGACTGTGAAGACAATTTTATTTATTATAACAATTCATATGAGAATACTTTTTGCTTCACATTTAAATCAGATTAATGCATTGGCTCTTTAAAATTAAGGGTTACGGCTGCCACATCTAAACTACCTTAAAACTAACAAACTGAGTAATGTAATATTATAGGAATAACAATAAATAATTTGAAAAGAATTCTTTTATTTATTTA
The DNA here is from genome assembly GCF_905475395.1 of Chrysoperla carnea. Lineage (NCBI taxonomy): Eukaryota > Metazoa > Arthropoda > Insecta > Neuroptera > Chrysopidae > Chrysoperla > Chrysoperla carnea. The sequence goes on along the minus strand of NC_058337.1, from coordinate 120,146,038 downwards.
TACTTACTATTTACTAGAGTACGTATGTATTATTGAATGCTTCATTTTATATTTTATAATTATTATTATGAAATTTTTTTTTTCAATGTCATTGTATTTCAAAAAATAATGTAATTATTATTTATAATTATAATATTTCTATTTTTTTGTTTAAACAAAAGAATTTATTTACTACTACAAATAATTTCCAATATAAGAATAATCATCATCTCATATATTTAAATTATATTTTAACAGCAGGATTTTTTATTACTTTTTTATTTAAAATATAAATTTTTTTAATAAAAATTGTATTTTCTTAGAAATTATCATTATCATATATATTTATTTCTTTAATTCTTTTATTTATAAATATTATTTATTATTTGTAAATAATAAAAAAAATGTATTATTTTTTTTTAATTTGTGGAATATGAGAAAAATATTCACATCAAATCGAACCACGTATGAAGTATAATTTTTTCGAACATAACTAGTTATACCATGTATATGAAATATACCAAGGTATACTAAGTTTATTCCCAAGTTTGTAACGCTTAAATATTGATGCTATGAACAAAAATTTTCGTATAGGTGTTCATAATATCACCTAATTAGTCCATTTCCGGTTGTCTGTCTGTCTATCTGTCTGTCGTCTGCCCGCCTATCATCACGATTACTCAAAAACGAAAAGAGATATCTAGCTGAAATTTATATAGCGTGCCTAGGACGTAAAAAATGAGGTCAAGTTCATAAAAGAGCGACATAGGTCAATTGGGTCTTTGATCCGTAGGACCCATCTTGTAAACCGTTAAAGATAGAACAAAAGTTTAAATGTGAAAAATGTTCCTAATAAAAAAATAACTTTTGTTTGAAACATTTTTTCGTAAACGTCACTGCTTACCCGTGAGATCGCAAATTATGCGCAAATTGTATAGTATTATATGGGTATATCAGTTATATGTATATGTGTGACTTGTATGTATGTATAATGTGACAGTGTAATCAACACAGTATATACATGGTGTTTCAACAATTGACTCAGTCAATTGTTTGTTCTCACTTGTTTTAATTTATTTTTTAGTAGATTATTGTAAATTCACATTTTTTTACCACCACAATAGATTTCAGAGTCGAAAAAATCGAACTATAAAAATAAAAAGTATTTCAAACTAAAGGGTCTTTATTACATTTTTATTAATTTCGGAATACTTTCGACTGAAATTGGCGAAAACAATTTTCGATGTAGGTTAGGTTGGATTGAAGGGCTTCTTAGGCAGTGACGAACTCACTGTTAGGCCTGAGGCCCATTGTATTATCCTGATGGTGTTACTATCAGCAAATAAATTTGATCATTTGGTGGGTGGATTCGATAATTAAAATAAAACAGACATAAGTTTACACTGATAAAAATTCATTTGTTTTCAAAATAATTTTTTATCTATATATATATATATAGATAGATAAGAATGGAAGCTGACTGATAGCACAACGCACAGCTGAAATCGCTGGATCTAGAAGCTTGAAATTTTGTACACACGTTCCTTAAGTAACGCGAGTGAGCACTAAGAAGGAAATTCATGCTCTAAGGTACTTTTTGGGTCATAATTACCTTACATTCTGAATTTTATCGAAATTCGAGATAGACAAAATTTCTCGTTTTTTTGAAAAATTTTTTACCCCTTTGAAAAAAATCGAGAAAAACACAAAAAAAATTTTGTTTTGGAATTTGATGAAACTCGGTGGATGGGGTAATTTTGATCCAAAAAGTATAAAAATCAGGTTAATTTAATAATTGGACCTATAGAAAGTCAGCGATTATCATGGGCAAAACTTCATTTTCAAAAAAGACAGAGTTTCCCACCAAAATATTAAAATCCATAAAATTTTGAACAAAAGGGAGGATAAGTGATAGCTATAAAATGATAGTCATTGTTTTTAAAGGAGAAATTGCCCAGCAAAGTGGGTGGGTATCTGCTAGTATCAGTATAAATTATATTATAATAAAAAATTGAAATCATTTTGTAATACATAATATTTTGCGTATATCAGTAAACACATTCAAAATTATAAAAAATACTTAAATAATAATCGCAAAAATAAAATTAAAATAATTAATTAAATTTTATAAAATTTTAATTATAAATTGTACAATTAAAATATTTATATTTTGGATGAGATTAAACCTTGTAATGCAGAAATATTTTTAAAATAACATATTAAATTTTTTTTTATCCATACAGTTCCTATTAATTAACCCCTTAATTGCAGATCTTTCACTTTTAAAACTTTTTTTTTTAATTTATTTTTTATTATGGAATAATTTACTACATTAATATTTAGTCTAAAAATTTGTCTAAAGCCGGGTGATTAGGAATGGTTTAAGTATTTTTAGACATTTTATCTTTGTTACTTGAGTAATTCGATGTAACTTGGGAAATGGAAGCACGAATAACAAAAAGCCTTGGCTTAGCGAGTGAAGAAGTTTTGGTTGTGGTTAGCAAAGCTATAACCAGATAAGCACTAACGGTTAACAATCAATCGTCTTTGTGTCTATACCACCATCATATTTAAATTCATCACTTAAAATACATCACGTAAAAATACTGAAGATATCGAGATTTATCTTTTTTCTAATTTACAATAGTCATTTTAATCTGACTTTTATGAAAATATAATTACATCTGACAGAAGTAGGTTTCTCTATGCTTTCTTTAGTAGGTGCGTAAAGCGTTTCGTTTAGGTTCTACTAAAACCGTACAAATTAATGAAATGAAAAACAAAGTTCTGATTTTGGGACCAAATATTAGCTTATGCGCATCGATAGAATTGAATAATTGAAAATGGAAAAATATAGGTAGGTATTGTATAAGATTTAATTTCAAGGTTTACAATCATAAATGATACAGAAAGTTTAGAAAAATATTCTTTAAATTATAAATTTCTTATCAAATTATTTTGTTTATAAATAGAGTTAAAAATTTGCAAGTAGCTTCAACTAGTGCTTTTGTAAAACATTTTAGAATGAAAAAAAAAACCATCTTGTAAACCCATTAGAGGTAGAACTAAAGTTTAAATAAAAGTTATTTCTTATATAAAAACAAATGAAAGCAAACAATTGACTCAGTTAATTGTTAAAATACCATGTATAGACTGTGTTGATTACACATACATACATGTCGCACATACATAACTGATATTCCCATATAATACATACTATATAAGTTGCGACTAATTTGCGAAAAAATGTTTCAAACAAAAGTTGTTTATTTTTTCATAAGGAATTTTACATTTAAACTTTTTTCTATCCCTAACGGTTTACAATAAGGATCCTACGTGCCCAAGACCCATTTGACCTATGATGTCCATTTACGAACTGGACCTCACTTTTTATGCCCTGATGAGCACACTGTAATAATTTCAGCTTGATATCATTTTTCGTTTTTGAGTTATCGTGCTTACGGACAGACAACCGAAAATGGACTAATTTGGTGATTTTATGAACACCTATACTAAAATTTTTTTCGTAGCATCATTATTTTTAAGCGTTGCAAACTTAGGACTAAACTTAGGATTCCTTGATATATATTACATTTATACATGATATAAACTGTCAACTTTTTAGACGTACACATAAGTATTCGTTACCTACTAACTTCCATCTAAAACTTCATCAAACCATAAACCTAAATGTCAATTTTCGCTCGGGCTTATCATTACTAACAGTTTTCAAATCACAAATTCAAGATTCCCGATACTTTTTCTATAAACACCCAGTATAAAAACGATATTTAATACATAATTCATAAAATATAAAACTATAATATTTTTACATAATAATAATTAAAAAGTTATGTAATAAAATATGATTAGTAATATATACAATTTGAAATATTATTTAATATAAAATAAAAATATTTATAATACAAGTTTACCAAGTACAAGGTTAGTTATATATTTTTATATATGAATACACAGATCAAGATGAGAGGCGAACAACTGCTGAACTGTACGGATATCTCATATCTAGATATGCGATGAATATCCTTTTAAAGTGATTACAACTTATCTTATATAACCTTTTTTAAGACTTCAGGCTAATTATATTTTTAATTTTATGTTAATTAATTTAAATTAAATATGAATGACACTGCAAATCAATGGAAAACTTAATTATATATTTGAAAAATTTCCATTCATTTTATGAATCACTCACATCTAAAAATTTTTTTTTTCAAAATATTATAAAAGATTTATTTTTATTAAATGCATCTGTCAAACTGTTTAAACTTTTAAAGAGCATTTCCATACCCGGCGGGAAGTACATGGTGATGTGTGAAGCAATCCTCGAATGAAATTTTTGTATGCGAATTAACCCGTCAGTACTCGCGTCAGCCGATCGGTAATCTTTAGTTGCGTGATGAGAGATTTGCTCACTTGTTCTGCACATACGTCAAATTTTTTGTTCGTTAAATATTCTTTAACTTTGTAAATCATAACCTCTGTATTCTTTACTATAAAATTAAATTTTAATGGACTAGCTAATTATAAATAGTTTGAATACGTGATTATCGAATGATGTTTGAGGGTGAAAAGATTAGAGCAGGGAAATAATCGAAATAATTAAATTCATTCTTACTTATTTCATCATATTTCTATCACAGTAAACTAAGGAGAGTACACGAACAGGCTCGAAAATTTCCGAAGTTAATATTTTTTGATTACATCTTTACTCTCGTGATGAGAGAAATTCTCACAATTTCTGAAGGACTTGAAAGAATGAAATTGAAAATGAAATATTTTTTTAAACTGTAATTAGAATGAAATAATATGAAAAATTCATAAATCGAAAATTGATAAATTCGATAAAGATAGAAAAAAGTTTCAACCACTTATTCCATTTGAAAAATAATAATTATATATGTTTTAAATCGAAAAACGCGAGTGCTGACGGCTTAGCAAAAATATTATACTACGCAACAAGAAGAATGGCTGGAATACGTCCCTAATTGCCCAATAAAAAGGCAGACAATACAAGACTTTCAGATTACGCTTTATTGTAGCCAGTCACGGTACCCTTAAGACTAAAATCATATTCAACCAAAAAATGTCGTAAAATAAACTTTCCAATAAACCCCAAATCATGGCGATAGATATTGTTATGGATACAATTTCGATTACACACATGATAAGAATTGGAAATTTTTTCAAGCCTCCAGGCACAATGTCACCTCCAGCATGTATTTTTAGAACAACTCTAGTTTTCAGCACAACTAAATTTTTATTTAAATTGCAATAAACGCCTGCTACATTTTCTTTTTAATATGAGATTGTGACTATTATCTCTCTTCTCTACAATTCCCTCCGGCATCATTCTCGTCATTTCTAACATGGAAAATTTTCATTCTAACAGCCTTGATAATTTAGCAAACAGCAGTTTCATCGCCAATTAGCAGTTGTAAAATAATTAAAATTTTACCAATAGTTTTATATAAAAAATTGTCCATCTGTTTTTTCTTGCACAACTTTTAATAAGAGCTAATTATCAAAAATAGCCAAGAGTGTGTGCTTCATGAAGGATGAGTATATGGTTCCGTTGTAGTCATCAAGGTTTTAAACTTTTATTTTCCATAGTTATTTTATTCAAAGAGCGTGCAAAAAATACCCCAAATCCATTTCTTAAGAAAACAAGCAGGCGTTTCTTGCCAAGGCAAGTTTAGACTTGTGTTTGAAATTATCTGTACCTTATTTTAAACTTTGATGATGAATTTTATTATAACTTTATAAATGTAGACGAAAAATAATAATAATTTTTCAATATCTGCCTTGGTTTTCGAACTATCGAAAGACGTTTCAAAGTTTTTTATAAAGGTTCTCTAAAAATTGTTTTCTTAGGATCATCTTTAAATGATGTCTACATATTCTTATTAATGTCCTTTATAAGCAGATAAAATTCTGCTTACGGTGAGAAATTTTCTGATCTTACCTTTTTGTATTTGTTTTATTATGTAACAATGATAAATTCCTCAGGATTCATTTGAAAAACTAATATTCATTAGGCAAAAACATGACACATATTTTTCATACAAGAAAATAACCGTTAGCCAAATTCGTTTTTCTATAAAAATACATTAAAGTCAGCGTTTTCATCTTTTGTATATTTATTTTTTTTATCAAAATTACCAAAAAATTCTAGTTTTTTGTGGCTTTTGTTCACAGATCCTTCATTGGGATGACATTTTTGATTAAAGGAATGTCATTTGTGTTAAGTAAATAATGTATTTTTTCTAAATAACGATTTCCTCTAAATCTTCAGGCTTTAATATTTCGAGATAACTGTGGCATATATCGAATAAAATTTCTCCCTTTAATTTCTTTTCCCAATTTCTAACAGACTTCATGTTCTTAAAAAACTAGCATCGCTTGTTTATTTCTTATAAAGGCTAATACGACCCAACTGTTTACTAGAAGCACAACTGATTTAAAAAGACTAACAAAACACGTAAAATTTTTTGAGAAGAATAATCCATTTATTTGTTTCGAAGACTGGTACTAACTTTGGATCTTTTATGAAGATTAACACAACTAATTATTATGATTATAATTTATCAAAATCCATAAATTTCATCCAAAACAACCCTGGGATATTTATTACAAAGACTATCAGTCCAAAAATTTAGAAATTTTTATAGAATAGTTTTAAAATTTCTTAGAAGACTATCATAATTCACAATTTCCATACAAAGACTATCTATAGATAGAATGGTCTATTGATCACTTATGAAGACTATCACGGTTCGTAAAATTGCTTACGAAGAAAAACTCGTATCGGTCCGACGAAGAATAGTAGTCTCGACTGTAATTTTCGAACAATTTTTTACCATATTAAGTTAAAACCTAGCTTCTAGATCACTGAAACATTTCTCAAGCTTAAAAAAAAAATTTCACAAGTCATCAGACCGGATTTTAATAATTTTATAATAAAAACTATATTAACCACAAATTTTTATTTATAACAAACAAATGATTGAAGTGTGAGATTTTTTTTCGGACAATTTTTTTTTTATAAGCCCATTATTTTTACATTTACACTTTTTTTGGTGCTTGTAACCATCCGTTCGTCTATTCAACTTGGAATGAATATTTTTTTGGTAGTTTTTGTGTCTTACAAAACAAATTAAAATGTATTTAAAATTGCTGACATAAAAAAAATGTAACTTAAATAAACAACACTAAAGGTAGGTATATTAAGCAGCAGACAACACAAATTACTTATTAAACTTAATTTACAAATAATGATGCTAAAAAATGTTCGATGAACTTTATAATATCATTTTTATAAAAAAAAAATTATCATTGGTCTTGTAGATAAAAAACAAGCGTCTGCAATTATTGCTGTTTTGTTATAAAACAATATTTCTTCTTATTAAGGTAGTACCTACACGAAAGTGATATTTCAAGAATTTCTCAAAACTCAGAATATAAAATATTTAATTCATAATACACATGCTGTTAAAATTAGAAGATGATTTACCATGCCATATATGCGATATTAGCAATTAAAAGTGACGCAATTTGTACGTGTACATGGGAGAAGCGTATAAAAATACACAAATTTACAAATATTATATTTATTTATCAATGAATGACGTTTACCATCTCTATGAAAAACTAATATAATGTAGAATACTATATTTAGAAAATATATAAAAATAAATAAAAATTATTTACCATACAGTTTCGATAAAAAACTTAAATAAATAACTCGTTTTAGCGATGTTTTTTTTTTGAGAGGATATAAAAACTAATGGTAAAGGTATATATCATAGTGTGTGTGTGTATACGTATAGGAGATAAATTAGTGTGTAACTACAGTCTTGTGAAAATAATATATGGTATATGTATAATAGTCATAGCACAGTTAATGCACTGAATGATAGTATTAGTCCAAAACTTTTTGACTGGACTGTCGCGGAGGAACTACCTTAAGGTAGATCGAACAAAAAACATGCAATTTTATATTAAACTATAGTAAAATTTAAATCTTTAAGATAGTAAGAGTGTCAAGGCAGTTTTAGATTAAAGGGAAATTATTTGTTTCTTATTTTCTTTCAACTTTGATTATGAATATTGTTATAACTTCATGAATGTAGTCAAAAAATAAGAATAAACTGCTTTGATTTTCGAAATATCCAAATCTAAATAATTAAACAAAATTTTCAATTTTCGATGTTTTGAAAATTACTCCAGATACCGACAAATTTTATTCTTACTTTTCGTCTTACATTGTCAAGTTATAACATAATTCACATCAAAATTGAAAATAAAATTTCTTTTAATTTGTGTCCTCACTAAAGTGCCCATACATCCTTAATTAATCGGGCACAACGGGTTTTTTTCAATAATTTATTAAGGTTTTAAGGTTTTAAATAGTTTTTTTTTTTTAATTTCCACCGATTAGTTTTTGATTTTTATTTATGAAAACATATCATCCATCCATTCATCATATGCGTAATTTTTGAAGTCATCTAAAATATTAAAATAATCGGACATCCCCTTCCCCCTAAAATTTTCAGAATTGATTTAGAGTTAGCCCAATTCCAAATAAAAAAATTAAGCATTTATTTTAAGTTACATCCTTAAATAGTAATTTAAGTAGTATTTAATGAATAATTAAGTAAAAAAACCGTATAATCAACTGAGATTCATAATCGACCCTGTTCTTAGGTACGTATAACTGAGTACTTCATCTTCTGCGCCCTCTGTTTCAAAAACGGTTCAACGTATAAAAGAAGTTTCAGGCAAAACTTAAAGAGTCAAAATGAATTTGTTTTGAATTTGTATTGCTTACGTATTACTTTTAATTTGGCTATCACAAATATTATGTAACTGTAGTAAATAAACCTTTTGTTACAAGCCTAGTGTTACAATGTATAAACATTTCATTCATTAACGTTTTAATTTTTAATATTTTTCAAATAAAAACTACTTTGATTAATTAAAATATTTGTTACTAAACTACTTAAATATGAAAGTTTAGTAAAATAAATAAAATTTTTAAGCAAAACAAAAATTATTTATTAAAAAACATTTAAGACTATATTTGGTATGTCTAATATGTTCAAATATTTCTTTTTTGCCAAAAAATATATAAATTACATAATAAATTTATATTTTATAAATTACATAATAAAAAATAATTATTATTATTAATAAATTAATACAATTATACGCTTCATATATGGTGATTTGTTCGCTTATAATTAAATTTGTTACACTTTAAAAATGTTTTAATAGGGTAAATATGGATAAAATATCGGATAGTTCACTGCAATTTTACCATTATACTAAATTTTTATACCATGTATATGAAATATACCAAAGTATACTAATTGTTTAATCCCAAGTTTGTAACGCTTAAAAATATTGATACTATGAACGAAATTTTGGTATAGATGTTCATAAAATCACCTAATTAGTCCATTTCCGGTTGTCCGTCCGTCCGTTCGTCTGCCCGTCTGTCAACTCGATAACTCAAAAACGAAAAAAGATATCAAGCTGAAATTTTTTCAGCGTACTGAGGATGTAAAAGAGTTCTTTTTTTAAAAGCTATGAACAAGAATTAATAATCAATATTGAATTTGAAATATTAAATTCCTGTTAATTATTCAATTAAAATACCATACAAATTATTAATTAACAACAAATTATGATAAAACATGCAAAATCAATTAATAAATAAGCACTTACCTCTCTTTCCGATTTCAATGGTGTACGTGTCGAATCTGCAAAAAAAAAAAGTTATAAAATTAATAAAATAGATGAAATATTATAAATGAATCCACCCATATCATTATTAATATTAATCGGATATTAATAATTAATATAAATAAACATATAATTATATAATGTAAAAATTATATTTATCCGTTTTTATTCAAGAATTTAGAACGGAAAAATATTTTTTATTATTAATGAATTAATTATTCATAAATATATATCAAATGATATAAAATTATTAAAATGAATAAAAATAAAATAAAATAGCGTCAACTTTGTGTCGTATTAAAAAACAGATGTTGAAGAAGCATTTTATATAAATGAGAGAGAATTAATTGAGTCGTGTTATTTCTTTTAAATATTTCTTGTGAATAAAATAAATACTTGATAAATTTTAATGCCTGATTCACATACCGTAATAATTGTCGTATTTTATTTAAAGGCTTATTCACATGTTAATAAGGATTTTTTGCCTACAGAGGTACTAGCCCCAGCCAGCAGATTGTATAGGAAGCATAACATTTACTATAAAACCTTCAACAAAAATTGAGCCAGCTATAATTTTATGTTTTATCTTTTCGCCCCTAGCCACCCCAACTTTGTTATTTCAAATGATACCCCCTACCTTGTGACACCTCATTAGAAAGGACATAAGCTTCTCTATTCAATCATGACAAAAAAATGAAATAGATATATTGGTTCCCTTATATCTATTACTAAGGCTTACAATCACCCTTAAGGTGATTGTAAGCCTACAGTATTGTAAAAAAGTTTTGGTTTATTACACGGTACATACATATAAACCAAATTTATGCTTTGAAATCAAGTCATGAGTTATTTTTGGCTTTACAATACCACGCAACTACAAAATTTTATAATATATTGTGTGCAAGTGATGCTTATAAATTTGATAATATAGATATCGCTCTTCAATCATCAATACTCTAACTATAGTCGTCTCTGTTCATCAAATGTTGGATCTTCGATGAACTCGTAATTTAATTAAAAATTATGGTATTATTATAAACTGCAAGATTGCCTAAATATTTTAGAACGTTTTTTATCATACTCTCTAGATTTTTTTATATAGAAATATCCAATTGAAAAATATGTTTCACCTACATGTTTCATCATTTTTTCAACCAACTTTGAAGGATAAAATAATAATAAAAAGCTCAATAATGACCAAGTTAATCAAAAAATGAATTTATAAAGTTTTATTGAAATCCCCAATATTATCCAATCCTTGAATATCTCCTTAATAACTCTTAAACTGAAGTGATTAATGTTTTGAATGAAAACACGTCGATTTAGATATCGAGGGGAAAGTTCAAAATTGGTATCTAGAAAATTTTATGTCTCATCCCTTCACCCCCAACCACCTCGATTTTGAAATATCAAATGACACAGGTCAAGAGTTAATTAGGGTAGATATTACGATTACATTACATATTACGATTTGAAATAAAAAAGTTGAGGTGGTTAGGAGCGATAGGATAAAATTATCTAGGAACTATTTTTGAACTTAATAATCAATTATGACATCAGGTCAAGAGTTATTAAAGGTGGATCCTTTTGAAATGAACACACTGTATTAACACTCTAATATGATATAAATGTGAATCAAGCTTTATTCAATAAGAAGTCGTTCAGTTGACTTGAATTTTTTTTTCTTATAAAATTTCAAAAAAAAAGTGATAAAAGTATTTAATAATTATATAATTTATATTAATTATTAATTTATTTAATTGATGTGTTTGTACGTTTGTTTATACGTTTGAAAACAACATAGAACACACATTACTGAAGTCAGTCACGAATACTATACTTACAACAACTTCACACTTTTTATTTTAAAATTATTATTATAAACTTTTTATAAATAATATTTAAAAAAAACTTTAATATAAATAATAATAATAATAAATAAAATAAATTTATTGAGTTGTGAATTTAATTTTTACTTTTTATTATTATTTAATTTAACACAGCGCTCATGATGAAGTTCAAGGATTTATATCGGTTTTTTTTTTTTTTTTTGTAATTTATTTATTTGTTTTGTAGTGGTTTTGTTATTATTATTTAAATTTTTTTAACGTTATCCAGGAAGGAAATATAAACAAATGGAAAAAAAATTTAATTCAAATGTTTTTTTTTAATTAATTATGAATTATTTATGATTTTATAGAAAAAATTTGTTTGAAATTTTATGATGTTGAACAAATTAATGAAGTATAATTTAATTTTTAAGATATTAAAAAATTTTTTTATTATTTCAACGAGGAATATTAGTAAATGTTAGATAATTTCGAGACGAATTCATAATATTTATCGAAATTTTGGTTTTAAAATCTTGAGTAAATAATTTTTAAGCTCTGTTAAATATTCGAGATGTGAAATTAGATCAAGGTACTGAGATAAGGAATAGTTAGGAATCTATCCCTAATACACGGTTAGAAATTTTATGTGGATATTTTGTGGGCACCATATTGTGTACTGTATTGAGGGAATTAGCAATAGTTATGGCGGACGAGTTCATGCAGTGTGGACGTCAGGTAGCCCATACTGGTTGGCGATACCCACAATACTTCTGATGGAAAGCCCTCTTCAATACTGTAATATTACTTATGTTAACATAAATCAGATAATATATTGTCTGTCTCTATATCAGGCATGGGCAAAGGGGACTTACAGAAATCCTAACTAAAATACGAGTAAGACAGTGTCAACCAAATCATACGAGTAAGACAGAGAGACAACATTTTTTTTCTACCTATCTCATTACTATTAGAGAAACTGAGATAGGTAGAAGAGTCGTATACCCGTCTCACAATAAAGTTTATGGCACACAATAAAGTTATAACAATGGTGACTTCGATCTAAAACAACACGCCCTGGTAGGGTATATGGCGTTATTTACAATACAGTACAATATGTACAGTGTTGCCAACTTTCAACTCTAAGGCCCACTAAACAGGCGACAGAAAACCACTAAAAAACAAGTAGAGAGCAATAATATTGCCAGAAATGATATTAAAATATAAAATTATTTAAAATATTTGCCACTAAAGGTAGAAAAATAGTAGAAAAAAACCACTAGTTTTAGTGGTAAAACTACTAAGTTGACAACACTGAATATGTATTGTAAATAACACCATAGTGAAATGTAAACAACATCATAGTGTATTGTAAATAACGCCATAAACCATATCAGCATTATAATAAAAATCCGGCAAATTTTTCGAGTGCGGAATCCTAAACTCGCAATTGAAACATATATAAAAATACTCTCCATTGAACTACCTTTTTCCTTAAAGCTTAACCGATAAACTGAACCGATTTTGAAGGTCATCGCCAATTTTTTAGGTTTTTGGGGTACGGAACCCTAAACTCGCACTTGAAACATAGTTAAGAACAACACTCTCCATTTAATTACCTTTAAAATGAAACAATAAAAATCAAAATCGGTTCATTCTTTTAGGCGCTACGATGTCACAGACAGACAGACAGATACACACATAGCGGCAAAACTTATAACACCCATTTTTTGGTTCGGGGGTTAAAAATTCACAGCATAAGTTCCAAAACTGGCAACAAATCTCGATTCGAAGAAAACTTTTGTGGAAAAATAAATAGGCATGACATTTTCAAAAACCTCTCAAATTCCCTGCCATTCTAAAACAAACTGTCAAATATTAAGCCTAGACGTAATAATATTTTTTGTATAAATCATCGAAAATTTATGATATGACAAATGAAACCATTGTTCGAATTTGAAAGAATCACAAAGGAATAAAACTATATGAGAAATCCAACAAAGAATACCCCCTCCCTATTCCCTCTCTCCTCGAAATAAAAATATTTTCGTATAAATAAATATATATAAACACTTCACGTATTTAGAATATACTATACTACCTTTATAATATGAAAATCAATATATTGATTTATTATTATAGTACATTAAAGGCCGAACAAATGTATTATGGAGACAACATATTTAAATGATTAACCTTCATCAATTCACAATAATTAATTAAAGTATATTAAGGACAATGCCATGTTTAATGATCATATTAAATTATTATCAACAATTAGTATTGATTAAAAAAATATATAAAGATAAGGGTTAGTTTATCACGTTACCAAGATATGTACTGTGTAGGAAATGAAGCTTCAAAATGCTCGTATGACTGTGTAGAACAAAGTCGTATTGATTAGAAAAAGTGCTTGTACCATTTGCGCTATCTCAGAGAAGTTTCTGCTAAAAAATCATGAAATCTGAAAAAAAAGTCATTGGATCTAATATTTTGGGCTATTCTAAGCAGTTTTTGTTTGCCACGTAACATTTTTACCTCAAACTCATCGTTTGTGAGAGACAAGTAATTGAAAAAGAAAAAACCTTATTTTGATGAAAATTTGATATTGTCAAAATTAATGGGTGGGTTTCTAACAAATAGTAAATCAGATAAAATAAATTTTAGATCTAATAAGTTTCAAATCAAATATTTATAGAATTCACAACAAAATAATCGTTAAAATTTCAACAATATAAAATTATCATCAAAATTAAATTTTGTTTTTTTAAGCACTTGTATCTCATTTTTCATGTTTTCGCTAATATTAACCCTTAAGCAAAATGTGGAACCCATGCTAGTGAATTTATGAAATTATTAGAAGATATGTTAAATTTGATGAAAGATTTGAAAAATATGACCCAAAATTAGTGGAATTACATGTTTGGTTTATAAAAATTGGATAAAATTTGGGTGTGATAACGCAAAATCAATTTTTTTGTATTTTGATGACGTCATCGAGTATAAAAAATCAATTTTTTTGCTATTATGGCCAAATTTTATCCATTTTGAATGAAATTTTTTTTGAAACCTACTAATTTTGGGCCATATTTTTCATTTTTCATGTTAGTCATTCGCTAGCAATAACCCTTGTACAAAATGTGGAACTCATGATAGTGTTATTAGGAAATTTGTAGAAGATATGTTAAATTTGAAGAAAGATTTGAAAAATATGACCCAAAATTAGTGGGATTACATGTTTGGTTTATAAAAATTAGATAAAATTTAGGTGTGATAGAGCAAAATCAAATATTTTGGATTTTGATGACGTCATAGTGTATAAAAAATCTATTTTTCTGATATTTTTGCCAAATTTTATCCAATTTGAATGAAATTTTTTTTGAAACCTACTAATTTAGGGCCATATTTTTCATTTTTCATGTTATTTATTCGCTAGCAATAACTCTTGTACAAAATGTGGAACTCATGATAGTGTTATTAGGAAATTTGTAGAAGATATGTTAAATTTGATGAAAGATTTGAAAAATATGACCCAAAATTAGTGGAATTACATGTTTGGTTTATAAAAATTGAATAAAAACTGGGTGTGATAGAGCAAAATCAAATATTTTGGATTTTGATGACGTCATAGAGTATAAAAAATCATTTTTTTGCTATTTTGGCCAAATTTTATCCAATTTGAATGAAATTTTTTTTGAAACCTACTAATTTGGGGTCATATTTTTCATTTTTCATGTTAGTTATTCGCTAGCATTAACCCTTGTTCAAAATGTGGAACCGATGATAGTGTTATTAGGAAATTTGTAGAAGATATGTTAAATTTGATGAAAGATTTGAAAAATATGACCCAAAATTAGTGGGATTACATGTTTGGTTCGTAAAAATTGGATAAAATTTGAGTGTGATAGAGCAAAATCAAATATTTTGGATTTTGATGACGTCATAGAGTATAAAAAATTAATTTTTTTGATATTTTGGCCAAATTTTATCCAATTTGAATTAATTGTTTTTTGAAACCATCTAATTTAGGATCATATTTTTCATTTTTCATGTTTTCATGTAGTTATTCGCTAGCATTAACTTATTGTACAAAATGTGGAATCCATGAAAGTGTATTTATGAAATTTGTTGCATAAATATTCTATACTAAACAAAATGGTAAACATAATATGCTAATTAAACCAGGAAATAATTCTTTCAGCAGACTTAGTGACTAGACTAGACAAGATTTTTTTTTAAATAAATAAAACCAAAAAAACACCATATTTTTGAGATCGATCGTTTAGAGAAAGCGTTTGTGGTTTGATATTTTTTTAAAAATAAAATGAAAACATTAAAAAGTTCCTGATTCGTATCAAATTTTATATAATTTAATATAAAATAATAATTATTGATACACATATTTAAGTCAAGTTGTGTACAGAATGGTGCATGAGTAGATATATGCAATTATTAGTCACTGATTTGTAAAATATACCTTCGATGATCGAATTATAAATATCTAATAAATAAATGAATATTTTATAAATGAATAGACCGGCTTAAATCTTCCCAACAGTGGGCCCCGACTGTTAAAGTCGCTATAAAAACTGCAGGACTTGTTTCTTTCTTTTCAAATTTTATTTAACGCGATCGGATTTTTGTTTTTTAATTATTTATTTTTATATAAAAATTTACCCACTCAAATTATCCCCTTTGACCCCCCTTATATTATAGGATAAATTTAATATGAAACTAGAATCAATACTATCACTATTTGAACCAACCTACAAATTTTCAACTTTCTATCTTTTATAGCTTTTAAGAAAAATAAAGATATCTACGAAAAAATGTTTCAAACAAAAGTTGTTTACTTTTTCGTAAAAAACATTTTTTATATTTAAGTATTTGTACTTAAATATAAGGTAAAATACTTAGGTAAAAGTTTTGCACTGAGTTATCGTGATGACGCTCGATGTCGGACAGACGGACAAGCGGAAATGGACTAATTAGGGGATTTCATGAATACCTATACAAAAAAAATTATATTTCATATAGGTATAGAGTATAAACAATAAAGCCTCATTCAACATTCAATAAAGCCTCAATAATTTACAAATCAAAAGAACGAACTCGATTTAAAAGCCAACAATTTAAAATAAATAAATTTATACTTTTTATAACTGTATATCAACTTACACCCCACTCTGTACATAAGTGAATGTAATTAAATATACTTAAGTATATTATATTATTTTAATAATGTTATTTGTCACTTAATTACTGATACAATGTCATTGAAATATGATATGAGATCATTTTTTATTTAACACAATTTTTCATTATTTGCACTGCATGCATGCATGGTATGTTGTTATAAACTGTGGTGGGTGGTACCTAATATTTTATATTGGGCGTTTTCAATCACTTTGTACCCTTGCAAGAGTATTTTAGATTAAATTATAGGCCGTAATCCCATAATGAAAAACTATCTGAATCTTTAAGAATTCTTTTCAGTTTTATAGAAAAAAATTACGTTTTTTGGATTGTTTTTAGGAGAAACTTCCATAATTTTTATGGCAAGAAAAAGTATTACATAATATTATGCAAGTTTTTAAAGAGTGTAACAAAAATTTTTTCGACTTAAAACACTTTGACGGTTATGGCTCTAAAATGGAATACGAATCAGTTCCTACTCTAGCATAGTCTTCTGTCAACAACAAAATTTCTTAGTAAATTCTTCTAGTCCTTACATGTCTAAATTAAAATCATAATTCAAAAATGAAAAAAATTGGATATGCGTTTTTGTGGAAAGAAAAAAACAAAACAGGATTATTTCCGGAACAAATAGGAAATTAATAAACAATTAGGGCTTCTCTGGCGAGAAATAAGATATTTCTGATATCTAAATATCCTTTTTATTAAAATTGTCTCAACCTTGAAAAATTATTGAACTGATATTACCTAACTTTAAAATTTACGCAAACTTTGTTTAAAGTCAAACATAAGTTCTTTTTCGATGTATTGCAAGGAAATAACTTTTTGTGTGCAAACCAAAATACCATAAAAGAATAACTTTCTTTTAAGTAATATTTTCTCAAATATTTCACTTGATATAAAGTTGTGATGATGATTGAATAATAAAAATGTTTTTAAACACAAATATAAAGAAAATATTTTCAAAATGAGTGATTGTCACATAATACCTACTTTAAGAGTTTAAGTCAAATAAAACTTATCTTAAAATTTTATATTTTAAAAGGTAATTATAATAAAACTTTTTATTATTATTAAAATATTCAAATTTTTGTCCTAAATATTTTTATTTGACTTAAGTAAATCTGTATTGTACTACTTACTTAAATATAACACAATACTTAAGTCATATGTCTACACAAAAATTTACTTTGTAAAATATTTTGAACATTTGATCTATTTTGACACCACCTCACGTAAGCATGGAAAGCTTTAATAACCAAAAATACGATTTGTAAAATTACACGAAAATCCAATTCCAAAGACTATTAGACAAACTACCTGTCGGCAAATTTACCCAGACAGAGAAAACATTCGACAAATCGACCCAGAAAACACTATTTGTATAAGATTTTCGACGATATCTTAGAAACCATGTATCGAATCACCAAATGAACCCGATTTATGTATTTTTTTGGGTTAAAATGAATTAATGTATTGAGTTTAACCCAAATCTATGTACTTCTTAAATACTTTTGTAAAAGAAAAGTAGTAGAAAAGAAAGTAATTGTTCGATGGTACGGAATCTTTCTTGTGAACACCGACTTTCACTTGATCCCTTTTTCTTTTAAGTTATATCTTGTCTTTACGAAACCATTTTCGTGTTCGAATACGACTGGTACTTGACTGGATACCATAGAAAATATTCGACAAATCGTCGAATGATTACCAAATTTTCGTGTTTTGTGGGTAAAAATTATCCAATATACCGAGTTTTATCAAATTATAAAACAAAAATTCGAGAAAATTTTTTTGTCTCCGATTTGGGTTAAACTCAATACATTAATTCATTTTAACCAATTTAACCAATCAATTTTTCATTTTGGGTTAAAATGAATTAATGTATTGAGTTTAACCCAAATCGGAGACAAAAAAATTTTCTCGAATTTTTGTTTTATAATTTGATAAAACTCGGTATATTGGATAATTTTTACCCACAAAACACGAAAATTTGGTAATCATTCGACGATTTGTCGAATATTTTCTATGGTATCCAATCAAGTACCAGTCGTATTCGAACACGAAAATGGTTTCGTAAAGACAAGATATAACTTAAAAGAAAAAGGGATCAAGTGAAAGTCGGTGTTCACAAGAAAGATTCCGTACCATCGAACAATTACTTTCTTTTCTACTACTTTTCTTTTACAAAAGTATTTAAGAAGTACATAGAATTATCTTGTACGATGGTACGGAATCCTTCGTGTCCGAATCCAACTCACTCTTGACCGGTTTTTTAAAGACACCGCAATTTCAAAGACTTTTGGCGATGATATTTTTATATATTTTACTGAAACATTTTTAACCCCCGAATCCAAAAAAAAAAATGATGAACGGATGAACCGATTTGGATTTTTTTTAATGGGGAATATTCTTCGCCATGTTTCAAGTGCGAGTTTAGGGTTCCATATCCAGAACAACTAGAAATAGTCGATGACCCTCAAAATCGGTTCAATTTGGGGAAGGTTCCAAGGTAAAAGGTAATTTAATGGAGAGTGTTCCTAGATACGTTTCAAATGCAAGTTTAGGGTTCCGCACCGGAAAAATTTCTGTTTTTTTTAAATTTTGAAAATTTCCCTTGTTAGAAGCAAACAACCACTCTGTTCAAATTTTATGAGCATTTCTGTACCATTTCAATTTATACATTTGCAATAAACATGATGATTATTATTACAAAATTATCAAAAAGTACAATAAATCAATACAAGTGCAAAACATGTGGTATAAATTATAAACATCCCCCTTTTTAACAATAGGGTACACAAAATTATGTGTTACTACCTGCATGTCTAAACCCCTAAAAATACTATACATACACATAATTGAGCAGGTAAATTATTTAAAACCTACAAAAATTAAATTTAGGTACAATAAAAAAAGGTCATTTGATATATCGATTATACACACATGACTAAAACTGTAATTATAAGTTATTTTCTTTTATTACTCTCCTTATTGTAAACTTGTAAAGTACAGTTTACACGAGCATAAAATAATATAATGTTAAGTTCCTAAAAACTTAAAATATTGAGTATTGTAAACTGTAAATAGACGAATCATTTTAGATCAAAAATAATGAGATCTAAAATGAAGAATTTGTATGTACTTCAACCTATCGGATCAGTTTTTTTTTTTTTTTAAATGTAGAGAAAAGTCCATATATCAAAATCACATGTAACTTCTTGCCGCTAGAAAGTTTGGCCATTGCTATGGGCCAAAAAAGCCCCATTATTATAATCCATTTTTGAGGTGATTTTTGAAAATTTCAAAACCTTGAAAATATGCAACAAAATGGGCCAGAAAAGTACAAATGGGGGTTTTCGGGATCGCTGATCACTATTCTGAAGTCAGAATTTCGATATACCCCCCCATGGGGTAATTCACTCCGCTGTTCCAAATTGAATATTTACAGAAAATTGCAATTTTGGACCAGGAAAGGTAAATTATTCCAAGAAGGGGAGATTATATCGAAATTCTGATTTCGGAATAGTGATCAGAGACCCCGAAAATCTCCGAGTATACGTTTCTGGCCCATATTTTCAAGGTTTTAAAATTTTTAAAAATCACCTCATAAATCGATTCTAATGATTTTCTTATATGGCCCATAGCAAAAACCAAAACTTTCCAGCGGCAAAAAGTTAGATGTAGATTCCGATATATGGACCTTCCTGATCATTTAAAAAAAAAAAATAAAAAAAACTGACTCGATAGGTTGAGGTACAAAAAAATTCTCTATGAAATGCTAAAATGACACGACTAAAAGTAAAGAGAAGAAATTTCTTTTCCAAACTTTTTTTGTAATATGTAAGATGTGTATTTATTGAGTTTCAAGCATATGTCAACTTAAAAAAGAAGCAAAAAAGAAGCATCCTGTATACAATCAACATTAAAGATATCTCTGACAAATTTCGGCTTACCGCATTTAGGCAGAGAAGTCAGTCAACATGTTGACGAGCTTTACTCTTACTAGTAAAGTATAATAAATATTTAATGCTTAAAATGTGACTGCATTACACAAACTTTATACATATTATTAAAAAAATAAGGACACTAATAAAAAATAACAACACTATTTTTAAAAAGATTTAAATAAAATAACTTAAGTAACTTAATCTTAATTAACTGTTACTGTTCTTAATTAATAATTTGAAACAAAACATAACAGTTTTTAATTGTTTCATAAAACACATACATACAATAAATATATATTTTTGCAAATTTCAAACAACAATCGGTTGCTCTTTGAGAGCACAGTTAATTATTCCCACAATCGACTTCGACTTGTTAAAAATATTTCTCATAGTAATATTAAAACAATAAGAAAATGTGGATAGGGTGGCTCCATCTTTCAGTAATTTGGTATATTTCATGTACCTACATGGTATAAAAAGAATAAGTTTTTATTGTATTTTCAGACTTTTTATACCATGTATATATGAAATATACAAGGTATATTAAGTTTAGTCCAAAGTTTGTAACGCTTAAAAATATTGATGCTACGCACAAAATTTTGCTATAGGTGTTCATAGAATCATCTAATTAGTCCATTTCCGGTTGTCCGTCCGTCCGTCCGTCTGTGGGCACGATAGCTCAAAAACGAAAAAAGATATCGAACTGAAATTTTTACAGCGTACTCAGGACGTAAAAAGCGAGGCCGAGTTCTTAAATGAGCATCATGGGTCAATTGGGTCTTGGATCCGTAGGACCCATCTTGTAAACCGTTAGAGATAGAACAAAAGTTTAAATGTAAAAAATGTTCCTTATAAAAAAATAAACAACTTTTGTTTGAAACATTTTTTCGTTAACATCACTGTTTACCCGTGAGGGCGCCAATTAGGCGGAAATTTTATCGTAGGTACTATACTTGAATATCAGTTATGTATGTGTCACATGAATGTATGTGTTATGTGATAAAGAAATCAACACTGTCTATGCATGGTATTTCAACAATTAGTTCAGTCAATTGTGTGTTTTCACTTGTTATTCTTAGACTTTATAGAGAATTGGAGAAATAATTACGTAAGAAATATCTGTCCTTGTCGTGGAAAATGAACTGAAGAAAGAATTTGCATCTTGAAACAATTCCTAGAACGCTATACACGAATAGGTCTAAGCTAGAAGTAGTGGCGAGCGAGACCAAAACCTAGGCAGTATTTGACTATATTTGTTTAACGAATTAAGTGTAATGAGTTTAGCATCTTTGTGTTACTCATTGGTCTTGGTCTTCCAAGTCTTGTTTGGTCTTGCATATGTGTAAGAGCGAGATCGAAGCTCAACACCAAACAGTTTAATTGCAAAAGTACCAAAACCAATGTGTAAGACAAAGAGCAAAGTTCAGGCCTAAGTGTGTAAGATGAAGACAGTCAAATTACCCTTGTTTTTGTCTTGGTGCTCATCACAAGCTAGAAGAGGATTTATCGGCAGTACAGTATCCACCCGCTGATTACACTCAACAGCGGGTTTTTATTTATCTAACTGGATAGCAAAGATATTCTCGAAGCCATTTATATTATGAAAACAATATTTCTCCTGGTAATCAAATGCGTGGAATCACCGGAGAACTTAGTAAGGACTAAAGGGGCCACTCTGATATGAGTACTTGGACAATGCACAATCGAAATCATTGATGAAAATACCCATGAAGAAGCAATACTCTCATGTCAACCGTATTTATAGCAAGAACCGGAGAGAAAAAACACTGATTATGCACTGATTAGGGATTATTGATATCTCCAACCTTTTTGCCTCATTCTGTAATGTGGAGGATCTTGCCCTTCCATTCTGAAGTACAACAACTGGAGTAAACGCACCAGGTATGGTAAAGAACAGAGGAAGCTACGAAGAAGAGAAGGGTAAGTTCATTAAAGGTCGGAAAAAATGATAAAGGCCTTCGTTCTACCCATCGAACTTTTCTCAACTACTTCTACCACTAATAATGGAAATCCTAATTTGGTAACCACATTTTTTATAGCAAAGTTCAGTGACACCCTATATATAAATTAATTCGTATATAAACACCAAAACATTTCATCTTAAAAAAAATCACAGTGATGTTTTGATTATCTAGGTTAATTTAATTTAAGGTCATCACGTCGTCAGAAATACCCAGAGATCATCAACAATTCATCTGTCAGTGAATGATAATATGTTCAATGAGAGAGGATTTGTGTTTTTTTATTTTTTTTTATAACATTTACCAAGCGCACAGAATAATAATAATAAAAAAATACCGCTGTTTGTTGATATTTGCGCTTCATTTAATAATAATGATACACAAAGTCAGTCAGTCAATCAAGAGTACGTCTGCCAGCTGCTATTTAAAGAAACTCCTTCTGATTAAAAATTATTTTTGATATAAAAATATATCTATAACATTTATGAAAAAAAAAAAAACGTAAGCGAAAAAAATTGCCAAGTGAATGAAGCTTTAGAAAGGACTTGGCACCAGTCTAAATGACTATAGTTGTACACAATTTTCTGATAAAATAGCTCCATAATCGCATAGACTGTTTCCGAAATATTATGGGATCTTAAATCAACCATAGATAATAATTGACAACTTCGGAAATGTTTACATGGCGTCAAATTTGCCTGAAAATATAACTGCAAAAGAAAGAAAAGTTTGACAAAAAAGAATCTAGGTTGGGTCAGAATTGAGAAATTGAACATTGAGTTTTGAGTATTAGCCAAAAATACAAGGGAAGCTCAAATTGTTCCTAATTAGTGATGGACCAGACTAAAACCAAGACTGTATTTGACTATCTTTGTTTAACGAAATTAGTGTAATGGATTTAGCATCTTTATCTTACTCATTGATCTTGGTCTTGGCTATGTGTAAGAGCAAGATCTAAGTACATCACCAAGTATACTAGACAGGAGCAATAAATTACAACAGGACCAAGATCAAAGCGTATGTCACACACAAAAGTTGAAGCTTAAGTGAGTAAGATAAAGACATCAAATTAGCTTTGTTCTGGTCTTGGTGCTCATCACTATTTCAAAAGCGCTTTTGAAGTCTATTTCCAAGCATCAGCCAAGCCTCATAAATCAAACCATATGATTACCCATCTTTTCATAAAAAATCAGATATTGCATTTTATCAGTCTAACAGTTCAAGTCTCCAATTTTCACTTGTTAATTTTAACCTTAGTCGAGGCTAAGAATAATGACGCAAAGTCTTTGTAAGCCTTTGTCCAAACTGTCGATTTTTGAAGAATTGACATTATTCAGGTTTCAAATCATTACTCAAGTTTCTCTTTTAAATAATAGGGAATATTCATGTATTTTTTTTATATTTTTAATTCATTGTTTAAACCCGTTATAACAAAGTAAAAAATTTAAATACTGCATAAAAATGCTGTATTTAAGTGTAAAAAAATATTTAAAATACATTATAATTTTGAGATATTTAAACGCAGTTTTTTGGCGCTCTCTATTGACGACGTATAAGTACGTGATCTGTCAGTTGGTGACAGTTCAATGTATAATTTACACTTTAAAAAAATAAATTTACAACACAGAATTTACACTAGTTATTATTAAGTTTTCTAATAAAAAGCCGTAGAATAGTATAATTTAATGAAATATCATATAAAATGTAAGTAATTAATATCATAGTAGGTCAACAAATTTGACAAACCCGTACTATGATGTCACGTCCGTATAAAAATTTGAATTTCTGTTTTAGAAATTTTTAAATACCCTCACTGAATTTGTACTTTTATTAATTAATTTTAAGTAATTAAAAAGATATTAACTACTAAAATAATGGTTTAGTTGAAATGTCCAGTCATTAAAGTTATGGAAGAAAAATATTTGAACCAAATTTAAATTTCATGAATATTCCTTATTCGAATTGTGACAGTTAGAATTAGTAAGTTGTGTGATAGAACCTACACCATTCATTTTTGCTTGAGTTCGCGAAAAAAATGTACGTTACAACTCTTCCCTCTTCCCACATTAACAAAAAATAATTAGTTTTCCGAAACCTTGGAGAGAAAGATTATAGTATTATATTTATTCCTTATCTCGAATTCAAGTGTTTTTTATATTAGTTTGTATTATATAATCCCCAAAATGTTTTAATCCAACCGGAAATTACAAAGTAGCCAAATTTTATTTTCTTTAAACCCAAATTTTAAGATAAGGAATAAATCAATTGAAAAAATGATAAACAAGGTTACATGAAAACTATATCCTAGGACGTTTATTAATCAATAAAACTTACATTATACCGAAACAACACCATGCGTGCTAGTAAAAACAATCCAGAACTTAATTTATTAGCCTTGGCCAGAGGTCTGGAGAAAGAGTTGGAAAACGAATCCTTGTTTGATTAGCCTTGGACAAAATTATAGAGCAAGAATTGATAAACTAAGATTTTATTTACTAATATTGGGTTAGATTTAAGCAAGGGGCAATTTTAGTCTCATCAATTTAGTCAATTTTTAAAAATTTTATATCAATTTTCCCTGAATAATTCGTTTTGAAACATTTTCTAAAGAAAAAACAAAGGGTCAAGGTCTGTACAAAATTGATTTACCATTAATATTGATCTTCTTTCATGCATATGTTTTCTTTTCTGAGAAAATAAGTAATCCAAAAATTTTCATTCATTATCTGAATCGCTATTTTTACAAATTTAATCGTGTTTGCCCATCATCTTTAAAGTGAGCATTAAATTTGAAAAATAACGATTAAGATTAACGAACTTAAACGCTAAAAAAAAAACTTTTTTAACAAAAAGAAAACTGACTTCAAAAGAAAAACTTTTCCAAAACAAATTAATATGCACTAAAAAGTAAAAAAATAACGTAATGTAGTTAAAATTATTGTTATTTTTGGAGTCGGTGTCGGCCAAGCTAATGTAGCAAACTGTTCTGTCAGTTCTGTTGTTCCCTTGGCTGACACCGACTCCAAAAATAACAATAATTTTAACTACATTACGTTATTTTTTTACTTTTTAGTGCATATTAATTTGTTTTGGAAAAGTTTGTCTTTTGAAGTCGGTTTTCTTTTTGCTAAAAGTTTTTTTTTTATTTTCTGATTTATAGTGAATCTGAAGTACATTAACTAATTTGTCACTAAAAATAGAATCATCGAAATCGGTTGGCGTGATATTGAGTTATTCGACCTCTTGCCGTGCATTAAGTATGCAAATTTAAGACTTTTATGGTTTTCCCATGGATGCCGTTGTCAGAACTGGACGAAAATGAAAAGAGACCACACGGAAAGCACCAGCTTTCAAACAGATAAAAAATTCGGAATTCATCACAATCGGATTACCCAGTCAAAAAATACAGTCGAATTGATAACCTCCTCCGTTTTTTTTTTTGATTGGTTAAAAATTATAAACCTTTTTACGCCATCTATGGTGAATTTCGACCATAATTTGAAGTTTCATTGTTTATCATTTTCAAAAAAAAAAAATATCAAGAAGTGGGGATAAAGTGGCTACAATCATGTTTACTTTTAAAGGCATTTTTTTTTAGAAAAATAATACTTACGCAATATTTTTTTCTTTGGTTTAAGGAGTAAACAAATGGTTAAGGAAAATATCCTTGAGTCATATCAATAGGAAATTATGCGTACAAACTAAATTGATTTTCACTCCCTAACATGGGATAAAATTTTATAGCTTTCATGTATACACTTATTGGAGTACGCACATGACAGCTGTAAGAATATCAAAGTTTAATGTTTTTCTTCCGGATAGGATAGAAAAAGGAATGGTACTATAAAGTGTTTTGATACAAAAGCACTTGGAAAGGACTCCAATCGATTAACGTCATATTATAGATAAAATTAATAACTGATAAGTAATTGATAATAAATCAAAGGTAAAAAAACCATAACTTACCATATTTTTTAAGCTCATCACCATAAATACTCATTAAACTAATATTACCATCGGATTGTATAAACACATGTTCAACATCGGACACTAATAAACACTTGGAACGATTTTCACTTAATGCATAATTAAAACACTTAGCACATTGATAGCATAATGCCCATGCAAATTCAACACTAATTGGTCCATTAAATGATGTTAAAACATCGTTTAATGATAATACATGATCACTACCACTATTAAAATTGTTATCACCAAAAGCACTCCTTATCACCATTGATTCTTTTGTATTGTTGTTCTCTTGTTTGATCGGCATGATTTTTTATATAAAGGATTGCTCCTTATTGTTTTGCCAAACAAGCATGCACGTGTTTTATTAGACATGAATATTTTTATTTTTATTTGAAATAACACATCTAGGTATAATCAGGGATGATTATTTTTGAATCAACTAATATCTCACACACTGTATTCATTTAAAACATTTAGAAGTGCACTAATAACGTCAACTGCACCATATTCCCGTTTCAACTGAATAATCGTATTCAATTTGCATTAGTTCAACGCATATGCACGTTACCACCATCAGAAATTCATCAAGAGTGGGGATATTTCCTACTTCGTTGATATTCGTAGAGCACTTCGTATATATTCGTTATGTAATGGCGATAAATGCCGTTTTATATTTTATTATTATTATTGTTAAACACGTTTTTTAAATTTGTTTTATTTCATTGTTGAAAGTTGAACTCGGTATTTAAATATATTTACTTGAAATTTGTTTGTTTTTCTTTGAAGCGGGGTGTTTTTTTTGTTAAAAAAGTAAAAATAAGCCAAAATGTTGTAAATTTTTGTAATAATTTGAACTAAAACAAATTGAATATTTTTTTGGGAGACCCAGTGAAGAGAACCGATATATTTTGTCGATGAATTTTGAATAAACAACTAAAATGTGTGTCTATTGCTTGGGTTACATAAACTGTCAGAAAATATCAAAAATTAAGATCCATTCACACTATTAAACGTTTGTGTTCCATTCCAGACCGTTTCCGTGCGGTCTTAGTCTACCTTAAGTATCCAAAATAAATAACTGAGGAACAAAAACGAATCAGTATTTTTATTCCTTTGAAAAGGGAAGGAAACATTAATTTCAGAATGAGGAACAGATGAAGAAGATATATGTACATTGTACGAAAACTGAAAAGCTTGCGAAAAAAGGTACATATCCGCAATGAGCAAAAAGCACAATAAAGCTAAGACTGACTTCTCAAATGAAGCCAATAAGAAGATCAAAATAACTTAACAAGAAAAATCATCAAAGATAATTTTTCTGATAACAACTGATAACAACTAAATTGCTAGTTTTCTTAAACTTTGCTTTGGAAAATTCTCACCATATATATTGCACTAATGATTATTGTACTACAAATTATCGAGACAAAATAATTTAGATGAAATTAACCAACCATACAGCAAAGATAAAGTAGTGAAGAGAAATTAAAAGATTCTCGGAGCAGGAAAAACAAGGAAAGTCAGAGATAACAGTCAAGAAACAAGTAAAAGAAGAAGGAAAGAGAGCGGTGAAATTAAAACAATTGCTGAAAATGTGTTTGGATGTGTCAGACACTTTATTCTTGTCGAAGCCAATTTGGTATTAGTGACGATGTTCTTTACAGGATCATTTAAGGTAGAAAGGCTCTTGACTAGGCAATGGATCTAATTGTATTTCAAAAAGTAATCGTCGTGTTTATTGTGTCCCATATTTTCGATCGCTAAGAATTCTCGCGACAGATTACTCTTTGTGACTTTAGACAACACAAAATCAGTCAAAAAGTATTCCATCCATAAAATAATTGAGTTTTTCTCCTTGGTAAATGAGTACAGTTGATTTTTGATCGCTTTCTACGTGTCACCAACTTCTTTCTAACTCTTACACTCTTGTCTTCTTGCGGATTCTTCATCAAGCATTGGATAAATATAAAAATTTCTCAAAATACGATCAAAAGAGATCCTCAGACTAACTTTACCCTAGTAAGATGGTTTTTAATACACATATAAAGATATTCTATTCAAATCCAACCAGTCTTAGAAGTTAAGTCTATGGATTTAGGAGCTGTGAAGAAAAACTAAAATCATGTTCCTCGGGTAATAAGGATTTAAAAAGAAAAAAAAGGGAATCATAGAATAAAATGAAATAGTCATATTTTATTGAAATATAAAGAAGTGAATAAGATGTACATAAGTTCATTAATAATATTATATTGAAAACAAAATAAGGCATTTGCCAAATAATTTGGTTAAGTCCCAAAATTTCAGCATAACGCGCACACTTCATAAAAAGCATGGCATTTTTACATTTTATTTATACTTTAAAATATATATCTACACATAATATTAATAATAAAACCTGTTAACCATTCCAAATGTACCTCCCTTTTAAAATATCACAACATAAATGAATAAATAATATACTTCCTTCTCCCTTTTTACCCTAAGAATAAGGATTACACTACATTAACTTGAGGCAAAAAGTTACAGAAAATACCATATTTCAATTGATCTTAACTAAGCTTATTACAGCGCTTGAAAAGTACGTGGCAGATTTTCTATTTCATTAAGGCCAATTATCTTGGAGTAACTATTTGCCAAAATGTTAAATAAATTAAAACTATCTGGAATTTAAATGTAAATCGATGCATATTTTCAGCTAGATTTTTCATAACGATACTATAAGGCAATGAATGTTTGGCGCGGACGACAACTTTTAAATCTTTTAAAGTTAAATATACAGCTGATCGAACAAAAAAATTTCCGCGCTACGATTGAAGGGTGTTTCATACCGTTTCAATAAAGTTCTAGCTTGAGGCGTCTACCACAAGGCTACACATTGATGATGATGTGAACCTAATCTAAAAAAATAAATGCTTTAATAGTTTACGTATAAAAATTTATCACTCAATCAAAATTTCCAGTCTCAATAGGTTCTGTCTCTTAGAATGCACCCTAAGTTAAATATGGCAACAATAAATTACTGAACAAAATTTTCGTACCAAAAAATTGATAGAATATTATAAAAGCTCTTATAAATTTTCGAATAAATATTTATTACAAAACATAATAACTAGAGATGAAATAGATGATGATAAAATGCGAATATTTTTTATAAAAACTGTTATTGTTGCTCCGATTGTCGTAAACTCCATAATGGATCTAATGAGCTTAAAGGATCTAACGATGACGATTTTAAATCTTTTAATTTTCCTTTCTTATGGAAATCTGTTGGGGAGCTGCGACCAGATAATGTTGTAGATGTTTGTGAAATATTACTATCACGGCGCTTTGACGAATATTCACTGCTGGCTTGACTGTTGGGACCTAAAAAAGCAACACAATTTATAAAATATAGAAACATTCTAAAAAGAGTTGAGAGCAGTTGATTTAACACCAAGGATCAAGGAAAAAAGGGTAATTAATGATATCAAACAGTAGCAGAATTTTGTGATTATATGCTTCTATCATTTTCCCAAGAAATGCAATCAAATTCTTGAAGCGCAATACAGAAATAGCAAAAAACTGAACATAGTTAATTACACTGACATCTATCTAGCGTATCTTGCGGATACTGGAGGCAGTTCGAAAGATATAACGACTTTTACCATTAAGGTTAACCAGTAACCCCTGATCAAAAGAATAATAGCCCCACTAACGCAAAGCTAGGACCGAATTCTTTCTTTAGTTAACTGAATATAAGGAAAAATGTATACAAATTTACTTTACAGGTTAGAATATGGAAAACTAGCCTGTTAATTCTGCTTGTTTATTTCTGGGAACAATCAACTACTCTTTATGGAAACAAAAGGATTACTAAGGTATGGGTAAAGAATTTTCAAAATTGTCTAACCCCGTACGTTCAATATTTTGTGGTCCCAATAATAAATCTTGTGATGGATGACGTGTATGTGTTTTTTTGGTTATCGATTCTTCAAAACTGGATCGTGATGTTAAAATGCCACGTTTCATTAGCAAATCTTGTGCATGATATAGCACCGCTTGATATGCGAATTTCAAATGTTCACGATCACGTAACGACTGTTTACGATGTTGGGATATACGTGCCACCAACTTAACGATATCTGGTAATGGTGCAGGTTGTATAATGTACGCAGCCAATAAACATAATAAACCACTACGACCGATTCCCGAATCACAGTGTACAACTACAGGATGGTCTTTTGATCGCTGATGATTATGGAATGTTAATACTTCACACACAAATGATAAAAACGGTCCTGGAGATGCTGGGAATGATCTAGAAATTCAATAGATTCAATTAGAAAAACAAATTTACTAAAAATCCTTTCGTGTAAGACTAACTCCCTAACTCCAGTAACTTACATTCCAGGCCATGAAATAAATTGTAGATGTATGATAACTCGAGTCATTTTTGTTTCAAGCATACACATTGTAATCGTACGCTCAATTGAATGAGCTTTCACATTAATACTTTCTAAACTGCATCGAAAACGTCCAAATATCAAATCTTCACCTTTTCCTCTCGGGAAATAAACATCTTGTAGCTAAAAATTAAGAATTAAACATAAAAATGTGGTACAGTATTCTTCTGAACTAAAATATTTCGGAGAATAATTTAATTGAAAAATAGCTTACCTCTGAATCATTCAGTAAGCAAACAATAAGCTCACACTGTTGTTCCCAAATCATTGTCCAGAAATCAGATAATGTTGTTTGTAATGGCGCTTGCGTCAATATAAATGACGGTGTATATGGAGTAATATTCTAAAAATTGATCAAGATTAGGTTAATTTTGTAAAATTCCAAATAAGAATTCACATTTCAAGTTAAACACAAACATAGCTTAGATTATGCTATAAAGAGGAAATACTTAAGACCTGTTCTGCAAACTTCTGTAAAAATTTCCCTCACCTCGCGTACTTACCTTCACATGTGATGCATTAATATAATCATCTTTTGTGGATGGTAATTCCACCCGTGAATAATCAAAGGGTAAAATATCTGGATAACGATTTTTAATTGGATAACATCTTGCAACCGATATGTTCAATTGTAAACAATCTTTATCCTGTAAATCTTGTAATTCTTTCCATTTCAAATCTAAGGGTGTTGGTCCATTTAGCGTTTTATTTGTTAAATTTTCAACAAATTTTTCAAATTTTTCCACTTCTTGCGTAAATTGATTTAATATTTCTGGATCATTTAATGGATCTTTTGGTGGAACTGTTGATTTTGTTTCTTCTTTTTTCATTGTTGTCGTTGATAAAATTTGTTCGGTTTTCTTATCAATAGAAGAAGACGAAGTGCTGTCTGCATAAAAATATTAATCCACGTTAGATTGACAGTCGTAAAGAATCCTAAGTCATTTGTAGTGTAAAAAACAAAGCAAACGATATACAGGGTGTCTACTTAAGTTGGCTACATATGGAAAACTTTTTTATTATAAGCTTTACGAAAAAAGTTATTCTTTTTAAAAATTTCTACTTTGCAAAAAAATTAACATTTAACTATTCACTTTTGATATCGAATGTACAGGGTAAACACAACCCTGTAATGTGAACCCACAAATTGAAAAAGTTCGATAGGAATGTTAATGGTCGTTTAGAAATGAAGACCATTTAGAATAGAACATAAGGGAAACGGAAAGAATTTTGTAAAAGAACGTATGGAACGCGAAGGTGGATACGTTGAGGCTTAAACGAACTGAAGATAACGGTTTTTACTTACGCCAACAATAATAATTGGAACGTAATGTATTAAAAATAAATGTTCTGTATTAATTATTTTGTTATAAATGTTTGAAATTAGCAAATAAACAAGTACGATGACTGGTTAATTTAGATAACAAATAACGTGTTTTATAAGTAGGATTTGCAAAATTTAATTTAAAATTGAAGTGGTCAAAACATTCCCATCGTTAACAATTATTCCTAAACATTTCGATTTTGCCTCAACATATCCAGCTTCGCGTTCCATACATACAACTGTTCTTTTACAAAATTCTTTAAATTCACTCCTACATATCTCAGGAATGATTTCTTGAAACGTTTCCCTTATTATCAGTTCAAAATTTCTATCGAACTTTTTCAATTTGTGGACAACCTGTACATTAAATGTCAAAAGTGAATAGCTGAATGTTAATATTTTTGAAAGCAGAGATTTTTTTTATAAAGAATAACTTTTTTTTGTAAACCTTGTAATAAAAAAGTTTTCCATATGTAGACACCTTGTATAAAATTCATAGACCTAATTTCAGTCTCAAATATGCTACCCAATTTATTTTTCTAGGACTCTGAAGTTAACCTAACTTCCCAGAAAATCTGCAATTGTCCTGATATTTCTCCTGAAATGTAATATGCCCTTACAATACCCCCCGCATTTATTTGTCGATTCCTTGCATTTGCTTGTCAATTTCATCAACTCCTCACTGATGAGAATCTCCTAAGCCATCGAACGATTCTAATTCTATATAAGTCATCCAAATTTTACCCGTCCCTTTTATTGCAAGTTTACCCGCTATTTCATTATCCTCATCTTCCACATCTAACACCCATAGCGTTCGCTTTGTTTTCTCATTACAAACAATTTATTGTTGATTATTTACCGATATTTTGCGATGATTGTTGTTGCTCAACTTTTGGTTGTTCAATAACCGTATATTTACTTTGGGGCGTTAATGGTGTATATGGAATATTAAAATCAATATCAGCCAATAAATCAATATTTGATTCTTGTTTTCTGTTTACAGCACGATTAGTCTCCTCTTGTGTTGATGTAACCACCGTGGTTACTGCCACAGTATTATTAATATTTGATGTATTCGAATTCATGTAGGTCATCGGGGTTTGAGGTTGTGTTCCATTAGTTAAATACTTTTGTCCATATGGCGGAGAGTAATAATTTGATGTGCCTGTTGTTCCATTACCATCTGTTGAGGTTGCTGTATATTGTTCGGATGGAGTTTGTGTTGTGTTATATGATCCAGCATTCGCATATATTTGTCCAGGTGTTGTTGCATAATTATTTTGAAGAGTTGCGGATATCGTTGCACCAGGTGTAGCGTCCGACGTGGAAGGTTGTTGTTGATTTGTTAAATTTGTATTTTGAAATCCACTGCTGTAGACATATTGACCAGTAGCTGAATCGTATCCATAACCTGGATGTGTATAACTTTGTTGATAATAATATTGTTGTCCCACATTATTTGTGGTAGGATAAGCAGTATTGGAATATTGTGTTGTTGCAGGATAATTCGCAGGATACTGTGTTTGGCTTGCTACAGTTACTGATGGATAACTTCCAGGATATTGTGTTTGATTTGCTGAAGTACCCGTGGGATAAGTTGTAGGATATTGAGTTTGATTTGTTGAAGTTACGGTAGGATAGTTGGCAGGATGCTGTGTTTGATTTGCTGAAGTCACTGTAGGATAAGTTCCAGCATACTGTGTTTGATTTGTTGGCGTTCCTGTGGAATAATTAGCAGGATATTGAGTTTGATTTGCTGATGTAACTGTTGGATAATTACTGGGATATTGCATTTGATTTGGTGTTGAAGCAGTAGAGTAATTAACGGGGTATTGTGTTTGATTAGCCGGTGTACCTGTAGAATAATTAGAGGGTGTTGTAACTGTAGGATAATTGGCAGGGTATTGTGGTTGTTGATTTGCTGGTGTACCTGTGGAATAATTTGTAGGGTACTGTGTTTGATTTGCTGATGTTACTGTAGGATAATTCGTGGGATATTGCGTTTGATTGGCCGGTGTACCTGTGGCATAATTAGCAGGATATTGTGTTTGATTTGCTGACGTACCTGTAGGGTAATTAGAAGGGTATTGTACTTGATTTGTAGATGTAACTACAGGATAGCTGTTAGGATATTGAGTTTGATTTATTGATGTCACTGTGGGATAGCTACCAGGATATTGATTTGCAGAAGTCACCGTCGGATAATTATTCGAATATTGTGTTTGATTTGTTGATGTACTTGGAGCATAATTTGCTGGATATTGGGATTGATTGGTAGGATTCATTGTAGCATAATTATTAGGATACTGTGATTGATTGGCTGATGTCACTGTTGGGTAATTACTGGGATATTGTGATTGATTTCCTGAAGGGTAATTTGTAGGATACTGTTGAGGCAATGATGTAGACGTTTGATGACCTCCAGCCGGAGGTTGTGGCGTATTCGTCGAATATTGTGATGGATACTGTCCCATAGATGGTGAGTATTGCGGCTGTGATGTTGATGGAGGGTACTGGGGCTGTGACGTTGAGGGAGCATATTGAGGCTGTGATGCTTGGGCAGCATACTGCGCCTGTGAAGTTGAGGGAGCGTACTGTGGTTGTGAAGTTGAAGGAGCATAGTTTGGCTGTGACGTAGCGTATCGCTGAGATGAAATTTGATAATGTTGTGGAGTTGCTGCCAGAGAATTGTACTGTTGGGAATCATTTCCTGTCGGAGATTGTAAATTTGCACCACCTGAGGAAGGTGTCGTTGAGTAATTAGTGGGGGTAGTTTGTGTCGATGTATAAGTAGAAATATTTTGTCCATAATGATTATAAAGTTGTGATGTTGAATAAGGTTGTTGTCCGTAATATGGATTAGCACCAGTTGCTCCAGGATATTGAGAATAATTTTGATAATATGTATTTGGTTTTGACATTAATGCTGCCATACGTTCTTCCAGACTTTTTTTCGATGCATCTGTTGCAGTTTGGTTTTGATAATAATAATTTGTGGGATATGACGAAGGTGGGTATGTAGTTTTATCATCAACTTTTGTCATAACTTCATTTGTTCCTTCTGATCCCACTGGAGCAGGTCTAACTGATGGTACTACTTGTTGTACATCTACATTTTGTGGAATTACTCCTGGATAATTATATGGGTATGGTGTTGGTGTGGTTGAATCTACTCCACCACGTTTCATTGATGCCAAATAATCTTTTAATTTATAGCCCCCACCACTTCCACCAGTACTAGTATTTATTGTACTTCCTCCACTTTCTCTTTCTATCACTGGTGTTGTTGGTTTATTTTTAGCCAAAATTGTATCACGTTCTTCTGACTGTACTTTGCATGTACTTTTTACACGTTGTAATAATTTGGATACATTTGTTTCTAATTTTTTATAAAAATCGATTCCCTTATTTGCTTTAGATAATAAATCTTCGTATGCATCGTACGACGAAGATAAAGCATGTACTGTTGTTTCACGATGTTTTAACAAATCAATGATTGTTTTCCGTGTGTTACTATGACGTGCATATGCATCCGTCATTGCTTGCGTTATATTATCTTGCGCCACTAAATTCTGTTCGATTAATTTGACCTAGTCCCAAAAACAAATTAAATTTCAAACTGATATTATAAAATTACTCAAGACATTAGGGAATATTCATGTATTTTTTTTAATATTTTTAATTCATTGTTAACACTGTTGTAAGAAAGTAAAAAAATATAAATACTGCTTAAAAATGCTGTATTTAAGTGTAAAAAAATATTTAAAATACATTATAATTTTGAGATATTTAAACGCAGTTTTTGGCGCTGTCTGTTGATGACGTATAAGTACGTGATCTGTCAATTTTTGACAGTTCAATGTATAATTTACACTTTAAAAAAATAAATTTACAACACAGAATTTACACTAGTTATTATTAAGTTTTCTAATAAAAAGCCGTAGAATAGTATAATTTAATGAAATATCATATAAAATGTAAGTAATTAATATCATACAATATGTCAACAAATTTGACAAGCCCGTACTATGATGTCACGTCCGTATAAAAATTTTAATTTCCGTTTTAGAAATTTTTAAATGCCCTCACTGAATTTGTACTTTTATTAAGTATTTTTAAGTAATTAAAAAGATATTAATTACTAAAATAATGGTTTAGTTGAAATGTCCAGTCATTAAAGTTATGGAAGAAAAATATTTGAACCAAATTTAAATTTCATGAATATTCCCTATTGGTCAAAAATTAAACGTTTGTACTTACAATATGTTGATGTTTTTGCATTTCTTGCTCAAATAATGCATCCAATGGTTGATCCGATGGTTTTGTAACAATATGTTCAGTGACATCATCTTTTGTAATCGATTCACGTAGTTGCGCTAATAATGTAACAC
Organism: Chrysoperla carnea; assembly: GCF_905475395.1. NCBI lineage: Eukaryota > Metazoa > Arthropoda > Insecta > Neuroptera > Chrysopidae > Chrysoperla > Chrysoperla carnea. The sequence goes on along the minus strand of NC_058337.1, from coordinate 120,109,208 downwards.
GTTGTTTCCGCATTTCATCAATTTTATTTATTAGCATATGTAGTTCCTTAACAGCATCCACATTAATATTAGCTAAAAAGATAATCTAGATTCGTAAACAATTCAAATTATTATAACAACATAAGAAACTTACGATCGGGCATTTTTAAAGTTGGAATATGTTGACGCAGCTCATCCAATGGGAGTTGTAGCAACTTAAGATTATTCACATGTAAAGTCATGGCACGATGTAACGTTTGGTTGGACTCATTCGCTTTAGTATGTGCCTCTCGATATTTACCCGCTTCACGTTTTAATTCAGTTGCAACCATACTCGGTGGTCGTGTACCCACTGCGCTCTGATACTCTTGTTCTCGATGTTCTTCTTCATTAAAATATTGCTGAATTTCATCCAGCATCGATTCCACATCATGATATAAATTTGCAAGTGTGGCCATAGCTTGAACAAGATGTGTTATGGCATCAGCATTGGCATTTAATTGCGCTGCACGATCAACAACCTCTTGTGGCAAATCAGTCATTTTAGCTCCATTGATAATAATTTGCGCAGCTTGTTCAATTGCCTCCAATTGTAATGATTGCACATAAGCAGTTAAACTTTGATCTTTTTCCTCACATTGTTGAGTGACTTTACGTAATAACTGAGCTTTTTCTTCGCTGTATATCGACGATGCTTCATGTGCTTGCATGGGTACTAAACGTCCAAATATATCCGGCCCGGAAACTTCTATATCATTAAAATTAAAAGGTATTCCTTTTACAAGTGATGCACCTTTGACTAATTGTAAAGTGTCACGTTCCGGAACTTCTTCGTGGTAAATGAACTCATTTTCATTGGTTGCTGCTTTCTTTTTACCTTCGACCACGTCCATTGTAAATGCAATTGCTTCCATGATGGCATCGTTCTTATCTAAGCCTTTTGATAATTTTCGTGCATTTTCTAATTCTTGACTGGCAGCGTGGTAGAACGCAACACGTTCACCCATTTTTTGTTGTTCTTCAGATTGTTGGCCTTGGTATAGTAGAGAAATACAGGTATGATACGCTATCTATTATAAAAATGAATTAATTAAAAATAGTCTACAGAGAGTGCCAGTCCTAGTTTTAAAGATCAGTTTATACTGCTAGGCCACAGCCATATCAGCACAGGTTAGGTGGGTAACTGGTGACAAGACGAGTTGCTTGATGAATCATTCAAGAGAATATTTGTGAACACAGATATTCCGCCTCCTAGTTACAGAGTAAGTAATCAGGCTAGTATCCTAGAACAAGGATGGCGAACCAATGATGGCGAATACGTGCACTCTACATATAATATCTTTACGGTGCAAGATATAAATGAAGCAGAGAATTTCAAACTGGGTAGAGTGAGAAATAAATGATGAATAATCAAAATCACGAAGACAAAATTATTGGATGGTACGTCTATGGCCTCATTATACATTTCTTTAGAAAAAATGGCATGTTGACATGTAAAGGTTCGGCACCTCTGGGCCACATTAAACATTTTTTTAGAAAAAATGGCATGTTGACACAAACAAAGGACAGACACCTCTGACCTAGAAATACAAACTCGCCAACTCCCACATCTAGAGGAAAGGTGATATTTTTTTATAGTTCAAAACAGAAAGAATTGGAATACATGAAAATTAAAATGAAGTACAACAATAAATTTTAAATCACTTACTTTAAATTTTAAATATTTCGTCCATTCTTTAAAAATTTTACTTCCCACAGTTTCCGCAATAGAACCTTCATCTCCACCCATATTTAATGTATTTAATGCTTGATTATAATAATCCACAACTTGTACGGCCACTTTTGCGATAATTGTTGCCTTACGATTATCCAACATACTTTTTTCTAAGATACATTCTTGTGCTTGCGCTAAACATAATTGATGCATATATTGCATAACTTCAGGAGCTAAATCAACACCCGCTGGTTGTGGATAATTTTGACGTAAGTGCTACAAAAAAAGTAAAAAACAAACAACTGAAAATGGTGGTTTTAAAAAAAATTTAATCGTACTTTTTGGGTGTAATGGGATAAGAAAAATGATTTTTATCTTTAGCGTTATAACGTTAGAGTGGCCAAAATTAAAATGGTTTATTAATTGAATGTTATATAGTAACATTTTTGAAGCGTTTTTTGCCACAAGACTTCAACTTACAAATTCCCTGATAATCCCCTATTTTCCAGTATCATCTGTACGTTAAATGGTCAAATGTTTATATTTTTTTGCTAGCAATTACCCTTAATATAGAATTGTATCCAAGTCGAAAACAAATTTTTTTTGCGATTTCAACGACTTTAATTACACCCAGTTTTTAGATTTAATTTGTACAGGCCACTCGAAAGATTTAAACAAGTGAGTTAGGCGGAAAAACGACGGAAGTCAATGAGACTTTGTGGTGTTGTTCAGGGATGGTTATTTAAAAATAAAAAAATCAAGTTTTGGACCTCGAGGACCCTGTGTAAATTGACAGTGGGAAAACTGCAAAATGTTCAACCTTTGCCCAGTTTTTCATCAATAATTTTTTCCCTTACATCCTACGATAAGTCCTTTTTTTCAAAGCACCATATCTTGGTATTGAATTGACATACAGACATGTTTGAATAGTCAAAATATCAAGAAATTTAACGCTCTACAAAAAGCATACAAATATTTTTGTCGTTTTGGAGGTAAGAGGGAGGCAAAAATTTTACAGCTTTCCTCCCTACCTCTTTTCGCACAGGACCCTCAAAATCAAAAACTTGAGAACATGTTAATTAAAAAATAACCGGGTTCATTTGACAATTTGTAGATTTTTTCTATAATATCGACTGAAGTCCTAGTGCCGAATTGTATTTCGCTAAAACACGATTACAGATTCAAAATACACACACATATTAGTAAACTTACTTGAAAAGCCCAAGCTGCACATTGAAAATGAGTACAAGTCATTTTCATGCCATCGGATGTGGTCCGTGAATCCATTGCTCCCAATTGCGTATGCAACGCCCCAATGTTGTACAATATCGATACTAACTCAAATTTGATATCCGCTAATGAACAAACCATACTTGCATAAATGTCACGCCTAAAAAGTAAACAATAATTTGTTAAAAATATATGAAATTAACAATTCAAGGTGTTTATGTCCTTTAAAATCAAACTCAAAGGGAATAATTTGAACTTCAATATCTTCAATCGAGTAGCCATTCTTCGGGAATGAAATGACTAACAAGAGCTACCTCGAGCGAAAAATTCAAAAGTATAACTCTTAAAATAAATAAAAAATGCTTACCATGAAAATGTAACGGCAGCTACATCTCCTTTACCCATTGGAAATCGTGACTGTAAAAAATGTAACTGACAAAAATAGCGTTTCAAAGTTTGAACGCCGGTTACATCAATCGTTGGTGGGACCGCAGATCGACGTAACGTCTCCAATTGTCGAATTTCATTTGCATAACTTTCAGGATCTTCATTGTATGCATCAGCAATATACTAGACAAAAATAATTAAAATGCAACAAATAAAATACCTTTGACGTATAAAATGAATCATACGAGAGAGATAATCCCATTATTATTTACATACTTGTTTTAATTTTGGTCCAAATGTAGCTCGTTCTGGGCTTAATTTTAAATCAAATGATATCATCGGTAAACGCGGTACAGCCTCCATTTTTGTAATGCACCTAGATATTTATTTAAAATTTTTTTTCAAAATAACAAAAATAATTAAAAACTCCGAGAGTTGTCACATCATTAAGATTTGACAATTCATTCTTTGATTTCTATCTCGATAGATGTCGGTATTCATGTGATGGCAGAGATGCTGCCCTTTAACGAGAATTTATTGAACTAGTTCAAAATTCAAATTGTTTGATATTCGATTCGATTCGAAGAGAATACAAATTAACAATATAAAACAAAATGATTTGCTGTTATTTATGCGAATATTACGATTTGCTGAAATAAAAGATGACAAAAACTCTTATAGTATGTGAAGAAAATATAGTATCAAAATTTTATTGTTTTTCTTCATATCGATTTTTCTAACATATTGATAAGTCATTAATATTCGATTTCATTTATTTCCATGGTGAATCTTGTACTAACTCTTAAAAAACTGATTATGAATATAAATATTTTTTTAAATAGATATAAGTCATAAATACTCAATTTTGATACTAGCGACGCCATAAAAGTGTTCTATTAATAATAAGTCAAGAACATGTATATACAGTGTGTCCCCGGATAGAGGTAAAAAAGTCATTGTTTGAAAAGTATGTAGGAATATTTGAAACTTCTAAATAATGTATAGGGTAGCCAAAAATTTGGTATCAATATTTTTTTTTTGGTAAACTACCCTTCGTTTTTAAAACTTGACCAAATGTTACTAAAAAAAGTTACTCGGAATTAACAATTATGACTCTATACAAAATATCAAGAAGATTTTTCCAACTTTGACAATTCCATTCTTAGTGAATATTTATCCGTGAAAACTTATAATAAAGAAGGGTAGTTTACCAAAAATAAAAATGGTGATTCCAAATTTTTAGCTACCCTATACATTGTTTAGAAGTGTTAAATATTCCTGCATACTTTTCATAATAAGCAAAACTTCTTATAAAGGATGACTTTTTTTCTTAAAATGCAAAATAAGGAAATTTACAAGTATAGTTACCTCTATCCGGGGACACACTATATATATAAGGACGTGAAACTCCAGTGAAGAGGGTAGCAGGAAAAAAGGCACCCATCTTAGGCGAGGTCTAGTCCTCGGTCGCATCAATATTATTAAGCGTTACAAACTTGGGACATTTAAGACGAAATTAAACGCTCAAATTAAGATAAATAGAATAAATCTTTATTTCTATACACAAATTAATAAACATTTAATTTACAATTTATACAAAGTGTTCTATTAAAAAAACAAACATGATAAAACAAATATCTACCAACTTATATAATACAAAATTTTCGAATGGACAATATATTCTAGATCAATATAAATATCATACAACCATTTTAATATAAAATTACTAAACGTATTACTAAATTTATAAACAATTTCACTATCATTACTAATATCAAACTGTTGACATTTAATACAACCAATTTCTAAAACATTCACAAACGGTACTAAATAATTATTATTTGAATTAAACATTAATGTTCCTTTAAACCAAATATGATCATGCGATTTTAATGAATTCGTAACATTTAAAAATTTATTATCATCAATTAACAATATTAAATGATTATTATGGCCACTCATTTGCATTTTTATTTCAAATATATAATTATTTAAATAATTTATATTACATTTATTTTTATTTAATAAATTCCCGTTACCAATTAAACATAAAATTGTATTTTTTAACCAAATATTTTTGATAAATTTATTTAAAAATGTTTTTAACGTATTTTTTATAAATTTTACTTTGATTAATTCAATTGAACCATTCCATAAAATTTCTTCTCCATCGTATTCTAAACATTTGATTTGTTTCGATACTAAACTCTCTTCATTTGGATCGATTTGTTTGTGGTAGCCGCATTCGTTCATGTATTTACTGTAGGATATCATTGTTTTTAATTGTTCTGGTTCGATTTGATCACTGGCATCTTCACCGTCTGCTGTGAGATATGATGTTTTTATCATGTTGTAAATTATAAATATACTTATAATCGTACAAATTATCTAAAATGGAATAATTATTATTAGAATAAGTTTTTGTGTTAATTCGCTTTAAAAATTTTTTTTAGAGCAAAATGAAAGTAGTAGAAAAGGAGGGGTTATGCACATGGTAAGTGGTCACGTCCAAAGGCTATTTGTAGAGGCTGTGCAGAGCATCAAAGCAAAAAAAGGGAATCCCCTCAAATTGCTTAAATCAGTCCCCACTTTTATTAGTAAACAATCCTACATGGTACATACTAAATTTCAGTTCATTTGAATTAAAGAGGGCCGTTGTGGATGTCTAAAAGTACCCAAAAAAATATATACAGGGTCTTCTATCTATCTCGGAAATTAGGCCTCAGATCGAAATTTGGTAAAGAGTAAAGTCAATTATAGAATATTCTGTATATATAATACATTAGACATCTAAATAAATTGTATTTTAAATTAAAATAAGCATTTCTATAGACTGCATTATGCATTTTTATAATATGTCTGAATCGAGGCCCACAATAAAAATTTTCTCTTTTTTTAACAAAATTGAATATAAATTGTGTTCTAGGATGATGAAACGGACTTTTAATACACCCCCACGCTTCGTCTTAAATACATTGCACAAGTTTATTTTTTCAAGGAAAATGTGATTAAAATTTTTTAAATCAATGTACTTACTTGAAACACATACAGACATTTATAAAAATGTTGATATTCATAAATAATAATATTATAACGCCATAACATATATAATACAATAAAACATCCTATTATACACGTAATTATAAATATATTATATATTAAATTTATATATAACAACATATAATTCACAACAGAATAAATCGGTAATAAAATCGTTGTACATATTGTAATCGGTAATAAAAATAAAATCGAACACGATGTTAAAAACAAATAAAATATATAATATAACGATGTTATATATTCTAAATGTATAATACAAATTTGTAACCACGATAAAGTCATACAATGTGGTAGAAAATATTTATAAAATCCACCATATTTATATATAATATATAATTGTATTATATTAACAATATATAATAGATAATTATATTCATAAAATATAACATTATATTTAATAAATATATTTAAAAATGTATTCAATATAATTAATACATTTATATAATGATTTTTATTTGATATTATATTATTAAAAAATAATATAATTGTTAATATAAATGCTGTAAATGATATTTCTAAATATGATATATTTAATATATTTGTTTCAATTATATATAAATATATATTAACATGTATAATTAATGTTAAAAAATATATATAATATAATTTTGTAATATTTTTATTTATATAATTTACTTCTAAATTATTTGAATCTAATAAAAATAATTTACCCCATAAATTATAATCATTAAATTTATAATATTTATTATTGATTATATTAATTGTTTGCATTACTAATATAATTTTTGTAATATAATATAATAAATATATAAATATATTAATATCATTATACATATAAATTATATATAATAATATAACATTATAAATATTATATTGTTTAAATGTTATATTATATATTAAACTTATATATTGTATTATATAATATAAATATAATTTTATTGTTGTAATAGGATGTAATATTGTTTTATATATGAATGGTATTTCATTGTTGTTATTATTATTATTGATTGTTGTTAATTGATATAATGATAACGAATGATTAATATCTGGTAGATCTCCATTTGAATATTGAATAGCGGCTCGAATCAAATTTTCTTCGGTTAATTTTTTATTATTTTTTTCAATTTTTGTTGGCCATTCTATAATTTTAAATAAAAAAATTAATAACATTCCTGTCTAATCCAGTCGACAGGTTGGAAGTAGTGGGGTTAGGTGGAAAAAGGTCGGAAGTTAATGAAACTTTGAGATGCTGTTTGGAGATGGTAATTAACATTTTCTCAAGTATTGGACCTCGAGAATCCTGTGCGAGAAAAGGAGGGTCGTAAAACTGCTTAATTTTCTACCTTCTTCCTGTTTCGTTGTCGATAACTTTTTTCTCTTACGCCCTACGGTAAAAGCAGCCCATACTTTTTTGTAGAGTGTTAAATTTCCTACAATTTCAAATATATGCTATTTTTCAAAAAACCCCAATAAATGCAAAATTCCACCTTATTTCTTCTATTATACCCGAATTATGATGAAATTTTGTTGTAATTATAATCAACAACTTAGTACCCCACCCAAGGGATGCTTTTATTAAAGAAAACCGGAGGAAGGTAGAAAATTTTGCAGTTTCCATCCTCTTTTCTTTTCGCACAGCGTTATTGAGGTCCAAAACTTGTGAAATAATTTAAAGTATTGTTTCATGGAAGACAAAATACTATAATGTAATTTCTACAAGTCCGTGCGCACGAGGGAGGGACCTTGGAGGTGAAACACCCTCCCCCATTGAGAATCTCTCCATATAAATTTGAACCAACAATAATATAGTCCTGTAAATGTATCCATTTATGAAACGCATTTCCACAGACTACTGATTGAACGAAGAGAAAACGCCCAGTCAAAACAGACTTAACGGTCGAATGTACCGTGTGATTCAGTTAAAGATTATTTCCAGTTCACAATCTACATACTGTACATCGATTTGTTTCTGACACTTTTACAAGATCGATTTTTCAACCATCGCAATATTTAATCAAATTTTGCTTGTTTCTATCTCAGTAAAATGAAAAATTTTGATGTAGAATCTCAACTTTTTGAACTAGAATGATGATTTGCGTGACATTTGGCCCCACAAAGTTCAACTTTGGCGAAAACGCATTTCCGAATAGTGCGTCAAAAATTCACTCGAAACGCTTGCAATTTTTTGCAATGAAGATGCGTTTCCAAATGTCTACCAAATGCTTGGCGTTCTGGTAGTTTTGTCTGTGACATCAGCGACGAATGAAGGCTCCTTTTCAACATTGCACCGTCTCAAAACATACATTAGATCGACAATATCTGAAGATCGGCTAAACGATTTAGCCTCGTTCAATATATACCGCGATGTGAAGATTGAACAACCCTGAATCTCTGCATTTGAACTTACCAATTTGTCGAAATCTATTACTTGTCGATGTTGAAGCTGTAGTTTTATCTTTTTGATTTCGATATAATTCTAATATCCGATTTTTTAATTGATTTGTTGTGATAAATTCTTCACCGTTTGATAAACTAAAAGACATAGAATGTTATTATATTTAAAATTGTTAAAAGTTCTTAATTTTTCTAATAGAATTGTAAACAATTTTACCTAATAAATAAATCCCGTGCAGCTTTTCGACATAATTTTTCATTTAATGGCATATTAATACATCGATTGACATCTATATAATTATGTTCATTGATTCCAATACATGTCTTGTAACATTGTATTAACAATTCTGTGGCTTCTTTATTCCCTTGCTCCGAGGATTTTATTAACCAATACACGGCAATTCGAGCATTTTCTGCTCGATCCACATCTAATTCTAAACCAAAAACCATAAGTAATAAAAAGAAATTCGTAAGATAATATAACAACTGTGAAATAAATTCGAAAAATGATCTTCTCTTTATGGAGAATTGAGAATTTTATGGTTCAAGGCCGTGTTAAATTTATAAAAAAAAGGTAGAATTTTTATAAAATAATACAAAATATTTCTATAATAATGTAATAGCTCCATAACTAGAAAAGTCTGATTCTAATCATTCTAATTTATACAGCGATTTATTTTTTTATACCATACATATATGTAATTTGCAAGGTATACTAAGTTTAGCTCCAAGTTTGTAACGCTTAAAAATATTAATGCTATGAACAAAATTTTGGTATAGGTGTTTATTAAATCACCTAATTAGTCCATTTTGGGTTATCTGTCCGTCTGTCTGCCAACAACACGATAACTCAAAAACGAAAAAAGATATCAAGCTGAAATTTTTACAGCGTACTCAGGACGTAAAAAGTGAGGTCAAGTTCGTAAATGAGCAACATTGGGTTTTGACCTATGGGTCCATAGGATCCATCTTGTAAACCGTTAGAGATAGAACAAAAGTTTAAATGTAAAAAATCTTCCTTATCAAAAAATAAATAACTTTTGTTTGAAACATTTTTTCGTAAACATCACTGTTTACCCGTGAGGGCGCAAATTATATACTATGTATTACATATATGGAGATATCAGTTACGTATGTGTGACATGTATGTATGTTTAATATGATAGAGTAATCAACACTGTCTATGCATGGTATTTCAACAATTAACTCATTCAATTGTTTCTTTTCACTTGTTTTTTTAAATAAAATCGATTTATTGAATTAATGACAATTGAGTAAATATTGATCGTTACCGAGAGAAGGTGCAAATTTTTAAAGGCCCTAAGACTATAGTCTATTTAATTTTGTGATTATTTCGTCACGTTTTGGTATACAAGTAACTTTTTATATTCTTTAACGATTTCAAAATTCAACTTTTTGGATATTTCACAAGTTTATGTGAAGAGAACCTGGCAAACTTACCGCATTGTTCATTTAATAATTGTTTAGCTAAAATCACTTGAGATTCTGGACATCCATCTTCAGCCAATTGATTTCGTAATCGTTGTAAAGATCCTCTCGGACCATCTGTTTTTGAAAATGTTAAATTTAATACCAATATCTAAATGAAATGAATACAAATATATTTACCATGTAAAGTCCATTGTTTACGAGTTTTAACTGGTGATGTTGAATTACTTGAAACGGCCATAATTCGAATTATTTGAAATTTTTAAGGGTTTTACTTCAAAATTGTGTGGGTGTTTTGTGTATATATGGATATGTCATTGATTTAATTTTTAATCTAATAAAACCATATATTTATAATTATTCTCGATCGAAACGCCATTTAAATATTTAGTTAACACTTTTTTAAGTGTGATTAATTAAGTTTTTGTAATTATTAAACAAACACCGAATTAAATTTTTTATATCAACAGTTTGAATACTAATATGGCATTAATACTGGAAATATTTTTCTTACTACATAACCTAAACCTATGTTAATCTGTTGATTTGTTGATTATAATCAATTTTAATCCACAGAACTTTGTATCCAAGTTTTAAAAACATAATATTCTGAATCAAAAGATTTGAAAAAATAATACAATTAGAAAAAAATTGATCAGAAACTCTAAGCATTTTACATTATAAAAATCAATTTCAGTTTATTAATAATTTCCCGGTTATTTTTTTAAAACCAGCTGTGACCTAGTTTTTTGTTTTATTATAGACCGGTATTTTTTTCAAAAAAATGGGTCTGAACTCTGATCCTGATGCCACTCACAACAATTGTTGGGATTCCTTCAAACTAATTTCTACTCAGTTTTTATTTCAACAACGTTTTATTTTTCACTTTGGATTTGGACAAAAGGATGGAGACTGTTTTAAATATCTATGTACAAAATTCCCGAAGCTGTCAGAAGCAAAGTTGAAAAAGGGAGTTTCACTGGCCCCGACATAAGAAGGCTTTTAACTGACACCCTCTTTGTGAAAAGTATGATTGAGAAGGAAAAAAAAGCTTGGGTATCGTTCAAGGATGTAGTGCGAAAGTTTTTAGGAAATATTAAGGATCCTGACTACCAAACCATTGTTAAACTAGCAACATACGAAGCTCAAGGCTGCAAGATAAGCCTGAAGGTCCATTTTTTACACTCCCACATAGAATATTTTCCTGAAAACCTGGGAGCTTACAGTAAAGAACAGGGGAGCGGTTTCACCAGGATGTCCGCGATATCTAGAGACGGTACCAAGGAAGATGAGATGTCACTATGCTTGCAGGCTACTGTATAATTTTTAATAAACGAGTGCTTTTACCAATTTGTTACGTTTGAATTTGCAAAAAAACCTTACGTGATAGAAAAAAATGGCCATCACTTCTGAAATCAGCGCATTCTAAAACATATAATTTAGTAAAAATATCTCATGTAGCTGACAAAAAATTTTTTTTGCAGACCTGTGTAATTAATTGTTTGTCTAACTAAAATTTTATGTTTGAAAATTTATTTCAAATCATGTAGTTTCTTTTTAAAAATTTTACTTAAGTACGCGCCATCAATCAAATCAACAATGTTATAGCAACAGCAATGCACCTTCAGGTGAAATTCTGAAGTAAATTTACAAGTGAGTCGGTAACGAATACAATTTTTTGGATGACGTTGACAAACGTGTCTTTCACATTTTAGTTGAATTTAGCTGGTGCTAATTGACGTGGAGCGAGTGTTGGTTAAATAAAAACATTTACTACATTTTTGGATTAGTAAAGTTTTATGTATAGTTAAAGACTGTTTAATTAAAAGACATAATTTTAAAAATAACAAAATGGTAAGTAATTTTTAATTACTTTCATGTTAATTATTATTAAATAAAAAATAATAATTCTTTTATAATAATAAAATAGCCAGCCGCACCAAGTTCAACTTCTGTGGGATCTGGTAGCAGATCACCATCAAAAGTGATAGCACCAAGAGCAGCTAGTGGAGGTACTGTTCGACAACGTAAAACAGCACCAACAACATCAGCTAGAAATCGTAATACTGGAACAAGTAGCGGTGGTATGTGGAGATTTTATACAGACGATTCACCAGGAATCAAAGTGTAAGTTTTACAGTTTTGTTTAAATCTTGAATGATGTATGAATCTTGTTAATCCAACATAGTTTTACAATTAATTAGACAAGTTTATCTCGATTTCGAAAGTTATGGCTTTTCAAACACATATTGATTACTAAAACTGACAACTACCGTTACTCTTGGAAAATAAAACAATGTCAAGCTTATGACTGCTAACAATAATTGACGGTTGTTAACGGTTAATTATAGCTTTTGTATAATTTAAACTAAAAGCGGAAAATTTCAAGGTGTTATAAATTAGCTTGGGAATTTAAATAATTTTTAGAGATTGTATAACTTCGGTCAGTAATAGGATGTTTTAGTCAGAGACGGACTAAGAAATTTTGCGTCAGTAGGCAGTTTCAAAAGTTAGCGCCCCTCGAAATAACCTTTTTTTAATAATTCTTTATTTCTTAGAACCTGTAAAATCGCATTACTTGATCGGGGTATTTCCTTGATTCGAGCTATCGTTGTTCAAACTGATCCAACTGCTTAAAAGCGAAATTTTACTGCATAAATTGCTGTACAATTTTCGCCTCTTTTGAAGTTTAACCACAAGTCTGTCTCTGAATGTTTCTCGAAGTAATATCTTCGGCAGATTTATTTACTGTGAACTTTCTCTTCTGGATCTTCTTTGTATATTTTTCGTATTCTTTGACTATTGAGAGTTTCAATTATATAAGTTTTCCACACGCGTGTCTCTTTGTAAGGTCGCGCCTGCTTTGGCTCATGAATAATCTGCCTCCGATTTGAGTATTATAATATTTAATGGCGATATCTACCACGCGTTTGACACTGTTTACGTGTAAGTGAAAACTGGATTTTTCGTTTCCTTGAAACTCTCGCTGACCCAGGTTAGTAACCATATGAAAACTAAGTTTATAAATAATTAATTTTGTTCCAGTGGTCCAGTTCCAGTATTAGTAATGTCATTATTATTTATTGCATCTGTATTTATGTTACACATTTGGGGCAAATACACTCGTCATGCCTAAACCAGCAACATCCAAACAACACTAACAAACAGTTCCATCATATCATCATCGAATCAACTATAAAGTGAAGTGAATTTAAAATTTTGAACAGAATAAAAAAAGAATAATCTCAAATTTAAGTATTGAGATTCAAGTTTGTTGTTCATTCCACATCTCATATTGTGTATGTGTTTATTATTATTTCTTCTCTTATATTTCAACTCTTAATTTAATTTTTAAATTTTATAAAATATTATATTTAATAAATAAAAACTTATGTTACAATAAGTACTTTATGTGTCAATAAAAGAAAAACAAAACCTTTTTTTTTTTAAATCACAGTCTATTTGTTTTTTATTTTATTTCAAACAACAACAAAAATATTTTAAAAAAAATACATCAACTTATTTGTTTTTGGTAGAATTAATGTTTACCAAAGTTATTATGTTTACTAAGGAACTCTAATAAAATTATAAAACACATAAACGCTTCTTATAATGATGATGGGGTTGTATGGGAGTAGTCAGTAGGTGTAGCACCTTTTATCCAAAACGACCGCACTGGAATATGTCAGTGATGGAGGAGACTGGTCACCACAACTATTCCAACTCTCATCTATGGTTCCAAGCTACCACATCCCGGGTAATTGTATCGGTCTATAGGTAAAAATAGATGAGGGGGGCTGGGAGGTGCAGTCTAGGCAACCCAGATCCTGGCCTTCTCAGCTTGGTTGGTAATCGGTGCGGTGCTGATCTAGGTTTGGTAACAAGACTCTTGCTAGCAGCCACACCCCCATACAGGCGGGGTATTGCACACACACACAGGCAAGCTAGCAGGCCTTAAGGTGGCAGCTCCACCAGCAAGATCGGGTAGCGGTGTGTTAATAGCTCGCCCTACCTTAAATTCCCAACCATTACTGAAACCTTAAAGAGGCCCTACGTCCCCCTCGGGATCATAGGACATAAATATATGATGATAATAGTACGATTCATATCGTGAAAAATCTTGTTCAGTGCTTCTTGTATACTCTGCATCACAAAATTTGCACAGGTTTTACCATTCTAAGTGGTATAGCTATATGTACTGTTATAGTAATATCAATTAGAATGGTAAAAACCGTGAAAATTTTGTGACGCACCTTAGTTTTCTTTATAAAAAGATTTTCATTAGAATTTTCTTCAAGAACCCTACTGAATATACGTATCTTAAATTGTAAATTATTATTTTTTGATTGTTTAAAGATTGGATTCAAATTGTTGAACTAAATCACCAATTCTTTTATCCACATGATGCTCTTCCATAGCTAAAATATAACGAAAATAGAAAATTTGATCAAAATATAAAATTTCATATGAAAATTTCAAAAAATGTGTCTTACATAATCCATCATTATCAAATTCAAATTCTGTTTTAGTTCTTTTAGCGTTAAGTAATGCTTCCTCGAATAAAACTTTACTATCTCGTAAATCCAAAAATCCTTTATCAGTATTCTTTAAATTTTCCAAAATATTTCCCGTTATATTTGTTAATTTTTCATTAGGAATATTATTTTCTTCAGCATTATTATTTGGAATTTTTGTACATCGATAATTATCTACAAAATGTAACGTTATCTCAAAAGAAAATTTTAAAAGGTTATTATTGAGATCGTTTTATGAACGAGAGTAGTTCCAGAAATACATTATCTAACTTTCAAGGTTGGGGAGAGAAAACAATCCAAGGAGGTCCAAATTCGAGATTAATTAGAACTACTGTTCAAAATGAGGCAGTTATTCGAACACTACCTCTTTGATTTTGGCCTTTGCGATAAGGCTTTGCTTTATCGCCAAAACTAATTCAGTACCTTTTGTTCAATGGGGATTTGAAATCCTTTTAAAACAACAACCGCCATTTTAAATTCCCATCGAATTTTTTTGAAACCACTTTAGTACAGTTAAATTTAATTATGTACATGAGGATGAAATTTTGATGCGAAAAATATACTTACTAACGTAACCAACACAATATTGCAAAAACATTGGTTGATCTTTAAATAAAATCGGTTTGAGTACCAAATATGGACGTATTTTCGTTAGATAATTACAATAAATAGCTTTATCATTTTCTATACAATAAAGCCAAAATGAATAAAACATTGTTTTATCTGTATCCGCTTTACCAGGAAGGAGTAAACGTGATCGAACATCATCTGATGGAATATGAGTATCCACAATATTTCCTAGATACATTAAATATAGTGCCCTCGGTTTTGGTTCACCACATTTTTGTTCTATTTTAGCAAGTTCTTCCTAAAAAATGTTAATTTTTAGTTAATAATTTTTGATCCAAAAAGTCCAAAAATTGGGTGCATTTGATGACTGGTCGAATAGTTTTAGTTTTATATAGACTAAAATCGACCAAAATATTGCGATATCTCAGAAACTCTGCATCCAATCATCAAATTAACCTGATTTTTATACTTTTTGGATCGAAATTAGCCCATAAACCGAGTTTCATCAAATTCCAAAACAAATTTTTTTTTGCGTTTTTCTCGATTTTTACCCCTTAAACCCCTTAAAAAAATTGCAAAAAATCGAGAAATTTTTGTTATCTCCAATTTCGATAAAAATCAGTATATAAGGTAATTTTGATCCAAAAAGTACAAAAATCGGGTGCATTTGCTGACTGGTCGGATAGTTTTTGAGATACGGACTAAAATCGATCTAAATATTGCGATATCTCAGAAACTCTGCATCCAATCATTAAATTAACCTGATTTTTATACTTTTTGGATCAAAATTACCCCATCCACCGAGTTTAATCCAATTTCAAAATAAAAAAGATTTTTTAATGATTATTTTGATCTATATTGATCAAAAAAATTGATTTATATTTGATCTATATTTGTCAATAAAATTATTAACATGCAGTTCTCGAACAAAAAATTTGCATCTCCTTTTGAGCCCCTTAGACAATGAATTTCCAAAAATCCCTTCTTAGTGCTCACTTACGTTACTTTAAGAACGTGTGTACAAAATTTCAGGCTTCTAGACCCAGCGGTTTCAGCTGTGCGTTGATCGATCAGCCAGCTTCCATTCTTTTATATATATAAGATTTATTTACTGTCGTAGCAAATTATAATATTCTTTTAAAGCCTATACCAGCGGTTTTATTTAATGAAACTTTAAAAATACACATACCTTAGTAAAAACTGCTTCTTGCTCATTTAAACCAATTTTACACATTTTATTAAATTCCGTCTTAGGAACCAACACACTGCCTTCATCATGAGCCATAGTTCCTACAGCATTATTATCATCATCCAATTTAAGTAATTTTGTAGTAGTAAAACCAGATTGATCTACGCCTTGTGTCCATCGTGCACGTTGAATTTTTCCATCGCCTCTATCGACAACTTTACTTAAACTACGATACTTAGTTTGAAATATTTTCAACGCTTTCATTTCAAAACAATGATGTTCGTTAATATAAAATTTTGTACTTTGTAATTTGACATGTGGTTCTAATAAGTGACATAATGTCTCTAGGAATGTGGATTCTATTTGTAACAATGTGTACGAATCATCTGGGAGTTGTTTGCAGAATGACTAAAAAAATGTAAATAATTTTAATACTTATCTCCTTCTTTTATGCCTAGAGAGTATCCGCTGTATGGAATAAATGTGTTAACTTCTCTTCCCGTTCTCGAGGTATAATGTACCCTGCTTGCCGCAAGATCGGATTCAGAAAGTTTATCGAATGAAATCAATTAGGTTAGGTTAGATTAGAGTGGCTGTCCTGGGGTGGGACACACTTAGACCATAGGTTGTGATACCGTAAATGGGTTGGCCCATCCCCGGCCACTACTCCATGAACCATTTGGAGCTGTTTAAGAACAGCAGGAGGGCTTTGACGTCGACTGACTTTAGAGAGTGAAAGAGAGGCTGGCTCAAGTAAGTCCATCTCCGCATGACGAGAGCTGGGCAGTGACAGAGAAGATGAGACATTGTCTCCTCTTCGTCATCACTGTGACGGCTCCTGCAGTAGTCGTGATACACTGCCAGGCCTAAGCGTTCAGCATGCTTGTCGCCCAACCAGTGTCCCGTGATAGCCGCAACAACTTTGCGAACAGAGGCCCTTGGAAGTGATATGAGAACTTCGGAACGCCTGCGATTGTACTCAGACCATATCTGTCTTGTAGTACCACAAGTACGTTCTTCCCTCCATCTAAGATTGGCCTTTTTCAGAATATCCTCTTTCAGGAGTAAAATGCGATTTTAAAATTATATAAAAAAATACTCATCCTAAATTACTCTGGGAAATGAATTATATTGAAATCGTAGACAATAAAAGTTAAGATATTAAAATCGAGAAACTGATAGTTAAAATTACTGAGCTATAGCTTAGACTTACACTATAAAATTTACTCGAACTAAAAAAACGACTTGGAAAAATAGTAAAATCAATCTTGTTCATTGATAACGTACGAGCAGCACTTGTAGCGTCATCCGGATCATCCAATTCTGGTGCAGGATTATTTGTTATAAGCACAATATCCTTTATATCCTTAGGCTTTGCACGACATGTAGTCATAATTAAATCAGTTGCCATTTCAATACCATCTTTCAGAGGTAAAATTTTATTGACACATTTGTCTGGATTGAAATTACGTACGACTGATTCCAGCCTAGTTATGTCAAATGTTTTCGGTTGAACCAAAACTGTATTTTCAGATTCATTTTCCAAAAATTTACAACCAATTGTAATGACCCCGGTAGAAAAGTGGCGAATATGTGCGCTAGTTTGTAATGCAGCATAAATTGTATGCAAATCCTATAATTAAAGAAAATCTCATTAAATTCTCATGACAAATTTATTTGATTAACTAAATTTGGTAATTTTACGGTTAGGCATTGCTTCAAGTCTTCCTTCATGTAAGTCGTAGAATCCAATAATATAATTGTGTATTTATTAATGGGTGTGAATCCTTTGCCTTCAAATTCATCGCCACTTGATTCCGATCCGCTTTCTCCGCTCATTTTTCTTTAATTTTCTTTTTAACTACTTTTCGTACGATAACAAAATTCCACGAATTCTGAATATCTGTCTATTTCGCCGCCAATATTTATGACTCATGTATATTGTCACAAATGTCAACGCTATACCTAGATGGCTAGTTTTTATTCGTTCTAAGAGTGTTTGTAAGCCTGCCTGATTTCTGGCTTTCACCCAGGAGGCTCGGGTTCGAATCCCGGTATCGGAACAAACAATGTAAAGGTTTGCTCTTACATTAGGACGCTGAAATGTGGAGAGAAATGAAAACAGCTTGATTGAAGTCTTGAAGTCCACTTTCTGAGGGTAATTCAGCGTAACCAAAATAATATATATATACGAGATGGTAGCCATATGGATCTCATTTGCATAAGGTAAAAGAAAAGAAATAAGTATTACTAATCGTTCCATGTTCCAGATCTCCTTAGTAACTGTTTAATTTAAATAATTTTTTATTATTTATATTATTTGTTTGAAACATTTATCATAAACCAAATAGATTCTGCAGAAATTGAATTTTATCGAAACTATTTACATTTCGAAAAAATGTTTCAATTTCAAACTAAGGAGTAATTTTTTAATTTAAAATGGTCTTCTATCTCTTATCAGGTTCGAACTCAAGTTGACTTTTAGATGTCACTGTAGAAATTCAAAGTGAAATTTAAGGTTTTTTTGAAATATTTCACTTTCTATACATATGTTTCTTTATCTAGCTTATCCTAATCCTATGTATTTTTTATTAAAAGATGGGTAGAAACTTCTAAAACATAACTGTATATTGTTATGCGCTTTTAATGCTGCCATTTACTTGACATTCTGAAACTTTTGTTAATGGCTGATCCCTTATGAAACTATTTTGTCATGTCAGTGATCCAAATTTATTATAAACACCTATGATTATTACGATTTGTGACAATTGACAACTAAGGAACTTGTTTGTATATGTTATACTTAACCTAAATTTTTGGATAATTGTTTATGATAATGTTAAAGAATAATTAAAAGATGAATATCAAAGATGATAATGTCAATATTCGAACCTTTGTTGAAGGTTTAACTAAAATCACATCAGATAATTTACTTGAATTGACAAAAATTTCATTAACCTTATTAAAAAGTACACCGGCAATTAAAGATGCGGCCCTCGAATTCTATTGTACTTTATTTAATATGGCCGTACGAACATATCTACAAAATATTGAGGTAAAACTAACATGATTTTACACTTTGAATTTCAAAATTACATTTATGTATGATCCTTAGACAGAAATATCTACAGGACGTACTGTTGGACCAGGTGAATCGAGTGCCGAAGAAGAAGAAGCTTCTGTTGCTGAAGTACATACAGCGCTTTGTAATTACATAACTGCAAATCCTGAAGTATGGGCCCCAATTGTTAGTACATGGTCATTACAGTTGTTAGGTGAATTGTCTACAAGATATGCGGGTCGAGCTCATATTCCTGTCGACTCAGGTGCTTATATTAATTTTCCAAGGATATTTTTAGTCCAGTAAAACAAATCAATTTCCCAAATAAGTTCAGAGAATGAATAACCGGGTCCTTTTTACTGCATAATTTTTTTCATGTTGGAAAATGTTCAGAGGCATCCCCCGAATTGAAACCCAAGTTGGCAGGACGAGGTGGCTCTAGCTTCACCCGCAATCCTGGCAAACGCGTTTTATAAATTATCTCGTAAACCATGGATCGTACGACAAAAATAGTGGATACTAACAATTTCTATAACTTTTATTTCAAATTTTTTGATAAATGGTAAGTAATCAGGTGGTCTAAATTGGAACTAATGAAAAAGCGGTCCACTTTCTGTTTGGTTCGAATAATTATCGCCAGTAGGCGAGTTGCAACTTCCAGTTATGAATAATTCAAAGATTTTTATTTATAGCCTCCAAACTTTGTTCAATATGGTTATTGCTAAATGTATAGTGAACGGTTAATGATACGTTAAATCATCATTAGTTGGAGCGCTATAAATAAAAACTCATGCATTAAACAGAAAAAAGTTTCAAATAAAAGTTATAGGAAATGTTTTTACCTACGAAAATGATGCCTGTTATTTTGGTCGTACGGTGCACGGTTCAGCATATATTTAATAAAATGTGTTTTCCAAGTTAGCGGTTGAAGCTCGCGCCCTCATGTCCAGCCAACTCGGATTTACATTATGAACCTAATTTTTTGACTCTGGCTATTTGGTTAGTTTTAAAAATTCAAAATTTGCTACAATTGTTATTAAAGTTTTGCGGTTATTTATTTAGGTTTAAATGAAAAAATGCATTTATGGATGGGATGTCGTGCGACCCGTACTCTCATGGATATTACAACACAATGTCTTTCATGTTTAATGGATTCGGATACCGAGACATGTATAAGTGCGCTATTAGATTCATCTGTTAAACATTCGCCACATTTCGATTGGGTAGTAGCGCATGTTGGTAATTGTTTCCCGGATACAGTTATTACACGTGTCTTATCGTGTGGATTAAAAGATTTTGCTCAACATTCTCGTGTATCCATTAGTGAATCATCGCCACATGCAGATAAAGCAAATCGTTTAACTTCAATTGTTGGTATTTTGGATCACCTGGCTTCCAGTCATTTTAATGATATTCGTACAGCATTATTGGATTTATTTCATGTATGTTTAGGAATTAATAATTGAAAGTCTGTCCACAAAAATGGCAATCTATTGATAGAACGAGGTGTTAACATCCATGTGGGATGAAGTCGACGCCCGTTATTTATGACGTTCGTATGGACCTGCAGTCGAATTGCTGTAGCAAATATTTTAAAATTTCAAAATTCATTTTACTTTCTGCTTAAAAATTAATAAAAGTCGTGGACAGACCTCAATATTTTCTTAATTATTAGCTAAATGTAAATTTTTATTTTTATTCAATAGAGCAGTCTTCAATATCAAGGATTGGAACCAGAAGTAAAATTACAAAAACGTGTAACAGTTCCATATTTACTTCAGTTGGCGTCTACTTCACATACGTTACGTAAAGCGTTAACAATGAATATACAAGAAACTGGTAAATTTTATTTCTATCTTACTCCGGAAGCCAGTAATAAATTTCCACATAATTTAAAGTTGATTTTGAGTCAGTAAAATGTACTTAATACTTTCTTAATCTTTCAGAACAGTTGCGTAGAGAGATTATCTCACGCTTATTTTAAAACTGTTTCTGTTTATTAAATTTCAAATGGAATTACTACCTTTTACCATCATAAAATTTTACCTTCACAAAATTTCATGCTTTACAGGATAATGAATAAAAATTTTTTTTAAAACTCAAAATATAAAGTAAATATTTTTTTTACCACTTCAGTAAAGTCGGAAAAAACCGAAATTCAGATGGCTTCGTTATACTTCGGCTATCTCTGTACTTACTGTGTTTTTAATAGCGTGAGGTTTTCTTTCATCGCAAGAGTAATTATTGTGATACGAAAGACGATCAGTTTGAGGGTTAATATATTTATTCCCTTCTATTCTTTGTAAAAAAAAAAAACCAAAACACATCAGACAGAGAATTTGAACCTGTTTCGTTTGGAACGGTAAAGAATTGACTTAACAATGAAATTACTGGCTTTTCGGATATCAGAGAAATAATTTTAAAAATTATTAATTTTTTATTTTTGCAGTTAATGTAAATATGATAACACAATTCAATGATTACATCAGTGAATGGTGTAAACATTTTCAATCATCTGAATCATTTTTGGATTTAGTAGTACAATTAGCACTTGGCTGTGAACATGGTGGAATACAAATTATTAATTTATTATTAGATTGTATTACATCACAACAATTACCATCATCAATTCAACAGAATTGTCACTTAATATTAGGTACAGTCAATTTTGTCAACTTGAGTTTTTTAATCCACTATCGTCCACGATCGAAGAATCAATACAATTTTGAATCGATATAAAATTTTCGATTCATTATGTTGTGATTCATTCAAAATTTTGAACCGGATATAATAGACCTTTTTTATGAAAAACAAAAATTACTCGTTTTTAACAATAAAAACACTATGAAAAAAATTGTTAAAAAATCACAATATTTGAAATATTTTAAAACGATTTTTTTTGGCTCCACCGCACACATGATCTGTGATGTCAATCCGATAAGCAATGACAATAAAACAGTGTCAACAGTTGTATTAATATATCACTATTATCAACTTTAAATGACGTCAAACCAACCTTCGTGTAACATCGTGTGTTTCCGGATCGTTTTCGCCAATTTGAATTTTAATGATTTTCATTGTTTTCTCGGTCATATGGCTTCCAAAAATCAGGGGAAAAAATTAGCCCAAAAAGGTCTATTGTTGCGTGGTAACGTGGATCATTTCACGTTAAAAAGAGTATTAACCAGGATATCTTAAATATGGATAAATTTTTCAAACAAAAAATTTTTAGATCAATGGTGTACATCTTTTAGGCATTTGAACTTAGCCTACAGGGTCATGCCCAGTAGGGTCATATCTATATCATTGTCTAACCTTTTTGTGTTTTAAATTTTATTTTAGAGAATATTTTACTGGAATTAGATTTATTAATACGTTCTGGTACAAATAATATCGATTTTTTAACATCAATTGGTAAAGATTTACATCATTTAGAGCAAATTTTATTATTCGAAGATGATACCACATCTGCAGCTTCATTATTACGGCAAGATGTTGCATGTCGTATTATTATATTGTTAGGTAATAAAAATCCACCAGCTTTCATGTTAATTAGCAGTTACTTAATACGTAAATCGAAAACTGATAATCAATTGAAATTATTAGTGAAAATATTATCTGATAATTTAAGTAGGTAAGTTAAAATATTTTTAACTTTGTTTCTTTGAGATTTGAATAAAACGAGGTTGTATCATCTCAACTGGATTATATTTTACTAATGATTTAAAATTAATAGCAGTAATTAATTATTTTTTAGCCTTTCGTTTGAATTTGCCCATGAAGGTGATTGTTTGGGT
Source organism: Chrysoperla carnea (assembly GCF_905475395.1). Classification (NCBI taxonomy): domain Eukaryota; kingdom Metazoa; phylum Arthropoda; class Insecta; order Neuroptera; family Chrysopidae; genus Chrysoperla; species Chrysoperla carnea. The sequence continues at coordinate 120,085,882 of NC_058337.1, read as the reverse complement.
CAAGCCATAGAACATGCTATAGGTCATACAACAATGACAATCGAAGAAGAAGATGAATTATTTTCATATGTTGATAATAATGACATTGATCATGAAAATGCTGATAATAATGGCGATGATATTGATATGAAAGATGATATGTTATCATTTACTGAAACAAAGTCGGTACATAATATTTCAACAGTTGTTACGGAGCCATACAGCGTTAAAGCTCAAACTTTATGGTCGAATATGTTGAAACTGTTAAAGTAAGTAATTTTATAGTGTCCAAAGAGAGTCTTTTTTTCCAAGATTTTCAAATCGGATATAAATAAGACCCATCCTTAATTCCTCGTGTATCTTGTAAGCGTCCTTGAACTCATGTAACTCACCGTTGAACTCTTTAGTTTTTATCGCCTGTACCAGCTTTGATTCAAATTGTAGAGCTTTAAGTCACACAGTTTTTTTATGAAATATTATCCCTTTATGTTATTTATTTTTAGGTGGGAAAAAGCTGTCCAAAAGAAGATCAATGAAAGTAAAGTTTCTGAGTAAGTTGAATGGCTTTTAAAGTATTCAATAAATCCCAATATTTCGTCCGGAAAGTCGCCTATCAATAACTATGGGCATAGTTGTTAAATTAAATTTGATATTAGCTCCTAGAGTTTAAAGAGGGCCTTTGAAGCGATATAAGATCTTCGAATGCCTACGATTGTACTAAGACAATATCTGTCTTGTAAGACCACAAGTCCGTTCCCTCTTCTATCTAAGATTGGCCTTTTTAAAGATATCCTCATTCAGGAACAGCTAGCAGTTTGAAAACGGAACTCCCGGATGTCTATTGATGTTTGTGTTTGGCAGCCTTGTGCCATTTCTAGAAAGCTGGTCGGATTCACAATTGCCTGGAATGTGTACTATTGCATTTAATTCGCTTTTCCGAAATAGCTTCGAGATAAGGGGCCCTAAGTGTCTATGTTCACTCAGAATAGATAAAGGAACACTTTAAATCAGATATTTATTCCTTACGAAATGCATCTTTTATTGCAAATATTTTTTTCGAAAAGTCATTTTGAATTGAACAAAATTCAATAATTATTAAAAGTCAAAATTTCTAATTTTTAGATTTAATATAATCGAAAGTTTTATCGGAACTGATCGTTCTTCTAAAAAATCCAGCACCAATGGTGATAAAGATAACGAAACAGGTTTCGATCAAGAGAATTTACCTTCATTATTAACAAGCCATGGCATTTCTAAAGCAATTTTTAGTAATCTTATGGAAGTTTCACTTATATTTGGTGATTGTACACGACATTCTCACGTCTCGCACATCTTAGCTGAACTCCTAGTACTGTTAAATGTTCCTTCTCAACAATCAATTTTAAAACCACCGTCATTGGAACTTCTGTTACATTTGACAACGGTTACAGTGAAATATTTTTTCCAGTCATGTTTAGAGGATGATCCACATTTACGTGCAACATACACGTATCGTACATGTGTATTGTTGAATCGATTATGTGTATCTGTGGGAGCAGCACGAACTTTGGCCATACGTGAATTACTAGAACATGCGTTATTTAAACCGCAATCAGTGCTATTTGGTGCAAAATTTAATCCAAATAAATCATATTCAGATGATTTGTTGTTATATCAAAATTTAAAACAAGGTATGTATGCATAAATTTGTTCCCAATTTTTAGTTACCACTCTTTGAACACACTTTGGAATAATAGCCCAGGTAGCTAGAGACATAGATAATGCTATTTGAGTATTGATCCGAAGTTTTTATTTGCTAGCTATTTGAGTATTGAGTATTGATCCGATTTTTAAACAGTATTTATATTTTTTACTTTTTTATAACGGTGTAAACAATGAATTAAAAATATATAAAAAAATACATGAATATTCCCTATTGAGATAACTTTAAAAATTTCAGATCTTTCCTCGATTTGACCGTTGTTTAAATTTTGTAGGTACTTCAACATTATTACAACGAGATTCATCAATATTTCATGCGGGTGTTATTGGTTCTGGATGTCGTAAACAAAGTGCTTCCAATCAACTCGAAAAAGATGCAATTAGTGCGAATACCACTTGGCTAATCAATGCAATTGAAGCATGTTGCATGCCTGCCTTATTTGACGAAGAAAGTTCAAATGAAATTACAGATGAAAATATTATTTTTAATACTAAAATTACATTAGAGACAATGGAAAAAGTTTCATTATTTTTAGTTGAAAATATCAGTTCTGATGTCATGTATAATGGTCTACCATGGCCGGAAGAGGAACATATGAAAGTAACAATTGAACGAGATTTACATATTCGACGAATGTTTAGCGATATTCCTCTTTTATGGGAATTAATGTTTATGTTAAGTAAATATCCACCATCTTTATGTTTTTGTTCGGTTTTGTTACGGGCGTTGACTGCTACATTGCTACATCAGTGGAATAGTTTAGGAAATCGTGGATCTGGACTACAATTCAATCAAGATCAATCTAATTTAGATTCATTAACGGCACAAACGATACAGTTATTAGATTTAATGGCAATTGGACAATTATTACCACGACCTTTATCGAATATACGTGATATTATTACAATTTTAACACCAACTGAGGTAAGATTTTATTTTAATGTCCGGAAAAGGTTAATTGTTTCAATACTCATAAAAAAAGGAATTTCATAAAAAAGTTGTTTGTTTTACAAAAAGTTATGTTTGGTATTTGAATCTTCTATCTTTAGCTGCTTTCTGAGTTCAATTTTAAGCTATAGAACACGCTTTTAAAATCTCAGCACATCGCCTCATTTAGGCTTCGACTTCGAACGATGAGGTGTATTAAATTTAAGGAAAACTTTATCAAATACGTGTAGTTTTGATTTCGCTTCCAAAGAAAATCTTTTTTCCTTAAAACAGCATATTGCATTATTCATTTTTAGCTTTTATAAAGTGTTCCTGGGTAAATTTTAGACTGACTCTAAGGTGTTTCTTGTTCTTTGGGCTTGATATTGATATCTGAATGGTTATAATCTTTTAAGTAAGCGCTTTACTCCTAGTTCCGCATTTATAGATATTATAATTAGAATTAACCAACTCCATCAACCGCGGTTATATAAAATATTATCAGCTGATAATCTGGATTTATGCTTGCTTAGAAGAAAACTTTAGAATGTTATTGAAGCCAGAGTAGCAGACACCAATCATTAAAACTTTTTTCAATCAACAGAAACTATTTTAACCATCGAATCAAAAAAAGGGGGTGTTGTATAAGTTTGACCGCTATGTATATCTGTGGTACTGTAGATCCTAAACGGTTGAACCGATTTTAATTTTTGTTTGCTTGAAAGATAATTAAATGAAAATTGAAGAGCCACAAGCAAAAATCGCGTTTGTCGCAGTTTTTAAATTTTGCGTTGACGCGTTGAAAACTTGTATCAAGTGTTTTTTAAAGTCTCGAGCTCGTGAAACTGCAACTTTAAGACTTCAGAACGCGACCAATTTTATATAAATTTTGTGTTATAGATTGTGCAATTATTACGTGAATGTGTATGGAGTTACATGCGTCCAAATGAACATGTACCATCTCCCGCTCTGTTTAAAGTGAATTCTCAAGGTCAATATTATCGTGATCCCGAATCAATAAAACCTGGTGCACAATACACAGATCCGTTACGTTTAATATTACAACGGAATATTGATACTTTGGGTGAACAATTTTGGTTAATGTTTGATACATCCACAAATGAACAAGAAGAACAATTGAATAAGAAAACTGAGCCCACACAACAAATTTCCACAAATTATGGGTAAAAATAAAACAAAACTTTTTTTGATATTTTAAATTTTCATTAAAAATAAATAATTTTATTAATTTATTAAATTTTTTATTTTCCTTTTTATAAGCAAAAATATAAATACATTTTTCAGGCGAAAAAGGATTTTGTAAAAAGCGACAGAATTACAATGATTTTAGTTTTACATGCTCTTCCGTTGTTTGTTTGAAAATATTTATCATTTTATAAAAATTAACAAAATACATCCCATTTTTTCACACATCTAAATTTGTAAATTTATTGACACTAATTTTAATCATTTTGACTAGAAATTTTCTATCTATTACAAAACTAAATCCCATCAAGCTCAAAAGTAAACCCATCTAATAGTTTTGCTGAAATAAAATCACTGTCAATGTACCACCGAAAGCTGTGAGACGACCCGTAAGTTCCGAGCTATCTGGGAGGAGTCTATGACTCCAAATCATTGCATCTTTTTCTTTAAAAAAAGGACATCTTAACATCGTCAAGGCACATGCTGTGATTATTATATCAATCAGATAAATATATCTTATGTTAAATTCACACCAGAGCGATGAATTATAGACTTTCCACAGCTAGGCAACTCGACTGTGCTCACCTGAAACTTAATAGAGCACAGTTGAGAAGGGTGGTGGGACTGTTGACACTTAAATTGAACTACCACCTTCATAGCATGGGGATCTCTGATGACGCCACTTGTAGGGCCTGTATGGAGGACAGTGAAACCTCCGTACATGTTATTTGCATCTGCAGGGCGTTAGATTTAGAATGTTTCGGTCCGAAATCTTGAAACTCGACGGAGAAGCTGTGGATATTCTATGTGGCCTTCAATTGACAGGTTGTTCTCAAGGAGGAGGATTCATTTGCGGCACGCCTCTTATGTTTTATTATTTTTAGTATTATTATCTCACTGCAGAACAACTGAACGGAGAAAATAATGAATAGAAACACAAGTGCATACAAAACTAATGTTGTTGAAAAAGGGAAAAAACAAAATTATTATTTTTCAGCCGTACAGCCATTTTACCCGTACCGTTAAAACCTTAAAATTACTTTCATTATTGGACTCTGGAATTTTCCCCAACCCTGCCTCCTTCTCTCGACGACTTTCTTCTTGATTGAAAGCTCAGTTTTTCTTCAGGCAAATTTGTTTTACTGTATTTACACAGTCCAGTAATTAAAGTCTACGACTGCAGCTGTATACGCTCTATGTTATAAAGCCTATTTTAAAATGATTGAATCAATAATTAATTGAGTAAATGGGTCGATAAATGACCTAGATGAGGGGACATGATAGTGATTTTTCATTCGATTATTTTTGAAAAAAGAACACAATTTGTATATACATCTTAGGAAAAAATCATTCCCATATCGTCTTCTTACAACATTGTACCATTCGAATGGACATTGATATCCGTAATATTTTTAAATTCCTTATCCGTTAACATTTTCCAACGATAACCTAAAATTTGCGATACTTCACGTTCCACAGCATCAAATGAACGACTTGATGTACATAACCATTTATAAAATTCCGATGTCCATTCTGGTGATTGTGGCCAATCCGCTCGTAAAATAACAGCATTACGTCTAATATAAAAATGTATTAAATTTTTTGCATTAAATGCTAATAATAGTACAGTTGCTGTAGAAACCCTCTCGCGTACTATTAGCGTGTTTAAAAGGAAACATTGACGACACATTAGTAAAAGAAGGCTGTCGTTACGTTCATGAAACTTCTTGGGTTGGTAATAGTGCGGTAATGTTTTATGTCCAAATTTACGTAAGGTATCTTTATAGTGTTGAGCAGCCATTATAATCACCTCTGGCTGTAGCTGAAATAAATTAAAAAAAGTAGTCATAATTTACCGCACTTAATCAGGTTTCACTGACTTGACAACTTACTCGAATTAAGGGTGATTCAAATATAATTGAGTGTACAGGTGCTCCTTCTTGCCATAGCAATTCTTTTTCCCGTAAAGCTTCCACTTCTAAATGTACGGCTAATCGACGATTATTCATACGACATTGTCGCCATACACGAGCCGATACTGGTCGCATTGTTGACGAATCACTAGGTGTATAACGATTTTGTACAAGATGTAAATTACGTAATCTAGTATATCCTAATAATTCTATGACATCATCATCAATATTTTGCGGACTGATTATTAATGTCTTAAAAAAAATAAAAATAATTATGTTGAAAAAGCTTTTTTTACGTAAATTGAAAGTTAAAATTTATCAATTCAAAATAGAGCCTAAGACGCTCCTAAGTTCTTTTTCCAGATGGCAGCACGTCCTTAACTGAACACGTGGCATAATTTGACGCTTAAACTTAGCGTCAAGCGTTAGTACAGAGACTATATCAGTAAATTTTACCGATATATTCTCTGGTCAGTATGAAAATCCACGATTGCTAGGAATTACAAAATTTCTTCGTGATTTTTTTCTAACTAATTGGACAGAATGAAAAAATTGCGATGCTTTACATTTTGTATGCACACCGTAATTTATATATTTGAATGCAATGCACTCTAGCTATAAAAAAATAAAACTAAATAAAAAAATTTACCTGTAAATTTAAAAAAACTCCAACATGTAGTAACGGACAAAAAATTTTCGTTGTATTAATCAAAACCAATGTACGTAATTGTGAACATGATTTCGCACATACTTCATCCAATAAATGTTGTGCTTCAATTCGATCTAATAATAAATTAACTAATTCTAAGCGACGCATATTTATTAAATTACACATTAAACGTTTTAATGCTTCCAATAATTTACCACCCGTTCCAAATAATCGTATACGTTCCGTTTCGTTACCAGCTAACATATTACATGGAAATATAAATTTTAAACTTTTTATATTGATACCAACACCTTCAAATTGTCCACGGGGTTCTTCAAGAGCTTGTGCTTGTTCCGTAAACCATGAGACCATGTTCATAAATTCGTATAGATTGTAAAAATTTAACATTGGATCGAATTTTAAGTTACGTATATGCCGACCAATTTTTGTAAGGCATACTGATGTACGTAAATGGTCTAAAACATACTGCAAAAAGAAATTTATTTCATTTCATTTATATCATTCTCTTTTTAGGGTTCCGTCATCAAAAATGAAAAAAGTACCCTTATAATTTCACCGTGCCCACCCATGGCGCAAAAATCAAATTTTAAAAATAAAAAAATGGCCAAAATTTTGTTCAACCGATAATGTCATAAAAATGTATTTAAATTTTACATTTTCAAATCTCGCGCGCAATTTAAGCTTATAATGTAAACTTTTTAGCAAGAACATATATATAAAGGACGTTAAACCTCCTATGCCAATTTCAAAAAAATTTAATTGTTTGAAACTTTTCCCAATCTCAGCAAATGTCAGTATATACAGAGTATTGAAAAAAACACAGCATATTATATTAGTTGTATTTTCTTGTTAAAATAAAAAATTTGTATATATTTTGTGTAATAAAATACACGAAAAATATACCTTTCATTTAAGTACCTGCCATCCTGAATAATAATTGAATCGGCCACGCGTTAATGTTTGATCCGTAAGTGAAAAATTCGACCACACACCAGGCAAATGAAATGCACGAAACCATGAACGACATACTAAACTTGCGTAATATCTTTCACGTATATTTAATTGTGAAAATATTCGTTCCAATAATAAATCAGGTAATTCTGACCAGTGCGAATAATAATCATCATCTTTCTCTTCAACATCGATTGATTCTTCATCAGCTAAATCGATATCGATATAAATTGCTACAAAAAATTTTTAAATATTAAACTTTTCTTTAAAAAAAAATGTATTTTTCATTTTTTTTCATGTTACCTTCATCATCTTCGTTAACTTTCCAGCATCCTTTCTGCATAATGAGTTTATTTTTAATGTATTTTTTTTGTTTTATTTTGATACTACGCCGGTTTTCAGCAAGTTTAAAAATAGCATTTTTCGAACTAATCTAAATATAAATCAAGTACAAGGTAATTATTTAAATTTTACCGCCGTTTGAAGTAGAGGGCATTATTATTCTATTGCTTTTAGGATGCTTTCCATTTACACGTAAATAATTTCTTCTCATTGAATTCTCTCTCTTGTTTTAAATCTAAACAAGGCTATTGTTTAATCCTTACAGATCATATATCAAAAAAAGGAAATTATCCTATTTTTTAGTGGATAAAAATGGTTTTGATAAAGAAATTAAAAAAAACAAAACAATTTATTTTTTACCTTTCCAGTAAGATTATACCTTTCCAGTTTGGTTGAACTTCCTGTCGAAAAATGTAAAAATATTATGTATTAGAAAGTCAGATCTAAGTGAATAAAAAGCGTCCTGTGATTTTTTTAGAGAAAACTATTCCCATTTGTCTCATCCTCGAAATGCGAAGAGGGACAACAAATTTAGACTTTCTCAGATTATATTAGAACAAGTTAAATTTACAAAATTTAAAAAATCTCGAAAAATGCAGCCCTCCAGGTTTATTCCTTGCAGCCCTCTTCAAACCGAACCGATTTTCTTAATCATAGCTAAGAACACTTCCAATTATGTATGTTACCTTTCAAACAAATAAACAATATCAAAATTGGTTCATCTGTTTAGGATGAACAGGTGCCACAGACAGATAGACAATAGACACGCATATAGTGATTAAACTTATAACACCTCTCTTTTTGTGTCGGGGGTTAAAAATAGAAATATTTATGAAAATGGAAATAAGAAATTTTGGATTTTACTAGAATTTCTTTCTAGTTCTAACAAACGTTACTATGGTTACTAATCATATTTAAAAGGATTAAATCTTATGACTAAGAGATAGTAGTAATTAATATTATACTTAATATCTCTTTCATTTTTCAAAATTTGCGAAGACTACACAGTTTTTGCGAAGTGAATTTTTGATAAATGAAGTGAATACAAATATGATCTAAGTGTAAAGGGAAAGTACCTTTATTAAAAATGGCGGCAGATTGAGAACATATGCATTTGATAACTCGAAATTTTGTATTTAACCTTACAAATTAAATCAAAGTGCAAAACACGTGTGAGTGTGATATAAGTTATAGAAAACGAATTTTCATGAAAATGTGAAAAATTTCATAAATGTGAGTACATTCTTATTAATAAAAACATAAAATTAATTCCATAATATCCTAATAGTTAAAATTTCTTTTAGATATACAAAATGGATAAATTCGTAATAAAAACTCCAAAAAATGAAAATTCTGAAGGGACAAATAATGAAGCAGCGGCAAAACTTGCCCAAACCACAACATTACGAAAAATGACATTCGATTCAGATTCAGATGAAGAAAAAATTATCTCTCAAGTGTTAAAAAAACCTAAACCTTTTTATCATAAAGTGGATTCAAATGAAACTCCTCAAAGACGAAAATCAATTAGTTTGTCGTTAAAGAAAAGTTCTCCGAAAAACAATACCGAAATATTATCACAAATTGATGACTATATACCGTTAGCGCAAAGTACTATGATCGATGTATCCCAAAAAGTTAATGATTCTAAAGTTTCTTCCTCACAAATTTTGGGTAAAATATCAGATGAAGAACTTTCTGATTCAAATTTCAAATCGAAATCATGTGATCTGTTAGCTCAATCAGAAAAGTTATTCAATACAGACGATGAATTAGAATTTTCGAATAATGTTAGAAAACAAGTAAAAAATTTGAATACGTCGATCGAAGAAGGTGAAAATGATTTGAAAAAGATCAATGAATTTATTAAAGAAGATAAAAAATTATTTTCGAGTAATGTAGCAAATAATTCGATGTTAGATGATAATAGTCCCATTAGTTCTACGTATGTTATTCAGAATAGCGATTCTAATAGTCCTCGTAAAAATGTTCAAACTACTTCTAGTTCACAAAAAGGCAAAGACTCTGCTAGCCAAGAACATAAAAATTCTGATAAAATCTCTGGTTCTGATAGCGACGATGAAATAAAATCAACTCCACAAAAAAGTATTTTAAAATGTTCGAAAGGAAATCCAAGTCCTATTAAAAAAGCACAAATCTCAGATAGTGATTCTGACAGTAGCGAAGAAAGAACTCCAAGTTCGCGAAAAAGTGTTTTAATATCTTCGAAAAATCCAAGTTCTAACAGAAAAGCACAAATATCAGATAGCGAACCCGATAGTAGCGAAGAAATAAAACCAACTCAACAACAAAATGTTTTAAAATCTTCGCAAGGAAATCCAAGTCCCAAGAAAAAAGCTCAATTCTCAGAAAGTGATTCCGATAGTGAAAGAGAAATTCAACCGACTCAAAGTGTTTTAAAAAATTCTCAACGTAATCAACGCCCTAAGAACAAAGCCCAAATCTCAGAGAGTGATTCCGATAGTGGTGAAGAGATTAAACCAACTCCGCAAAAAAGTATTTTAAAATCTACACCAGGAAATTCAAATTCTAAGAAAAAAACTGATAAATCAGATAGCGATTCCGATAGCGAAGAAGAAATTAAACCAACTCCGCAAAAGAGTTTTTTTAAATCTTCGCAAGAAAATTCAAATCCTAAGAAAAAAACTGATGATATATCAGATAGCGGTTCAGAAAGTGATGAAGAAACAAAACCAAGTCAACAAAAAACTGTAAAACCTTCGGCAGGTAATCTAAGTCCTAAGAAAAAAGCCCAAATCTCAGACAGTGATTCGGATAGTGGAGAAAAAAGAAAACCAAGTCCGCAAAAAAGCATTTTAAATTCCTCGCAAGAAAATATAAGTCCAAAGAAAAAGGCTCAAATTTTAGGCAGCGAATCCGATAGTGAAGAAGAAATGAAACCAAGTCCACCAAAAAACGTTTTAAAATCTTCGAAAAGAAATCCAAGTCCTAAGGGAAAAGCTCAAATATCACATAGCGATTCTGACAGCGAAGAAAAAACAAAACCAAATCCGCAAACAAGTATTTTAAAATCTTCCAAAAGAAATCCAAGCCCAAAGAAAAAGCCTCAAATTTCAGACAACGATTCCGACAGCGAAGAAGACATGAAATCAAGCCAACAAAAAAATGTTTTCAATTCTACGCAAAGAAATCCAAGTCCTAAGGGAAAATCTCAAATATCAGATAGCGATTCTGACAGCGAAGAAAAAACAAAACCAAATCTGCAAACAAGTATATTAAAATCTTCGAAAAGAAATCCAAGCCCAAAGAAAAAGCCTCAAGTTTCAGACAACGATTCCGACAGCGAAGAAGAAATGAAATCAAGCCAACAAAAAAATGTTTTCAATTCTTCGCAAGGAAATCTAAGTCCTAAGGGAAAATCTCAAATATCAGATAGCGATTCTGACAGTGAAGAAAAAACAAAACCAAATCTGCAAACAACTATTTTAAAATCTTCGAAAAGAAATCCAAGCCCAAAAAGAAATACTCAAATTTCGGACAGCGATTCTGATATTGAAGAAGAAATGAAATCAAGCCCACAAAAAAGTATTTTAAAATTCTCAAAAAGTAATTTGCAAGGAAATCCAAAGTCTAAAAAAAATATTCAAAAATCAAATAGTGAATCCGACAATGACGAAGAAATAATACCGAGTCCCCAGAAAAGTATTTTAAAATCTTCGAAAAGAGATCCAAGTCCCAAAAAACCAATTCAAAAAGCGCATAATGATTCATATAGTGAGCAAGAAGATAGAAAATCTTCACAAAAAGAGCCAAATCAAAAAAATAAAAATGTTTCAGGCAGTTCGAAATCTTTGAACAGCAGAGAGCCAAGTCCTCAGAAACAAAAAACATCATCAAAAAAACGACGAGGTGTTCATTTTTCTGAAAGTGAAGATGATGAATCTGAGAAAACAAATAGAAAATCTTCAGCAGCAAAAGATAAAACATCGAACGTCGAAATAGAACATTTAAGTAAATTGATAAAAAGCGAACCCAATTCACAATCTGAAACTGAAACTGAACAGACAAAAAGTATGAATACGTCACGAAAGACTAAATCAAAAAAGATTAAGGATGATGAAAATAAACAAAAAACAAAGAATTCGAAATCTTTGAAAGAAAAAAGTCCCATAACAGCTGTTCATCAAAGCAAACAGGATACCACCTCAGAATCAGAAAATGAAACTAATCAAACTACAACAGCTGCTCAAATCGAGCACGTAAGTAACGAAAGTAAAAATGAGACTTTAAGAACATCGACAATTTACGATAAATTAAAGTCAGTATGCGACGAAGAAGAAAGCGATGATGAAACACACTTTAATTACTCAAATTCATCAAAATTAATAAGTTCTATGGATGAATTTCGGGCACAGAATAAAAAATACCGTGAAATCGAATATGAAACAAATTATAATTTTGATGAAATTGAATCTGATGATGAAATATTTATCATACAATGTCCAAAACTTTTAAATCCAGAACAATTCAAAGGATTAAAAATTGATTTTGATAATAATACGACGCTTGATATCGAAGATACAAAATTCGATTCAACAGTCTCAAAAAATCGAAGTAATATATGTTTAATCGGTGGTTCAAAAGTGTACAATTTAAACGTTGCAGGTCATGTTCGAATCAGTGAAAATTTGGATGCAAATTTAAAAAGACGATCCAAAATCGAAAAATTCAACGATAAAGTTGAATTTCCAAAACAATTAAAAACTCGGCATCCATTATTTGGTTGTGATTTGAAAAAAGTGAATTTAGAATCGAATATTTTGGATAAATTAAATGAAGCGGATTACGTAAAGGCGAAAATGTTACGTAAACAGAAAAAACGACAACGGAAATCAAGTAAATATGAAATTGAAGATTCAAAGAGCGAACAACCAGGAAAGAATGAACGATATTTCGAGTTTAGTCAGTTTTTAAATAATTTAAGTGAAGGTCCTGAAATTAAAAAAGAAAAGAAGAAACGTAAACGTTCGATAAATGTGGATGAAGAGTTATCACCGAAGAAAAAACAAATGAAATTTGATTTTAGTATACCTAGTATCCCATTAAAAACCGAGGACGATGATAAAGACTCGATTGATAATAGTGTGGATAGTGGGGTACAATTAACAGAAGATAACTTTAAGAAAAAGAAAAAGAAGAAACGAAAAGTAGAAGAAGTGGAAGAATGCTTAGAAGATAGTGAATCTGTTCCGAACAAAAAGAAACACAAAAAAAATAAACATAAAGACTTAAGTAATGAGGAAGTTAGTGTTCCAGTTGCTTTTATAAACGAACTAGAAAACTTCAGTAAAAAGAAGAAAAAGAAAAAAAAACATTGTAATGAAAATTGAAATTTAATTAAAAATTTTATTTCATAATAGGTACCTAATTCAATTGTTTTTTTTTATGTTATATCAAAGAGAATATGAAGGAGTGGAAAGTTGTGTACGCTGTCTATGTTTTTTATAATTTTGATCACCATTTTATCTGACGTATGTTAGGAAAATCATGTAGGAACTTGGAAAAATTTTAAAGGGAAAAGTTTCTGATATGTGTCAAGTACTAAACGTGACTCTAGACCTATTAAAATAAATTTTTTAATTTTTAAACTTCGCTGTTTTAGTCATATGACTCCTCTTAAAAGATGATTTTTTTCGCGTTGTATATTTTAACTTTCCATTCTATAAAATACTCTTTGATAAAAATTGTACTGAAAAACAAAGTTTATGCGTAAGATGGCTCTCCTAATAGAGATTACTTCGTACCCTGTGAAATTCGCCATCAATTATTTTCATTTTTTTAATATTAAGTAATATTTAATTACAAGCTTTGGCTGAGAAATTGAGAATTACAAATTTCTCGATCGAAATTTGAGACATATCTTTATTTTAAACTTTTATTTCAGTTTTTTATGTTTTAGAAATGAGTAATTTTGTAGAATTTATTGTGAACTAAGACCAATGCCAAATAGTATCCCTTAAGAAGTAATCTTTAAAAAATACAGCATAAACTTTGTCTGGCTGGAATGTTATTATTGTGCCTTGAATAACTTAAGGATGCAATCTAAAAATCAAAAAGAATTTTAAAAATTGTAAATTATACGAAAAATGCATTATAAAGCATAAAATTATTAATTCACTAATTTCAGAATGTAATACAGTAAAACCTGATCATTTTGAATAATCACAGTGAGGATCAGTCGAGAAAACTGATAGAACCATTAATAGATTTTCATTTTATCTCAAATATAGAGTATTCTAAAGTGTTCGTTCGTTCAATTTTGAAAATCTGACTAAATTTTAAGCAAAAACTAGAGGGTTTATTAATTCGTTTTTGATAATCACCTCCGACTAATAAATTTCAGTTTTTATATAAATTTAATTTCATAAAACCAGGTTTTACTGTACCAAACTTTAATTTCCCGATTCATTTTTATCGATAATCGATTAAAACATCTGTCCCGTTAAAATGAGGAATAATTTAGGACAAGAATGTTTTTGACTTTTATCTTAATTTTCGTTTTTGATGAAAAAAAGTTCGTTACTGAGTAATTCGATCTTAATATGATTTTATATCAGTATCTATAAATCTTGGAAAATGAAGGATCTTTGATTATATAAAATTGTATATAGATCTGCGGGGAAAGATTATGAAACCCATCAAAATAAGAAACATGACTTAGGGAATATGAATTGAAAAAAGATTAAAATTTATTCTTTTTTTTGATTATATTAAACGGGTCGAAATCGATATTATTCGTCCATATATAGTGTACATAAAAACGGTTCCTAAGATAAGACGAAAACTATCGATTAATTTTCTTCGGACTACCACTTTGAAAACTAAAAATTTTTCATATCCATGTTCACAAGAAAAAAATATTCTAATTTTGATCGAGTTGGTGCTTACTTATTTGACGATGTTTTTCCGAAAAATATTGAATTTAAAAACCTCTCATTTTTCAAGAATTCATGCATACTGATCTTAATCCTATCCAATTTTTAAATCACACAATAAAGTTAATATTTTTTGATAATAAAAGCTGTTTATTATTATATTTTAAAAAAGCTGTAGGTATTTAATTGTTAAATATTTTTTCATTAAAATAAAATTTATTCTAGAAAATACATTGCTACAAAGGTTTATTATTTATTTTATATTCTGCAACATTGAAATAATTTTCAAATGATGAAAACTTCCTTCGGCATTCTCTACCTATGTTTATGAATGTGTCAAATCCGCGACTACTTACGATATCAATTTTTATACTTTCGAAGATCATCTTGAAATCTGACAAAAAGTAGCAAAGTATACTTGTTTCGAAAAAAGGAAAATGTATCATGTCAGTCACATAGTTTGCATTTTATAATTAATCAGTATTAATATTCAGCTAATACTGGTACACATTTTATTCCCTTCATTCCAATTAGAAAGCGATAAAATAAGGTAATTGATCCATGATTTTAATTATTACAAGCTTTGATTTAGTTTTATCTCTACTAAATCGGATGACAATGCATTTTATAGTAAGTATAACCTGATTTTCCCATTGCTTCCACCATATTTGATATACATAAGTTTTTATGCCTTGTATGTATGAAATATATATCAAGTTATACTAAGTTTAGTCCCAAGTTTATAACGCTGAAAAATATTGATGCTTGAAGAGATATCAAGCTGTAATTTTTATAGCGTGATCAGGACAAAAAAAAAGTGAAGTTGAGTTGAGTATGACCCATATTATAAACCGTTAGAGATAGAACAAAAGTTTAAATGTAAGAAATGTTCCTTATAAAAAATAAACAACTTATGTTTAAAACATTTTTTCATAAACATCATTGTTTAACCGTGAGGGCGCAATTTAGAACTAAACTTTGGTGTAAATTTTCTCTAAAACTATAAAAGATAGAGAGTTGAAGACTTGCAGGTAATTTCAATTAGTGGTCTTGTGAAAGATTCTCGAAAAATGAAAGAAAATTCTAGAAAATAGCTTCGAAAAACTTCGAAAACCCAAAATGCGACTGACAATTATTTAAGGACTTTTGATTTTTTTTACCACTTTTCTACGAAATTTGTTGTTTTTAGCCACGGTTTACGGTAAGTATGGGAGTGGAATTCCTCACGGGTCGAGCTAGTTTCTTTTATTAGCGCTTTACGGACATGCTGCCAAAGGAAAATTATATGAATTAAAATTATTATGAATTGTCAATAATTCAAATTATTGAATTCAAGTTATAATTTCAATTTTTAAAAAATATAAATATTTTAGATTTGTAAAAATGTTTGTAGAACAATGAGCGAAATAATTACTAATGGTGTTTATTTATAAATAGGAAATAAGGTTATACGGTGAATGTGTTCTTTACAGTTCTTTGTCCTCGTAACATAGCATAGAAATACAAACGTAACACAGAATATACCGTGCGTTTGAGAAGCATCTAGGGATAGAACTTTATGTCTGTAGTATGACTGAATACAGAATACATTCGTTTAGTAATGCATCTAAAAGAGTAAGGACTACAGATACGATAAACAGATACGATAGGTCAAGCTGTTGTATGCGTCCAGAGAGTGGGAGATTTGTTGCATACAATTTTTTTTTCAATCATCAGTGCTACTGACTTATCGTATCTGTAGTCCTTACTCTTTTAGATGCATTACTAAACGAATGTATTCTGTATTCAGTCATACTACAGACATAAAGTTCTATCCCTAGATGCTTCTCAAACGCACGGTATATTAACAACGAACGAATTCGAACGTTTGAAAATATACAGGACAATTTTATATACTCATTTTCTCTTTAGGTGAATGAACACATAATAAATGTTTTATACACAAGGACATTGAAACATTTTATACAATTAAATTTATTTTCGGAAAATGTTTTTCTTTTTACGTCTATATACAGATTAATGGCGTAGTATCAAGTATGTGTACTGTAGAGCAGTATTTCTTGAAACTTAATTTGTCGTATGAAAAAATATTTTTTATAAAACAAACAAACAAACATCCTTACTTATAAATTTATAGTATACTACCTTGATTCTCGCCCGCTTCACTGGGCTTAAAAGTAAAAACCACCGCTTTATAGCCTCCACTTCTCTTGATCACACTTATCCCGCTTCCATAACTCTCGAAGGAATTGTTTTACAAAGAAATTAAAATCAGAAAAGATGGCCATGAATTGTTTTACATTTAATATTTTAAATTCGTACAGAAAGATTTAATTTATGGTTCAAAATGATGATCATAGATGGAGTAGTAAAATGACAAATTTAATTTAATTTTTTTAATACCGTTCTTTATAAATTATAGCTCGCTCATGTGTTATTTTGATGTATGATCTATGTTGTTGAACAGTTCCATTCAAATCCATTTGACATTGAATGTCAAATTTTCATATCACAAAATGTTTTACATAAAACATCGTGATTTTACTGAACTTTTTCGCTTTTGACTTAAAAAAATATTGATCACGTATCACTTTACATTTTTTCTTACGAATCTACAATGGATTTGACCTAAGCTATTACCTCAGTTGTTGGCATGCTTAAAATCGTTTGACACTCAGTCTATGTAGCTGTAATGTCAATGGTATATATAGAGGTTGTGTGATGCTCACAACATATTTTTTTATTATTTAAATTTTAGCAAGATGTAAACATCCATTTTGGAAATGATATTTACTTTATACATTTTTTTAAATATGTTTTGGCAAATAATATTTAAGTTTATTTATATCTCAAATATTTATTCCCATTTGCGTCAAATTTATCGATTACACCATTTTTGTTATTATGACGATAATTTGATTTTCTTTGTTAGTTTAAATGCTTTTGAGTATCGAATTTAGGATTTTTTTGAGAATTTATCTAATTTAAGAAATTTTCAATTTGGGATATCATTTTTTTTGATAATACACTGCAAAGTTTCAATTAAATTTAAAAAAGTATCATTTTAAACATATAGGCGTAACTATAGTAGCTCAGTTGGTTCAGGCATAGCCAATATGTAATGTAATATGTAAAATTTGTTGAAAATAGGATGTATTTTGGAAAATTCTAGATAAATATTTACTCATTTAAAATTAAAATAGATTTAAAAAAATTTGTTATGGTATTGTAATTTTTAATTAAAATTTCTAATGATTTAAGATAGTTAAATTGGAGGTACCATTCTTCTTATTATACACGAGCCATCTTCTTTTTCTGCGTATTATTTTAAGTTTTTTGTTGCATAACAGGTGAAGGCCAAGGACACACATTTTGTTACTTTATTTGTGAGCTAAGAATTAACACATTTCATGAATAATTCACTATAAAATATAAACAAATATATTGCGTAGATACAATAAAAATGAATTTTACTAATTTTTAGGCACTTTGAGTGTACAAGCAAGTTCCTACCATTCTGGATACCAAATTAAATACTTCTAAATTAGTAAATTAATAAAAGTATTTTAATGCATTATCAAGGATAAAATAATTTTTAATTTTCTTTATTTCCAAATTCAAATTTACATTCAGTAGCAACTCGGAACAGCATCGGTAAAAGTTTTTAACAAAATAGTCAATGAGTAAAAGTAAAAATAAAAGAATGACTGAAAAACGAAGAAATGCATGAAGCTTTTCGCAAAAATTTTAATTATTATAAAATTCAATGGTCGAGAAATATTTTTGTATCTTCTCACCCTAAAAATTTGAATTCGAGAGCTAAAAATACATGAAAATGTAGAGTCATAGACGGACCTCAATCAGATGTAAAATATCTTCTGGTACTCAAATTAAATTAATATAAATATCATATTTTGTTTTAACATAATTGTCTATTTTTTGATTTGTAATGATCCTAATTATGTACGTGCTAATTAATAATTATTGGAGGACATATTAAACTTAATATTAGAGTTTTATGTAAATATCTATACTTAAATATTATATCAATTGCCTATATGTGATTATAAAATGAAATTGTCATCAAATCTTACCTTCTTCTATACAAATCATAGAGATAATATCATAGAGCTGTAGAGACTAGTGATGTGCCGAATGTTTTATTTTGTACATTCTTAAATGTGAATGCGAATGCAAATATTTATCTCTAATATTCGCGAATGCGAATGTTAATGGGGAAAGAGCTTCAAAATTTTTATTTCAAAAGTTAAACATATCTTTAATTTAATTACTAAAAACTTAATTACACAATATTAATAATTCTAGTTATTAATAGTTATTTTTTTAGTTAGTTATTCCATCTTATTTTATCAATTGTGATATTCTATCAATTGTGTGTAAATCCAGAAAACGAATTACCAAGAAAGCTTTTTGGCGATACGGAGGTGCAAATATAAAAATTTTCACTACAATCTAAAAATTTGAAATAAATGTAAAAATTTAGTTTAATAGTCTGTGTATAGACGTAATGTGAGAGTTTTATAGAGATTATTTTGTTATTATGATAAAATTAACCTTGAATTATGTAAAATAATTTTAATCATTTTGGAATTGGCAAAAATGAAGCATCAATTATAATTTTTTGGTACGCATACTCAAATTTTTTTTATGTAGATACAACATACAATTTATTTAATTAATATGTTAAATTGATTAAATAATTTATATGTTTTTGTTTTTTTACCAGCCATTATGAGACTTAAGTAGGTACGTCAAAATTGAAAAAAAAATTTGAGCAAATTTTTTTGTCTTCGATGTGGATGAAAATAGATTTTTGTCAGTAATTTTCACCTAAAAAAATGAAAAAAAGGATTCGAGGCTTAGTGTCACTCAAAATTGGGCATCAAGATTGATATCCCGGAGCATGAAAGAAAAATTATCATTTCCTTCCAAAAAATTTTCGCGATCCACGATTGATTATCCGGGGTGGTTCAATAAGTTTATTAAGAAACCAAACTTTTACATTTGTTTCAATTTTTTCTGAAGTATATTTTCTATAAGTCAAAGTACCTCATGCTTGATACTTTTAATAGCTTTTGGATTCGAACCCGGGTCCTCGGGGATGTCTTTTTGTAACTTGGACCACCTTGTATTATATATTCTAACCTGAAATAAAGGTGGAAGTAATAGATGTAATTATTTACTAGATACGTTCCTGATTTATTATGTATCTCCTGTAACACGGTTAAAAGATGAAAATATTTACATTTGATAAAATTGTGTCGACGGTGTTTTGGATTATTTTTAGAAAATATATTTTCACGGGGAAGGAAGTGTGAATAAAATATTTTTGATAAAAAATATTTGCATGGCCTTGAATTTAAATCTATTTGTGATACTATACATTGAATTCAAAATAAAAAAATATTTATACAATTTGCGATTAATAATAAGTATAATTTATATTAAGAGAAATAAAGAGTGATACAATTTCAGTTTCTTATTTTTGCAACTCCATAAATTGCAACTCCATAAATTGCAACTCCATAAATTGCAACTCCATTTACCTACTTATCTCTGAGACTATTGCGCCTGAAATTTTGAACAGTCAAAGAGATCGTTATGAAAAATCCTTTGGTAAAGAGCTTTTGCGGTTCGTCTTTAGTTCTGCAGTCAATAGGGAATTGGAGTAAATTTTTTTTATCACTTCTGGTGAAAAATTCTCACTGGACGTGCAGAAAACTGAAGATATTTTTTAAAAATCTTTATACAAAATATGAACGTTTAAAATTTCTAATCAAACAAAGAGGAAGATACCAACAAGTGACGTCATACGTTGGTATCGCCATAGAGTTTACATATAAAACTTTGTTTTGCTAAAAAGAGATGGGCAATCTTTGATTGCTTATAACTTCTTCGTTTTTAAATCAATTTTAAGTTCACATCCAAATTTTGTCTTAGTATCAAGTCTAGTTTTACATTTTTATGGGTAATTGGATTTTAATACTAAGAAAAAGTCTATCTAGCGATAGAAAAAAGAACTATTGTTTGCAACGCCCATAGATTCATAATATTTGACGGAAATGCTTGTTTACAATCTGATAAACCATACGCACGTATAAAAGAATACAGCACATTAAAATGTATAAAAAAAGTAGGTATCTTTTGCCTTTTAATTCAATGAAAAAATCGGCTTTTTTTAAGTATGATTTCCATTTTATTTACTCCTGGCGCTGACATCGTAGTGTTAAAATCGAATATGGCCAATTCGACATCAGAATTATCCCCTATTATAGATTACCTACTTTGTATACATAATTTTTAAAAGTATGGTTTGAAAAATTGACCATTCTACCCCCTTTACCGCCGAAACTTGAAGCATGGTTCACATTAAAGAAAGTCTTCTTATAATGTAATATTTGTTTATATAAAAAACTTTTAATTTTCGAGGTTCATTTTCTCATGAATACGACAAAATAGAATTCGACAGCATAATCAGTAAGTTCATTTTCAAGGCAGTGCTATGGCGGAACCCTATTCAGTACCTCACCTCGATTTTGATCGGTTTTTCCAACTATTAATAGATTTTGAATATCGGTGTTTAAAAAAAAGTTGAAATTAATTCAAAAAATTACATCAGCGAATTTAAAAAAATATATTTTCAAGCATAATATGATAATTTTATTGAAAATAAAGCAATATTTGTTTTATAATAAACGTTTTATTAAAAGAAATCACGCATTTACACCACATTTCATGCAACGTGTTTTCTTATTTCTTCTAATTTTATGTAGGGTAAAGTTGCGTAAGTTGGATATATACAACAAAAGCGGTCCTAAAATGAATACAATTTTAAAATTTTATCAATATTTGACAACTTTTTGTTGGTTTCAGTCAGCATTTATGATACTGATCATTTTTAACCTCCGAAACTAAAAAAAGGGTTGTTATAAGTTTGATCGCAGTGTGTGTGTGTCTGGCTGTCTGTCTATGGCATCGTAGCGGTTGAACCTATTTTAATTTTTTTGTTTCGTTCAAAAGGTAATTTTATGGAGAGTGTTCTTAGCTATGTTTCAAGTGCAAGTTTAGGGTTCTGTCCCCGGTAAAACTAAAAAATTGGCGATGATCTTCTAAATCGGTTCAGTTTGGAAAAGGCTTTGGGGAAAAAGGTAATTTAATGGAGATTTTTCTTGTATATGTTTCAAGTGCGAGTTTAGGGTTCTGTATCCGAAAATTTGTCGGTTTTTTTTTTAAAATTTTGTAATTTTCACTTGTAGATACCGAGCTGATAACGAAATATGCAAGAATAAACAAGCCAATTGATATTTACAATATTTTCTATGTGGAGCTTAATTACGAATAAATCTCTGTATAAAGGGACACAGGGGCACTGTAAAATCTCGTACCATCTTTAAAATTTGGGTACTAAAAAGACAGTGTCCCTGGTTGTAAGAAAAATTGACCAGAATTTCGGGTTTTGTGGTAAAAATTACCTTTACCAACTTTACCTTTCATTAAATATTATTGTAAAATTTCGATTTTTGGCAAAATATTTATATTTAGTCTCGTTGGCGATAGATTTTTCAAATTTTTAATTCTTTGTTTAAATAAATATTTAGTTAAAATATTTATTCAATGAAAAAATTTTGTAAAAATTTCGTAATATTTATAGTACATAGTAATATTTATAGTACAGTTCATAAGACGGAAAAATGAAAACAAAGAAAATTTGGATAATATTCACATTTACGAGTTTCTTCGAATATTCAAGCATGGGAAATAAGTTTTAAGTTTTTAAAATTGGACTAAGTCTAAATCAATTCGAAAGTTTTAGGGGAGGTTGCCCGATTATTTAAATAAATTAATGACTTCAAAAGTAGGCAGATTTAACATTGATCTTATGGGAAAACGGTAGATGGATGATTGTGATGGGATGGTGTAGTGCATGGTATATACATGAAGGAGGTGCACTCAGCCTCTGAAAATAATTGAGGAGCCGATAAATGTAATTATCTACGGAAAAGGTGGTAAAACACATATATGGTATCACAATGGGTTCTATAGCCTAACTGTCTCCTTCGTGGACAGCCAATATAACCTAACCTAAGACTCGTTTTATTTGAAATTGACTCTAAACAAAAAATATTATTTATAATTTTCATAGTAAAAGTGTTTTTCACTCTTTTTCACGTATAATAAAATTAATTTTATAATCATTAACACAAGTAGAAAATCAGACAGACAAATAGATCGAGCAATGAAATTAACCACCAACAAAAAATATATATATTTTTTTATTATTATATTTTACAAGACGTAGTAAAATTTTGACGTAGTTGGCACGAAAATTTTCTTTTTGAATACATATTATTTTGTATAAAATTTATGTATTTTTAAAAATTGTTTAAGGTAACAAAATGATTAAAAAAAATTTGTTTTATTACTTATTAATAGCAGATAAATATATAATTTACAAAGTGGCTCAAATTATTGTTACACGTGCTTATTTCTTTATTATGAAGAACACTGATACAAAATAACCGAACCACTGTTGATATTTTTATAACAAGGAAATATATCTCAGAGTCAACGATCTCAATACTTAAGGTAGTATGAGCATCAAGACAAGTTTAGACTTGTGGTTGAAATTATTTGTACCTTATTATCAACTTTGATGATGAATTCTGTTATAACTTCATGAACGTAGACGAAAAATAAGAAAAAAATTTTTCGTTATCTGTCTTAGTTTTCGAAATATCGAAAGCTAAATTACTCAACAAAATTTTCAATTTTCGATATTTTGAAAATTACCTCCGATATCGAAAAATTTTATTCTTATTTTTCGTCTTGCATTGTCAAGTTATATTATAATTCACCATCAAAATTGGAAATATATACAATTTTTTAATTTGTGTCCCCACTACCGTGCTATGGTTTTAACTTTAAATAGTTTCTTTTCCACCAACTGGTTTTGGAGAAATCTATGAAAACATATCCATCTATCGTTTTCCCATAAGACCAATGTTAAATATGCTTACTTTTAAAGTCATTTATTTATTTAAGCCCCGCTCTTCTAAAATTTTCAGAATTGATTTAGACTTAGTCTAACTTTCTATTAAAAAAAATGAAGCCGTTTATCCAAATTGCCCTGGCGCTCGTTCAAATTATTTCTTACTTTTTAGTACAATAAAAGCTTGTCCCTAAAAAAAGTGTTTGCAAATGATATTGGTCAGCTAATAAGCTAGACCTTAAGTGTCATTTTTCTTCGATGAAATTTTAAAAATTCAATAGAATTATCAATGTATTTTATTTGCTTGAATTATTATTTTGTTCGCTATTGTTAAGTCAAAACCAATACATTATATAAAAATGTTCAACCTTGAGAAAGTTTTGAATATTATTTGACTATGAAATCAATTTAACAACTCCAAAAACAAAAATTCAATTTGTATGCACAAAATTTGTTATTTAAACAAATTTTTTATTTGTGATAATCTGTTTGAAATATTTGTTATCGTTTATGGTACCTGACTTAAGGCCTGCCACACACTGATGCAGTTTAAACGTAGTTAGACAAAACGTTTTGCTGTAATTACTTAAAACTATTATTTTTATTTAATTGAAAACTATTCTTTATAATTGGAATCATACAGGTCAAAATGTTTACTACCAAAAATCTTTTCTTGTGGCACGTTACAATATAATCCTTTACGAAGAATTTAAGTCCCGAATCGTTTTTCTAGGCCATCTTAATTCTGGGAAATGGCTGATTTAGAAAAAGACCTTTTCTTCCCAAAATTTGCTATAAAACTCGACAGTTTTTTATTCGGCAGTGCTAACATTTTGTGTTAATTACAAATAATTATAATACTAATTGAACCAACCGTTCGCATGCGAAAACAAAAAACGATGGTTTTCGATGAAATTTCGCTATTTTCTCGGAGAATGACCAACGAAATCATATCCAGCTAATGTCATTCGATAGGTTTTTTTATTCTCTATAACTTTGCCATTTAACTTTTTTTTTTTATAAATGCGAAAAACCGTTTTTTCGACTTTTCCGATTTATTAAGTTTTGTTTTGCACTAAGTGCAATTTTTCTTAAAATTTTTCTTCTAAACGACCAAATTTTTCTTTCTGGCTAGTAATCTGCCTGGACTTTATCATTGGGTCATTCATAGGTCACTCTCTGAACAATCAGCCTGAACGTCATTTAAATGAATCATGCAATTTTGATAAAGATTGAAAAACTAAACTGGTTCAGGGAAATATGTGGCGAAATTATTCAACAAGTATCCTTATTATTTTACTAGCTTAGAGAGCTATTAACCCAAATTCAACTAAAACCTTCAGAAAATAATAAAAATTATATAGATGTCGTAAAAATATAAGGTCATCAAAGAAAATATAACAAATTTTCAATATGTGTCTGGTTTTCAAAAAAGTGATCTGTCCAAAAATTTGCTCTGGTTTTTTTTTTATATCTATTAAATTATAACAATTTTTGAAAATAAAATTGTCAATGACTATTTTATTAGAAAAATGCGAATAATTGGTATTGATAATAATTAATCATAAATATCTTGAAAGAACGTGAGTCTCAATTATGTTTTTGACGTCATTTGAGATAATTCCTATCTTATTCTATCATCTTTTACCAATAATTTTACTTCACAATTATCTAAATTTTAATCAATGTTTTTCAACTTGATTGTACTGCTTCCGAAACATTCGAATTGATTCAGTTCAAAGAAGCTTCTAATCAAATTAAAAATTCTCAATTTTTCATGAAATTATAAAACAATTTCAAGTGATGATGTATATACTTTGTGCGAGCTTTCAGGTTCACCCCGGGAGCTAAGAACCTTACAGTATATAATTCCAATACTCCCGAAAATTTTAAAAGCATTTTTATGATTTTTTTTGTTACTGAATCGAAATTTCGAGATTATCGACACACAATCTTGTCCAATTCTTTTTTGTTGCACTTGAAATGGATTTTTTGCGTATTCCTAAACAAGTTGCTACTAATTTGAGGAAACTAGTTGCTTAGTAATTTGTAAAAAAGAAAAATTTTTCATGAATCATATTTATAACAGTTCTTGGTATTAGTAGTGTACGCGTTTAACGAACTAAACACACAGACTAACAGACTCTGTATACTGCAATCATTCGTTAATATTCGTATTAATATTTATAAAAAAACACCTACATTTCTTTGTTTCTTTGTTCTTTTAACTAGTAATTTATTTTAATAGGCAATCGAAAAGCTCGTTGAAAAATCAACAATACTCGTTTTTTCTCACAAACGGAACACGGACTTCGTGGGTTTAAATGAGATCCTTGAAGAACACAAATGCCTATTTTTATACCATGTATATATGAAATATACATAGTATATTAAGTTTCGTCCCAAGTTTGTAACGCTTAAAAATATTGATGCTACGAACAAAATTTTGGTATAGGTGTTCATAGAATCACCTAATTAATCCATTTCCGGTTGTCCGTCCGTCCGTCCGTCCGTCTGTGGACACGATAACTCAAAAACGAAAAAAGATATCGATCTGAAATTTTTACAGCGTACTCAGGACGTAAAAAGTCAGGTCAAGTTCGTAAATGAGCATCATAGGTCAACTGGGTCTTGGGTCCGTAGGACCCATCTTGTAAACCGTTATAGATAGAACAAAAGTTTAAATGTAAAAAATGTTGCTTATAAAAAAATAAAAAACCTTTGGTTGAAACATTTTTTTGTAAACATCACTGTTTACCCACGAGGGCGTTAATTAGGTGCAAATTTTATGATATGTATTAAGGAATATCAAATTGAATATCTTTTGTTATTTACGTGACGTCAAAAAAACAAACGATTGCGCATCAACACTTGCGCATTATATGAGAATATCAGTTAAATATGTCAGATATGTATGTATGTGAAATGTGACAGAGTTATCAACACTGCCTATACATGGTATTTCAACAATTAACTCAGTCAATTGTTTGTTTTCACTTGTTTTTTTTTTAAATTGAAAAATGAAAATTTTGGACTTTTTTCATAGATCAAGTATAAGAATGATTTTCTGTCTCAATCGAGACGTTTTAGATGAATTGCCTCATCAATTGCTATCGTACAGAACTTCAGAAATTCAGAAATAATTTAATGAAAATGGAAACGATTCAGGAAGTGTTTAAATACTTGTTGAGCCAAAATTTTTTCCTCGTGCAGTATTTTTACAGAAACAATAACCGCTTGTTATTTATTTCTAACTATTCCCGTCACTCTCAGAGAATAAAGTTTGAACTCTTTGACCTTATTTAACGAATTATATGATTGTTCGCAAGAAGGATATTATACTGTGTACTGTATTGAGGGAATAGTAATATTAGAAACAGTTATGGCGGACGAGTCAATGCAGTATAGGCGTCAGATTCATACTGGTTGACGATACTCACAAAATTTCTGGTGGGTGGCCCTATTCAATACTGTAATATTACTTATGCTAACATAGATATTCAAATCAGAAATTTTTGGCTTAAAAATTTCATAAATTTAACAGTATTTTGGCAAAAACTTATATTTTACTAACTAAATCAATGGTAAACTCAGATCCTGGGTTCAAGATGTTTTTTCAAATCGTGAGACGTTTTTGTTCGTTTATTAAACTCTTCAATTAAAAATGCCTCTAATATATCCATAAGTTCATCTTACCAGGTCCGCATTGAGCCAGTTCAAGGAATTTGGCGCAGAAGATATATCTTTGAGTTGGCTAGACTCTGCGGCGAAGTAAATATTACAATTTTCGAACTGATGATGACAAGGCTAGATGGTTAAAAGATGCACAAGATTTTAGTAAGAGAAATTGGCGAACACTATGCCGTTATAGAGAGAAGTGGGCGAAAATTTCGAAACATGTCAAGGCTCAGTGTGGGATCTACCGCTAAAATGGTGATGTTAAGATCCACATGATACACTGAATATCGTACATCGAATCCACAATGAAATTATATGTGATACAACACACAACGATCAATGTGTTTTCGATTCTGTAATTAAATCAATCGAAACGTTGCGCTATGGCTGTCTCCATGCTGTATGTTAAGCCACGTGGTTTATGTTTATTTTTAATAATGAAATACGTTCATTACCACCACTAGTTAACTATAATTTGATGCGTTATAATTATAATATCGTTACTTTACGTTCATCGCAACTAAATACATCATCGTGGAGATAATTTCAGTTTAAATAAATCTATTGTCTATAAATATGAAGTTAGAGTTGGTACGAATTACAATGAGTCTTCAATTCGCACTTCTAATTTTGTTTATTTGGGTGTACAAGTTTTATTTTCATAATAAATTTATACAGAGTATTTTATTTCATAATTTAGAAGGTATTAAAGAATGAGCCTAGAAAAGCCCAAAAAGTTATTAAAGAATCATGTAAAAGGCGCTCATTAATTTACATAGTCTTAAAGAAAAAAATTCGATTTTTTGATAACACAATCCAATTTGATCCGATTTTATTGGAATTTTTTTTGAAACCCACTAATTTCGGGTTATTCTTTTCAGCTGTGATGCCAGTTTTTCGCTAGCTATCACTTATTTGCTTAATTCCGGGACTAGGCCTCCACATTCTTGAAACCTATTAGAGGTAGGTTAATTTTGATAACAAATTTGAAAAGTTTGGCCTAAATTTAGTGGGATTACATACTTGGTTCATCAAAATTGGATAAAATTTGGATGTGATAGAGCAAAATTAAATTTTTTGTGTTCTGATGACGTCACAAAGTTAAAAAATTTGATTTTTTTTTTATAACACAGGCAAATTTGACCCGATCTTACTGGATTTTTTTTTGAAACCCAATAATTTTGAGTCATTCTTTTCAGATGTGATGTCAATGTTTCGCTAGCTATTACTTATGTGCTTAATTCCGGGACGAGGACTCCACATTCTTGAAACATATTAGAGATAGGTTAATTTTGATAACGAATTTGAAAAGTATGACCCAAATTTAGTAGGATTACATGCTTGGTTCATCAAAATTGGATAAAATTTGGATGTGATAGAGCAAAATTAGTAGGATTACATACTTGGTTTATCAAGTATGACAACTTTTCTTTAAATTCGCGATGCGCGTACCCGTAAGCTTTAGATGGCATTAGAAATTATATTATAAACTAAGTATGAACTTACAGGCAACTGCAATTTTATCTGTTTGCCACGCGGTTAACTAGTTACCTTCCTCCTTATATTTCTGGCCATGACTATTTGTGGCAAATTCGTGTTATTCAGAGATGTTGTGAATCGTTTCAGGACTCTAAATACCCGGAACCATCCTGTTTTCTGTTCAGCTCTACATCTGGATGTCATTTCTTTGAATGTATTTCCTGTTTATGTACAAACTAGAGCATCGAAGTAACCGATTTGAGGAAGTACCAAAAGAAATCTTGTTACATGTTGTATACCTATTCGATTCTTTGGATTCACTTCATAAATTAATTATTTTGAATCGATAAATTTTTCAACAAAAATACGCATTTGAAAAAATTTTATAAGTGCGACAAATAAGTGGGATGGAGGGGGCTTGCCAGAATAAATATAGGAAATGGCTAAGTTTACTTTTTTTTCTGTGACCTAGAAATGAAATATGTACTAATTTTTTTATTGTATATCTGTTCTGTATCCTAAAAACTAAACTACATTTTTATTTTCACCTCATCGTGGCGGCACCGTTGACTTTGATAAAAATATCAAAATGCAAAAAAAAAAAATAATACAGGAAATAAATTTTATATTTAGCACAAACAAGCCAGTCGTTAATTTTATTAAGACTCTCGAATTCGATGTGAGTGTGTCTAATGTTAGTCTATCGGTTCGTCCATCGGCCCGTTTCGCCATGCCACGCCGTATACAATTTAATATTATGTTGTATAAATTATATTTAGAATATTTTATTTTTATAAAAAAATTGTAAATTTTTTATCGCCACGTGGTCAATTTTGTTCTACGTTTGATTAAAAACAAAAAAGTTGTAAGAATTTAATCTTGAATTTTTGACAAAACATACTTGAATAAAAATTTTTTTTTATAGAACTGTACTTACGTCATAACGCAGTTTATTACATCAATCAAATCTAAGCAAAAAGAGCAATAAAAATAATAACTTGCGTCTTTCTGGGCATGTCAATATCATCCTCCTACAGTAAAAACTTTGGAACTCCTATCGTTTCTGCCCAACTTTCTGTGCTCCTTCAAAACGATACGTCGTAAGATAATGAGAAATCTTGATGTTCCATTTTCCCACTTCTGAAAAGTATATCAGTTTTAACTAAATTGAGAGAAAATTTGTAAGATTTGCGCGACAGATAGAAAAATTCTTTTTTATTTTTTGAAACAGTCATGATTTTTCGGTTTATAGATTGAATAATGGATAATCCTGATGTCGAATTGGTCATATTACCCATAAAAATGTAAAACTAGACTTGATACCATGACAAAATTTGAAAGTGAAATTAAAATTGATTAAAAAACGAAGAAGTTATAAGCAATCGAAGATTGCATTCAAAGGTTGCCCATTCCCTTTTAGCAAAACAAAGTTTTATATGTAATCTCTATGGCTATTCGCTCCGTGCGTGAGTTTCGTTTCCATGGTAACGATACACTACTTTAATTATAGAATTGTATGGATGCATATATAATTGTATGGATTGCATTTAAGACTTACATTTAAAATTTAATATTCTTGTCTCACAAATTTAAATAAATAATTATGATAATTTACATTTGAAAAATAATATTTGTTCAATTTGATTTCTTATTTTCACAATTTTCAATGCATTAAGTTTAATTCATTCGTGTTTTTCAATAATTTTAATTTGACATTTCTATTTCATTAACATGTAAGGAATTGCAAATTAGTCATAACAGCGCCCTTTAACTCCAAAATTTTTCACTTAAAGCGCTGGCATCGATTTTATTGTCCCTACCATGACTACGCACACAACGAATACCCACGTATGAAGTCACTACTGGGTATCTTCCTCTGTATAATTAGGAATTTTAAACGTTCATATCTTGCATACTAGTAAAAATTTTTAAAGCCAACTTCATTTTTCTGCACGTCCAGTGAGAATTCTTCACCTGAAATGATAAAGAAAATTCCGATTAGTCCGATTTAGCCTATGATGATCGAAAAACTGTTGTTAGAAAGAATGCATTTTTGTTGACTTCGAGTTAAATAAATACCACGATACTCAAAATAAAATTGTATAGGTATTAAGAAATTCTATTTTTTTTTTAAATAATTAAAAAACATACAACAGACTTATGCATTTCGCTAAATATCGTAACGATTTACATATTCATACTTTCCTAACTTTGTAAAGAATGTTTGTAATATGTTATATGAATAAATTTAGCTACTGACGATGGTTGCGTTGCAAGAAGATCAAGATTTAGCAAAATGTAGGTCTGTTACATTTTTGCCAGGATTACAAGTGGCTGAAATAAAAATCTCATTTTGGAAGGAAACATGTAAATTTTCCAAGTTTTAGAAGTTTACGTAAAGTGCGTCAGTTTTTGTATACCTAGCAAATTAAAAAATTACATTCTTAATCAAAAATTCCGCCGTCTTGGAACCAATCTTTTGTGAAATTGCCAGCACTCATACCATTAAGATCATACAAATTTTGATAAAAATAATAATCTTTTTTTGCTAAAATTATCAAAAATTTATAACCTTGGTACAATTAAGATATTATATTTTTCAAGAGAACAAATTTGTTTAATTTTCTTTTTACAGTCTTAAAGTCACTTATTTTTTATGAATCAAAAAATGCCTTATATTATTTTTAATAAAGCTCATTTATAATTATTGTATGATGCACAAAGCATGCGTAAATCACCAAAAAATTCGCTTATTTTCAATTATAGGGTCGAATTTATTATCCTCATAGCCGAGGATGACAAACATGAGATCTGAGACATTCTTTACTTTTGCTTCCTAGATGTGTAATATACTATTTATTTTTACAGGAAGCTGCTAGCTTTACACATAGCCGGTGCTACCTTCATGAAATCCACAAAAACCAACATGGTTTTAACAGATTAATTAAAATTTAATCAGTGACCATCCACATCATTATCTACAGTACAACAACCTTTTCAAAAAGCTTTTTAATATCGTATAGTACAATGACCAACAACGGTAAGTGATCAATACATTTTTTTACTTTGAAAATCATTTCATTTGTTCTAAATTTATTATTTCACGGAAAATTTTCATGAAAAAATTCTTTACAACTAGGTACACTACTTGCCAAATAAATCATTTAATGTTTCCTGGTAAAATTAAAATAAAAAAAATTATAAATTAACATGTGTCAATGACGTTTTTACCCTTTATCGGTTTCATTAAATATCGAAAGACAGCTGCAAATGCGAAATCCCCCCCAAAAAAAACTTAAAAGTTTAAAACAGTTTTCAAAGTTTTCAAAATTACCAAAATATAAAATCAACTACCTTGTCTCGTTAGCAGCTTTTCGAATTCCACTTAGAAAGTGAGTATTACTATATTTCCCAAAGGCGGTTATTGTGGGATATCCAATTATGAAGAATTTCAATTTATCAAAGACTCACAGCGGGATTTAATCACAGTTAAAATACCAAAATCAAATTTTTTTTAACGAATTTTATTTTTTGAAAAATTTGACAGTTACGCCAATCAAATCCGGCATTAGTGTCGCAAAACGCGATGAGAAGCTGCTTTTTTGGTGCGTTATTTGAACCCCTTAGGGGGTATGTATGAAACTACATTTCGTAAACAAACAAAAATTATGCTACCTGCGTAATCCGTGAAAAACTGCAAAATTTTCGGACTTTTTTCAGTTCAGTTCAAAAACTATGAGCTTCTAACATTCGTTGCTACTATCATTTTGAAAGTATATTAAATTTGAGCAATTGAAGCCAACACAGATCCATATGTCTAGTAGTTTTTGAGATATAATGCTTGAAAAATTTACATGGCTACTAAAGAAGATGTAGTAACTATTTAAAAAAATATTGTGCTGCAGTAACCTGACGTTTTCATTTAAGGGTTAAATTCAATTACATTTTTATATTTGTTACTTCCAATATAATATATTAAACAAAATTTTGAATGAAATTTTAAATTATTGATTTAACCTTTGTAAATAAATTTAAAATAAAATTATAAATTCAAAAATAAAAATACGGAAGGAAATAAAATCAAAAATTTTATTTATATGCTTGATAATAAAGATGCGTTTATTTTTGTAAAATCATGGTCAGAGTGAAGTGAAATAAAGGTCAATTCATATGTATCTTTAAATCCACCAACAAATTACGTACATACAATCCGTGTACTAAATTTGCATGAGTAGATACTTTAAATACAATTTGTATGATTCTATTTTAAACAAGCACTTCAGCAAGCACATTCAACTTTTTTGTTCACTGAAATTTTATTTTCAGTCATCTCATGGAAAACTTTCTATTGACGTACAAATTTTTAATTTTTTTTTTTGTTAATTAACGTAAAACGTCATATTTCCGTAAAATTTTTGTTAGTTTAAAAATTATTTTTAAAATATATCTCTCTTGGTATAAAGTAGTTCAAATTTTTTTTATTTTGGTGTTATTTTAGCTTCGACCACACGAGCTTCAAAACTCGTGAACTTTGCCAAGGTCTTTTTAGCAGTTCATTGTTCTAAGTAGAGAGGCAAGCGCAGATTCGAACAATGTCGTACATATTTTCATCTCTCTATCTTTTAAATATTTGACCCCCACGAGAAAACAATGATGTTTACTGCACAAAGTCCAAAAATTTTGCAGTTTTTCACAGATTACGCAGATAGAACAACTTTTTTTGCTCGGAAACCATAGTTTCACACTTCCCTAAAGGGTCCAAATAACATACCAAAACAGCAGCTTTACGTCGCGGTTTGTGATTTTAGTATAGAATTTGACTGGCGGAGGATTTTCTCTGAACATTTTAATGTGATTTTTGTAAAATAAGAGAAATATAAATTTAGTAAGAAACCCAAGCTTACTTCGGCATTAATATTTGGTCTTCTTTTATTATGTATATATTTCTTCCTTCTTGCAGCCTTGATAAATTCTCTTCCTGTTTTGTTATAACATATTATTTGGCGCTTTATTTTGAAGATAAGACCTAAATACAGGCTCACCATATGAGAGGAACGAATTACATAATACATATATTTTCAAATTTTAGCTTTTGTTTGCAGTGAATATACGTATATATGATATTAAAACAAGTGAAAACAAACAATTGAAATACCATGCATAGACAGAGTTGATAACTCTATCACATTACACATACATACATGTCACACATACATATAACTGATATCCCCATATAATACATAGTACATTCTCTATAATTTACGCCTAATTTGCGCCCTGACGGGTAAACAGTGATGCTTACGAAAAAATGTTTCAAACAAAAGTATTGTATTGTATTTGTATTTTTTGATAAGAAAGATTTTTTACATTTAAACTTTTGTTCTATCTCTAACGGGCTACAAGATGGATCCTACGGACTCATAGGCCAAGACCCAATTGACCTATGTTACTCATTTACGAACTTGAACTCACTTTTTACGTCCTGAGTGCGCTGTAAAAATTTCAGCTTGATATCTTTTTTCGTTTTTGAGTTATCGTGTTGGCAGACAGACGGGCAGGCGGACAGACAACCGAAAATGGACTAATTAGGTGATTTTATGAACACCTATACCAAAATTTTGTTCATAGCATTAATATTTTTAGGCGTTACAAACTTGGGACTAAACTTAGTATACCTTGCATATTACATATATGCATGGTATAAAAATGAAATCTATCATAACGCATTAATTTTCGAATGACGTTGTACATTATGTGTGTATACATATATTATTTATGTATAGAATATTATAGATTTTTTGTCAGTTTTCGCGCAACCTAAATTTTTAATGATTTAAACATAAAACATACATCTCATGCTAATTCTTTTAAATTGACTATTTTCCCAAAAAAATAATGGTCTAACTAAAAATTTATTGGCAATGTTTTACATACATATAACACGAAATTGTATATTAAATATTATTTGGAACTCATTGACATCATAATATATTCTAGAATTTTAATAATTTACTAATTACTTTCATGTTTCACTTTATAATTTACTTTTTAATTAATTTAAATTAAAAATTTTTCTTTTTAATGAATTTTCTTGTCAGAATGAATTCAAGCCCATTAATTTTCCCGTGAAAGTGAAAGCCTCACTCACGAGAAATTTCGATGAGAAAAACGCTAAGCAAAAGTAAGCCACGAAAGATTTCTATTGGTGAATTTTAACAAATATCTTTTTGTATCATATTTTCGAATAATTTTATCATGATTCTTTTGTATCCGAATCTCAACTCTAGACAAAATTTGGGATAGTTTAGTTTTGATAATATTTACAATATTCTATTTTTGTAAATTAAAGTTGATAACTTTTTGGAGTTCTGATTTTACCAATGAAAATGATTTTTTCATTTCTATGTCTATTTCATAATTGTTTAGCTTCAATTTAAGCAATTTTTATTTAATCATTGAAAATTAGTTTTAAGTTTTCTTTCTTGGTTTTTCTTTCTACTTATTTAAATCTAAAACAATTCAAGCAGAACCCTATATTCCACTACAAGATATTGTAGAACTTGGAAAGGTAAACTGAAATTAAGTATATATTATCTTTCACTGAGTCGAATTGGCGCCATTTATGATATAAGTCCTTTTAAATTATATTTTATCGACGAAATCGATCAATTTTTTATATTCGCAATAAATTAATATAAATGAATACATTTTATTAATAGCGGTTATAATTCCATTTTTTTTTACAAATTTTTATGTAAATATAAATTGACGTTTTTTTAATAATTATGTTGTAAATAATTTTTAAAACGCAAAAAAAACTCGGAAAAATGTTTTATAATTAACTTTTCTAACATCAAGCCACTTCCATTGTTCCATTATTTGTATATGAAAACAAGACTCGTCAAGTGACTTCGTTTTACCTTTATACATATATTACAATTAGATAAAGATTCAGATATACAGATTGTACGTGTGAAATAATATAATAAAAATAGTAAAAATTAAAAAAAATTTCTCTCCGGCGGGGAATCGAACCCCGGTCTCCCGCGTGATGAATTCTTCTTATAAGTTGATTATAATTTTATAGATTATATTTAGGGTAATTGATTGTTTCCAAACTATTATTTTGAAACAATCAATCACATTTTAGTAGGTAAAAAGAAATTTCTGCGCAAATATTTTAACTGATTCTGGGGGTTTTAACATACTAAATACTAAAGTTCAACTTAGTTTTTAAAAGAAAACACATTTTTTCCCTGAACCATTCACAGACTATACTATATATACATAAAAGCTCTAGACCATTAATTACAACACTTTGTTTTGACATTTCTACACCGCCGTCATGATGGATTTGACCCAAGCAATTACCTCAGATGCTGGCAGGCTTAAAATTGTTTGACGCTCAAAATTGTCTATGCATCTTAATGGTCTAAAATAAAAGCTTAAGATCGCTCATATTGAACATATTTAAAAGTGGAATCCACAATTTGTTTACGTATATAGTCAGAGCTTAAAAGCTTGTATAGAAAGTAAGTTTTTCGTCGCTTCCATCATATTTATATTTTGGTATGATATAAATATATTTCTATTTTGATTATAATTTTGTTTTGTTATCCAATTTACACATCTTCTAAAGTTTTTAGGTCTATTTCAGCAGGAAATGCCTTAATTTTTCAAACACATGATTTAAAGCGGAAACACAGACAAACACTATGAAGCAAATTAAATAAAAGCTTATAATAACAACATTAAAAAAAATAATCACTCTAAATCACGCAAACAAAGCCGCAGGCACAGCTATATAGTTTTAAAATAATTATACAATTTTTTTTTCTTAAATATTTATATAAATAATTTTATTTATTTATTATTTTATAATAAATTATAAATAAATTTACGTAAAAACAATAAATCGATTTGTGAGATCTTAATAACATAGTCCCCAGTACATGAAGTAATTTTATCAGTTATTCACACTTCGTTTTGGGTGCCTTCGTTTTGACGAATTTACCATACTTAATCATTGTAAAATTTTCTTTATCGTTAAATAACTCGAAAAATAATAAAGTTACAAAAAAAATTGCGTTGGATAAAATTTAGCTCTTGTCCCGCAGAATATTTTACTCTCTCTTTTTTTTTGTAATTTTATTAGTTTTCGAGTTATTTTACGATAAAAACATGTTTTTTGTTTTTCGACCCTAAGAAGGGGTAGTTATCATCTTCTGGGCAAAAGCATAACTAGGCAACATAAAACTTTTGATCTAGAGGGTGAACAAAGCTGAATCTCAAATTTTCATCACCATTTTCATCGAAATCGGTGCTATAGGTCAAAATTTAGAGGTTTCGTTCTTTTTTCTCCTCGCTTATTGGAGTATAAGTAGTATGAGGTAATAATCATTACGTCATCAAATTGACATATGTATAAAAGCGTCAAGCTCGAAAATGCAGCATTTCTGAGAATAGGGTATTCCACTATTTTTGAAAAAGTACTTCAAAATATTGATTTTGCTAATAAAAAGCCACAAAAAATTTATTTCGGAAAAATACACACTCTTTCTTGCCAAAAACTTAAATTAAATTTTAAACCTTTTTTAACTGACAAAAACGCGGGCATCCAATTTGATGACGTAATATGGGTCTCATCATACGAAATAACACATATAAGTTTGACAGATATATTCATAGACATTTGATTAAAATAAATATAAATACTTATTATCTATGTATACATTATACCCAACTGTCTACACTGAACTAACTGATGGTCTATGACTCATACCGCTATGACATCACAGAAGGGCTTGCCCGCGTTTTAGGTCACGTGATATACAGTTTAAAAATTACGATTTTTAATTTTAATATTTTAAAAGAAAAATGTGCTTTTATGACTCGAAATCAGAATATTTAGGTATATTTTTACATAAATTTTAACTTTTTTCAAATTTCATGATTTATTTTTGACTAACGATAATACCCTATTGTCACGATGGTAAAGTATGGTAGACTTGTCAAAACGAAGCCACTTACGAAGCTTAGAACGTGTGGTAATAACTGAAAAAATTACGTGAAGTACTGGGAACTAATAAGAGACATTATTCATTTAATGCGATAGTACCTAATTATTAAAGTCTAAAGGTTTATATTTAGAGTATAACTGTAGGTGTTAATATTTACTATATTGATTGATTGATTATATGTATAGTGTAAGTGAATGGTGATATTGCGTGGTTACTCTCTCGTAGAAACTCTGCCCCCTCTCATCTATATAAATTCTAATCATACCTTTATTATTTCACCTTATCAATGTGCTATTATATATTTTATTTATCTATTTAAATATAGATTTTTATTACGTCATTATAAAATAATTTTATCTATTTTGATAATTATCTTTAAAAACTTTTCTAGTTTTTGATAATATTCTAATAGAAAGTTTATTGTATTCGCCTTAAAAATTGAAATCAAAACTTTAAATGGTATCTTTACATTTAGAGATTTTTCGAACACCCTGAACTTTACAGGGTGTTACAAATATACGAGTTATGTAGTACTAGATTCTATATATAAAAATAACTCAAAAATATTTAGTAACTTTTTGTCGATTGCACGATTGTTTTTATGGAATTTGATTTTAAAATTTGTTTAATGGTAGCCCTTTTAAATTCTGAAGTTAAAAAATTGGCAGTACATAGTCGGTGTGGTACTGAAGTTGTTTGAGTGCGACCCCTGCAGTCCACACGACTAACTTCCCAGAGGGGGAAAAAATTAAAAAAAAAAGGGTCTTGTAAGCTGGAATGATCTCATTCTCCATAGATAAATGATGTGTTTTATGCACTTTTCAGATTCTGTTTATTCAGTTTTTCCAGTTTTTTTATTACCATTAAAAAACGGCTCAACTTATTCTGCTGAAAACTCGATCAGTTCTTAAATACGCGATTACCTTTCGAATAATCCCAGTCATGTGTTAATGTCATCACTGGTTCACGAGATAATCGAGGCGAAATAATCCGAACGAACATACGAACATACGCACATACGTACACACATACACCACATTGAAAAGGTTTGATTCGGATATTGCGGCCTTGAAACCGCTG
Source organism: Chrysoperla carnea (assembly GCF_905475395.1). Classification (NCBI taxonomy): domain Eukaryota; kingdom Metazoa; phylum Arthropoda; class Insecta; order Neuroptera; family Chrysopidae; genus Chrysoperla; species Chrysoperla carnea. The sequence continues at coordinate 120,047,008 of NC_058337.1, read as the reverse complement.
AAAATATGTAAAACTGGAGACTTTCAAAATCGGCCGCATTACATAAACATTCCTCTGGGAAGTTAATAAATAAATAAATAATACTTTTATTGTATTGGAACAACATTTTATTGTACTAAAAAGTAGAAAATAATGATTTCTATGAGTCACTCATATAAGACTATTTGTAAAAGCTCAATTTCAATTATCAAGGATGATTCGAAGCGTCTCAAGCTTTTTCAATTAGTCATGTATGAGTGAATCATAAAAATAATTATTTTCCTACCATTAAGTACAACAAAAGCTTGTATTTAAACAATTTTTTTTTTTCGGCACTGCCCAGATTTGATAAAATAAAAAAATATTTTCATTTGAAATTGTTATGATAGGTAAAATCGTCATATTAGTCGGCGGACATGTTTTTCGTCCTGTGGAAAACTTTTTAATCCAATCGGGGGACTTTTACCCCGACTGTAATGACAATTTTTCTTATCATAATAATTTCAGATGAAACTCTGTTCTTGTTTTCATACTTTTAAGAGCGTGATTTTGTAGTCGGCGGGGTTTTAGTTTTTGAACTTTATGTCATGGCTTGCATAATTTTCTCATTTTGTATGTGTGTTTTAACTTTATTGAATTATAATACTTTACAAATTTAAGTATCTTATTATATGACATCGCGCCTGTATACATAATAATTGTATTTATTGATCGATAACATTTTGATCCGTTTATCAGTCACGCTAAGTAAATCCACACTGCATTATATAGCAGAATGTGTCGTCTGTGTGTGTCCACTGACTGTATGTCCATCTATATCTATATTCATTTAATTTTTATTTATTTATTTATAAAAATAAACCAATATATTCGGTTCCGGTTTTATAGTAATCTTTTTTTATATTTAATTTTTTTTTATTTATTTTTAAAGTCATCACAATTATTTGTATGTCTTCATTTTTAATTTTTTAATTTATTTTGATGCATGCAAATCCTTTTAATATAAAGCCTCATTTATACACTACTTTATAAGCTAACTAAACTAAACAACTTGAGTTTGTTCAAATGTTTGATGGCCTTTTTATGACATGGCATCTGACCGTGAAAATTTTCAAGCTTACCTTTTCAGCCACTATTAAAAAGTGGTTTAAAATGCATTTTACAATCGTATGTGGACTACTATAGTAGGACTGATTGGTACAGTGCAACCTCGATATAACAAATTGGTAGGGAACAAGTAAAAATTCGTTATATCAAGTAATTCGTTAAACTGAGCCTTGTTATATTGAGGTTAGTTTGGTATTCGTTAATTAGAGATATTTTTGTACTTTTTTGATAGTTTAAAATTGTTACACTTTTTTTGGATAGTTGAGAATTCGTTATAAAGAGGTTGTTCTCAAAAAATGTTCGCAATGTAAATGTATATTTTACATAGACTTTTATGGGCAATTCAAGAGGATTACGAAAAATTTGTTAAATCGAGGAATTCGTAATATTGAGGTACGTTATATTAAGGTTGCACTGTATTTGGAAAATGCTATATCAAAAGCCGTGAAGCTTTAGCATCGTCGGAAATTGACTTTTTTTGTCAAAATGTTGACAATTCTCAAAAAATTCTTGTTTTACTTGTTCCCCGTGTTCTGCTACTTGAAAGTATGCCTATGAAATTTCCTATTGAAAATTAATAATTCGTACAGGCTACAAGTCGAAATGATATTGAAAAACAAAAACTGATCGGAAAATCTCTTAGAATCACTCTCTTTGTCTTTGGCTGGAACTAGAAAGTGAGCCTTTTTTACTATTTCGGGTCCACAGCTCCGAAAATATGCGCTTTTACAAAATTTGTAAATATTCGTTGTGTTAAAAAATTGCAGGCCGTAAAATTTTCTTTCGATTAGTTTTTAACTCGTAACTAATTGATCAAGTTATTTTTTCAGAATATTCCGAATATAAATTTCATTTAAAAAAAATTAATAATTAATTCGATTTTTATTAATAGATTGATTAGACTGTGTATGTATGTTCAATAAATAATAAGTCCTCAATAAAGTTCATGTAACTCTTTTAAGGTATTACAAATACAAACTCTATGAATTCATTAATTAATCGTATTCGTATTTATTTATAAAAAAAAACTCAAGGTAATCAAATAAATAATACTATATTTAAATCATCTTTTTTTAAATATATAATTTTATGGTAGTTCTATTTAGAAAATAAGATCTAATAAACAATTGTTTAAATAGCAAACAGCATCCAATCTACGCGCGCAATAATGCGTTTATAAACAAGGAAATGATCAACTACAGACTTTTCATCAATGTTTGATTGATTACAAACTTTCCTCGTGATTGACCACAGACTTTGCCTCATATGCTAACGCTCTTAAATGTTAGAACATAATGCTAGTGAATCAGAGCTATAATTGATAACCAAATGTTCACGTTAACCTGATGGCAAGTATACCCAATGAATAATTATAAAAATTTTGCGTACAGTTTGGATCAAATAAGCGCCTATTCGATAATTTGACGACATAGATCAAACACAGTTCTGTATTGTGATTGGTGTGGTGGAACAATTTTTGTCAATCCAGTTTATCTCTACGTGGATCATGGATGACGGATCATCCTCGGGAAATTTTAGCATTCAAATAAAGACTCGGAAGATGTTGACGTTAATAAATCGTATCTCTATGTATATATCCCCAGATCTCCTTATTTGTCCACCCTCACACATTTCTAATGCAAAAATTAAGATAATGAGAGAGCTAAATAGCTATACTATGCTATTACTCTTACTTCTTAACAATTACCGCTCAGCACGTATTTTACTTCCATCTCTTGGTCAATTAGATTGCCTTCGGTCTAGCTTTGGCCTTCTGCCGAGGAGTTCACTGCGCTCACACATAACTCCAGTTCATTTTAATTTTTTGGCACGGAATCTTAATTTTTTATAAAATGAAACAAAACCCATGTATTAAATTTGCGTGTTCCTTTCAGAAATATTAAAATAAATTAATGCTGTTACGTCTCAACTACCTTAAAACCATATGTGTAGTGTTTACAAATGATATTACATATTAATATAATGATGATCTTGTTTTGTATGCATTATTTTAATTAGATGTGTGGATTTTTTTTAATAGGTATTGTTATTTACATTATTAATTAATTTTTTATAATTAAATACTTGGTAGTTATATTTTATGTCCATTTATAGTTATTGAATACAAAAAAATACAATCTTATTATAAAAATACTAAAAATATATTTTTTTTAAATAATAAATTTTGAATTTTTCTTCGAGTATTGAGAAAAATTATTTGAAAATGTTCAAGGCAAAATATGCATTCGTCTGGTAGACATGGTAGCCATAAAAATGTCCACTAGGATGAAACGTTTTCAAAAACTGCCACTTAACTATAAAAAGTTAATGTACCAACCAATGATTTAGATGAAAATCTAAATCAATTCTGAAAATTTTAGGGGGGGGGGGCTAAGTTTCTCCAAAAAAAAACAACCCAATAAACGTCGATTTTTTGGCTCAGAAACTAAAGAGATCTTTTTAATTCTTTGTGTTTTTAGAAATTACAACCTGCACTCTTGCATTAACAACTGGTGTTTAGTTAAAATATTGTTGTGGATCTAAACATGTAATAACAAGTTTTTACAACATGCATCTGTTTCTTACAAAAAAAAAAAAAATTTTGAGGGTGTTATCCTTATTAATTTATCTATCATAAAAATGTGATTCATCTTTCATATGTACCAACAACAACAAATGCGTCGTAACAAGTTTGTAAGTTTTTCGTTCAGTAGTCGAAGCAAAAACGATTTTCATAAACTAGACTCTGGACAAAATATACATTCTAATTAAAAATTTTACGCTGATTACGATAGTGGCCATAAAAAAAACTCTGAAAAGTTGAATTCTTTCAAAAACCACGGCGTAACCAGAAAAGGTTAAATTTCTCAAATTTACTCATCAAAGAATTAAATGAAAAAAAAATTTCAAACAAAAGTTTTCAAAAATTATAATTTACCCACTGGGTAACTACCAGCGAAAGAAAATCCTTCAGTATATTCCCAGAAATTGGAAAAAATACCGATTAAAATTTTCTCGGGCCTCACCCGACAGTGGCGGGCTTAGAAGGTTTTGCCGGGCGGCCGAGTTTTTGAAAATTTTGATAGGCTATCGCGTGGTCAGGGTCAAAAAAGAAAAAACTACCATTATGATTGCTGAATCACCACCACGATGGATATGACCTCAGCAACCAGAGTAGTAAGAATTGACTTTGTTCATAATGTTAGTGTTTATAGGACTCTTCAGCTTATTTTGTTGGTATCAGAATAAGAAGCCAGTTGTAAAACTTTTATATTCATCCTATTTGAGTCAAGTTCGTGTAGAATTTTCATGTTTGTTCGAGTCATGCTTGTGTAAATTTTTTGCCTTGTTATTAAATGTTGATAGATACTTAAGAATTAATGCCAAAACAAACAAAAAGTGCAAATTTCTAATATGTATATTTATATTACTTCATACTTCAATATGACGAAATTGGACTTTTTTGAATTTCCCTCTTCTCACTGGAATCCCCCCCCCCCACGCACCACCTTCATAATGTGCCGGGAAAGGAACCTGGCCGAGGTGGCAACCCTATTCCCAGTAATGTCACTATACGATGTTATTGTAAGGAGTCCGATTTTCTTGGTCAGGGCAAGGCATTAACACCAATTTAGAGAAGAACTATGTGTGTGTGTGTGTGTGTGTGTGTGTGTGTGTGTGTGTGTGTGCAAAGCGTATTAACGGCAATATGATCTGAAAAGATTTTCATAACATTTGGTCGAGTCGGTCGAGTTTTATATTTATACCATGCATATATGAAATATGCAAGGTATACTAAGTTTAAACCCAAGTTTATAACGCTTAAAAATATTGATGCTAAGCAAAAAATTTTGGTATAGATGTTCATAAAATCACCTAATTAGTTCATTTCCGGTTGTCTGTCGTCTGTCTGTCCGTCTATCATGACGATTACTCAAAAACGAAAAGAGATATCAAGCTTAAATTTTTTTAGCGTACTGAGGACATAAAAATTGAGGCCAAGTTCGTAAATGAGCAACATAGGTCAATAGGTCAATTGGGTCTTGGGTCCTTAGGACCCATTTTGTAAACCGTTAGAGATAGAACAAAAGTTTAAATGTAAAAAATTACCAACTTTTGTTTGAAACATTTTTTCGTAAATATCACTGTTTATCCGTGAGGGCGCAAATTAGGCGTAGATTGTAAAGTATGTAATTATGGGAATATCAGTTATGTATGTGTAACATGTATGTATGTGTAATGTGATAGAGTCATCAACACTGTCTATGCATGGTATTTCAACAATTAACTCAGTCAATTGTTTGTTTTCACTTGTTTCTTCAAATTTTGGACAATCCTAAATATTTTTCTAACATACAAAAATAATACACACACATATTAAATATGACAATGCATTGTCATACATTTTTTAACTGCGAATTAATAATATTAAAATACTGAGTATGATAAAAAACCACTGACTCAAGATTTTAAAATAACAATTTGTACTATACACTAGCAGTTAGCACTAGCAAAGCTATGTACAGATGTTTTTACAAAGTCTAAATAAAAAATAATGTCTGTTTGGTTTCTTGAAATAAAAACATTTTATAAATATTACTACAAATATAATGTTTTATTTTACATTATTAAATGTTTTTATAATTATTTGTTAATTAACAGATGTTCAAATTAAATAAATGACATATTGTTTAAAACTTATTTGTTTTTATATAGTTTATAACGAATTAAATCGGGGAGTAAGAGGAGTGAACAAGAGAAAATAGTCTGTCAATTAAAGTCTAGGATTTTATATCTTTGTACATTGTTTAATGGAAATTAAGGACGTTCATGTCCCACTAGTAGTATTGGCGGGAATCGTAGTAAGAGGAGAGGGCAGCTAAATCGATCGCAGCGCTGTTACTTTATAATGTACCACTAATAGTACCGGCAGGGAACACAGTAGGCGGAAGGGATAGTTAAATCGACCGCAGGGCTGTTATCTTATAAAATTTTGCAATAAACCATGCGTTTTATTTAAAATATGACTAATTTTCATTAGTTTGCATGCTAATAGTATAGTAAATGTAAAATTATTGAAAAAAAAAAGTGATAACAAACAATTGACTGAGTAAATTGTTGAAATACCCTGTATAGAAAGTGTTGAATATCGGTGCTTGGATTATTTTTTTATAAATTAGAAGAGTTTAAAAAACCAACACAATCCATGGCGGCCTGTCAATATTTCACAAAAACACTAGTTGAAGGCACTTGCAAATTTTCAACTCCCTATCTTTTATAGTTTTGGAGAAAGTGGGCACCAAAGTTTAGTCTTAATTTGCGCTCTCACGGGTAAACAATGATGTTTACGAAAAAATGTTTCAAACAAAGTTGTTTATTTTTTTATAAAAGATATTTTTCATTTTTAAACTTTTGTTCTATCTCTAACGGTTTACAAGATGGGTCCTCCGGGCCCATGATCTAATTGATTTATAATAGCGCCAAGAACTAATGTAAAATCGTAGTGTCAAGTTTCAGCTCCTCTACTCAGCAAGGCTTTCAAACTTATTAGTTGATAGTCCTCGCCACCGGAAAGGCCGCCAAACTTAATAGTTGATCGCCACAGAGTCACAGACTCACGATGTCACTTACAATTATATTTCTTTTTCTCTGATTACACAAACCATAGTTTATTATTTCATTCGATTAAATTTAATATCAAATAATTTCTAAGAATTAAATTAATTTTATTTATAAACAAGTGAAAACAAACAATTGACTGAGTTAATTGTTGAAATACCATTCATAGTCAGTGTTGATTTCTTTATCACATTACACATACAAACATGTAACACACACATAACTAATAATCAAGTATAGTACATATTATAAAATTTCCGCCTAATTGGCGCCCTCACGGGTAAACAGTGATGTTTACGAAAAAATCTTTCAAACAAAAGTTGTTTAATTTATTTATTATAAGGAACATTTTTTACATTTAAACTTTTGTTCTATCTCTAACGGTTTACAAGCTGGGTCCTACGGACCCAAGACCCAATTGACCTATGATGCTCATTTACGAACTTGACCTCACTTTTTACGTCCTGAGTACGCTGTAAAAATTTCAGCTCGATATCTTTTTTCGTTTTTGAGTTATCGTGTCCACAGACGGACGGACGGACAACCGGAAATGGACTAATTAGGTGATTTTATGAACACCTATGACAAAATTTTTTTCCTAGCATCATTATTTTTAAGCGTTACAAACTTGGGACTAAACTTAATGATATATACATGGTATAAAAATTTTCGATATCTTTCGATATACTATGTATATTTCATATATACATGGTATAAAAATATTGATAACAAAGTAGTAATATAATCAATCTGAATAGAAGAGTTTTATAATATGTTTTTTTTATAGTTTTCACGAAATAAAAGACACTCATTTTCGATGGAATACCTTTTTATTAATTAATTTTTTTTTTTTTTAAATATAATTATGAATCCCGAATAGTTCATGTTTCTTGGTTAAATTGGACTTGGTTAGTTTTTAACGTGTGTTCTAAAACAAATAATTAACTTTTATTTGATACCCGAAGACAGTGTTGGCCCTAGATATGTTCGACCACTATGACCATACATATAAGAACACTACGAAAGAAGCAATTGTTCTGGAAAAGTCAAAATTAGGAAGAATTTTAATCTATACGAGGGTGAAATATACAAAAAATTCCACAGACACATATTAAAATCGTTTCTCATTCACAGACCTATATTAATTATAGACTGATATTACATTATTGGATACGTGGTGTAATGTCCCCATATGTTCATGTGTTAAACAGGTAAAACAAATAGAGGTATCAGTTAAATTCCCCCCCCCCCCACTGATATTGAAATCAGTAAATTTGTGTATCCTTCCACATTTATTTACTTTTCAATAAGACACAAAGCAAACTTGATTTAATTTTGAAGACTCATCATAATTTTATCTGTAATAATATCAGATCACATTGTATACAACGTGTTCTGTTATTAACTGCAGAAACCTAACTTCTCAAATTAAGCTCATAAAGAGCAACAAAAAAACTCTTTTCCAAATTTCGATCTGAGCCTTAATTTGGGAGCTACAGGTATGACAAAAATTGATAAATTTGATTATTCACTGACTGTCATTGGATAACCAGTAGCCAATGATAAACAAAAGATATTAATAAATTTTTTTTAAATAATATTCAACTGAGGTAGGGATTTTTAGAAATTATAACATGATTTGATTCGATTATATCATTTTGCAAAAACAATAAATTATTGTACTTAAACAAACAAACTATGTGACAATGGGTGTGGTTTGCTTGCTTAGGTCCAATGATAAGTTGTTTACTTCTAATTATTATTATTTTCTCAGAATAATAGAATAAAAATATTTAAATTATAAAAAGTGGGACAATTTAATAATTTTTTACATTTTTTGTTTTTTATTATTCTGAGAAAATAATAATACTTATAAGTAAACAACTTATCATTGGACCTAAGCAAGCAAACCACACCCATTGTCACATAGTTTGTTTGTTTAAGTACAATAATTTATTGTTTTTGCAAAATGATATAATCGAATCAAATCATGTTATAATTTCTAAAAATCCCTACCTCAGTTGAATATTATTTAAAAAAAATTTATTAATATCTTTTGATTATTATTGGCTACTGGTTATCCAATGACAGTCAGTGAATAATCAAATTTATCAATTTTTGTCATACCTGTAGCTCCCAAATTAAAGCTCAGATCGAAATTTGGAAAAGAGTTTTTTTGTTGCTCTTGATGAGCTTATTTTGAAAAGTTAGGTTTCTGCAGTTAATAACAGAACACGTTGTATAACAAATGCCACAAGCGAAATAGAAACAATAACAATACATTATTTAAAAAATCGAAATTAAATTAGTTCTAAATATAACTATTAAAATTATTAATTAATATGCCTGCCATTAGTTATTAATTTATAACATCAAAACAAAATCACGTTTAAGGAAAGTTTATGCTTCCATGACAAAGTTAATAATTTTAAAATATCATAAATTAATAAAAATAAGAAAAATAAAACCAGTTTTAATTTATTTATCAAGGTAGGTGTAGAATTATTAAAAACTATCAAGACAAGATAGTTCAGATTGTTGACAAAAGATAGCACTTAACTGACTTTAAGTGCAGTACTTAAGTTTAAACAACAACGCATTTAAAAATTGAAGAAAAAAAATACTAAATGTTTACAAAGTTTTCAAGTAAATTAAATAAGTCGTTTTTATTTCGTTGTTACTAAAAAAAATTAGGTATTATTATGATTATTATTTTGTACAACCAGAAATGATACACGTAGCCGGTATATGTAATACGCATGCGTTAAACATATACACATAAATATAAAGACACACCACTATCCTACTAAACAAACGAACAACAACATATTTATAATAATAATAATCATAATAATCGTATTACAACGAACTTCATATGCAACGTTGTCAATCGTTTATATTCGTTTTATTTGTCGTGTGTATTCAATAGATGATGTAATTTTACGTTTTATTTATACTTGATATACAATGTGATTCGCTTATGATGTTTAACGAATTCGTTAGCAACTTTGAACCATGAACGTTCCAATCCGTTTAGAAACGGATACCTCAATTTCAAAACTTAGTATATTTTAATTTTTCATGAAAAATAGAACCATGAACCTACACGGATTCCTCAGTTATAAAATTTTTTAGATTTTTAATTTTTCAAGAAATAAAGAAATTCCTCTTATAAGTATATTTTATCCGCAACTTTCACAGTTTTGTCCTGAAATTACAAGTACGCCTAGAATACCCGAGAATGTAGATCGAATTCGGAATTGACAGCCTTCAATCTGTATTGTTTCATTCCATATATTTTATAATAATAAAGCGATTCTATAATTTCACTACTTTCTTTAGCTTTGCAAAGATACGTTTATCCATAAACGATCAACTACTGTCAATTTGAGATTGAAAATGACTGTACAATAAATTGAGTAAATCAAAAAAAAGTTTTATTGTGCAATCGGTTTGTATTGTTTCATCCTTGAGGAATTGAGTTATGATTTCACAATCGTACAAAGGAGTATACGGCCCGAAAACGTGAAAAGTAAAAAATTGGCAGTACATAGTAGGTGTGGTACTGAAGTCGTGTGAATGCGACCCCTATAGTCCACGCGACTAACTTCCCAGAGGGGGAAAAACATTAAAAAAAGGTTTTGTTAGCCTTCATACATTATTCTTCGAACATGTTCTGCAGCTTATGGTGGAACGATCATTATCTCCATAGATAAATGATGTGTTTTATCCACTTCTCAGATTCTGTTTATTCAGTTTTTTCCAGTTTTTTATTACCATTAAAAAACGGTTCAACTAATTCTGCTGAAAACTCTTTCAGTTCTTAAATACGCGATTACGCGTCGAATAAGCAAAGTCACGTGTTAATATCATCACTGGTACGCGAGATAATCGCGGCGAAAATATCTGAACGAACATAAGCAAATACGGATTCGGATATTGCAGCCTTGAAACTGCGGAAATATGTAAAACTGGAGATTTTAAAAATCGGCCCCATTACATTAACTTCCTCTGGGAAGTTAAAAATAAATTGTTTTTCTAATATCATTAAAATTGGCGACATATTCTCATAGACAGTTATCTGCTACAACAGACAAGTTGTCGATTGTCCTTCGAACATCGAACCGGCTGTAACTTAATCAATCTCAATCGAATATTATCTTTAATAAAGCAATCATGATTTTTTATAATGTTTTTAATTGTGTGTACCACCTGGTTCTTTATGATACTTATGTTATATATAATAATCTTTACATAATTTCTAACTCATTTTGTAAGGAATAGACACAAAATTTAAAGATGAAAAATCAAGTCACTTTTTTTAATTGATATCAATATTAACATAGTATGTAAACATTTATATTCTCTTAGCTTAAATTACATTTCATGTTTTATTTAAAATCATAACTGTGTTTTATAAATTATAATTAAGTTTGCTTTGAAAAATAAAAAAATATAATTAGTAAATAGAAATAATTAGCCATTGCATTGCATAAAAATATATACAATGTAATATTGATTCTTAGTACATGAATATATTGTAAAATACAATGAATCATTCTACATAAACTGAGTGAATTTCCGTGACAAGTATAGCCGTTTGAACAAGATGGTTGATATACGTGTATATACCATGTGACCTAGCATTATGGATGTATGTGTGTATGTGCCGGCTGTAGACTAAAGCAGCTGCATCACTATATGTATGTGATAAGTTTATACAGTCGGAATTTTAACATCGTGTTGGAAAGACGTGTGTATGACATGGAGCCATAGCATTGTTTGCAAAGTTTTCCTCTCAATAAATTCTTCCAAATTGGTTTTTTCTACAAAACAAACAAATAATATTATCCTGTTTGTAACTTATTCAACGGTATACGGGATTTTATTTTTGAGTGTGATATTTAAGTTGTTATTTTTGTAATTATATTTTTTGAGTGTCATCCGGAATAGGTAGCTTAAACGCTACTTTAACTACTATCTCAGCACAGTTTAAATAAAAACTGTGTCTTCCTAATTTTTTTTGTATTAAAAACGGGGTGTGATTTTTAACTAATTTTTTCTAATCTAAAATAATTTTTCATCATGGTTGAACGAATTTTGGAAGAAACGGAACATTCTATTGAGTTAGGTAAGTGAATAATCATTTTAACATTTAACCTCTCACTCAAATCATATGTATTTACATGTAAGTGTGATAAAGAGATGGATATATTTCTTTTGTTTTCTGACTTGATTTTCGTTTTGTAATGACTAAATGACCGTTTTCTGGTTTACGATCGTGTAAATGTACTAAAAGTGAAATTTTACTTCCTATATACTTGAGTTTCAAAAATTTTCATAAGCACATGTTTAACAAAGATTGCTTTGGAAAATTTTTATACCTCACCTGATTCTATGACTCATTTACAATAAATATAATGTTGCATCATAGGACTAGAAAAAAGAAACAGCTGATATTATAAAAATCAATTTCTCATCATTATTAGCATGAATTAAAAGTGTTAGGTTATTGTTTTTTTTTGTATTTTTATTGCGCAAGAATTAATTTAATGACCTTCAAATAATCGTTTTGCCAAAAAAAAAAAAAAAAATCATGTTGTAAATGTTAATTAATATTTCGGCTTTGTTATCTACATGAACTTTAAATTTTTTTATCATTTTGTTGGCGATACTTGAAAAATATCATAAAACCACTTGACAAAAAAAAAATACTGCGTAATTTATGACTTTCAATTATTTATTTTTTTAAATCTTAAGTCATCGTAATTTTTAAATACATTGTACATGTGTGTTGCGTCAATGCAGTTAAAAATTGGACTTGTTTTTAATGTTACACGTATTTTTTTGGTACATGGTTTTTTTTTTTACTTCCATTATAGTATGTGCTTATGGATGTTTTGTAAAATAATTTCTCGAAACACACTATTTTTTTTTCCTTTTATATTGGTATCAGAGATTGAGCATGCCCGCAGTTTTGGGATTATTTATTTACCAAGTAAAGCATTTTTTCAATTACTTTGGATATAAAATCGGGTGTTTGTTTATTTAACATGTTACTGTTCTCTGCTCTTGGAAATTGATTTATTGGTAATCAAAATTTTGTTTCCCAAGAATGGATATATTAAAATATTTTGATTATAATTTTTTGGAAATCCAGATTAAAAGATAATAACAATTATCTGAATACTTATCAGTTTAAGCAACAAATACAGGAAACAAACTGGTAGAAATTCTAATTATTTATATTTTTGCTGGCTAATTCTATTAAATTAGCTATTATTTGCTGTTCGCTACAAGTTATTAAAACTTGTGGACTCCCTTATTCCAAATTGTTAGGTGATTTTAATATGTATCAAATTTGACTCAAAATTTAGCCTACATTTCTAGTGTGTTGTTAATCAAGGGCGAATACATTAATTTGCTGAGGAATATCTGAGTGAAATTATCAAAAAATTGATAATTTTTCACGTACTTGATGTCAAGTTCTTTGTCGAATTCAATCTCGAGTGACATATAGATAAAAATTATAAAAGCTAAAGTTTCAATGGAAAAATTATGTAAAAAGGTATTCTAGCGTTACGAGTTTTAAAATTTTTGTGATATAATTCTTTAAATACTTTAAAAATATACGGAAATTACTGAAGCATTTCTTTTCAATGTTTTAAACTTTGACTATAATAATATTTACAATTTTGCACCTTATCTAAAACATGCAAAGGCCACGTCTAGAGATTGTTTTTCTTTCAACAATATTAATCAATTATCCCAATAAATTGCGTCGTATTTATTAAACATAAAAAAATTTTAATAAAAAAATACTTTTTAAGGGACAAGCTTTTATTGTACTCAAAGGTAGAAAATAATTTTTTCTATGGCTCACTCGAGTATTTGTAAAAGCTGGGGTAAAAAAACCCCGTAGACCCGTGCAAACTCGAACCTTTTATTGACACAACACGATATCGCGATACCGGTACGCATCTACGATAATATTAGATAATTTTTTTATTGAATAATAGACTTTCACGCAATTTTTTTTTTTAAATTATATATATTTTAAGGTTATTGTCTTCCTGCAATATTGTAAAAAAATTTGGGATTATAGGCACAGTATATAACCTTGTAGTGAAATAATGTGTAATTTTATCTATACTGTATCAATCAATGTTTAAACTAGTTTTTTGAAATTTTATTCTAGAATTTAAAAAAAAAGACTTTTTCTTCAATGCTTCTCTCCGTGTTAATGCTCTGAAATTTAATTAAGATTATCTCGGATCAGAGAGTATTATGATATCCTTAAAAAGCGGTTAGGTATTATGATATCCTTAATAAGGATAAAATAATTTCAAATTTTCTGACCCTATCGCCATAGTGAGACAATACAGCCTTAAGGTTGTTATGTACAAATTTTTATTTTGCATTCTTTGATTAGCCTGAAATTTATTTTTAAATTCTCTTAAATATTCTCTGGTGGAAAAAAAATTAATAAAGAAAAGCGGTTTTCCAGATAAGAATGATTAAAATTACAATTCAAGCACTACAATTATACCCTTTATTCTATCGATTTGAAATTGGGGTATATTATAGGTATTCATATTCTACCTGCCCTGGGTACTTTTATTTTTCGAAAATCGTGTTCATTTTCCCAATTTTCATTTTTCACACCCAGTTACAGCGGAATAAGAAAAAGTTCTATAGCTTCAGAATAGGTAAAAATATCCTCCCATTGAAATGGTGAAAGAAAAAAGAACACTTTACGCTCAAACTAAAGAAAATTTGACAATTTTTTTTTGTATGCTTTTACCGGCCCTATATAACGTTTATTATTTCCCGGTACCTGGGTGTGAAAAAAGAAAATTGGAAAAATTAACACAATTTTCGAAAAATAAAAGTACCCAGGGCAGTTAGGAATATGAATACCTATATCATATTCAAATTTCAAATGGATAGAGTAAAGTGTATAATCGCAGTGCTTGAAGTCCAATTGTAACTTTAACTATTCTAATCTGGAAAACCGCTTTTCTTTACAATTTTTTTCCACCCATTTAAGAGAATTTGTTTAAAAATTACAAAGTTTCACGCTAATCAAAGAATGTTTAGTACATAATGGCATTAAAAAAAAAAAAAAATTTTAAGTATCTGTTTTGCACCTAATCTAAATGTACAAAGACTATGGGATTCTTTTCTCTATAAAATGCGTCGCATTTAATATAAAAAAAATGCATATTAAATAAAGGTTACACCTTAATATATCAATTTAAAAACATAGACTAGTTTTAATTATTACTTCATGATGTGTCAGTCATAATGGGTGTTATCTAAAAGCACATGACTGACTTGACTAACTACCGTTTTTTTTTTTAATATCAAAATAATAATGTTTTTAGTAATTAATTACAAAGGATAAAAATATATCAAATTGATAAAAAAAAAAAAGAACTTAATGCTATTTTTATTTTTAAATATAGATTTTTTTTTTGTTATGAATTATAGTGACATTTTGTTCTACATTTTTTTATATTTTATACTTATTAATTATTTATTTATGTTTTTATTGTCATTTTTGTGTGAGATGGCTTTGTTGTATATCTCTTGTACAGTCTACAAGAGTAAAAATTATTGTTGAGATTATAATAATGAGTAAATAACAAGAAATGTACAATTAATTTTTTTAATTCATTTATTAAAAAGAGTTGTAATTAATACGAAAAAAATTAATATCATTTTAAGTTCAACGCTTGTTTAAATGCTTTATATTAAACCGGACAAATCAAACATCCAGCATCATTAATTCTTTATAAATATCACGTACAGTATATAAGAAAGATAAAAAAGCTTCTTTTTTTCCTGTTTGTCAATTTAAAGTTTATTTATTACTAGCTTGATACCCGCCCGCTTCACTGGGATTAAAAGTAAAAACCTCGGCTTTATAGCCTTCACCTCTCTTGATCTCACCTATCCCCCTTTCATAACACTCGAAGGGATTGTTTTACACAACTAAAATATATGCAGTTTTCAATTTTTGAAAGTGTAAAATAGTCATAATTCATTGAGTATATCATGGCCATAAATTGTTTTATATTTATTATTTTAAATTTTTACAGAAATCTTTAATTTATGGTTCAAAATGATGATCATAGATGAAGCAGTAAAATGTTAGATTAAATTAAAACTTCTTTACTTATATATCTTTATAAATTATAGCTCATGTGTTATTCTGATATGTGAACTATATTATTGTACAGTTTCATTCAAATACATTTGGTAGTTTTTGCGTGAAAGCGTAACAAACAAACTAACAAACATCATTACTTTCACATGTATAATATGTAGGGATGAATTTAAATAAGTATACTTGAGGACGTTCCCAAAAAAGTGATATTTATATATTTTGTTATAATATATAAATACGGGTTAAATTAATAATTACATATTAATTTGCTCGTATCTGTAAGATAGCCAGTCATTTTTGGTTGTTTTTGAAGAATCCAGGCGAGAGACTCGCGCACAAATGAGTTGTTTCTAATAAAAATCTTATATAGGGTGTCCTCATCTCTCGATGGCCATAGTTTAAGAGCGCATTCTTTTGAAAATTTTAAAAGTCCAAAAGTGCCTCATAAACATTTATCCCAAACCTAATCATTAAGGAGCTAAGTGCACTATTAAATTTAACCAATAAAGAAAAGACTTTTTTAAATTTTTATCGTGGCGCTTTATTATATGAAAAAAGTATCTCTTATCGTAGAATGACCCGTAAATTGTATTAAAATTACAAAGTACACTATGATTGAACTTCGACCTTTTAAGACACTTCTTAGGGGAACTCAATAAATCGATTATTAACTTTAATACATTTGATTATTTTATAATAATAAAAATTATTAAAATTAATAACATTCGATGAATCATACGTTTTTTTATTATTTATATTTTTGTTTGAGAAAGTTTTCTCTTTTTTTTATTTTTATTTTTTTAAATGACTCCACGCACACCAAACAAATCGCTTAACCTACTAAATATGTATGTTTGTTCGTTGATATGTTCTTTTTATACTTCAGTGTACACACACTATTTACATTAAGTGTTATTAACAAGAGATAGTCTTATTACACTATAATAGTACCCTCCTTCTTTATTTACACTGTGTGGAGTAAAGAAGGAGCAAAAAATAACAAACAAAAAAAATATGTGTAATTTGAAGAGAGAAGGGTTTGTCATTTGATTCCATAGGCGTAGTTAGTACAATTGCAATTTATTTTTAAAAATCAATGGTATTTTTTTGAAAAAAGGGGATTGTATGTTGTTGAACGTTAATTTAGAAATCACTTTTATTGTAAAAGGGGGAAAAAACGTGTGTAGATATTTTTATTATCTTGTATTTTTAAAGGATGTAGGAATATGTTAATTGGTTGTTAGTTTGCAACGGTTAGAATTATCGGTTATAAATCAAAACAATGACTAAAATAAATGTTAATTAAAATTTGAAGTTCGGCAAATGTACAGTTTTTGCTCCTCCCAGAATTTTATTTTTAAATGGGTATATTGTGCCTCGACATAAGAATTTTGATCGAGAGGAATCTCAGATGTTAGGAATAAATGTAAAACTCGTAAGAAAAAGAGATTTCCTTGACACTAACTCCAACCTAGTATTTATTTCAACCATCTAGCTAAATATAGACGGCTATACAGTTGTGCGAAGCCATAAAAACGTGAAAAAGCTGGGTTTCCCTGGTATCTTCCTATAAATTTATCGAAATAAGATAGAAGAAGTCACCAAAAGAAAATTTTCTACCAATTTTCTATCTATTTTTATACTATGTATATATGAAATATATCAAAGTATACTAAGTTTAGTCCAAAGTTTGTAACGCTTAAAAATATTGATAGTAAGAACAAAATTTTGGTATAGGTGTACATAAAATCGCCTATTTAGTGCATTCGTGGTTGTCTTTCGATATCAAGCTAAAGATGCCAAGCTGAAATTTTTACAGCGTGATCAGGACGTAAAAAGTGAGATCGAGTTCGTAAATGATCAACATAGGTCAATTAGGTCTTGGATCGGTAAGACCAATATTGTAAACCGTTAGAGATATAAAAAAGAGTTAAATGTAAAAAATGTTCCTTATAAAATAATAAACAATTTTTGTTTCAAACATTTTTTCGTAAACATCACTGTCAGGGCGCAAATTATAGTATATATTATATAGGAATATCAGTTCTGTATGTGTGACATGTATGCATGCCTGGCTATCTAAGAGTGCCTATCTCTCTTCACTTAAACAAACGATTCCGTTATCAACACCGTCTATACATGGTATTTCAACAATTAACTCAGGCAATTGTTGGTTTCATTTGTCTGTAATAACTTTGCTATTTTCGGTTTTACGACTAGTAGACAGAACCCAAGTTGTAGAGACCAAAAATAAAATTGCGTACTCTGACTTATGCAACCCCTAATGTATCTTTTCATTGGAATACGTATTTACAATATGTCAATCGAACTAATTGTTATGCTCATTAAATCGTGATTTATTTTGTTGATGTCTAATACTTAGAAAAAAAAAATGTATAATTTATGTCATCCCAATTATCACATAGCTATTTAAACACAAAACAATAACAGAACACCACTAACACCACTCTTTACAAATGAAATAATAATATATTGTGCTGAGGAGACATTTTGTTATCATCATTATTATTATTAATAATTACAATAATAAATAATAATTCATGCAGAATCGACAATCTTTTATCTTGGAATTTTATTATTTACAACTGTTCTTGGAAAGACAAGACAGGAAAAAAAATACGTCATTTGATGTGTATGTCTTATCGTTACACACAGTGTAACTTTATAATTATTGTGACTGATCATGTCACCACGTGATTTACAAGTCACTAGTCTTATATGTTAGTTGTTGGGGATAATGCTGTGGAAATTTGATTTAAAATAAATATTAATTTCACTTTAAAATTAATTATTTTATTTTAATTTCATAAAACACGAGAGATGATGAAGGCTTACAAAGTTTCCTCAAAAGAATAAGTTTATATTAGGGGTTGAATTGCAATTAGAAAACGGCTTTTCGATCGCTATTTATTTAGTTTTCGAAAATTTCAAACATTTTCGAAAATATTTTCTAGAATTTTTTTTTTCGATAATGTTTCCCATGGCCTCTAGTTGAAATAGTTTTTAACTCTTTATCTTTTATAGTTTTTGAGAAAATGGACACCAAAGTTTTGTGCTAATTTGCGCCCGCACGGATAAACAGTGACGTTTACGAAAAAATGTTTCAAACAAAAGTTGTTTATTTTTTTATAAGAAACATTTTTTACTCTTTAACTTTTGTTCTATCTCTAACGTTTTAGACGATGTGTCCTACAGACCCAAGACCTATGTTGCTCATTTACGTACTTGCCTCACTTTTTACGTCCTAAGCACGCTATAAAAACTTCAGCTTGATAGACGGACAACTGGAAATGGACTAAATAGGTGATTTTATGAACATCTATACCAAAATTTTGTTCGAAGCGGCACTATTTTTAAGCGTTACATACTTGGGACTAAACTTAGTATATCTAACAATAAGAGATTAATTTTATTTTTGAACATTGATTTCAAATAATTAACATAAGCTGAATTAATTGGCACTATGCGTACTTTATAAAATAAATTTCGTCGACGCACTTGTATGATGTTGTTGAAAATGGGAAAAATCTCAAACTCAACGGGGATTTTGAACGATATTTCAAAAAAACAAGGCATAATGTGTCCAATTATGAAATAGTCTTAGGTTTTTTCGTTTTGCCGAAATAATCTTTAGTGTATTTTATGAAGACTATTATTTTTTTTTTTAATTTTTATTAAGTGGTTGTGTTTTAACAATAATAAACATTTCAAAATAAAAATAAAAATATCTTTTATCATATGTAGATCAGGCATTATAATAATTGTATTATGTTTATCTTAAATTCATTACTGGTTAAAGTCACGTGTTTTAATTTTTTATAGAATTAAGACTACTTACATTTTAAATTTATTTCTTTAAAAAAAAAAATTATGTATAAATAACTTAAAAAAGTATTATTATCATTTTTTAACTACTCAGAGAAAATTATTATACTCTTTATTCGAATGAAAATTCATTTAAAATAATAAGCAAATATATTTTGTTCAAAAATATATTTTTAGATTTGTGTTGAAATGAATTATTTTATTCCCAGTCAAGGATGCCTTATATCAGAATATGAAATGATGTTTAATGTAAGTTTTAATGCGATTATTAAGAGGTTCATTCGCACATATCAGAAACGGATCAATGCACTATCAGTTTTTTTCGTGATCCTTCAGACTACATCATGTTTTAATCAAAAAATTTCTCCATGAAATTATCACTATAGCATTGCAATTGCTGAGCAAACTAGATGTTATTGAACGACCTCGGAATATATGCTTACTTTTTTTCTAAAATTTCATTTCACAGGCATAAACAGTGTATGCCACTGTTTATGCAACATTACAGGTTTATGCAACCGAGACTTATGGGGTTATAAGATTGGCCGAGAATTATTATAAAAATTAAAGTACCAAAAAATAAAATTTTTGGGTTCTTAGACAATAATTTTATTGAAATCGCAGGAAAACTTTTTGTGATTTTTTCTGATTTTAAAATGTTTTTGTTTTCGTGCCTTCTTTTGTAATAAATAGGGTAATACTCAAAAAACACAAAAATCCACTCGGTTAATTGATTACTGCTTGATTAGTTAATGCAAAACGAAATTGATTACTGCTTGATTAGTTATTGAAAAACGACTGCCCTGTAAACCTTTCCAAAGGAATTCCAAAGGAAATACTCAAAATTTCTCTGTGAAGATCGAGTTTAACTTATTTTTAATTTTTTTTAACACAAATCCTTTGTGCTAAGTTTGTGTTTACGGAATCTAAAACCACACTTGACCGATTTGAAAAATATTTAATCCTGAATAATAACAAATCCAGGCTAATTTGATAAAATAAGGGGGATTAACTTGTAAGAACAACATAAAACAATTTAATTGTTCATTGATTTCTCAAGAATCTTTTTTATCGTTTTTTTAATATTTATTTATTTTTGAATTACGTTCTTTGAGATTATGTTTTAATTGTTCTCTGTATAATTATTATAGAGTGCATTCCGAATAAGATGAACCCTCTAAAATACTTTCATTATACCATGTATATATGAAATATACATAGTATTATAAGTTTAGTCCCAAGTTTGTAATTATACCATGTATATATGAAATATACATAGTATTATAAGTTTAGTCCCAAGTTTGTAACGCCTAAAAATATTGATGCTACAAAAAAAAAATTGGTATAGGTGTTCATAAAATCACCTAATTAATCCATTTCCGGTTGTCCGTCCGCCCGTCCGTCCGTCTGTGGTCACGATTACTCAAAAACGAAAAGAGATATCAAGTTGAAATTTTTACAGCGTGCTTAGGACGTAAAAAGTGAGGTCAAGTTCGTAAATGAGCAACATGGGTCAATTGGATCATGGGTCCGTAGTACCCATCTTGTAAACCGTTAGAGATAGAATAAAAGTTTAAATGTAAAAAATGTTCCTTACAAAAAATTAAACAACTTTAGTTTGAAACATTTTTTCGTAAACATCACTGTTTACCCGTGAGGGCGACAATTAGGGCGGAAATTTTATAATATGTACTATACTTGGTTATCAGTTATGTATGTGTCACATGTTGGTATATGTAATGTGATAAAGAAATCAACACTGATTATACATGGTATTTCAACAATTAACTCAGTCAATTGTTTGTTTTCACTTGTTTTATTTTCAATTTCGATAAAATTCTGTTGTACAACTAAAAAAAATTTCTGATATCGAGACGGTTGACAAAAAAGGTTGTTAAATCGTTTTTTGAATCATGTCGTGTAACTGCGTGTCTGTCTGTGGCATCTTAGGTTCCAAACGGATGACCCGGTTTTGATTTTTGTTTTGTTTGAAAGGTAATTTGATCGAGAGTGTTTTTTGCTATGTTATAACTATTTAGGAGCTTCAGTGCCATAAACGAATCTATGAAACCTAATTTTATGTCGAAGGTTTTTTTAAATTTGATATTATTTTTGTATTTGCTAATCCACCGCCTGCCCGTATTTGGTTTACTTCTCACCTAAATAAATATATTATTTCTCTAGCTTATTTTTCCTGCCCACGCGAGGTCTTCTTTATGCCTTTTGCAAGTTCCAAGATTTACCCGTCATTTTAAAACTCAAGCTGGCTTATAAGGGAAAATATACTCACGGTCTAAAAATGTACCGCTTAGGAAAAAACAGACTAGATAAATAATATTAAGATATAATTTTGTTCAAAAGCAAGCAAATTACTCACTTATTTACTATTTCTTAGCCTGTTTTTAGCCATGGAACTGCACTACGGAATTCCGCAAGGATTGAATCGGTATATTTAAATTTCAATAACAATTCCCGAAATAAAATGTAGCCATTCCGGTTTGATATGAAAGTACGGCAAACAAAGAAATTGTCGAATTTTAAAATTCATAATTTTTAGCGTATTCTTTTGAACTTGAAATGTAGATTCATATCAGCTTACTCATCCTGTATTACAAGTCAGCGGGATACAAAAACCAATTTGAACTCCAGGTGGAAAAAATATTTCAATTCTTCATTAATGAATAACACAATTGAAATATAATTTTCAATAAAAAAAACCCTTTCGTTTATCAGCGTACCAGAAACACAAAGATGAGAAACTACTAACCCCTTCCCTTCATTAACAACACACTAATCCCTTACTAAAGTCAACCAGAATGAAGGAACATACAGGAGAGAAAGAGATAAATAAACTTTAAACATTGTGAATGAATTTGTTTTGTGTTGTTAACTCGGGATATTATCCTGTTCCCTAGTTAGTACATATTCAGGAACATACAGGAGTACACCATTCTATTAATAAAGTATAGGTAGTTTCGAAGTCTGCTTTTTAATTCGGTTATCTTCGTTATATACAAGTTTGGCTTCGACGCAATAACAACAATTTTATTATTCATTCAACAATATGTTTTGGTTTTTTTTTTTACTATTTATATTCAAAATTTCTAGAATCCATTTGTTTGCGTGTTTATTTCTGTAAACATTTCGATTTGTTTATTTATAAATGTAAAAATATAAAGAACTTTGTTTATTTTGTTATAATGCAGCTTTGGCTTTTTTTTCGAATTAAAACAAGGGTTTGGGGTAAACTTACTTGACTTGGTATAACGTAGG
Organism: Chrysoperla carnea; assembly: GCF_905475395.1. Taxonomy (NCBI): domain Eukaryota; kingdom Metazoa; phylum Arthropoda; class Insecta; order Neuroptera; family Chrysopidae; genus Chrysoperla; species Chrysoperla carnea. The sequence goes on along the minus strand of NC_058337.1, from coordinate 120,024,012 downwards.
CGTCTTTATAATTTTAATATTCCTTCTTTTTTTATTGAAAATTCTTCTTTGATTCTTAAAATTGATAGAATATAGTAATAGCCTTTGAAGATACCTTTCAAAATTAATCTATGTAGGAAAAGAAAATCAGAGTCACGTTTTACAGAATGATATTTAATAAAAATTAAAAATTATGAAAATTTATATGCAATAATAAATAACTAAAATAAAACCTCTTCCTTTTACCATAAAAATTTCGCATCACTTATACCTTTATTAGCAAGAAAAATTTACCAAACTGAACCGATTTTGAGGATAATCGCCCATTTTTAGTTGTACGGAACCCTAAACTTGAAACAAAGTAAAGAACACTCCTCATTAAATTACCTTTCAAACGAATTAGCGTTGAATAAATTTGTGAGTTTATTCAGGCTCGCTCTAAAACACTCTGTAAATTACAACCGGTCGCAGGTCCCAAAAGTACTTTATTCTAACCTAAATACAAATTTAAAAATCGTAAAACATCGAAAAACTGACAGATTGACTGGTCAGCTAATAGTTTTATCTCCATTGTTTCGATTTTCAGATTTTCTAGTTATAAAGAACATTCCTAACATACTGCTTGTGAGAAGAATAATAAGCATTCGTTTTTGTGAATATTATACCACATGAAGTTAAAAAAAAAAAACTTAAAAACATTGACATTATAGCAAACGTTGATCTATATTTGTCTATAAAATTATTTTCATGAGTAGTGAAAGCATCTCCATGAAAACAGTCGGTCTAACCCGCCACTAAAAATGTTTCACATCAATAAGAAAAATCTTAAATTCAGTCATCTTGAAACTTTTGCATATCGTTACCACCTTAATTAATATGATGAAGAGGTGTGTGTATTAGCGTCAGAAAGGGGCCTGTACCGGAAACAAATATCAAATCAAAATATATTTTGCGAATGAATAGAACCAAGTTTAACTGTATTGTTTATATATATTGTAGATATCCTTGTTGTGAATTGTGATTCGATTGCAAATAAAACGTACACATTTTAAAATAAATAAATAATTATAAATCCTTGAATCATAAATTCCTTTTTAAACATTTGTGCTGCTGCTAACTGTTATTTGTTTGTTTGTTATTTTAATTTTTATATTTAGCAAAACAACAAAACAATTTGTCACGTCATTCTATGCTAACTAATAAAACAAATCATTTTATTTTATTGCTATTATTTATTAATTATTAATTCCGAATTAATTAATTTATTGCGTATTTAATATTTTTTATTATTGGCAACAAAAACTATTCTTATCAATGCGTGTATGTATTAAATTGAAAATCTTTTGGATTTATTTTATTTGTAATAATAAAACGTTGGAATTTAGTATCTTTAGTTATTCTAAGGAAATTATTTTTAACTTTTATTCAAGGAAAATTTGTAATATTGCGTAGGTCAGGCATTGCGAGTTATTTTAAGTCGAAGTTACCATTGTTATAACTTTATTTGGTGCCATAAATTTGATTGTGTGTCTCTTTATCCAAGTCCGCCTTGCTCATAGAGGAGGAAGCGAGACGGGTATACGACTCGCCTACCTATCTCAGTTTCTCTTATAGTAATGAGATAAGTAGAAAAAAAATGTTGTCTCTTTGTTTTACCCGTATCTGTCTGTTTTTGGTTGTCATTGGTTAGGTTGTCACTGTCTTACTCGTATTTTAGATACAGAAATATGAGTGTCTTCTCTAAGCCACGTTTGCCCATGCCTGGCGTAGGTCAGTTAGTTGTATCTGAAACTTGTCAATACTGTGGTTAAACCACACACCGTAAAAATATGTCAATCATATTCTTTATTGCTCACGGTGGTTTGATTAAAAAAAATGGTCTGATATTAAAACCTTGTAAATAGCTTGATAAGAGATTACTCATCTGTGGCTCATAGATATGGCTCATCATTAATCATTGAGAAATAAAAAAATAGTCAAGTGCGCGGTGGACTCGCATATGAAAGGTTCTATACCAACGTACAAGATACATACTATGTACTTTTTATTAAATTCTTTTTGTAAAGGATTCAAAAACGAGTACGGAACCCTTCTTTTGTTTTAGCGGGAATATTAATAAACACGATACTATTGCGTTTATGAAATATAGCCCGCTGACAGGCAGAAGGACGGACGAATTACGGAATCTTAGTAATACAGTTTCGTTGATTACCTTGCGGGCACGGAACCCTAAAACTCAATTGCATTTTAATGTAACTGATACATTTGGAGGTTTGGAAAATTCAAAATAAAGTCTTATCAAGTTTTTTGTTAATTAATACAAAAATTTAAAAAAAAATCTCATAGCTTGTAATTAATATTATTAAAATAATAAAACAAAATTTTGACAATTGTTTACAAAAAAAAAATGATGAAAAATGATCCTAAGAGCCGTTATTCGACTTCAACGACCTTGGCTTTAAGAATTGTTGAATATCCAATTCATTTTCGTAAATAATAAAATATACCTCTCTTTCCTTCCGAAAATTGACGGAAGGAAACACACCCTTAATATTATCGGATGGGTTTAGTAAAAAATCTAATCAATAGACTTTTTGAAGCTATTTTACCAAAAAATGTTTCAAACAAAAGTTGTCATTTTTCAACATTTTTATAAGAAACCATTCTTACATTTAAACTTTCCAATTATGACGCTATATCAATATCAGCTAGATCTCTTTTTCTATTAGAGTTCCGAAAAAACTGAAATAGATTAATTCAAGTGATTTTATGAGCACAAAAATTTTGTTTGTAGCATCAATATTTCTAAACGTTACAAACTTGGCACTAAATTTAATATACTTTGTTATAATACCAATGTTTATATCAATTTTTTTTCATTCAAAGAAGAAATTGTCTTAAAGTGGTTCCACTGTCTCGTGTTTTTTACATGTTGAAGAGATTGGATTTAACAACACTTTCTTACAATCGACTTGCCGTATTCAATATGTCTATATAATCGAACCATGAAATACGTAAACAGTTTGTTCTTTTCTGCTTCGATGTACTACCATAAGTATAAGTAAACAGTGATAGAGCTATTACAATGTAATAACACTATCACTGTTTACTTCAGATTAAATGTAAAATAGTGTAGTTTACTTTAAGCTACAAAAAGAACATATAAGCTATACCAACATTGTAAAAAATAAACAGAGCAAACCGTACACGATGATGTGTTGTCGTCGTATATATCGTGATTGTGTGTGTTGATCGACCCGAACGTGAACATACGAAACGAACATAGAACATATCTAACTACCTACCAAACGAGATGGTTGATGGTATGATGGTATATTCTATACATGGTATACTATCAAACCATTTATACATCCCTAGTCCCAGATGTTGTAGTCAGTCAGTTTGGTTTGTTAGTGTATGTATTTCATTTCAAGTTCAAGGTCAACTCAATGATATAATGTTTTTGTTGCTGTTTGATGGTATTGGGTATTATTAACGAATTTACATCGAAACTACTAACCTTGAGAATTTAATACGTTGTTGTTAATGTTAATAATAATAAAAAAAAAAAAAAAATAGATGATGTTTAATCATTCTTCATCTTATCAATTAAACACTAAAAAATAGATACATAAAAAAAACTTTTAACAAAAAGAAAACCGACTTCAAAAGAAAAAACTTTTCCAAAGTAAATTAATATGAACTAAAAAGTAAAAAAAAAAAACGATAATATAATGTATTTAAAATTATTGTTATTTTTGGAGTCGGTGTCAGCCAAGGAAACTACTCTGACAGAACAGTTTGCTACTTTAGCTTGGCTGACACCGACTCCAAAAAACAATAATTTTAACTACATTATATTATCGTTATTTTTTACTTTTTAGTGCATATTAACTTAGTTTGGAAAAGTTTTTTTTTTTAAGTCGGTTTTCTTCTTGTTAAAAGTTTTTTTTTATTTTGTAATTTTTAGTGAATATGAAGAACACTAAATTATTTGTCACTAAAAAAAGAATCATCGAAATCGGTTGGCTTGATATTGAGTTACTCGTTCTCTTGTTGTGCATACTTAATGCAAATTTAAAAATTTTATGATTTTCTTATGGATGCCGTTGTCAGAACTGGTCCAAAATTAAATGGGACTACACGGGAAGCAACAGCATTCAAACAGATAAAATCATCAAAATCGGTTCACCAAGTCCAAAGTTCTGAGTTAACAAAAAAAAAAAAAAATTAAACAATAAAAATTTTAATTAAAACTTTTGAGTTTCTGTCGATTTTGTATGTTCTAAAATTGTTCGTAGAACCGTAAATTTTCTGGAGAGTTACCAAGGCTAACGAAAAAGCTTTTTATCAAAGAATCCCGCAATATTTCAACCTAGGTATTCATGCAAATTTTTGAGAAAAAAAAATCATTGAAAATCGATATAAAATACATTGCTCTTTGGAAAAATATCAAAAAAACGACATATTTTGAAAGTTTTTGATAATTTTTACTTGGAACGAATAAAAACAAATGGAAAAAAAGACTTGTTAAAAGAAAATAAACATAGAAAAACAAAAACTAAGTGCTTCCATTCATGTAAGGAATGTACGAGCACGGTAGATTTAGGGTTGAAATTATTTTTATCTTATTTCCAACTTAGACAAAAAATAAGAAAAAAATTTCGATATCTGCTTTGATTATTTTCGAACTATCGAAAGCTGAATGAATAAGGGACATTTTCAATATTTAGAAAATTACAACAGATATCGAAAAATTTTATATCGGCTTATATCGCCAAGTTAAAACAGAATTCAATATCAAAATTAAAAATCTATTTTTTTAAATTTGTTTACCTGAAATAAATAGATCTTACACGCTCATATATTCTTAAGACGAATCACAAATCTTTTAGGAAATGGCTTCCAGCTAAACTGTCCGAATTTGTGTAAGCTATTTCAATGGGCACAAATAATAATTATAATTAACAGTTATGATTTACAACGATTTAATCTGGTTTCGTTGATAAAAAGCTAAAAAGCCAGTCTTAGTAGGTTGGAATTACCTTCATTTTTTTTTTGTTCAAACAAATTTTTACAACCTTGTGGCATTAAATGAATGAACGGAGGTACTATTGATAAGCATTAGTAATACAACTTGTAAAACCCTCACGTGAAAACTAATATTTCTATTCAAAGTATTATTTTTCGTAGGTTGATAATCTTAGACTAAAAAATATTTTTAAAAATTTTTTCTCGCTATCAGAATGAATTAAGCAACGTGACCAGAAGTATTTAATCTCAAATATTTTGTTTTTATATAAAAAAATTTACGTCAATTATTTTTTATCTAAAGAATTTTTTTTTTGATTAAAACAAAAATTTGAATATTAATTGAAAAATTTTTTATCTAAAATGTTTTACAATTCGGTTTATACTTGAGTACACCACCGATAAGTACATTTCACCGATAAATACAGATTTCAAGCTTTACTTTGTTGATTGTCTCATGAAATACAATTTTTCTAGAATAATTCACCTAAACGTGAAGCTACGTGACATTTACTTAAATCAAATCAAGTAACGAGTTTCAGGAAATTTTGGAGAAAATGGACACCAAAGTTTTGTCCTAATTTGCGCCTTCACGGGTAAACAGTGATGTTAACGAAAAAAATGTTTCAAGACCCAATTGACCTGTTTACGTACCCTAACTCACTTTTTACGTCTTGAACAAGTAGCTAGGTGTCTATTTTCGTTTTTGAGTTATCGTGTTCCCGAATAGACGAGCAGCCAACCGGAAATGGACTTATAAAGTGATTTTATGAACACTTATGCCAAAATTTTGTTCGTAGCATCAATATTTTTAAGCGTTACAAACTTGGGATTGTACTTAGTATACCTTGATATATATTTCATAAATACAGGGTATGATAAACCGTCCATATTGAAGTGAAGCTCGATTTTCGGTTTTACGAAACTTATCTCCAAAGACAGATAAAAAGAATCTTAAAAAAATCTCATTTACTCGCTGAGTAAACAAATAAATAATATTGCCATTGCAGTCGGAGGATCGTTCTGTGGAACATTTTTTCCAGGAGGTAACAATTTTATTTAACATTTAGTCAACGAGTAAAAGACCTTTCACTTTATCTGTACAGATTAATTAATAAAACTTGCTTTTTTACTTTTTAGTTTGTTTTGCGGCAGGACAATCTTGTTTTTTAAATTTTTTATGAATTATTTAATTTAGACAATTTTTCCTTAATGCTATCTTCTCTAATCTAGATCGAATTCAAGCGAATAAACACATCGTTAAACTTTCAAAGTAATCTTTTGAAATGTTTAAAAATAAACCCATGTTATAATATCATTCATGTATACCTCGAATTAATAATAGGCATCTCATCTCGATATTCGTTATTCTATGAGAAGATATATCCATACAATGTATCCATGGTGATGATGATTTTCATCCAATTTTCATTTTCGTACAATTCTTATTATGGATGATGTGGTACAGAGCACGTATACCATCTACACACTATATGAAAGAGGAAAATTATATGATAATTGATCATGCGCAGTAATTATTAAACAAGGGGTTGTAATCGAATGGAATATGTAAATATGTTCTTTTTGTATAATAGGAAAAGAATAAGAGTATTTTACTTTAATAGCACTATCCTGTTCTCTTTACACTTCTGTTGTACTACGGAAGGGTTGAAAAGAACAAGGCGATGTGTGTAATATGTAAAAACTACCCCACTAACATACAAATCTCATCTATCTCTTCGACTCCTCAGGTTTTGTACGTATAGTTTTAGTTTACGTTAAACGTCCTTTACATGAATATATAGAATTTCTAAGATATCATCGAAATATATCGAATATGTGATATTATTTTTTTCTCTCGAAAAAATCTAATTTTTGTATTAATTATTAAATGTTTTAAATGTTAAGTTTTTTTCGTATAATTTTTATCATGTAAGTAAATTTCGAAAATTTTTTTTCTTATAATTAACCTTGAGAAAAATATCCAGACGCACAAAAAAATTTGTTAACCACCTAAACCATCCTTCTCTTATCACGCAGGATTTGAAAATCGAAAGCTATGTCCTTCCTCCTGCACTGTCTTTGTGATATTTTAATGCCTTAAATTTTGCACAATTTTCGAAGTATTTTTTAAAATTAGTATAAAATAGTGGCATAAAAACACCATACATAATATTCGTTAATTGTTTATAAACCCTGTTTATACTCGATAAAAATTGAGTAAACGAAAAAAAGTTTTATACAAAAGTTTTGGATTTTTGCAATATTTCTTATATTCTAAAAGTTAGCAAAATAAAAAATGCACTCATCTCGATTTATGATTAAATTTTGCTTGTTTTGGAGCTCAAAATCACAAGATCAGCTTGTATTTTAGCTCAATATTTCTTCATTTATTAACTCTTTTATATTAATATAATTTTTCTTATTTCGATATTCCTAACCATTACAAACTTCAAATTAAACATACAATAACTCTTTTATGCAGTGGATTTTTTTAGGGCTAAAAGTTAAAAATTACTTTTTGAGTTTGCCCTTATCTCTAATCTAATGCCCCATGACATTCACATCAACGCTCTCGAAGCTTTTTGGATCCTAACCTAAAACAATATTTATTATTTTGGATATTTTTTTGAACTAAAAGTTAAGATTTACTTTCTTAGTTTGCTCTTTTCCCTAATCTAATGTCCCATAACATTCGCATCAACTATCTCGAAGCTTTTTGGATTCTAACCTAAAAAAACATCAAATTAACTCTTCTAATTCTGGAGCACCTTTGAAGCCAAGGAGGTATATTAGATTGAATTGATCGCAGTACAAAATATCTAAGACTTAATCTAATTTAACTTATCTAAATTATTTTTGTCAATTAACACCAAAAAATTTTGTCTAAAAGCTTCGAATCTTCTAAAGTTATTTTGAATAGATCCGAAACTGAATTACTCGCAGTCTTCGAAGTCGTCCAACTACTTGGGAAGTTGAAACACTGAACTACGTGTTTTTGCCGGCTTACGTTTTTTTCCTGGATAACTTAATTTAAATTCTCGACTAATGAACACTTACCGGTCTTTGAATACCATTGAATTGAAATATTTACTAAAAATACACTCCATTGTTTTATAAATAAAAATATAATATAAAAAAAAAATATTGCGAATTTACCAAAAAAGAGTCACCTTGAAATTTAACATAAACATTAGGGTTCGTCCCATGTTTCTCTCATTCTTCATTTGTTTATCATTCGATCTCACTTCTAACCATGTATTTAAACAGAATAAAAACTATTTCACTGAACCGGCATTTCATATGTGAATTATATTTATATTTGGTTATTACTGTTATTATTGCTATCTCTTTTTAAACATATCAACTAAATATTTGTTCACCATTGTTCCACTCACTATTTTAGTGTGTATATATATCTATTTTTGTTTATCTCACATATTGGATGAGATGGTTGTATGTAAATATTATAGCTTGAAAATTACCAAGAAATATAAATAAATAAATAACTAAATATATTTATTGTCCTGTATAGAGGACAATTTAAGTTTATATAATTGCGTTGTAGTAGCAGCAGCACTGTTTTGTATGTGTAATCATTTATACAAAAAAAATATAATGTATGCTATTTTCATCTCATTTTTCACTTTCACTTTATGCTAAATATGTAAAAAAAAAATTTAAGTGTTTTTGGTTTTATTATTTGTATTTTATTAATTTGTATCATAAAAAAATATAATTGGAATCGAGACAAGAAAATAACATTATTTTTAATCGCTTATAAAAATTTTGGTATTTTATTTTTCAAAGGAAATTAAATCATCACTAAAATTAAAATACTTTAACCCTCCTTTCATACGTAAATATGAAAAAAAACGGCCTACTAAAGCAAAATTATTAAAATATTTTATTAAATAAATCAGAATGAAGACGGTAATGTCAATCGTGTCTTTATTCTACGATTGCGCTTAGACTAATCGACAATTACACTTTTATCAAAAACAAAGTTGGTACAACAAACACCTGGTACAGAAGCACTGAAGATTTTGCGATAGAGCATGTATTGAGGGCGATCAAAAAGGGCAACCGCGTGAAGGTTTAACAAATTGCGATTAAGACGTTCTTTTCTTGCTAAAAGAGCTAAATATAAAATTTTTGTTAAAGTAAAAATTTTCTTCGCTACGTTTTTAGTATTTGGACTAGTATATGAAATCAAGATCAAGTAATCCTTTAGCCTAAACTGTTTACACTATACACGGTAAGAAATATATGGCGTTTACTACAATGCTGGTATAGTATAGAGACAGATACATATAGTATCTTTCTTAGTATAAGTAATATTACAGTTTAAATAGGTCAACAGTATAGGCCTGTCCCCCATACTGCATTAACTCGTCCGCCATAACTATTGCTAATGTTGCTATTCCCTCAATACATACAATATGGCGTCACACTGATACTGACATAGTGATATCCCTACAAAAATTTCTTACCTTGTAGTTTTACAATAAACACTGGAAATATTGAGAAAAAAAAACCTACCTTAAAGATATATTTCGCTCACATTCTTACCAAGATTATGTTTCTTACCAAATAAAAATTTATTTTATATTTTATTTAAATAAAACCTTATCTCTTTTCTTTAAAAAGAAAAGGCATTTAAATGATATGGGTTTTTCCAGTAACTAAAAACACAACAACTCCATTGTATTTGAATTTAATTAAATTTTATTTCACATAAAATTCGCGTAATTTACGTACTATCGTAATAATAGAATAAATATTGAAATGAACAGCCAAAATTTCCTATTCCTGAGTTAAAGTTAAAAGTTCAAAAAGTTTTTGATTAATAAATAAACGTACATAATTAAATTTAGATATCGCAAATCAACAACCAGCTGTGCTTAATAAAACCAAATCAATAATTATTAAGTATTTCGTAGTAATTTTTTTAAGCAAAAATCAAAATACAATTTGATTCATGGCCAAAATTAATTAATTTTAATGATATAAGTGTAATGTCTATTAATAATTGTATAAAAATTAAATGAATATTTAAAACAGTTGTTTTAGAATGAAAAATTTAACCCTCTATTTATTTGCAATTTATAATTGATGAAAATTAGAAATAAATTTTACATTCATATCTTGGTATGAATGTTAAGTATTTTAAAATTTATCATCAGATTTAGAAACTAAATACCAATAAATCTTATTAAATTATTTTTAAATTTTTATAGTGAAACTTCTTTACGCGCACCACTCAAAAAAGAAATACAGAGAGTGAATCGGTAAAATAACATGACTTCGGAATATTATGAAACTTGTGTCGAATTCTATTGGATATAAAAATTATAGAAAAGTCGAATTGAAGAGGCTGGATATGCGGCTCTCACATATTATAATACTTTTTTAAAAATTTTGTTTTAATATAAAATGAGTCAAGTTTTACTTCTGTACTTGGTCCCCGACTTGGATCCAGCCCGTTGGTTTTTATACCATGCACATATGAAATATACATAGTATATTAAGTTTAGTCCCAAGTTTGTAACGCTTAAAAATAATGATGCTAGGAAAAAAATTTTGTCATAGATGTTCATAGAATCACCTAATTAGTCCATTTCCGGTTGTCCGTCCGTCCGTCTGTGGACACGATAACTCACAAACGAAAAAAGATATCGAGCTGAAATTTTTACAGCGTACTCAGGACGTAAAAAGTGAGGTCAAGTTCGTAAATGAGCATCATAGGTCAATTGGGTCTTGGGTCCGTAGGACCCACATTATAAACCGTTAGAGATAGAACAAAAGTTTAAATGTAAAAAATGTTCCTTATCAAAAATTAAACAACTTTTGTTTGGAACATTTTTTCGTAAACATCACTGTTTACCCGTGAGGGCGCCAATTAGGCGGAAATTTTATAATATGTGTACAAACTATACACTAAATGTCGGTCGGTAATGCAGAAACCTATAAAGTCATTTACATATGTACTATACTTTATTAGTTATGTATGTGTCACATGTTTGTATGTGTAATGTGATAAATGTGATAAAAAAAAAACAACACTGACTATGGATGGTATTTCAACAATTAACTCAGTCAATTGTTTGTTTTCACTTGTTTATTTTAGAATTTATAACACTTGGTCATTTCTTATATTAAACCTTTATGATATTTTATCATTTTTTAATTTTTATTTTTGTTTATTTACAGGTGAGTGCCAAATTTTTCTGCCATAATTATATTTTCATGGAAGAAATTGGTAACGTATAAACAAGTTTTAAAGCGCAATATATCAAGACACTTTATATAAAATTTTACTTTTATAATTGATTAATTTTAACCCTTCCATACTTGAAACGACTATTTTTTCGAATTTCGAGTGGTTAAGAATGTTAGACGTCTGAGGTTCGATTCACATATTCATATGTAGGTTAAACTTCAAATCAGTATTGATGTCAATAAAATATGTCACTGGGAGTCACTACCTTTAAATATGTATAACCTTATAGGCACCTTTACAGTGTAAGAATGCGCCTTAACATTAATAAAATAATTATTAATTATCAACTGATTAGTTTTAATTGGTAACCACTAGAGGGTTTAAAAAATAAACGTGTTCGGGTGGACAACGTCATTAGAATTTGGAATAAACACAAGCTGAAGACAAAATTATAATTATTATTTTATTTTTGTGTCTTCTTATTACCGCCAACAAATTACTTCAATAATATTGTTAATGTAGGTCAGTTCATCTAGGAAAATTATAAACATTTAAATGTACTGACCCATTGTAACGATTGACTACTATCCAGACTTTATTTCTAAAATCGTCTTAACAACTTTTTTCAGCCATCGAAAAAAATTTTGTCTTCAACGACTCAACGTTTATTTTATAAATTCGATCAGATGATTTGTAAAATAAAATTTAGGGGCTGTGTTAGTCTCGATAATAAAATCAAATCAAATGGAACCAAATTTAATGAAAATAGATGTGATGATATTTTCATATACTTGATCAATGAATTTTCGTATTTTTTTCTAAATTTGCACCGGTTTGATGAATTGTATTATTAATTTGAGTAATGGCACCAGACTAACTGTACAGCTGCTTACTGTCTGACTTCTGGATATTGAAAAGTATTGACAAAATAAGTGTTTTTTAATTTTCCACTTTTCATCGTTTTGAACTCTCTCGAAGCTCGAGACCTTTCCAAATTTCAAACAATTTTCTTCTTAAAATTCTGGCTAGCCGGGTCATTGTATGTCTACAGGACAAAAACTACCTTAATAAGATATTTTTTGCTCTATTTTACCCTCTTTGAACATTTTTCATCACTCGTAATCTCGAGTTTTTAATAAAACTAACTCACCGTGTAAAGTCAAACTATTAAAATTTGGTGTAAAGTTTAAATACTGACTTAAAAACACTTAGCAAGCAGTTGGCGTTCATTTAAACCTGGGGAAAAATCCATCAATCGTTTAAAAAATGTCGTAAAGTACTGGATATCTAAAAATTATTCAATTTCACCAAAACCAACTTGACTGACGCGGAGCGTTTCTATAAATCGATTTATTTTGGCGACGAAGATAAGGAAATTATATACAGTATTAAAAAAATAAATGGAAAATGAATCTAAAATAGAAACAACAAACATTTGTATAATAATTGTTTATATTTTTTTTTTCTTCGAATAATAATTACACGAATTTTACAAAATATTTGAATAATTTTATCAATTATAAAATTGAAATTCCAATTTTCATAACAAGGCTAATGATTTTATGTTTTATTTATTTCTATATTGATTTTCAAATTATTTTATCAATAGAAAATAAATGTAAATATGTTCAAATAATGAATATGAATAATATTTTTAATTATTTCATTAATATTTATGCAAAAATTATAGAAAATACATTTAAAAAATGTAAAATTAAATCATAAAAAAATATAAAATATTTATCAATAATAATATCAATATCATTAATCAATAATTTTTTTAAATAAAATAAAAATTATTAATTTTTAAAGGATTTAACAATTGAATTTCACAATGAATTACATTTTTAGATTTTATTTTACAAATAATCCAAAATTGGGAATTATCACCGAATATGACTAACCAGGAATAATTATGGAATTAATTAGAAAAATCTTAAGAAGTAGGAAAAAATGGCGAAAATTTTCCAATAGTAAATTGAGTTTTATAGTTTTACCTTAGAGCTAGAGAAAGATTTTTATCCAAAGCACAAACTTTCTATGAAATTTTTAATTATGCCGATACTTAATTTTTAGGGTTATTATACGCTTAAATATAAAAAAAAAGCAAATTTATACAGTCCTAGATCTAATAATGTAATAATTAAGAGTAGTTCTTGAAATACCTACGAAAATCTCTCCAAATTAGAGTGTTTCATTTAAGATTTCAGAAAATATTTGACAAAATGCTGTATATGTTACTGTCAAATTTTTATATTTTTTATTTCACTTTCAACAAAACTCAGTTGGTACATAAGGAAATTTTGACCCAAAAATTAAAAACTCGAATTTATTTGATGAAGAACGATTTCTCAGATCGATTTTAGGCAATTGAACAAAAAATATTCTCTGAATAAAATGAATGCGATTTTTTTGCGACTTTTTGATCCTAACTAATCTAGAAAATTTTAAAAATGAATATAAAATAAAATTTTTTTCTGAAATTCTACGAGGAAAAATATTAAAATCTTGTTTATTTGACCAACAAGGCTATCTTTTAACGGTAACGTTGAATTTGACTGTGACTTAAATCGATATGAATTTTCTAAACAATCAGGGAAAAGTGGGATTACATTATTATGGAAGCCCATGAAGAAATGAAGCCTATAATGGCGCATTTACATTTTTTTAAGTGATTACTGGAAGTGCTTAGTAATAGCGTTAAATCCATTTGGGATATGTACTTAGTAATTTTCTGTATTATACTTAATTTCACATTAAGGCACTTATCTATACATTTGCACTTACACTTTCAATAATCAAAGTGTAAATACGTTTATCTGATTCAAAATCATTTCAAACATTTACAGAAGTCATTTGATGTTTCATATAATTCTTTCTGTATGTATTTTCAATTTAATATTTTATTTTATTGATTTAACTTCGTTTTTTTTTTTACATTTTTATAAATATTTAATTTAAATATAATTAATAATTAACTGATAATTATAATCAGCTGATTTTATGTATAAATAATATATACATTTTATAATTATTTTTAATTTTATAAAGTATATTTACGTTTCAACCTGGTTGTACCGTATCGGTTAGTTCAAGTGTACCGAGTTATATATACACTTATATAAATTATGAACACTCATCGTTATAAAATTGTAATTAATTAATTTTTTTTTATTAATTTAGATGAAAAACACTTTTAAAATGCAATTAAATTCTTATTTGATTTTAATTGAATTATTATGCATTTTTTATGAAGACCCTATCTGTTGGATTTACTATTTTAACCCTTATGTGCGCATCCGGGCACCCACTTCGTCACATTTTAATACCATGAATATATGAAATATGCATAGTATAGTAAGTTTAGTCCCAAGCTTGTAACGCTTAAAAATATTGATGCTACAAAAAAAATTTTGGTATAGGTGTTCACAGAATCATCTAATTAGTCCATTTTCGGTTGTCCGTCCGTCCGTCTGTGAATACGATTACTCAAAAACGAAAAAAGATATCTAGATGAAATTTTTACAGCGCACTTAGGGCTTAAAAAGTGATTTTTGATTCTTATATCTTGATATCTTTAAAATGAGTTCGATATTCCTATCTTGCATCCTGTAATATTAATTTCTAAGATATTCTTTTAAAATATTCCAAAAAGCAACTATTTTGCAATCCAAAATCACGGTCGTGTCAGTCACGTTTTGTTCTGTGGTTAAAAAATTTGATTCTAAAATACTAAGTTCTTGATTTCACCATTTTCCAATAATTTGTTTTATTAATTTGGCTCCAGATACAATTTAAAATCATAAATCCTGCGTAGAGGAAGATATTTGAAGTTTAAAAACACTTTCGAACGCGGCTTCCTTTTGCATGTAGTGTCAGTCACATTTGCGTTTTGTTAAATAAATCATATATCATGAAGTTTTTATGAGCAAGTTTTGTACTACAAAGAGATAAATGTAGAATCAACCATAAAACTTAAATCGTTAACATAATAGTATTAACAATATGACTCAAAATAAAGTTCATTTTGAGTCAAATGCAGTGTCAGTCACATGTGGATTAGTGTCAGATTAGGACATAGTGTCAGTCACATTAGCTTCTGTATGCACGATCACCAAATTACTACCGAGTAACATACACTGTTTATAAGATTAATTAGAGATTAGCTAATTCGTACTGATGATGACTACATGGCAGTCCAAATACGTATTTATAAAATAATCGAAAAATTTAATTTAATTTATTTATAGTTTGTTTTCATTTCTCTGATACCATTTGAGTGTTATGTTTTTAATTTTAATTTAGATCAACAATTCTAAGGGTCTTGATAAACACTATAAATTTTTAATAATATTGACAATTGCGTGTTTTAATGAGTATTTTAATGTAATAAATATTTACCTACGTAACAATGACTCCAAGTCTAGGTTAGGTAAGGTTAAGACTTTTTATTAAAGATAATATTTCATAAATAATTTTGTTTTTCCTGGCCCAATGAAAACATCACAATATCTTTATCTTTTCAAATTTTATTTCTAATATATGTATTTATATTTTTTTGCGAATTTCTTTTCTTAAAGAAAATAAACTATTAATTTTTTTCCGATGATTGAATAAACTAAAAGACGTAAGTACTAGAGTTCGATTTGAATCAATAGCTGAGTTATATAGGTCATTGCTTATGACATTGGACCTCAATCGTAAGGACTGGTGTTCGATCCTAAGTCATATGCGTAAATTTTTTAAAAAATATTTTTCATGGCTTTCTACATAAAATATTGATTAAAACTTGATTAAACCTCCTGCCATTTTTTTTCAAATTTTATCTTAAGATTGTTTATATAATAATTAAGTTTAAGATTTTCATATCAAAGGATAATCTTATTTTTAATTATTCTTAAGAGGAAATACGCTTAGTTTATGTATCTCCTACGTGACGAATTTATTTTTTAATAAATAAACTAAAAATAAAAATTTATAGTATGATAACATATTTTTATAAAAATTAGATCACAAAAATATTTAATAAAAAAAAACATTCTATGTTATGTTTATATTATTTTAAAAAGATGATAAAAAAAGATCAAATGATTAATTTGATCTGTTCAGTGTTCTTTTTTTTATTAATAATTTTATTTTGATGTCTAATATGAAAATAAAAAATTCTAATAATAAAAATTTTTTGCCATGATATAGAAGTTCAAATTGCTTGATGTAAATGTTTATATATTTCTGAGAATTGACGCTAATAAAAGTAATTTCACGGAAGGTTTTTGTTTTTGATATTTACACGAAGTAAAAAGGATAGTTTATTTTACAGTGTAATCATTACATGTACACGGTAGTGCAGGCATGTTCGAGATATTTCAAGTCGAAATCACCATTGTTATTTATATATATTTTTTGCTGCAGCAGAGACTGTAGAGACTGTAAAAATCTTAGCTTCTTCCATTGCTAATTGCATTATATCTTCGAGACCCACCTTTAGTTTTTCACTGGTAGTTTATCATCTAAAAAATATTCAAAGATCCTAATGAATAAAAATCTTATTTCAGGGTAAACGAGTAGATAGGTATTTTGCCCAAGATCTCCGTATTTATATAATGTACAAACAACCTCAAAATGGTGGATGAAGCACGCAAAGTGTTTATGCCAAATTTTCGATTTTCATTTAATAAAAACGCCTATGTTTTAAACAACTCGCACATCGGAGTTGTTACTCCGCTTCTGTTTGGCCCAGAAGCATACGGCTGCTTACTTGTATTAGACCACCTTCCCCTACGAGCCTTAATAATTTACCATACAGTATCGATTACTATACTAAACTCTAAACTACCTTAACATAATCATTATAGCCGAGTGCAGATAAATTTCAAATTTAGCCAGTGGCTTTAATAGCCATTTCGTTAATTAAATAGATTTATAAATTTATTTAATTAGTAACATATTTAGTAGCATTTATGACTTTGCAATATTATGTACCTTCCATTGATAACTTTTCTCCTGTTTATTATTATACGGTGTGTGTGGTGTTATCTAAATGATGAAATAAAATTAAATAATAAAAAATGGAGTCTCCCATTAATCATAAAGACTATAAAATGATACAAGTGATATTAATAACATCCGTTTAAATAATAACATCAATTATAATCAGTCTCATCATTGTATCGGGGTACTGTGTCACCACTATTTATTAGGTTTTATGTGTGTTGATATCTATTTTTAAAGCATACGTGTAACTTGATAAAAAAATATCGAAAAAGTGTGAAGTGGTTTGGTCAATCAAATCGATGAATATCCCGAAAAATGGGTCCAAAAGCTGAACTGAGGGCCATTCATATCAATTTTTAGAAATCTCCTTCTAAATAAAAATTTATAGAGCTACACTGGAAATAAAATTATAATAATGACAATCTCATCCCGAAGTTGATTGGATTAAGTGCAGCTAAATATTTGTATTTACAATAGAATGGGATTGAATTTAAAATATGAATTCATTGATACAAAATCACTGAAGTTAAATAAACAAAATCATTACTTCTATGAAAGAGATTGATTTTTATTAATGAAAAATAAAATTGTACTTAGTTGGAATATATTATCGTGTAAATAAAGCAAATCGACAAATAAAAAGAACATTTCTTTGCCTTTGCTGTAAGATTTGACTACCTAGGAATGTGGGATTTAGTTACTACAAACACATACCAGTCATGGCGCTCGTACATCCTTAAACGAAAATGTGTCGTGGGCATCCGGTAGAAACTACGTTACTTTCTTATCCTCGTGCGCCAAGACGAACAGAATCAAATGATGATTATTTATTATTTGTAGTAATTAAATAATAACATAAATCCGGTTGCTAGTGATGTTAGATGCCATCTAGATTTTCTGTAAAACTCCAGTATACTGTCCGATCAACCTTAAATTTATAATGTCTATAAAAAAGAAAACTCTCTTTATAATGACTATAAAAAATGAGTTCGATGATAATTTTCCATTATCATAAAATATTTAACAAAATCATAATTTATAATGATATAATTAATTAGTTACACGACAAAGTAGTTAAAAAAGTGAGTATATATCAATGTTAACAATCCTGACCACAAACTCACATGGCATATTCACGTGGAAAGATGCACATCACTTCAATCTCATCAAAAACAACTTGTTCGTAATGTCGTGTTGTTGTCTATTTCTATTTTAATATTTGATTAAATTTATGAATAACAATAGTTTTATAAATAAATAATTTTAATTACTGGATGTTTCAAGATAAATGGGCACATATTCATAAACTTAACAAAAAATGAAGATGTTCTCAATTAATTTTTGCTTGAAAGAGTCGATGTGCTCCCGTGTTTCATCAAAATTAGTTACGGAGTTTTTAAGATGTAGACTTATACGAGTAGGCAGACCTAAAGCCACTAAAAAAATGTACAATTATCAAGGCTATTGTGTTTAGAATAAAGAAGATTCTAAAATTTTTAGTTATTTTTATGTTTGCAGTTATCGAGATACCAAAACATACAGCCTACATATTTCGGCCGATATCATTTTTTAATGTTTTGCGTGCAAATTACTGTATATACTGGGTTTTATGAAATTCGGAACTTTTTTTAATAACAAGAATTTTTAATATTTACCGATTAAATTTTAAAAAATTGGAATTATAACTACAGTGAAAAATTTAATCATCTAAAATTTTTACAAATTAATTTTACCTCATTTTGAGTGGCACAATTTTTTAATTGAAAGATAAATTCATTAAATTAGATTTTGAAAAATTATGATACTGGTCATCTCTCATGAAACAAACTGTAATAATATGTAAAATTATTTTATGATTACAAGGACATGCCTCATTGATCAAGGATAATTAGGACATGATATGTTTTATTGTTTTAAAACACAATAAAACATATTATTGTTTAAAAAAATTTTCCATTTTATTCAATTTTTTTAATACCATTCAATCAGCAACAATATTTTTTCCAAGAAATATCAAACTATATCCGATTCCGATTAAAAAGTTTTGAATTTAATTGATAAAATTGATGTATATTTAAATTATTATTGAAAATATTCCAAAATGTAAACATTTCGTGAATTAAAAATTTGTTGAATAAAATAAATTAATTCATGATTGGAATCGCAAAATTATTTTAAAAATTTAAAATTATAATCACACGTGTACCATTATTTATTTATCCAAAAATCTAAAATTTTATTTAAATATTGTTAGAAACGTTTAATTATCGCGAAAATCAGTTATATTTTAAACGATTATATTTCGATTAGCACGTTTTTCAATTATTGAATTTAAGAAATGTAAAAACATTTGAAATTGTCGCTATATTGTAACAAAAAATCAATTAAACTAAATTGTTCTGACATTGTGAAATACAGGGTAACACAAAAGTCACGTCATATTCATTTAAATTTAGAAAAAATTTGTATTCATGCTGAATTAGTCTGTTTTTATACCATCTATATGAAATATACCAAGGTATACTAACTTTAGTCCTAAGTTTGTAACGCTTAAAAATAATGATACTAGGAACAAAATTTTGGTAGGTATAGGTGTTCATAAAATCACCTAGTTAGTCCATTTCCGGTTGTCTGTCGTCTGTCCGTCTGTCATCACGATTACTGAAAAACGAAAAGAGATATCTAGCTGTTCTGATTTAGAGCGTGGCTAGGACGTAAAAATTGAGGTCTAGTTCGTAAATGAGCAACATAGGTCAGTTAGGTCTTATATTCGCAAGACCCATCTTGTAAACCGTTAGAGGTAGAACAAAAGTTTAAATATAAAAAATGTTTGTTATAAAAAAATAAACAACTTTTGTTGGAAACATTTTTTCGTAAACATCACTGTTTAACCGTGAGAGCGCAAATTATATAGTATGTATTATATAGAAATATCAGTTATGTAGTATGTGTGACATGTATGTGTGTGTAATGTGACAGTGTAATCAACACAGTCTATACATGGTATTTCAACAATTAATTCAGTCAATTGTTTGTTTTCACATGTTGTATTTATTGTGGTTGTAAAAATTTTATCTATGATGGATTAGTTTTACGTAACGGTTAGAAATATTGAAGGTAGAAATAATCAGCGGAAATACCACTCAATTTTTCTAAAAATCGTTCAAGATATTATAAATAATTCAATTATTCTTCTTAAATTAATTTAATATTTTACTTTATTTTTAAGATACTTAATTATTTAAATTAAATATTTAATATAAAATTATAACGAAATAATAATAATTTTTTTATTTTAATTTACATTTTAATTTCTCAGTGTTTTTTATTTTATTTTCAAATTAGCCTTGACATATTCAAGGTTGAAATATTCAACAGACCATAAACGTTTTTTTGTTTTTACTTTTTTTTTTATAATTATAAAAACGCAGTTTTTAATTTAAAAAGATTAATCAATTACATAAAAAAAAATCACTGAAATGTAAAAAGTCAAAAACAAACGAGGGTAGTTGAGATCCAAAAAATAACTTCCAACCCCCCACTTCGCTCTTTTAGGGAATGAATTTCGAAACATTTTTCTTAAATGATGTCTACGTTGTCTTATACAAACTTTTCCTCCGTTTTTCACCCCTTTCATCAGTCAATCATTCAGTACAAAGCATTTTATATGTATATAAATTAATTTTTTCATACAATCCCAGTAATTGGAATAAATCCAGTTATCGGAACACTTCTAATTTTTATTGAATCCCATTTATCAGGACTGCTGTGTTTACATATTGATATCAAATCTAATCTATCCATGGATTAAGTGCGTAGTTTTTACTAAAATGGAATGTAAACTACAGAGCTCTTAATGCAAAAATTTTTAAGTTTTACATTCGTCAAATTTTGTAGTACGTTTTGGCAACAGTCAGAATCCATTGTTCGGTTTATAGAGAGATACATTTCGAATAACTTGAATTACTACAAATGTCAATGAAATTAAATTAATATGAAATTAAAAAGTTTTTGAAAATTCGGCAATATTCTTGATACATCCTTTACAATTGTTGAATTTTGAAAACTAAAAACTTTTCCATTATATTTTATATTTCAAAATTTAAAAAAACTGTAATTTTAACCCAAATATTGGCATAACTCCAAACAGATTCGAAACAGTGTTAAAAAAACACAGAATTATTTAAATAAATGAAACATGTAACAATGTAAATTTTGTCTGTGTTGGTTTGTTTGGCCGTCTGTTTGTCTCGTATAATAAATGTAAAGTTCCATTAACCAATCGGATCGCGATTCGATTCCACAAACACCATTAGAGAGATCAATTTGTGATATGTGTGTATGTAAATAATGACGTGACTTAATTCCGTAAATATGTTTTTATCGATTATATTTATTAAATAAATCTTTGTATTTTATATTATTATTATATATCCGTGTAGTCACTCAAACAGTCATGTGATTTACATATTAAATTCTCTAGTGAGCATTCAATTTATACAGGTTGTTTCAAAAAATTAAGCTTTAAATATAGATAAATTAAATTTTTACTACATAACGATTGAAAAACTAGTCAGTTAATGCTAAAACATATATTTAGTTTTTAATATGAAGGGTAGAATATAGTACTTGTGAGAGATAGAAATACTTTGCTCTTTATTTTTATAAATAATGAAATAAAGTATCGAACAACGGACATATTGTTCTTAAGTGTCGGAAAAAATGATTTTTGTATTTTTATTCTATGATTTTTGTCTTTTTATACCATATATATGAAATATACGAAGGTATACTAAGTTTAATCCCAAGTTTGTAACGCTGAAAAATATTGATTTTTTTGGTATACCTAG
Organism: Chrysoperla carnea; assembly: GCF_905475395.1. Lineage (NCBI taxonomy): Eukaryota > Metazoa > Arthropoda > Insecta > Neuroptera > Chrysopidae > Chrysoperla > Chrysoperla carnea. Next base: position 120,001,935 of record NC_058337.1, on the reverse strand, counting down.
GTGTTCATTAAATCACCTAATTAGTCCATTTCCGGTTGACTGTCGTGCGCCCGTCTGTCATCACGATTACTCAAAAACGAAAAGAAATATCAAAATTTTTATAGCATGCTAAGAACGTAAAAAGTGAGGCCGAGTTCGTAAACCAGCAACATAGGTCAATTGGGTCTTGGGTCCGTTGGATCTATCTTGTAAACCATTAGAGATAGAACAAAAGTTTAAATGTAAAAAATGTTCCTTATAAAGAAATAAACAACTTTTGTTTGATACATTTTTTTGTAAACATTACTGTTTACTCGTGAGAGTGCAAATTTTATAGTATATATTATAAGGGTATATCAGTTATGTATGTTTGACATGTATGTATGTGTAATGTGATATAGTAATCATCATTGTCTATACACGTTATTTCAACAATTAACTCAGTCAATTGTTTGTTTTCCCTTGTTTTTATTACGTCTTTAACATTCATTAGTTTTACGAACATCAATATAAATAATCGAAACTTTCGATAACATTTCCCAACATGATCAATTTAGTGGCATTTATCATGGAAATAATGTAATATTTCACGTCTTGGATGATAACGTTCTCTAAATTTTAATAACTCGTATGTTTACACGTGTTGTGGTTTGAAATTTCATTTTCGATTTCAAACTTAGGTCTTTGGTCATTAAGTAGTTTATAGACTGTCTTTCTTGGGCATATCACAAAATGAATCAACCATTCGATTCAAATTTGCATACCAAAGTTGGGTACACCCTGTATACATTATGTTTTTATTTAAATTTTAAAAATCATCCTTTTTTTTTAAATAATTTTTTTATAATCTTTCTTGACAATATAATAATTTTTAAAAAGTACATAGAATTTACAATATTTTTACATGACTAATATATGTAAATACCTTTTTAATATAATAATTATTAAAATACATAAAACATGATAAAAAAAATAATGTACACTTAGTAACAACAATGTAAAAATATTGGTACATGGTACACATACTTTATAACATTAGGAATCCGTACCGATCAATAGTTTACAATTTTTATTATTAATTATTGGCGGTATAGTTCAAATTAAAATGATATCTCAAAACCAAGCATGGTGAATTATTTTAAGTCGAAGTCACCATTGTTATAACTTTATTGTGTGGCTCTTTACTATTTCTTCTGACGCTTGCACTAATCACTCCATAAAGTCTAAATTTTCGCTTGTGTTATCAACAGAGTTCATACTTGTTTGGTAACATTTTATTTTGCACCTTGAAACTAATTCGACCAAATTAAACAGAAATTTCGCTAACAAATTCTATTTAGAATTAATTACAAACTATACACAATAACAACACTGACGTCACACATTCGTATGTGTATGTGTGTGTCTTGTTTGTTAACGTGTCATGAGTCACGTACACTTCACATCAAACTATCCAAACATTGTAAAAAAGATCGAATAACATGCATACAAATATAAAAAAAAAATGTAGGTACTTCACATGTTGAATACATCATCAAGGAAGGAAGGATCATGAGAAATAGTAGATATGTTATGAATACTTGGCAGAAAGAGATCAAACGAAAATATTTATATTTTGAAAATAAAAGTGTAAGTTTGATAAAAAACGAGTTTTTTTTTTGGGTATTGTTTTTCTGGTAAATTGATATAGAAGTTTATTAATAGATGTATTAGAGCAATGTTTTATAATAAATGTATTCTAATGTGTTTGGAGTAGTCAATTTTTAATATAGTTCAAGGCTAAATTAAAAAAAAAAAGTGTTTTTACAGGAACGGATAACTATTTATTATTATTTAAATAAAATGAAATTAATATATACTCTAAGTCAAAATAAACGCAAATTTAAATCATTCTAAGTGTTATGGCTATAACATTACATGTGATTCATAATGGTATATTTAAAACATGTGCATTTTTTGTGACACAGGGTATAATTTAAGGAGGAAAAGTATACCTCCCTTCTTCGTCCCTTTGTTTATCTTTGGATTTTTTGATCGAATGCTTTAAAAAAAACATATTTCAATCAAATGACACGAAGGCAGGTACTTATACGCATTCATCAAAATATTAAAGACTTGAAAATAGGGAATGTCATTTTTCAATATATTATCTACCCAGAAACCTCGGCATTTTTCTATTATTCTAATCTACACTAAAATACTTTTCACTGCTCTACGAGTAAGAATTGAAACTAATTCGGTCAAATGTGTCTAAATGAAATTTTATAGTTATGGGCGAAATTACGAATCAGTAAAATTTAATATAAAATATTTAATTTTTCAAGTTAATAAGCGTGCTATTCTTTTTCAAATATTGTAAAAAACAATCTAAGTTAAAAATTAACTCTAAAAAAGGTTAATATAGTCTTCTGAAATTATAAAGAAAGCATTTTTTTTAAAATTTCGTCAAAATCCATCAGATAGTTTTTAGGTTAAATTCTTTCAACACAATATATACAGAGAATAAAGTACACGCATAACATATTCTGGAACGATAAAAAAAAGAAAGCAATATAATCAAAATCCATCAAATAGTTTTTTAGTTAAATCATTTCAAGTTACATTGGTATAGATATATGTTTCTGAATACAGCACTGTATATATGCATAACAATTACATATAATTAATTGATAGGTGGTAAAACTAATTTTTCAGTTTAAGTAGTAGACGATATGTTAATTTTGTTGAAAGCCAAAAATATGTCGGTCACATCATTTTCAGTTGTTTTCAGTCTAATTTTTCCCAAAAATATATACTTATGCACTGTATCGAAGGTCAATAAAGAAAAATGGGAGTGTGTTATAAATCCGTTTAATGACCCCTAAAACACAATTTAGAATGTTATATATTTGTTTCTCGTTAATTTTGGGCATCCCAGACTCTTTAGTTCAAGTTAAAAAAAAAAGATTATTAAGAAAAAATGATTTTATCGAAAAAAAAGCGTGGGGTGCTAGATTTCAAAAGAACCCACCCTTTTTTACGATAAAATAATTTTGTTGTTGAATTTATAGAAATTATTTTCCACTTTTTAGTTCATTTAGCTACAAAAGCGTGTGTTTTTTTTACTATTACTTATTTTCTACTTTTTAGTTATCCTGTAAAATCACATGCATAGATACATGCCAAGCTTATAAAAGCTTGTTAAATGGGGGCTCATTTCAGCAATTTAGAGGAGCTTGCTAATTTACATTTATCTTTTTTGAAAAATCCCATTTCAATAAAAAGCATGTAACAGTATGAGAGGGAAATATTACTCTAATAATAGAGGTCTGCTGCTCGCATTTTTTTTTATTCCGTACATTTAATTTAATTATTTTACTCTACTTATGTGCGTTGTAAAGTTAACCTAAATTTTAAAATAATTACACTTTTATTTTTAACTTAGTAAATTTTACTTATTACAACAAATCTTCAGAAACAATAACATTTGAACAAAATTTTAAATAAATATTTTGTTTTAAAATAAATGTTTTTACTTCATTTATTTATTAAATACATTATTTATTAAAAATATTTAACAATTTTATGTTATGTCTGTATTGTCACAATTGTTGTGAAAATATAAAATTGAAAATTTTAAAGAATTTATTTTGATTAAATTAGATCATTAATATTTATGGTTGCTCTAATTTTAATTTATCAGATAAGTCAAATCAAAATTTGGATTATATTATTCCGTGTTCAATTATAGGGTATTATCGTTAGTCAAAAATAAATTATGAAAGTGGAAAAAAGTTAAAATTTATGTAAAAATATACTTAAATATTCTGATTTCGAGTCATAAAAGCACTTTTTTTTTTAAATATTAAAATTAAAAATCGTAATTTTTAAACTGTATATCATGTGACCAAAAACGCGGGCAATCCTTGCTGTGATGTCATATCGGTATGAGTCATAGACCATCAATTAGTTCAGTGTAGACAGCTGGGTATAATGTATACATAGACAATAAGTATTTATATTTATTATAATCAGATGTCATGAATATATCTGTCAAACTTATTTGTGTTATTTCGTATAATGATATCGATATTAAGACATCAAATTAGATGCCCGCGTTTTTGACAGTTTAAAAAATGTTTAAAATTTAATTTAAGTTTTTGCCAAGAAAGCGTGTGTATTTTTCCGAAATAAATTTTTGGTGGCTTTTTATTAGCAAAATCAACATCTTGAAGTACTTTTTCAAAAATAGTAGAATACCCTATTGTTTGAGCACTAATATTTTTACAAGACTAGGGTGGCCTGGAATATTAGCAGAAATCAATCAAAAAATAACTTAAACAAAAGTTGCAGAGAGAGTTTGATGGAGGACATCATGTTCTGACGATCATTTGAAGATGAAGGTTAAATGACCATAAAACTAGAATTTTAAATCAAAGTCAAGGACATAGTCCTCAATTTCTCTTGAAAATTTCTGCCTAAATCATTTTTCTGTAGCTAGCGTGTTTTCTTTCGAATAAATGCAGATTTAAAGTGTTATTCTATCTCTTACCTTTTACGATCTAAATTATCTATTAAAGGAACTAGGAAAACTAGGTCCAATCTGATGTCAGAACGAGATGTCCCCCATCAAACTCTCCAAAACTTTTGTTTAAGTTATTTTTTGATTGTTTAACTACAAAACGATATATTTGCCATAATATATTCAAATGGTTCACCCTGTATATAGTAAAGAAAATCAAAATAAAATCCAAAAAAATTCCCGTTGATTTAGGATTTCATAGAGGAAATCAGGTGACGCTATAGAAAAACCTCGAGTAAGCGTCAAATGCACCCAATTTTTGTAATTTACAAATCATAAATAATATAGTTAAATTATTTATCACCAGATGTCCGTATGATAAATGATTAAATTAATTGAATTAAAATAAATTTAAATTAATATTGAACTTCGTGATAGAAACTTGGTTGACGATCTTTATTTCTAGTTAATAAAATTTGATCTAAATTCATCCTATAAAAATCAAGGTCGATATAATAATCACTCAATTTATTTTATTTTTCATGTGCACTGATATTCAAAAAAATTGTACCACGATGGCTGTATGGAATTTTACTAGTGGCATAAGTCAGCTAGGTGCAATTTAATTGTGTTTAAGTGTACATGAAAATATCTAAATCAATTTAAAACGATTTAATTGCTAGGAAATTTGTCATTTTTAACCTTGAAAACATGGAATATATCACTGTTTTAAATTCTTGCCTAAGAAACAGACGGTTTTACTAAACAATTACTTAATCTTGGAAGCAAAAGTGGTTTCAGTTTATAGCACACTTCGAGAAAATAAGAGCCCGACACTTTTAGTTTCTTTAAAAAAATACACAGGGTTAATTTTAAGGTTAAATTATTAAATTTGAAGATGCGCCCTACTCCAGTATATTCTAAGACTCAAAGTATGCCCAGCGGAATTGAAAATTCAAGACTATTTGCAAAATAATCAAATTTCATTGTTCTGACGCACCCCGCGTGTTATGTTGTGTATTTTTAACGATATAATAAGTATCTCGTAACAGGAACAATCCCTAAGTAGGAAGCTTAACCTGGAAAAAGTTTATTAACACCCAATTATGCTAAATAATACTTGCCATTTAGAACTAATCTAGAAATTGCATACGATGATATTATCATACTTAATTATCTAATAAAAATTAAAACCATATAATTTATCTAATTAATTTTTATAAAATAACAATCAATTGTGGTTTTGTAATTGTTTATAAACAAAACATTATTTATTTATAAATAAAAAAAAAACAACAACTTTTACCGATAAGATAGTTTCCTTTCCGTTTAATTTAGTTCCATAGCTTACACGCGATATGTCATCTAACATTATATTTTAAATGCCAACTTAATTATCGCTTAGAGAATTATTATCGTTTTTAAATATAAAAACAAATTAAAATAAATAATTGAATGAGTTAATTGTTGAAATACCTTGTATAGACAGTTAGTTAAAAATATCAACACATTTCCATCCGACCTTTGTTCTAGTTTTAAAAATAAGGGGATCGGACTAAATTTTTTTTTATCACTTCAGATGAAGAATTCTCATTTTACGAATAGAAAAGTGAAGTTGGCTTTTAAAAATCTTTACTAGTATGCAAGATATGAACGTTTAAAATTGCTAATTAAACAAACAGGAAGATGCCCACTAGGGACGTCATACGTGGATATCGCCAGAGAGATTACATATAAAACTTTGTTTTGCTAAAGAGAGATGGGCAACTTTTGAATGCAATCTTTGATTGCTTATAACTTGTTCGTTTTTGAATCAATTTTAATTTCACTTTCAAGTTTTTTCATCGCATCAAGTCTAGTTTTACATTTTTATGGATAATATGGCCAATTCGACATCAGGATTATCCCCTCTGTCGAATTATTGTCTAGAATACTTTTTTTTTTTCGTTTTTCAAAGACCTTTCACGCAAGACTAACTATTTGAATGTTTGCAGCTATCTACAAATTTTCAACTCTCTATATTTTATGGTTTTGGAGAAAATGGACACCAACATTTGGCCTAATTTGATCTCTAACGGAAAAACAATGATATTTACAAAAAAAATGTTCCAAACGAAAGTTGTTTATTTTTCCTAAAAAAAACATTCAAACTTTTGTTCTATCTCTTTTACAAGATGGATCCTGCGGAACAAAACCCAATTGACCATTCCCATGGTGCTCATTTACGAATCAGCCTTCTTTTGTGCGTGCTGAGTACACCAGTTAACGCGCTCACAGACGGACTGGACTGACTAATATAAATGAACTAATTTGATGATTTTATGAACACCTATACTAAAATTTTGTTCGTACCATTAATATTTCTAAGCGTTACAAACTTGGGACTAAAATTAGTATACCTTGATATATATTTTATTTATACAGAGTATAAAAAATTATCATTATTCTAATATTTATAATAACAATCCTTAAATAAATTCACAAGAATTAAAAACAATTGATAATAAAAATAATTTATTTTTTAAATACATATAATTAAAAGCAAGTAAGTATGATAATTTTTTCTTTATCACTCCTGCAATAGGGGAATTTCTAGTAGACTAGAAATGTTAAATATGTTGTTAATGTTAATAATTTAATATCCATTTTAGATTTTAGAAGCATTTATTATTGAGGGATTTTGACCATATACAAGAAGCAGGCGCTAGATAGAGTTGAATGTACAAAAATCGAGAATCCAATTTTGTCAGTTGATTCCTGTTCAGAAAAGCTTATAGATTAATATTCCGAATGTTGCCAGAAACCCAAATTGGTCCAATTTTTGTATACCCACCCCCTTTCACAGAAACAGTCAAATGTAAATTTTTTGAATCAAATAAAGCTAACCGAAATTCGTTCGGTAATTTTACGTCAAAAAGGTTCCTTGTGATTTTTTCCTAAAGTTCACCGTTTGTGAATTATTAACCGTTTATAATGTTTGGAAAACTCCAGAAATGTTATTTTCAAAGCTTAAAATTAAATTTTTGAGCTTTTCAAAATCTTTAAACATTTTTTATCAAGTTCTGAATAGTAATTACAGATTGTTTGGTTTGAGTTCAGTTTCTGTGTGTGTGTATACGCACTACGTCTGAGTATTATGTACAGTAACATAACTATTGTCACAACATACAAGGGGACGTATATATGAGCATGATTTAATAAACTTCTCTATAATGGCCAAACTACCTTAAGTTCATGTTCGAAATTTAAGCTGTTTTCGAAGAAAAACATGTAAAATGCTGGTTAAAAATGCATAACCAAAAAGAGCAAAAAAAATTATTAATATGTACAGAGTGAATCAAATAAAATCAATGTTATATAGTTAATTACATAATACAGTTGCAAATATTACACACTGTTAAGAAGTAACAACAAAAATTAATATCTTATTGCGTAATAAAATAGGTAATATTGAGAGATGGTGTTTGAATTTAGAATGAGATAGAGATAAATTATTGATCACGTGAGTTAAGTAGAGAGGGAGAGAGTGGTAAGCCGGCCGGCCGGTATTTTGATGATTTGAAGGCCATTTAATATTGTTAAGTAACAAACAACTGGTTCATATTAAAACTAACTGATGATTGGTGGTAGAAATCAAAATATATTAACTTTTAGCATTTTTTCAAAGGGTTCAGCATCTTTACAAAAGAACCCTTATAACATTGTTTGGGGGGGGGGGGTTGCCGGATTATTTAAATAAATAAATGACTTCAAAAGTAGTGGTCTTATGGGAAAACGGTAGATGGATGTTATGTTTTCTTAGATTTTTCCAAAACTAATCGGTGAAAATTAAAAACTATTTAAATTAAAGTTAAAACTTTAATAAATTTTTCAAAACAAAAAAAAAAACCGTTGTGCCCGATTAATAAAGAAGGTATGAGCATGGTAGTGGGGACACAAATTTAAAAAATTATATATTTTCAATTTTGATGGTGAATTATGTTATAACTTGACAATATAATACGAAAAATAAGAATAAAATTTTTCGATATCTGGAGTAATTTTCAAAATATTGAAAATAGAAAATTTTGTTTAATTATTTAGCTTTCGATGTTTCGAAAAATCAAGGAAGATGTCGAAAAATTTGAGTCCTTCTATTTTTCGTCCATATTCATGAAGTTATAACAAAAGTCATAATCAAAGTTGAAAATAAGGTACAAATAATTTCAACCACAAGTCTAAACTTGCCTTGGTGCTCCTACTACCTTAACTTTTTTTTAGAGTATGCAAATTTAATTTTATCAACCAAAAATTATTATTCATTTGCGATATATTGAACCCTATTATACATAAGCTAAACTCACACTTACCGGATATTTATATTATTATAAAATTCTTATTTCACTTCTTAGCTTACTGAGACTGAGTGAGCAAGCGAGCGAACGAACGAGAACGGAGCAAGAAAGAAGCTAAAAATTTCTTAAAAACAGATAAACAAACAGAATTTTTTTTTTTTGTAAAAAAATATTTATTTTAAAAAATTCGAATTATAAATGAATTTAGTTGTTTGTTAAAATTTGTGATAGTAACATGAAAAAAAGTAATCTAATAAAATTATTGTTGAACACTTTTGGTGCACATTGTAATTATTTTGTGTTTCAAAATAACATTACAACAAACAAAATTCTTAATCTTTAGTTCAATGTGAACTGATTTTGAATGGGAAAAACTTACGCAACAATAACGTATGTGATTTTATTTAATTTTTATGAAAAATTTCGGTAAAATATTCATAAATGAAATTTTTTTTTCAATAATTATTACGATAATGTCAAAGAAAGAATCGTAGAAGATCCAGAATGCTTTTTTTTTTAGAAAATTTTGTTAACTTGTAGACGTCGACAATAATCATTATGAACCGACATTTTAATTTTCTTTCCAAGGCCAAATATTCTATATAATAAATTTTCCATGGAAAATATTGAATCATTCTAAGAATATTATATTTTTTCCTTCGAAATTCATAATAAATTTCTTGTCGTTCTGTTATTTAAAATTTTGAATACCACGTGGTTCTCAATTATAATTGTTACATATTTTAGGCTAAAATTTTTAAGGTTCAGTAGCTTAAATGGAAAAAAAAACCAAAGTCGTTACTTTTAACGTAAATTATATGTTTAAAAAAATAATGATAACAGCAGTTTTCTTTTTAATAAAAAGTGTGAACAATCAATTTTCTAATCCAATAAATCGAACTCTTGATCATGTTTTGAAGTTTTTATGAGATAATTTAGACAAATTTCTATCTAAAAATGTGTCGATAATTTAAATTTGATGTGTCTTATCAATGTACTACAATGTTAATTATTTTCTGGTAGACCACGTTTTCGACATACGGAAACTTTTTTTGCATGGTGGAGTTAATTTCAGACTTGAATTTTAAAAATAATATTGTTTTCGGCGTAATTAAATAAAATTAGGAAAAGGAAAAAATTTCAAATTATATCTCGATAATAATTTTCTAACAGACCACGCGCTTTCACATCCAAGCTTCTCAACGTATGGCTGGACATATTTTTTTGAGAGTAATATCAGTTTTTTGAAAGTTTTGAGAAAATAATTATTTTTAAAAATCGTAAATTTCAAGAAAAAGAAATAAAAATGAAATTAGCCAATCAATGTACCTCGATAATGTTTTTTAAACAGCCCACGTGTTAGCATTTGGCTTTCCCGTATGGCTCTTTTAAATTCAGAAGTAATTTCAGAAGCTTTAGATTAATATACCTAAGCATGTGACGAGTTTTTTTCCATATCGCTAATGTTTTTAATTCCGAAGTATTATTGATAATAAATTATTAAATTTTAACTGATCAAGGATCTATGTCTAAAGCTAAATACATCGCTAGAAGTTATCGAGAGCTTTCCTTTATTATGGTTTTATTAAGGGAGTCAATCTTTTTATACTCCAATTTCGCCGATGTCTAAGGAAATGCATTATCAAAATTGGAAAACATAATCACAATCATATTCTTCAAAATATTTAATTAAGGAATTCCTTCAAATGTATTAGTAACCTCCTTCCACGTGAGTCTAGTTCTCACTTAATCGATTTGTTTTGTAATAATAATTTTGTTTACAAACTCATTTTATTAATGGCTTTGTTTAGAAGGAATAATAATTAAGTAGTTTATTTTTATACTGTTTTAATTAATTAGAGAATTTTTATTTAGATATCCTTGAGAATTTTTAAAAAATGCTTCTTATCATATTCAAAGATGAAAAAAATTAGGTACGCATATAACTTAGTAGGTGTTTTATTTTTCTGTTAAGGGAATTCGATCGTTAAAGTCAAGTTCATAAAAACTATGTTCTTATATATACATGCACTATTGGTGAAAAACATTGTATTATATACTAAGACATTTTAGGTATCTATATACATATACAAATTGTACACACACAGCTGCATATTTATAAATTGTTTTTTGTGTTTTATTTTTTTAACATAATGGGCAAGAGCCGTTTTCTTGGTACCAAAAAATTTGTCATTAATTAATGTTTCAATGCATTGTTTTTGAAAAAAATGGTAAAAACCGTTTTCGAGATATATAGAAAATTATCCATATTTTGTTAGCTCTAGCATGTTTATTTTACAGGTTAATATCTCATTCTATTGACGGTGAAAAAATTTCTTTTTTTTTCTTATTAAATACAGAATACTTTTTTTTATTTTATAGTTATTGAATTTCTTAGAAAATCCATTTCACGAATGAACTACCTTAAACTGTTATGGCACGCCATTTTACTATTTAATGTCCGAAAAAAAATGATCGTAATAATAATACATTATTATTATGTTATCATCATAATAATAATCATTTTCATTATGTACATAATTTTAATTCAATCATTTTTATTATGTACATAATTTTAATTCAATCATTTTTATTATGTACATAATTTTAATTCATATTAAATAGTAAAACGGCCTGCCATATATTTCCATTATGTACATAATTTTAATTCAATAATTTTTATTATGTACATAATTTTAATTCTCTATTTCCATTATGTACATAATTTTAATTCAATCATTTTATTATGTACATAATTTTAATTCTCTATTTCCATTATGTACATAATTTTAATTCAATCATTTTTATTATGTACATAATTTTAATTCTCTATTTCCATTATGTACATAATTTTAATTCAATGATTTTTTTTTAATCTAATTCAAATAAAATTAACTGATTTATTATTATGCATCATCATAATAATAATACATTTTTATTATGATGATAACATAATAAAAATGTATTATTATTATGTATCATCATAATAATAATACATTATTATTATGATGATACATAATAATAATACATTTTTATTATGTTATCATCATAATTTTAATTCTCATCTCTCTTTTCTCATCTTATCTTATATCAATCTCTCTTTTACTAAGATTTATTTTACAAAATATAAAATATAAAATATAAAATTTCTGATTGAAAAAAAATAATTAATTAATTTTCTTCTCGATAAAAATTAGCCTATTAAATAGTAAAATGGCGTGCCATAAACTGTACAGTTATTTTTCAGTTTGGAATATTTTTTTTTATGTAATACGCAATAAAAAAAAATTTTGGTTTCTGCATGTAACGTGTTATTTCATATTTATTGTTAGATTCAAGGACAGATAATATAAAATACTTTAAGTATTTGTGTATTGTAACCGGTCGGCAATGGGAGGGGTTAAAATGGGGGAATTCATTTTTTAGTGGTTTTTTTCTTTTTAATGTAAAGGACTCAATTAGATATCTACATGCAATGACTTGTTGTAAAATTTATTGATTTGAAACCTAAATTATAACCAGTCATGATAGATATATTATCGAAAAAATCTAATTAATTATTTTCTGATTATTGTCATTTTCTGACCCCACTACCTATGCAAAAAAAATCATGCGATCCTTTGCTCTATGAAAAATTAAAACAAATCTATCCCACGGGACCATACATTTTACCGGAATAAAAAGTAGTATATGTTCTATTCTCTGAGAAATATATCTCTGTGCCAAAATCAAAATCCGTCCATCCGTTCGACTTAGTTCACTTAAGTACCAAAAGATGGCAATTGTGCATGTGAGCATTTTAACTAAATGATCTCTATTACAAACAAAAACATAGATCTCAATATTTTCGATGTTCCCAAAAATAAAATAAAAATTAATTATATATTTTTGTTTCTTTTTGCAGAGAACTCGTCAACTTTAGCTCGTGGTGGTGTGACTACTGGCGTTGGAACTGGATCGTCTAGTGACGGAGGCTCATCAACAGTCACAATAATGGGCCCAAATAATAATAATAATAAAGATTCTGCCAACAATGACGATCCAACAGCTACAGCTGCTACTACAGCTAGTGCTGAGGGGAGTGCTTCGAATGGTTGCAGTGGTGGGGGTTGTAATAGTAGTAGTGTTGGAAGTGGTGGTTGTATTGCGGTTCATGGTGGTGGTAGCAGTGAACCAGGTAGTGCAAGTGATAGTGGTGAATGTATGGATGCTGAGACACGCGCTAAAGAGCTTGCACGTCGTAAGGAAGAAGCACGTAGGAAACGTCGTAAGAAGCGACGTACTGGTTCATCATTGGTATCTTCATGTTTCCAAGGTTAGTTTTATTTCAAAGCTCAAATTTAGTTGTTTTTTAAGGCTCGATCTTTCCGAGGAAAAAATTTAACCGGCTGTCATAGCTTTTACGATACCCACATTTGGTTGCTAACCCTCAGGATGTCAATTGCACTTAAAGCATATTTTCGATATTATACTCCAAACGTCAGAAAGGGATCTGTAGTCGTGAAAGAGTCTGGAGTATATTTCCTTCCTCTAGCGTCTGGAGTATATTTCGAAAAATATCAGAAGTAATCAAGATTAAAATAAAGTCGAGAATACACTTGCTATTCAATGAATAAATAAAACTATATAAAATTGCCTCGAAGCAAAAAATTTAATCCAACTCTTAACTTTGCAATATACTTAAGGATGTACGAGCACCAAGCCATTTTTCATTGAAAAAGCTTGATTTTTTGTATATGAAGTTTGATTAAGTCTAAATCAATTCTGAAAATTTTAAAAAGTGCCTTGATTGCCGCATAAATTGATCCTTTAAAAAATATTTATATACTAAATCGAGAAAAATTCGTTTATTAAATAAACGACCCTGAAATATTGCAAAATACTCAAAAAATACATAATCCACAATAAAATTCGAATTGGTTAAATACATAAATGAGTTGTGTTGTTAAGTAATTAAATTATATTAGCTAATACAAAAAAATGTTCTTATCACCACGAAATATTTTATGATTGTAATCAAAAATACATAAAATTTTAAAACTTGTGACTTTACTAACTGCTTGACTGAGTCAGTAAAGTGACCTTCATACTAAGAATTAAATGACAATATTTATTATTAAAAATTGATTGATTGTTATACACAAAATGAAAAGAACAAGAGTTGAGGGATGCAAAAACAATTGACCGAGAAGTTAATTGTTTTCATACTCTATAATTTTTTTTCCAATATGCTATCTCATTAAACCGTGACAATGGTAAAAGACTTAATTGCATTTAAAAAAATCTCAATTAAAGAATGCAAATTAGTATCCAAGGGCTAAAAAGCATTGCGCTGCGCTTTTCATGAAGAATTATCTACTTTTTTTTTAAATTTATTTCTGACTTGTGCTGTTTTTCGAGTTCTAAGAATTTTTGGGGATTTGACAAAAGTTTGAATCTTTAATTTAAGATTGATAGGGGCTATCGATTAGCTACAATTGAAAAAATTATATTTTCAAGATATTTAAACCCAATTGGGTAACTTTAAACTTATTTTAGATATATTCCAGCATAGAATGACAATTTTCGGTATCTGATCTCAATAGTTTTGTACACATAAACATAGGTGTTCTGAACGTAACGTTGAATAAACTACTGTATTTAATATTTATACAATTATAGATTGTTGCCAACTGGCGAGATCCTATTTTAAAAATGTACATTTTATGCTTTATATGAAATAATAACTCTATTACACAGGGTAGGATAGAGAAGTGTGCAATTTTGAAAACTCTACAAAACAAAAATCAATTAACTTTTTCAAATTATTTTTTTACCTTCTTAGAATACATTTAAAAAAATTATTTGCGAAAATTACACCTTTATTGTGTTTTTAAGTAAATTGCGTTTTGCTACTCAAATTGTTGGAAAAAAAAACTTTCCAGAAAATTAACTAAATGTAACTTAATTAAAACAAGTGAAAACAAACAATTGACTGAGTTAATTGTTGAAATACCATGCATAGTCAGTGTTGATTTCTTTATCACATTACACGTACAAACATGTGACACATACATAACTGATAATCAAGTATAGTACATATTATAAAATTTCCGCCTAATTGGCGCCCTCACAGGTAAACAGTGATGTTTACGAAAAAATGTTTCAAACAAAAGTTGTTTAATTTTTGTAAAGGAACATTTTTTACATTTAAACTTTTGTTCTATCTCTAACGGTTTACAAGATGGGTCCTACGGACCCAAGACCCAATTGACCTATGATGCTCATTTACGAACTTGACCTCACTTTTTACGTCCTGAGCACGCTGTAAAAATTTCAGCTCGATATTTTTTTCGTTTTTTAGTTATCGTGTCCACAGACGGACGGACGGACAACCGGAAATGCACTAATTAGGTGATTTTATGAACACCTATGACAAAATTTTTTTCCTAGCATTATTATTTTTAAGCGTACAAACTTGGGACTAAACTTAATATACTATGTATATTTAATATATACATAGTATAAAAATAACTTCATTTAAATAACGTCGATTCAGGGTAACACAATCTCGAAGACAACCAAGTTCTTGATCACTTTCCGCAAAATTTGAACCTTTTAATATCAGTTCCGTTCTTTTAGTGATAAGAGGTTATCCTGGTACACCTGTTTCTTTTCATTTTAGTTAAACTCACAAAAAAGTCGTAAGTTATTAAATCCGACTAATTTATAACTTAATTTCGTTAAAAATTCAATTTATGAAGTAATTTTATGCTTTTTAAAATAAAATATGATTTGAAAAATTGATAGATTTTTGTTTTACATCGTTTTCAAAAACGCACACTTCTGTAGCCCCACTATGTACATAAGACCTATAATATATTTTGTATTGCGCAGTATATTTTAACAATTTGTTTTGGAAACAGGCATGAAAATTTTTATTACATTATTATATTATTTTTGAATGGTATTATAAACTTGAAAATTATTTCTAAAATAAATATTTATTATTTTGAATATAATAAAATTATTAATAACATAATGAATAAGGGGCTTGACTAACAAAATATTAAATTTTTATTGACACATCCGTAAATAAAATTATATTTTTCAATATTTCTATGATTTTCTATTCAAGGATATCCCACACAAGGTATTTGAAAATGAAAATAATTCGTAAAAATATAATTTTATTTTAACGATTTTTGGAGACTTCTATAAATCAGCTGAAATACTCCTGCCACGGCTAAAACCTTAATACTTTTTATTATCAAATTTAGGTTTATTTTTCAAAAAGAATAAAATAATTTTTATTTCATGGGGTCGCTGCTGAATATCTCGTCAAGCTTTTTCAAGTCAAGAGAATTCATAGTCAAAATTTATCATTAACGAATTTGAATCATTATCGCATAATTTTTTGAAAAAATATCTCTAAAACACAAATTTTGATTGAATCATTCATTCATTATTGAAAAGTTTACGGCATTCGGGATATTTAATTCTATTTCGAGATACACATTTGATTCTTCCATAAATATTTTCGGTACAAATATGCTATGGCTAAATTTCCTGTCTGTAACAAATTGAAATTAAAAGGTAAAATATACATTTTCTTGCATAGTTACTTGATATTTTATTACAGCGACATCAGATTTTCTTCCATAAAAATGACTTCGATAAAATTATATAAAATTTCACATGAAATTTAATATTCAAAGTTAGCATTATTAAATATTTTGATTTTCAATTTTAGCAATAAATATCGAATTTTATTTTAGTCACGTTGGTAATGATAGATACAACAATTTTATTTTCGTGCATACTAAATGCAAATTTAAGACTTTTATGATTTTCTCATGGATGCCGTTGTCAGAACTGTACAAAATGAAATGGGACCACACGGGAAGCACCAGCTTTCAAATAGATAAAGAATCATCAAAATCGGTTCACCCAGTCGAAAGTTCTGAGGTAGCAGAACAAATAATAAAAAAAAAATACAGTCGAATTGATAACCTCCTAATTTTTTGTTTGAAGTCGGTTAAAAAGCAATCAAAACATTGGTTATTTCCTAACATTTCGTGATATTCATCTGCTTAAATTTTCCTCGAATAAAGCAAATTCTATTCATAGCATTAAAATATTTTGTTTTTTGTTTTATAAGCACGAAATACTCCCACGCATGCATCATCGAGAAATTCCATTTATGTAAGAGTTAAATTTTAATCCTCATAAAACAAATAATTGTCTTTTTTAACATGGATATTTTTTTTGTTAAATGTGAAAACGTAGGCGATGATGCCCACGTGAATTTTAAACGTGCTATTCATGTTATTTCTTCTTTTAAGGGATGAATATTGAAAAATGACAATTTTAACCTCTATGTTCATTATAGAATATGTAATATGAAAGTTTCGATAATTTTATCGGTTTTTATCGAATCATTACGCTTTCAAATTAGCCGATCCAGAAAATCTCAGATAATATCAAGAAGTTTTAAGATTCTGAAAAAGTCATGTTAATTTCACTAGGAAAAATGATACAAAAATAAAATCTCTAGAATTGAATTCCAATGATCTTATTCTTTCTTCATCGATATTTCGCAATTTACATATTCTGCATTAATTTTGACTCCAAAATCTTCATTTTTAGGTTCGATTTACCTTAATGTTTTCGTTTTTATCAGAATATGACCCAAATACAGATTTCTACATTTTTCGAATAGAAGAAAACTGGTACTTCAAAAACAGTCAGGAATTTTTTGTCACCCAATTTTTGAAAATCCTATATCTATTGTTGAGCTTTGGAATCAATGCCTTCTAAACTCGTACTCATATCAAGCGTTTCATTAGTAATTGGTCATTAGTGTATTTTCTTTAAAATCTGAAACGAGCAATTTCTCAACGTTAAGTAGGTCACCGTTTCTAAAAAAAATTAGGGGAGGAGGTACACATGAAAGTTTGTATGCAATTTTTCAGATGCTGTCAGAGTACGGTTCCCAAAAAATTAATTACCTACAACTTTATGTTTCTTAGACTAATATCAATTTCAAACAAATAATATGGAAATTATAAGGACGGAGTTTATATATAGAGGTAGTGTGGAGGCTATTCACACCATATATTTAAAATTTTACTTTTAGCATAAAAAATTTTACCTTCAATTTTATTTTCACATTAAAAATTTATAACCAACCCCATTAGTCATATTAAGAATTGATTTATTTTTTAATCTATGAAACATTTTCCTACAAATCGGAATTAAATATTCAGTATTTCAGATTATCGTCTACAATTGTTTCATAAATAATTAATATATTAGAAAATTCCTTTTGATTCTCTTTAAATAACTAAAATTGGACAAAGCACGCTTTAAAATAAAAAATACTTTTTTGGGGACAAGCTTTTATTGTACTAAAAAGTAGAAAATAATTTTTTTTTTATAAAGCTAGACGCAATCAATTAAAAAGATGATTCGAGGCGCCTCAAGCTTTTACAAACAGCCTCAGGTATGAGTGATTCATATAAAAATTATTTTAGTACAATAAGAGCGTGTCTCTAAAAAGTATATTTACTTAAATTTTTAATTTAAAACTAAAGAACGTATGTATGTCGCATATGGTGGAATTGATGGGAAAATCAGGGCTTACCTACCATAAAAGTAATACATTCAAAATTTCAATCAGAAACCGGGAAGTGGGTCCAACTTAAATTGCAAAATTTGATTACAATCACAAATAATAAAACTAAATTAAAGCTTGTAAAAGCATGTTTAGAGCGTTAAGTATTTTTTGATTTTTAGGGCTCGTCGTATTTGAAATTTTCTCTAATTATCCCTATAGTTTTTCTCAAGTCACAATAAGTGATTTCATCTTATTATCGTCTATATTAAGGCCATGTGACCACTTGTTGTTTATTTCATTTTAAATAAAAAAAATACCTTGACTTTTGATCACAAAATTCTAATAATACAAATACATTATTCATTACAAGACAGAAAAACCTGTTGAAAAAATATCGATACTAGTTTATGATCTAAACCTTTTGTACTTTCGTTGTGGAAAAAAGCAAATTTTTTAAATTTACATACAAAACAAACCTAATATTTACCTTGGTCGTATGCAATGTTAGCTTTCTTTTTGATATACGAAAAGATATAGGACAGGGAATATGCAAGACAATTACATTATTAACAAATATTTGTTCTTTTTTTGTCATAAATTAAAAAATATTTATTAAATTTATAAATATATTTACTAAATAAATAAAATAATTAATATGTAAATTAGACAATTTTATAAATATTTGTACTGCGCCTGCGCTGGTTCTAAAAGAAGTCTACATAATATAATGTGCAATGTTTAGAATTTAATCAGGTGATTTTTATTTATTTTATTAATACAATGTGATTTTATTTTTTATGTGTTACAGAATTGTACAAATTAACTGGTGAAATATTGGGCGAAGGAGCGTATGCTAGTGTTCAAACGTGTGTTAATATCTACACGGATCAAGAGTATGCTGTTAAAATTATTGATAAAATTCCAGGACACGCTCGTGCTAGGGTAAGTTTTCTATTTTTAATTAGACTTCGATATCTTAAAGTTATTCTTAATAAAACCATCATTTAATTTTGCCACCCAGGAAATCGTAATGAAACTTTGATTCTTTTTCATAAGTTAGTATGTCTTCGAAAAATTAGATAAAATTTCTAGAACCTTCGAGAAAATAGATTATTTATGTTTATTTTTGTCGAGAATTATATTATTCTTAGTGTTTATATTTAATATTCACTAGGAAATGTATTTTGCAGTTTCCTTGATGTGATAACATTTTTTTCTCAAAGAAATTTAGAGAAGTCTCAAACAAAATACTAAACCATGTTTCTCATAAAATTCATTACTTTTATTTACGAACCAGAAAATTCACTTTGTCGAATTAAATCTTTAAATACGCTTCCTTGGAGTCAGAAGATAAAAAATGATGATTCTTACAATTTACTGAAACTATTTCGTAAATTCAGTGTATTGAAATAATTTATTGTGTTAGTTGCTATGAATCTTGTTTTAAACAAATTGCCTACTAAGCAAATTTTATTATCAAAATTCATGTTATTTCTTATCAAAATTGTCTTTTCCTCTACGGTCTGGTGATTTAAGTTGATAGTCAAAAAACAATAATTGTTTAATCAGACAGTTTTCAAGTTAGATAAATAATATTAGATAATCTGTACAAAATTTCCCAATTTCCTTGTACACTGGTTTAAAAAAGATTATCTCATTATCAGCATATGCAATTCATTTGAAATTAAAGTGCCTCAAATTGTACTTAAACTTTATTCTTGAAAAAAATCAAGAAATAATGGTTGTATAAAAAAAGGCATATCAAGTTTTCTAGCAGTTATTGTTCTACGTATCTCCCTAAAAGACGTTAAAAAAGTAAAAATTATTTTTTCTTAAAATTTCTTTAACAATGAATTCTGACTCAAAGTTCTTTATGAGCAAATCGAATCGAACAAATATAGGTATAATACACGTCTTTGGAAGCTTAAATTTGGAGTCATATTTGCCTGATGAGAAAAGTCACTGATAGAGTTTTGTTCTAATTTAAAAACCTCCAACAAGACTAAAATGAAATTCATTCATATGTTGTCTACAGTGTGCTCTGAGAAATGCTAACAATATTGTCCCTTGTCGAAGCCAAATTTACAGTGTATAGATTTCAGCGCCAGGTGGCAGAAAGTGTAACTAAATTTAAATGACTAAACTAGGCAAATAATTAAACGTTGTCCAATCCAAGTCCTTTGCCTTGCTGCTTAATTGAATGATTGATTATGGTTCAGACCGCTAGTCGAACGGCGTCGTTTAGTAAAAAGGCTAGCCTGTTAATTGAACAGCTAATTACGCTAGTTGGCTGCGACATACACATTAAATTGAGATAAAACCTATACACAGAGTAAACAAATTAAACTGAATGAGGTGAATTGTTCACTTGTTTACCATATACATACTTATCCTTTTAAAAAAATAAATCCTTGTACTATGTTCACTCACAGAACTAATAATTTCTAGAGAAATACGTGCATAAAATCAGCTAAAAAAATTACTAGCAAAGTTAAATAAATAATATTCAGTTTGAATATACAAATACAACGTTATATATTTATTTATATTAGTATCATGTTTGAATGTATGTGTTATGTTATAAATGGGATCCTTGACTGGGATTTACAGTGTTAACGACCTCTTATGTAACATTTTATAATAAACATACATACATACATACCATCATATATATACTTACTTTGATTATGAATATCAACTGCATTTTGTATATGATTATTATTATTATTATTAAATGTTGGTATTACTCAATGTTTTACCAATCTATAATCATTAAATATCTCTAAGATACGAGATGAGGATACAGCCCTATAAACCTTTATAGACCAGTATTTTGTCTGAAATATGGGTCAGGGCTCAGGTCTGGACGTCAATAATTTTCTTTCTTTACGATTACTTTGAGAAATGTTCAACTTGTAATTCGAATCTCATTATCGTTTAGATCAACGACAAAGATTTAAAATGGAATACAAATTTTTATATATTTTTGGGGCCAAACCCGTTAAACAGAGTTCATCAAAAATTAGATACACGATTTCTTTTAAAAATTCGTTCTAAATTCTTGGTAAAGTCCTATCAACCCCTCACTACTCTGGGTAGATCTGACTAATGGAGAAAATGTTGTAACAAGCAAATAAAATTACGAAATTCAATTTCTTTGTTTGAATTACTCTCGGGATAGATTTCTCAAGTCGGTTTTCCGATTGAAACAATCCAAATCTAGATCGTCCTAAACGTGGAATTCTTTGAGGTCCTCAAATTATGAAGACGGAAGTTCAGCCGACAATTTTCTTCTCCAAAGACCTATATTTTGACTACATGGGTAGATGACTGTTGTCGAATTTGCCACATTACTCATAAAAATGTAAAAGTAGACTTGATACCATAACAAAATTTGAAAGTTAAATTGATTAAAAAACGAAGAAGTTATAAGCATTCAAAGATTGTTGCCCGTTTCTTTCTTGCAGAATCTTCCTCTTTGTTTAATTAGAAGTTTTAAACGTTCATATTTTACGTGCTTCTAAGATTCTCAAAAATCAATTTCACTTTTCTACCTGTGCAGTGAGAATTCTTCACCTGAAGTGACAAAAAAATCCTCATTATAACTCTGAACGCCAATTGCAAGTAAACGAAGTAAGTGTTTAGCAGGAATCTTTTAATTCTTTCGAATTTAAAAGTAGATGTTCCGAAACACGCTGTAAAAATGACTAACTAAAAAAAAAACAACACTCATATTGAGGTGAGGATATTGTATATGATTCATTGACCGGTAAACTGAATTCTAGAACAATTCTCTCCATTCGCCAAGGACATTACTATAAAATGATGTATGATTATATTTTATTTTTAAAATGAAATTTTACAATTATATAATTAGTAATATTATAATATATAATTGAAATTTTAATGATAGTCTAGGAGATGCCTGAATTTCTATTAAGCTTTATATAGTCATGACGGACAAATGTAGGTGGTCAGTAAATTATAACCGCAGGATAATTTATATGCATTTTGAATTAATTTGAATATAAATCAAATTTCCAACAAATTGATTCTCTGTGACGTTCAAACGAAACATCAGGGCTGTATTGAATTAAATCCTTCCATCAGCAAATTCACATGAGAATTAAAATAAATGCAAATAAATCCTATAACTTTTTCCTCTACGATTTAGATTTGTGTATATCTTATCTTTTAATATGGGTTTATTTTTGACATCAAATTCGTCATCAAAGACCTAGAAAACCATCGAGCACCGATTTTGGCTGCATTTCGTGACCAATTTTGTGAAAAATCTTGGAGATGAGCTTTGCAACCACGGCTCTCTGATCTCCAGGTACACCGAAGCGTATTTTAGACATCATATTCGCGGTTAACGATCTCGAAAACTCCCGAGTAATTATTTTGGACGCATTTTATAACAATTTATAGATAATCCTGGAGATGGGGTGTACAACAACCAGGTCGTCCTGGTCATCAGGTTTTTGTTAATGGGGAATTGTTAAATAAAACTCTTCAACGATTCAAAAATCACTAGGCCAAATCTGATGGATATTTGCTTTTTGATTTTTTATACTTTTGTCCTAGATTTAGAACTAGAAGAATTTGCTCATTTTTTTTAATTGTATTATAATTTTTTTGTTACAGGTGTTCCGTGAAGTAGAAACCTTTCATCATTGCCAAGGTCATCCAAATATCATTCAATTGACAGAATTCTTTGAAGATGATGAAAAATTCTATTTAGTTTTTGAAAAGGTAATATTTTGGAAAAAAATAAAAAAAATTACCGTTTTTGTACCAACGAACTTCTGGAATTTCTTCTCAAACTGAATTATTAATTTTGATTTTATTTTATAGATAAATGGAGGTCAATTATTAAGACGCATACAAGAACATGTTGCATTTTCGGAAATTGAAGCTGCCCAAATTGTACGTGAAGTAGCCAGTGCATTAAATTTCTTACATGCAAAAGGAATAGCGCATCGTGATTTAAAACCAGAAAATATCTTATGTGTGAACAAGGATACACTATGTCCGATTAAAATTTGTGATTTTGATTTGGGTTCGGGAATTAAATTTAACTCATTATCCAGTCCAGTTGCGACACCTCAACTCCTGACACCGGTAAATATAATTCATTATTATTTTTTAAAACCAATTAAAGCTAAGATCGCAATGATTCATTTACTCCTTCCAAGTTATCAGCATATTTCTCATTCAACTCCTAACTATTGAGGCTTCAAGATTTTGATCAAGGATGGCTTATGAACGAGGAATCGAATCCACTAGTAACGAATAATACTGTCTACGTTAAAGGGAATCAATTGGGCGGGCATTTTTAAATGACGTAACAAACACCCCTCTCGCCGATGCATTTGTGAATTATTGCAAGATGCATTATGATATTTCAAATCATAGAGTTAATACAATAAATGTCAGCTCCAGACGTATAATTTTTACTTAATAATAATAATACAAAAGAAAGGTACTGAAAGTTGGTCCTTAGTACTTAGACCAAGGGGTCCTTTCTGCCCTCCTTGAAAATAACTTGTCACCCGAAGGTCAGACTTCTCCGAGTAAGAACTGCTACTTTAATCAGAAGAAGATAGGATTCTGCGAAGACCAAACGCCATATAGAAAGCCCACAGCCCTAAAAATCGTCGCGATAGTATCAGTGTTTGAACAAGTATACCTATCCAATTCTGCTTAATTAATTGTAACTTTTTTTTACAGGTGGGAAGTGCTGAATTTATGGCACCAGAGGTTGTGGATGCATTTGTTGGCGAAGCAAATCATTACGACAAACGATGTGACCTATGGAGCTTAGGTGTCATCACATACATACTATTATGTGGTTATCCCCCGTTCTATGGGAATTGCGGTAAAGATTGTGGCTGGGAACGTGGTGACAATTGCCAACAATGCCAAAATCAATTATTTACATCAATACAAGATGGCCGCTATGAATTCCCAGATCGTGAATGGTCAACCATATCCGAAGAAGCAAAAGATTTAATACGTTCGTTACTTGTAAAGAACGCAATGGGACGTATTAGTGCCGCGGAAGTATTACAACATCCATGGCTACGTATGTGTTTAGAAGAACAACAAACAAACGTAGTAAAGCGTAGTGGTGACGCTGGTTCTAAAATAGGACGCCCTCTCACCACACCAAGCGTAATTAAACGTAACAATTCTGCTCGTGAATTATCACAATTCGCTGAGTCGGCAATGGCTGTGAATCGCGTGGTATTGCAACATTTCTCAATGAATTTGGATTATATGGTACAAGAACGTCCAAATATTTATGCACCAACAAATCCAGGTGACGATGGCGAAAATAAGCATAGACAAACAAATTTAATTGATTCGGTACGAAGTTTACATTTAGAATCAACACCAAAATTAATACCAACTTACCAAAAACCATCAAAAATTTTCGGATTAAGTCCACCAAGTGAAAGTAATTTAATACAACGGCGTATGAAAACGCGTAACTCTTGTCAATATGAACAGAAAATTGTGCAACCAAATCAAGCAATTGCTGTTGCAAGTCCTAGTGGCTAAAATTAAAAACAGTTCTGTTTTTCTACAATTTTTTTAATTCAATGTGTTACTGTGTTAAAAACATGATGAGAACTTTCATCACCACCGCCACTTAAAAACCACCAGTTACTACTTTTCTCCGAAAAAAAAGTACACATAAAATCCAAGAAAATCGTATTAAAGGATGCTTTCGAAATTTGTGCCATTTAAAAAAAAAAAAAACAAAACGCACATATGTCAAAGAAATTGTTCGCGTTTTGTATGTCTTGTGTCTTCGTGAGACGGATTGTTATCCGTATTTCGTACTACTTCGTAAAGCTCCGTACTAATAATATTAAAATGACCGATTTTCTTATTGATGATATGCGCACTTCAAATCGGTGGTTCTATAAAAAAAACTGTCATCGTCATCAAATATAGTTCTACATCAATTTAAAAAAATCCTTCCTCAAAGAACACTTTGCGATATCACTGTGGTAAAATAAACATTTTTGTTTATATTTTATGTTCCAAAAAAAAAATCCAAAATTTTTTTGCAACTCAAAATATAATAAAAAATAAATAAAAAAATAAAATTAAAAAAAAATATTTTTTTATATTTAAAAAAAAATCATTTATTAATAATAATTTTTGTATTTTTATGAAAAAACATTGAGAGTACAATTTGAGATTTATATTAACAAAATGCGAAAGAACGAGTAAGTTTAAGATTTTTTTGTTTTGATTTTTTTTTTTTTTTTTAATGACAAGTGAGATAAAAATAATGAGAGAGAGTGAGTAAGACGATAAAAATAAGTACAACAACTGTTTTTTTAATTAAACTAACAAGGTTTTTCGAAGTAAGCCAAAATGAGTCTTCCTTAATTACAAATTTCTCGTAATTAAGCCTTTCGTCGTAAGAAATTCTAGTTAATAAATCTTCCATTATAATTTTAAATAAATTTAAAAATATTCCTTCTAACTTTTATAGTAGCTTAATCTAACTGAGTCCCTAACAATAATAATTATAAAACATAAAAGGGGTACCGCATATGGGTCCCTAGCACCTAGACCAAAGGGTGCTGTTTGCCCTCCTTAAGAATTACCTGTGTAATTCGAAGGCGAGACATCTCCGGCTAAGAAATGTTATTTTAAGTAGATGAAGCTGTGGGGTTCTGTCGAAGCCACAGCTTCTCGTTCGAGATTTCTCAAATAACATTGTATGGAGATTTCATCGCCATCGTCCTAAAAGTGGAATCATCAGATATCTCCATGTTATGGAGGTGATAGTTCAATTGACAGTATCCTGACAAGAGTCTCATCACCATTCTCAACTGTGCTCTGGTGAGTTACAGACAAACACAGTCGAATGGCCTAGCTTTGGTGCCCCTAACAAT
Source organism: Chrysoperla carnea (assembly GCF_905475395.1). Taxonomy (NCBI): domain Eukaryota; kingdom Metazoa; phylum Arthropoda; class Insecta; order Neuroptera; family Chrysopidae; genus Chrysoperla; species Chrysoperla carnea. The sequence goes on along the minus strand of NC_058337.1, from coordinate 119,975,601 downwards.
AAAATCAGCTTTATTCTAACAATAAAATAAATAAAAAACAATAAAATGTATCGAATCCGATTTCCGAGTTCCTTGGGCTGAACTCGCCACGCCCTCAATGCGACCCGTCTTCTTCTAGAAGACAGTTAAAAAAGTAAGTCCATAACGCTTTCCTAAGGCGAATGGATCCAAGATTATGGACACAGACATTTTATAACACAATTCACTAAATCTTAGTTTAAGAAGACTCATTTTAATCAAAAGTAAGCATAGTCTTGCGTATTCCTTGAAAGTGCTTTTAAAGAAAAACAGTTGGTTTTATAAATTTTTATAGCTTTAGTTTTGGCTCAAAAACATTTTGTCTGTGTGAATGATGTGTTCTCAAAGAATTAACTTTGAGTCGCATCGTATTATGTTTTTTTTTCAAGATTTTTCCCTTCTCTTTAGAAAACCAGAATAATTTTATTGACTACTAATGCCAAAATAAAAATAGAAGAGGGAGGGAGAAAAATTTGTTTTTTTTTAAATTTAAATTTCTTTCTGTGTTATTTGTAATTTTTGTAATTTAGATGTTTTGTGTAGGTCATGTATTATTCAATTTTCTACCAAATTAAAATTTTGATCTTGACAAGAATTTTCATTCGAATATTCAGTCCAATCGATTAGACGTCATTTTGTGTTTTTTTTTTACGATATAACATTTTCGTAAATTCGAGGCATTAATTATGTGTCTTAAGGACTAGGAATCAATGATTCTAGAAATGTTAATAAGATTAATATTTTTCTTTTATCAGAATTTTTTGAAAGATTATTTATCTGAAAAACTTTTGATTTAGAATAATATCTCGATTTATAAATTGTTTCTTTAGAAATTGACATTTAATATATCCACCATATTGAATTTTTGATGACGTCATTGTATCGTTTGACTGATAAACATACGTACATGTTTGACTAGGCTTAGAAATCAGGGATAATCACACAAAACATCTTATCAAAAAACAAAAATTCAAACAAACAATCTACTTTGTGATAAAAAAAATAATTTTTAAAAATGAAAAAAAAAAATTTATTAAATGATAATTGCATATAAAACAAATAAATATATATATTATATAAAAAATATATTAATAAAAATTACACAAAAAATACCATGAAATATATGGAAATAAATAACAAAATGTGAAGAAATATTACTCTACTCTAGAAAGGAGAAGCTATCACAATTATTCAATTAATAAAAACCTGTGAAATCGAAGAAAATCGATTTTCAGGTTGAACGAATTTTCCTATGCCCTACGATCTTAACAATGTATATTTGCTTGCGGACAAAGCTATATATCAGATATATTTGGTGGCATTAAAACACATATTCATTAATGTGTATTTTGAACCACCAAATATATCTTAAGGTACAGCAAAGTGTCGCATTTTTTTGTCCACAAGTACAATCAAAATTACCAAAATTATGGTTCTTATTTCCGATAGTCGTAAAAAAAGATATTAATTATCTCTTCATAATGAGCTAAGTTGGTGACTTTCACTAAAAATCGGATAGATCGGACAAATAATTGCCCATTATATATTTTTATTATAATTTTCAAGAAAAAGATCGATTAATGGAATGATTGCGATAATTCTCAAAGTTATCTATAAGTGTAAAATAATTTAGCTTTATGAGCGAGTTTTTTTTTTCATTTTTTTTAATACTATAAAAACCTACCATTAAAAATTATTACCAAAAAAATAACTTATATTTTTAGGCAACAAAGGTAGCCACATTGGTTTTTGTAACCATGTGTCCTAAACAAGTAATAATAAGAAAATTGCTCCATCACTGGCCCTGATATCAAAAAATGGAAATCTTTTTTGGTTCCCATATTCACGCACAATAATTTCTGTGTTTTCGATTATGAATAACAAAACAGTGCCGTGGTGGGTGGTATGTTTCATTTTTTGGGGTCTATAAAAATTTTAAATTGTACATCTTTTAATTTTTTTGGAAATAAGTCTTTTATATGTCTTGCGTGCTATTTAGTATACATACCAATCATGCGCAATACGAAGTGGCGATTTTTTTGTTTGTTTAGATGATTGCGCATGTTTAAAAACACACTGCACATGCGCGTAAATATTATATGTATATAAAAAATAATAAATGTAGGAATCAAGATATACAAAATGTACCTGCAATATTAAGTTTTTCAAAAAAAATCTAATTTTTTGAATAAAAATATCTTTGTTGTCCATTACTAAAAGCGGTGCGCCTCTAAAGTTGATTAGAAAAACGTGAAAAACAAAATTCACCATTTATTCAACTTTTGGGGCACACTTTTAGATTTATATCAAAAAAACTTATTAATATTATTAATTATTATAAAAGTAACATCATCGTCATCAAATTATCGACCCCCCATCTTCATATCAACCTGAAATCTCCAAACGTTTTTTCATCTCGTTCAGGTATCTCTTCCCTTGTTTTTTGTTACTTGTTTAAAAAAAAAATAGATTGTTAAATGTCATGACATAGAAGGCTAAATCACGTTAAAAAGCTTTAGACTGATAAACATTATCGTCAAGGTATTTTTTAAACGCTTCACGTTCGGCAACTATCGTCAAAGTGTGATTTTTCGATCGTATTTCATATTCGGACAGTATTTGGACATTTCGTCTCCAAAACCATGTAAATGAACATGAAGAAATTTATTCATTAAATTGTGTAAAACTCCTCGCTAAATAGTAAGCATCAGGTTTCAAAATTTATTGTATTTTGTTGCAGTCACAAGCTTTTTGCTTCAAAATCGGGCTTTATCAGAACACTCCATCTACAGAAAGCATGTCTGCCATATTTTATGCATTTAAAATCTTGGTCTGTTTCCAGAAAGCAATCTTGCCAGATTTTATTAATTTAAAATCTTGGTCTGTTGCCTATCTATGATAATAAGAAATCACTCAAATCCGATAAAAGCGGGAATTAATAGTGTGCATCTTCCTCAAAGAGTTCAAGCAACATGTATTACATCTATGTAAATGGGGAATTATTATATTTGCTTTGTGTCTATCCTGATGTGGCTTTTTTTGACAAAAATGCCACATAGTGTAGAACAGAGGGAAAATACTTTTTTCTTCATGATTGCCTGAGAAAATTCTTATCAAAGCGGATAGTAATCAAGTGAATCTGAAATATACAATCGTACAATGATGCAAGATAATGATCTCCCCATGTTGTAATAACGTTCTTATTAAACATGCGATCAATGCTAAACCAAAGAGGATTCAACCTATTGAAAAAGACTGTAGTAACTTCTGCCAAAACCATCTTGTGCAAAAATTAAATGCACCCTGATCCCACTCTGTCATGTGTTGTCGATTTGTGTCAAAATAAATTTCCATCCTTCCAGAATCATTGATCATTAATTTAATTATTCATACCCTTTCAATTTGTAAATATTATCATTTTCCTCTTTTCATTAACATCCCCCTCTCCTTAACAATTTGTAAAAATTTTTTATATTTTTATTAGTAAAGTATTGAAAAACAATAATCTGTGTAGAAATACAATAAAATTTCTTGTATGTATTTAATCTTCCAAAAAATGTTATGATTCAATAATTTTTTAGTTTCAGGAAAACTAGAATAATTATTAATTCAAAACATTCAATCAATTTTCTCTTTACTTTTTTTTTTTTGTATATTTAAAATTTAATATGTGAGAAACGACATTTTAAGTTAAAAATATCATCCGGTATATTTTTTTAATCGAAACATTCGAAATGAAGGCAATAAAATAAGATTTTTGATTATCGAAGAATAATTTTTGAACTTGCATTTATTGTTTTGTTTTGTTTTTATATCAAAAATCCTATTTCATTTGTTTATTTATAATGATATCTCTCAGGGTTGTTGACGAAAGACAAAGTTATAATAAATGAACGGGCCTAAATATGACAGATATCTTTTCATACAATATGATATAAAAATTATTCATTAAACACCCTCTGTAATGTTAATAATATATGTGACCCCCTCTACTGATATTTGTATTAAGATAATCGCAGATATCTTGAATCGTTAGCGATCTAGAAACATCTGTTGATTGTATGAATGACATACCGAAATAAAGAAAAAAATATACCCTGAGCTTTTTATGACTTTTTTAAAAAGTTTTTTTTTTTTTGTTTTTGATATCGAAAAAAATATAAAAAACTATTAAAAATAATAATTACAACTTTTGTGCGAATCAGTCTTAAGTCCAGAAAAACGTTAACTCTTTTTAAACATGATTTTTGTATTACGTTTCGAATTCGACAATCGAAATCGAATTTCTATTATATTTTTTTTGTTTTGTTAAATATTCCTGTTTAAATTTTATGTGCATGTTTAAACAATGGTGGCGGTGTGTGATTCGAACAATAAAAACTAATTCTAAAGACTGATTCACACATGTATGTACCTAATTAATACTTTTCATAAATTTATAATATAAAACAAATAAAATAGAAAAAATATTAAAAATAAAATTAAAAAAGAAAAAAAAAAAAAAAAAAAAAAAAAAAATTTAATATTCTCAAAACCCACCAAAAAAACTTAAAAAAATAATTAAAATTTATACAAAAAATAAGCAAAAAGTACATAAAAAATAACGTATCCCGTTAGCAAATGGGATGCGTTCTAGTGATGTATTGTACTGTGCGTTGCGGTGCCATTTGTGTATAAAAAATGAATTTTGTAATAATGAATTGTTCCAATTTTTTGATTATCTAATGTTATATATTTTATGATGAGATAAAAAAAACAATGGCTGATGGTAATATAGTGAGAAAAATGAGAAAGCGATATATAATTGTGAAATAAGAATAAAAAAACACATAATTGCAGTCTTTTTAATTAATGTTTCATTTATTTTTTAATTGATTTGTACTCTGGGTTTTTTTTTCTCTTCGGTTTTTTTTTCGTTTCAAATCATATACACTATTTACTTTCAGCTTTTAAGCATATTTTGTACCAAGTGTGCTTTATTTCTTACAATTATATAAAGACCGATTTTTTTACTTGATCGTTGCAATTTATTTTATTTTTTCAAATTCCTACTACCTATTAGCTTCCTTTTCGAAATTCTCCTTATAATGAAAACATTTACGAATATGTTTTGTTCAAGTTTGTAAATAAAATGTCGAGAATTTTAAAGATTATTATGGTAAGTATTAATTCATTTTTATGTATTTAACATTTATAAATCGCCACACGAACATGACCGCTGTATTCTTAGTTGACCTTTAAGGTAAGATAGCAGTATCGAGGGTCACAGTTAACTCAATTATTAAATAATAAAATTATATTCCTAAATCTTCCCAATTGAATAAGAATAGTTTTAATGAAAAATAAAACTTAACATTTAAATAAATTTAAAAAACCGAATTATTCTAAATGAAGTAACATTTGAATATTGCCGCCATCCATATAACCATAAAACATTTACTAAAAAATAAATGTATTTAATTAAATAATTATACTGTCCCAAATGATGAAACCGTGTTTAATGTAATTCTCAAATAAATTATATTAGTCTCCATGTAAATTATTATCAAATAACGTAAAAAAGGTGAAAATTTAATTTTTGACCTGCTAAGTATACGCTTTGAAAAACTAATTAATTACATGAAAACTAATCAGTCCTAAATAATAAAATTATATTCCTAAATCTTCCCATACGATTCCCAATTCAATAAGAATAGTTTTAATGCAAAATAAAACTTAACATGTACATAAATTAAAAAATAAATTATTCAGTAATATTTGAATATTGGCGCCATACTGCCATATAACAATTAATGGTTCAGGTGTACGGTTAATTAACATAACCTATAAATAAACTAAAAAATATGTGTAATTAATTAATTATACATTCCCAAACTCTGAAACCGCTTTTATCGTAATTCCCAAATGATTTCCTTTCAAATAACATAAAAATTAAGTGGATTTAATTTGCTACCTGCTAACTATACGCTGAAAAAAGAATCATTAATTACAGGAAAACTAATAATTCCCAAATTCTAAAATTATATTCCCAAATCCTCCCAAACGATTCCCAAATGAATGGGAATAGTTTGAGTGAAAAATAACAATTTTATCTGCTAAGTATACGAAGCTTGTAGAGCCACCTGGAGAAAGGCACCTTCAGAGAACGAAAATAGTAAAAATTTTACAAGGAGTTGTAGATCTGTTTTAAATTAAAAACTATAATCTGTGGTTGAGATTGATTTGTCAAGTTTAATTAATTGTTTTTACGGTTCCCAGACCCTTCCTGTCTTTAATTGTTAAAACTTAAAAGACCGTGATTATTATTATTTTTCGATAGTAACGAAAACGAGCACAGCCATTAAAAATGAATGGTAAGGAAGTATTAAAATTTTTATATTGCAATTGGTATATATATCCTATTAACATTTTTTTTTATGCCCAGAACTGACAATTAAACATGAAGATAATAATGAAGTGCTGGAGGAATTTGATTCAAATAATGATGTTAGTGAAATGTGTAACAATGTTGAGACTAATAAAATCAAAATTGAAAAAGAATTGCATTCAGAACTTATAATAAAAGATGAGGATTATGATGGAATGTCCGAAGAAACTGAAAGTTTTAAAAAAATGGATGACTGCCATACAGTCGATAAACCTTATACATGTGACTTTTGTAATAAAAAATTTTCTACTAGACAAACTTTAAATATTCATATACGACTTCATACTGGAGACAGACCTTATACTTGCGATATCTGTGATATGAAATTCACAGTAAGTTCCCATTTAGTTAAACATAAACGTGTTCATACTGGAGAAAAGCCTTATTCCTGCGATATTTGCGATAAAAAATTTAAATATATAGACGGTTTAAATCGTCACAAACGAGTGCATACTGGAGAAAAACCTTATTCCTGCGATGTTTGCGATAAAAAATTTGCACGAAAGCAATATTTAGATCAACATAAACTACTGCATACTGGAGAAAAACCTTATTCCTGCGATATTTGTGATAAAAAATTTGCCCAAAGGTCCTATTTACTTAACCACAAATGGACACATATTGGAGTAAACCGTGTGTATGTGAGTGAAATTTGTAACAATGTTGAGACTAATAAAATCAAAATTGAAAAAGAATTGCATTCAGAACTTATCACAAAAGATGAGGTTTGTGATGAAATGTCCGAAGAAACTGAAAGTTTTAAGAAAATGGATGATTGCCATACACTCGATAAATCTGAGGATTGTGATGGAATGTCCGAAGAAACTGGAAGTTTTAAGAAAATGGATGACTGCCATACAGTCGATAAATCTGAGGATTGTGATGGAATGTCCGAAGAAACTGGAAGTTTTAAGAAAATGGATGACTGCCATACAGTCGATAAATCTGAGGATTGTGATGGAATGCATTCAGAACTTATAATAAAAGCTGAGAAGTGTGATGGAACGTTCGAAGAAACTGAAAGTTTTAAGAAAATGGATGACTGCCATACAGTCGATAAATCTGAGGATTGTGATGAAATGCATTCAGAACTTATAATAAAAGATGAGGAGTGTGATGGAATGTTCGAGGAAGCTGAAAGTTTTAAGAAAATGATTGACTGCCATACAGTCGATAAATCTGAGGATTATGATGGAATGTCCGAAGAAACTGAAAGTTTTAAGAAAATGGATGACTGCCTTACGGTCGATAAACCTTATACATGTGATTTTTGTAATAAAAATTTTTCTACCAGACCAGGTTTAAATTATCATATACGACTTCATACTGGAGACAGACCTTATACTTGCGATATTTGTAATATGAAATTCACAGTAAGTTCCCATTTAGTTAAACATAAACGTGTTCATACTGGAGAAAAGCCTTATTCCTGCGATATTTGCGATAAAAAATTTAAATATACAGACGGTTTAAATCGTCACAAACGAGTGCATACTGGAGAAAAACCTTATTCCTGTGATGTTTGCGATAAAAAATTTGCACGAAAGCAATATTTAGATCAACATAAACGACTGCATACTGGAGAAAAACCTTATTCCTGCGATATTTGTGATAAAAAATTTGCCCAAAGGTCCTATTTACTTAACCACAAATGGACACATATTGGAGTAAACCGTGTGTATGTGAGTGAAATTTGTAACAATGTTGAGACTAATAAAATCAAAATTGAAAAAGAATTGCATTCAGAACTTATCACAAAAGATGAGGTTTGTGATGAAATGTCCGAAGAAACTGGAAGTTTTAAGAAAATGGATGACTGCCATACAGTCGATAAATCTGAGGATTGTGATGGAATGTCCGAAGAAACTGGAAGTTTTAAGAAAATGGATGACTGCCATACAGTCGATAAATCTGAGGATTGTGATGGAATGCATTCAGAACTTATAATAAAAGCTGAGAAGTGTGATGGAACGTTCGAAGAAACTGAAAGTTTTAAGAAAATGGAAGACTGCCATACAGTCGATAAATCTGAGGATTGTGATGAAATGCATTCAGAACTTATAATAAAAGATGAGGATTATGATGGAATGTCCGAAGAAACTGAAAGTTTTAAAAAAATGGTTGACTGCCATACAGTCGATAAACCTACATGTGATTTTTGTAATAAAAAATTTTCTACCAGACAAAGTTTAAATTATCATATACGACTTCATACTGGAGAAAGACCTTATACTTGCGATATTTGTAATATGAAATTCACAGTAAGTTCCCATTTAGTTAAACATAAACGTGTTCATACTGGAGAAAAGCCTTATTCCTGCGATATTTGCGATAAAAAATTTAAATATACAGACGGTTTAAATCGTCACAAACGAGTGCATACTGGAGAAAAACCTTATTCCTGTGATGTTTGCGATAAAAAATTTGCACGAAAGCAATATTTAGATCAACATAAACGACTGCATACTGGAGAAAAACCTTATTCCTGCGATATTTGTGATAAAAAATTTGCCCAAAGGTCCAATTTAGTTGATCATAAATTGACACATATTGGAGTAAACCGTATGTAATGTTTGTAATAACATGTTTAGCAAAAGAATTAATTTCGCGAAACATATAATTACACATAACGGACCAGAGCCTAAATGGCCGAAGTCGGTTAAAAAAATTAAGTTTTGTTGTATATATATATATATATATATATATATTTAGAGTAATTTTAAGGATGTACATTCATAAAATAGCTCAAGGTAAATCGCTAAAAAAATCCACAAAAATTTGTATTAAACGTTTATTTAACAAATTAGCATAGTTAGTTTCAGTAAAATTTAAATAATTAAGTGTATACAAGTTGTTAATTATTTTTTCGTGTCCAAAATTACTGTTCCATTTTGACTTATTTGACTTGAATCGATTTGAATACATCATTCTCTAATCAAAAATTTATCACTTTTCTTAGGTGTCTCCTAGAACACCCGTTATAAATTAATTTTATTAATACACAAATATTTATACATTTAAAATTGATTGATTGTTCGCCATTTTAAAATGACGCAGAATGGTAGGCCTCAAAGAACATTCAAAAGATTGATAAAAATTCAAATTCACAACTTTGTGGCTACAAAATATCATAGAAAGTTAGAAAAGTTAATAATTTTCAGGATAAAAATATTTTTTCATTAATCTATCGTTGAAAATAATAATTAAAAAAAAAGAAGTATTAAATGGTGTTAATTTTCGATATTTTGTTGAATCAAATTTAAATTTCATGAATATTCTCTATTGATATATGAATGGCCTAAGTAGTAGTCAGTCAATTCTTTAAATGTTGTATGCTACGGCTGAATATCATTTAGGCCACTAGTTGAACGCTACCAGAGGCGCTGTTTGTTAAAATGGCTGGCCTGTTAACTGAACGGCTAATTAAATTTGGATCTATGATATATTACATCATTTAAAAATGGCCGACATCTAAACTTAATAATTCGTTTTTAAAAAGTACAGTGTGTTTCATAAATACTTATTTACATCTTAGTACTTATAAATTAATTTAAAAAAAGCTCACATCGAGTGCATTTAATTAATAAAAAAATATAGATGCTTTGAAAGCTTGTACTACGAACGTAAGGCGGATAACCTATTTTGCATTTCTTCTAATTCTTCTGGATTATCCTCAAGTAAAACATTTGGTTCAGTTTCTGCTGCTGTTGAAGGTCCTTCAGTTGTTGCCACGGGTGGAGCTGGAGCCTCCCCTAATTTACCTTCAGTTAATTCCCACAACACCTAAAAACAATTACCATACAAGTTATCTCTTTAAGATCAACTGTTCATATCTTTTAGAAAAATTACGCAGTTAATCCACATAAATTTAGATTCATTGAATGGATAATTTTTTTTTTTTTTTAAATAAGGAAATAGATAAATAGGGTATTCTACTATTTTTGAAAAAGTACTTCAAAATGTTGATTTTGCTAATAAAAAGCCACAAAAAATTTATTTCGGAAAAATACACACGCTTTCTTGCCAAAAACTTAAATTAAATTTTAAACCTTTTTTAAACTGTCAAAAACGCGGTCATCCAATTTGATGACATAATATCGGTATCACTATACGAAATAACACAAATAATTTTGACAGATATATTCATAGACATCTGATTATAATATAAATATAAATACTTATCTATGTATATATTATACCCAACTGTCTACACTGAACTAACTGATGATCTATGACTCATACCGCTATGACATCACAGCAGAGTTTACCCGCGTTTTAGGTCACGTGATATTCAGTTTAAAAATTACGATTTTTAATTTTAATATTTTAAAAGAAAAAAGTGCTTTTGTAACTCATAATCAGAATATTTAAGTATATTTTTACATAAATTTTAACTTTTTTCAAATTTCATGATTTATTTTTGACTAACGATGATACCCTGTTAAGGATAGATATTAACTTAATAAAGATAAAATGTGCGTAAATTTCGCACAGGTTAACTAATATAGGTCGTTCAAACTGAAATGGTACCATACAAGAGAGGGTGTAGATATGAGTGCAAATACATATACATACAGTGTGTCCCCGCATTTGCATTTTAAGAAAAAAAGTCATTCTTTATAAGTAGTTTTGCTTATTCCGAAAATTATGTAGGTATATTTAAAACTTCTTAATAATGTACGGGGTAGCCAAAAATTTGGTATCACTATTTTTTTTTTTTTTTTGGGTAAACTATCCTTCGTTTTTAAAAGTTGACAAAATGTTACTAAAAAAAAGTTACTCGAAATTAACAATTATGACTCTATACAAAATATCAAGAAGATCTTTCCAACTTTGACAATTCTATTCTTAGTGAACTTTAATTTTCTAAACTAGTCTACAAAAAAATACACTCTCGGATAGTAAATGTTAGTTTATTTATTATTATTTTCTTTGTTACGTTTTTTTATAATTGGAGCTTTTGTTCAAATAAAAAATGATGCTATAATTAAAGTGCACGGATCTTCTTGATATTTTGTATAGAGTCATAATTTTTAACTGCGAGTAACTTTTCTTAGTAACATTTCGCCAACTTATAAAAAGGAAGGGTAGTTTACCAAAAATAAAAATAGTGATTCCCAATTTTTGGCTACCCTGTACATTATTTAGAAGTTTGAAATATTCCTACATACTTTTCAGAATAAGCAAAACTTCTTATAAAGAATGACTTTTTTTCTTAAAATGCAAAATATGGATTTAATAATCCATCCAATTTACAAGTATAGTTACCTCTATCCGGGGACACACTATATACACTCTCTCTTGTTCGGAGTCATTTTATATTTGAACGACCTATACCTACATCAATTTTTTGAAACACTTTATAATGATTACGTAATAATTAAGGTGCGACTTATTTTTAAAAACTGATAATAATACCTTATCAATTTCACTTTGGGCTTGGTCTTCCATTTCTTCGGTATCTTCTAAAACTTCCATAGTTTCATCCAACATTTCTTCAATAATTCCAGCTTTCATCATTTCTCGAGACATTTCTTGCATAGTTTGGGAAATTTGTGGGATACGCACTAAACTTTGCATGGCTTGCATGACTTCAGTTGACTTGGCAAGCGATCCAGCAACACGTAGTGTGGCTAAAAACAATCAAAATTAAAATATTGGAAATTTAAAAAAAAAAAGATAATTGATTACCTAATTGATTTTTCATTTGCATTGAAATAGAGTTAAGATGCGCTTTTGTTGTATGAATTTTGTTAATAGCTTTTCGGGAACGGATAATCTCTTTAGCTAACATTACACACACATCTCTATCGCCCTTTTTAGCTGCTTCTTTGAGCGAACGTTTTATTTTATCTTCCTCTCTTTCGATACCTACAAAATTAGGTACGATTAAATAATAAATTTTATCGAAAATAGCGTAAACTTATAATTGTTACCTCGAATTTGTCGATCTAATTGATAACCTTCCTTTCGTATTTTATGACACCATTCATTTACCTGAAAATTTCCGATGTCATTAGAAAAATGTAAATTTTTTAATTAAAAAAATGCGTACCAATTCTTTAGGATTTCTTTGCGGTGTTTTTCCAAATAAACCCATTTTAGTTAAAAAAATTAACTTTTCGATACAAATTAAATGTCAAATATTTGGTGCTTATTACTTATCTAAACATGACGTTTAATTGACATTTCATTAAATATATTGGGTGAGCTGAAAAAATTTATATGTCACAATATATGCATTCAACCTAGATTACTAGCAAGGATTATTAAAAAACAAATACGATTCGCTTACCTTTGAATTCACCAAATTTTTATTTACTCTAGCTATTGTTTTTTTACTATAAATAGTTGGGCCAAGATATAATGACCATTTTTCTTCCAACAAAGTTCAATTAATATGCATTATGCAAATCATTTTTTTATGTATTATGAACATAAATTGACTGACAACAAGTGGGTTGTATTTATTACTCCCCTTTCTTTGTGGATACATATTTATTAAATAAAGCTTGAAAGACTTGAAACGTGCGTAGATTAATGACTGATACACATGTTTCAGCGAAATTTCTCTTTATTTATAAAGCTATTCCTTTTTGGAAATAAATTCACAAGATTATTAGAAAAGCCTTCAAATGATTTTGTGAAAACAATAGTTATAATTTTTAAATGCTTTCAAAGTCCATTCAATCCTCAGCAAAAATTGATAGGGGACGATAAAAATTTTCAATTTTTTGAATGTAGGAAAGTATAAGCTTTCAAATGACTTGTAGCTGATTCATATTTGTTTTTACGAGAAGATACAGCAGTATAAAATTTAGGAAAAATTTTGTGTTTAAAATTAATTTTTCTTGTTATACTTTTGATGGGTATTCTTCTAAAAAACTTTTCACCAGATATTAATTCCTGTTTAGAATGCTTTCTAAGTAAACTGTTTGCAAATGAGAGGTTTGTTTTTGAAAACAAACTAAACATTAAGTCATCTATCTAATTTTAAAATAAACGTCTGTGGTTTGCGGTATGTAACGTTTGTATTAAGACTGCCTGTACACGTATATTTATCAAATACTACCACAAAAAAGAAATTAAAAAACCTGTTCCTTGCGTCGTTTTGAGTGCATATTTTTTTCCATTTACATTTACAGAATTTGGATCTAGAAAATTTGTAAAATAAGACTAAAATCATCAATATTTTAAGTATAAACGTTATAGTAATGATATTCATTTAAATTAAAAACACGTACCATAATCACTTTTATTTATCCATTTTATTCTTGTTAACAAAAAATACGGTATCTTGTGAAAAATGGCCGAAACGCCAAATCAACCCGTTGAAAATTTAAATACGAAAAATGGAAATTTTATTTGTGGTGTTGTAGAAGGTAATTTTCTTTTTGTATATTTTATTGAATTTTGATTCCTTTTGTATTTTGAACGCATGATTTAAATGCGGACTTAAGTTTTTGTATGAGAAAAATTGGAATTTCATATTTGGAAAATATTTTGATTTGTTTTGTTTTGTTTTTGTAGGCTTTTATGGTCGTCCTTGGACTACCGAACAACGAAAAGATCTTTTTCAAAAGTAAGATTTTTATTTTTTATTTTATATTAAATTATATACGTTTGCATAGTCGGTTTTCTGGAATTTTCCATGTTTTTTACGATTCATTAGGAATTTTTCATTTGTCTAGTGATTTTTTAGGATTATTGGATGCTATATTTAAGGCAATTGAAAATGTTAAAAATTTTTTTTAATACATTGAATAATAATAAAACATTAGGGGTCACATTAAAAATTCACCTTTCACCAAAATAACTACAATCTTCCTCGGACTAACCATAGTATTTTGGTTGCTTGATTCTTTTACTGTGTAGTTTTTTATTTTAGTCATTTCAAAACCTACTGGAATAGGCACAGCCTTTTCCTCCTTAAGCATCTTAAGCACGGATCTAGTAATTATAGTAGGGTTGTCGTATAAAGTCCTACTTTAGGCGAGGGGGGTGTATCACTCAGGGGGGAAGCAATGTGCCTACTTTTGATTGGCTGCGGCTCTCATTTGCGGTAAATTCAAATAGAACGATAATATTTCGTGTGTTTTAGATTTTAATATTTCTATATCCATGGTTTTAGATTGCCTCAAGCAATATGCCTGCTTTTGATTGGCTGCGGCTGTTCGCACTCTCAATTGCGGGAAAATTTAAATGGGTAGCGAATTTTGCGTGTGTTGTAGATTGGTCCGAGCTCAAAATCTTTCTATTTAAAGTAAAATTCATTACAAATATAATTTTTTTTAACTAACTACCCTTGGATGAAGGAATATACCTTTAATATTCCTATGACTAATTACCTAAAGAATATATCGTAAATAAACAAAATCTATGGTAATTCCACGCCCAAGAAAGGAGGAAACTTCTCTATCTCTCGGTTCGCTCATGGTTTAGTTAGACATTATGCAAAGAAGGATGTCCGCCATTCGACACTGTTCTTATTTTATTATCTTATTTGAGTACCGTCCTCAATATTCATCAATTTTAAGTCTGTTAAGCAATTACAAATTTTTCAGGCTACGTGGGAGAAACTTACGACTCTGCAAATTTTCGCAGAAAAAAATTGTAATATACGAACTTGGCAATGTTTAGTTCTGTAGATTTAATAATTTGAATTGTTGTTACTTGGCACGTAAACATTTTTTTTCTTTTCTAAGGTTAAAAAAATGGGGTATGGATTCATATGTCTATGCTCCAAAAGATGATTACAAACATCGTGCATATTGGCGAGAACTATACACCGTTGAAGAAGCTGAACATTTAACTGGCTTAATAAATGCTGCCAAAGAACAAGGCGTTGTATTTTATTATGCCCTTTCACCCGGCTTAGATATTACGTATAGCAGTATCAAAGAAGTGGGAGCACTCAAACGTAAATTAGAACAAGTTTCCCAATTTGGATGTACTGCATTTGCCTTATTATTCGATGATATTGAACCAGAAATGTCCGAAGCAGATAAAGAAGTCTTTCAATCGTTTGCACATGCTCAAGTATCCATCACAAACGAGGTATTCCAACATTTAGGACAACCACGTTTCTTATTATGTCCAACACAATATTGTTCGACACGAGCAATGCCAAACGTAACAAATTCGGAATATTTAAATACGTTAGGATCGAAATTAGCACAAGAAATTGATATAATGTGGACGGGACCACGAGTCATATCGCGACTATTAACTTTAGAATCAATACAAGAAATTACAGACGTATTACGACGTCCTCCAGTCATATGGGATAATTTACATGCAAATGATTATGATCAAAAACGGGTATTTTTGGGTCCATATAGTGGTCGATCACCGGATTTAATTCCTAAGTTACGTGGTGTACTTACAAATCCAAATTGTGAATATGGTGCTAATTTTGTGGCTATACATACATTGGCTCAATGGTCACGATGCAATGTTGATGGAAAGCGGGATTTGTCGCTAAGTAAGTATAATATGTCGTCTTTGTTTAAAATAAAGTTCCCAATTGATAGAAATATCACTAGAGTATAATTATTTTCTGAAAGATATTAATTTAAAAGGAGTATTCTGGTCTGGAAGCCTGAATTGTAGGCACTTTCCAAGTGGGGACAGAGTTACTTTCGCAATTATAATATTAGTAAGGATTAATTTTATTTCGTTTTTTTTAACAGACGATACAGTTTCTGCTGATATTAAACTAGAAACAGAAACCGAAGATGGTGGTGAAGCCATCCCAACAACTCTATCACCAAATACGTATCATCCACGTCGTGCACTTCGTAATGCAATTACAGAATGGTTAACAGAATTTTCACGTGTAAAATCAGCATGGGGTCCAATCGCAAAACCACAGCCTGTTGTTGCAGCCGCTGTTCCAGTACCAATTATACCGTCCATAAACACGTGTATGAGTTTAACAACTGCGACCACGACAACGTGCACATCATCGGCTGGTGGAAACACTACATCAATTACTTCTTTGCCAGTTGTTAATACTACACAATTACATGCGTTAGCTGAAGTTTGTAGTAATGTAAGTTACTCGCTGTTCAATGTAAGTCAGATTTTTAAGGGACTTGTACACTGTAGAATAAAATTTAGCTAGAGAGTGGTCTAATAATCAATAGAACAGACTGTTTAGATTTAATTTATTTACTTAGATCTCTGTACGATACGTATTTATTGTAGGACATCAAATAATTCATATTTAGAAATTTCAATTTCAAATACGCAACGTCTAATAGCAAAGTTTATGAAGATAAATAATTTAGCTAGATTGGCGTATTATTTTTTTCTACATCTCTAGCTAAAGAAATTATCCTAGACTGCAGGCCTCTCCAATGACGGTGTACAAGTACCTTTATGTTATTTAAATCTAATTTTCTGTTTGTTTATAGTAAATTTTACATAAATTTTCCCACTTAATTGTCAAATATTTCATCACATTTTAACTAGATCCAGTCACTTATGAATCCATGTAAATTCTGGTTTAAAATGTACGACTAAATTTTAGATGCTACTTTTTTCTTTTTCCATATCATCTACTCTTTTTTGGAAAATTTTATCTGGAGAAATGCATTTGTCAAATCTGTAAAGCTTTGAAACGTATCAAAACAAAACATTTACTTGAGCCAAGCTCAGACTTATTACATGCCTAAGCTAGACGTCCTGTCCTAAATCCCCCCTCGATAGTTATAGATATTCCATAGTTTTAGTTACATTTTCGCTGCTCTGTAATATTTCTTATTTAAAAGATTATTGACTTAATAATTTTCGATGCATCCCAGTGTTGTCTTTAAAAATATCAGGGGTAGGGATCTATTAAATCTTTCTTAACTTCAAATCTTCGAGTGTACATTTCGATTATCTATAAGTACTTTACCATGACGATGAGAACATACATTATTTTAGCAAAAATTGAACCAGAGAAGAATATTAACTTATTTGAATCAGTCACATGTACTCAGGATCGAACCTTATCTTAGCCTTCAACGATTGAACAGTTGGAACAACTTAACTGAAAGGTGTCACTACTGTATCGCTCCTTGCTTAACCTCAGATCGAGTAGGCACTGTAGTTTAACTCGGGAGTTAAACAAGAGTAGCTAAGAAAAAACTCTACCGTTTTTAACTCATCTAGATTTTTTATAAATTAGTATATATAATTTTTTACTAAAAGAGTATATGCTGGACGAAACCGACTCGCAACATGATTTCAGGTAGGCGGTCAGTAATTTTAGCCAATACATTCAGGAGTAATATTTCTAGTTCCTATGAAGGATTCAATCCTCAAATGATTGAATCGTTCAAGAGCTCAAGAGATAAACTAACTCGAAGATTCAATCTCTACCCCTGGAAAATATAGAGTTTCAAAAAGTAATTCCTATAAAGAAAATAAACCTTTTTTAGGCTTTCTTAAGAAAATCACTTTGTTAAATCGTTGATTTTTGTTTTTTTCAGGTAACAGGAAACGATAGTTTCATAAATCCAATACCAGGTCCTGTAATGAATTCCCTAGTCTCAGAAACAAAAGTTGTTTGTAACGATTCCATTCCAAATCCAATAACACCCACTGTAATACCATTACCATTAAGTGCAATAACAAACACGCCAGATCCCACTGCCAAATTACCAATAATTAGTGGTACACATATCAAATTGGAGAATCATAAGTCTGACGCCACCAATGACGCAACTAAAAATGGTTTAATTGAAACACAACAAAGTACGGATGCGGCAACAAATGAAACAAGTGCATGTAATGGTAAAAATAATGGACAACATGATAGTGCGGATGAATTAAGTCCATCGTCTAGTTTAAGTCCTACAGAACCAATGGATTGTAACAGTTCAACGCCCATGAGTTCACCAGCACATGTAACGAAAGTTTTGTCGTCAACTGAGGATGTTGCTATGAGTGAAAATGTTTCTGTAAGAATTTTATTTATTTTCTTTTCATAGGTGTATAAAATGTAATCCGAGCATTACAATCGAGAAAAAATGAAATTGGATAATGACAAGTTTTAATAAAAAGATAGATATTACTTACCAAAGCAAAGAATGGCTACGACAGGCTCATTTTGATTATTAGAACTTTGCGCAGGGCATGCGACAGGCCAAACTGCGAATATCCACACTCAAAACTCACTAGAGTACTGTCGAAAAGGGTGGTGAGTCTCTTGACAGGACACTGTCGATTGAACTATCACCTTCATAACATGGAGATATCTGATGATCTCACTTGTAGGTGGAATCTCAAAATAGCATCTCTTAGCTGGAGACGTCTTGCCATCGGGTGACAATTTTTTCTCAAAAAGGGCACAGAGAACCCCTTGATCTAGATGCTAGGGATCTGCTTCGTAAAAGCAATTTAAAAATAGGAAACACTCAATAATATCCAGTATTTTTCATTTGATCGCTCTCGGGGTTATTTTAATTAGAAAATTATTTCTTATAAAATGATTATCATAACTTTCGTTAGAATTAATCTTGCAAAATTTTGAAATCGATTACAAGAATTTGTTTCTATTAAATGGAAGTAGGCAAAGTACTTTTGAAGGAATGTCGAGCTTGAATTAAAGATTTTCATAAAATGCACGATTTGAGGGTGCATTAATTGGGAAAATTATTAAGTGTTTCCTTTTTATGAATGTCTTTACTATTCGAAAGTTTCAAAAGATTCTATATAGAATTAAAGTCTTCTTTATTATTATTAAAGTTTTATCTATTTTAATTTTTGTTTATTTTCAAGTCTTGTAGTGGAAGTATGCAAGTGGAAACATCTGAAAATACAACACCTCCGTCGAATACAAATTTATCAAATACAATGATTGTAGAGGCGTCTGGCGATAAGACGTAAGTAATTTTTACATGCTTTTTTTTGTTTCTACCCTACCTATTGAATCAAAAGTGTATCTTAATAAAAACAAATTGTGAAATTATCGAGTCGAATATTCAGTCCCGTGCTCACAAATCATCCAAGGAACAGGTTAAAACTTTGGTCCATCATGTAAGGTCATAAAGTCAATACAAGAAACTCTTTTTTTGAGTAAGAGGACGTTTTATTAAATCAAAATGTGATATTTAGTAACTATTTTTCATTAAGTTAATTCATTCGTCGCTGTTGTCAGGTAAATCTGCCAGAAGTCGGGACATTTTCTAAATGTTTGAGTTGAAATGAATATGCGAATAATTTCTAAGCATATTCTTTACAATATCGAGTTCTTCGAGTGAATTTTTGACGTCGCGCTCGGCAATGCGTTTTCGCCAAAGTTAAGCACAATAATCTTCATCACAATTTTTCATTTTGCTTGTTGGGTCAAGCCAAATTTGATAAAATAATGCGATGATTCAAAAATCGATCCTGTAAATGTGCCGAAAATAATCTTCAACTGAATCAGTTTTTACATTCGAGCGTTTAGTCTATTTTGATGCGACCATTTCCATGTTGTATTCATCGAAGATTTCGCGTTTTTTAGCGATGAATATTCATGGTCAACCGTCTCAAGATCTAACTAGCCAGTGGAAATACATTTCATAAATGGCTGCATTTACAGGACTATATTTCAAATTTTTGTGGAGAAATTTTTAATGACCCTTAAATTTCCAATACTTTTACATCGCCAGAAATGTATAATAATCTAATCATTTTAAACATTTTAAAACCACTACAAATTTTTTTTGTGCATAGAAGTGGAAAAGAACTGACTGAAGAAGATTTAAGTTTGTTATGTGATTTATTTTATTTACCATTTGAACATGGAGGTCAAGCTTTACAACTATTACAAGAATTTAATTGGTTAAAATCAAATGCACATGTTGTTATACAAGCGAATCAGTCTAATGATCCAAACGCTCAAAATAAACCGGAGGTAAGTTTCAAACTTCAATCGAAACATCAATTTACAGTGGAGTAATCTACATTAATATACTAGTAGAATTTCATATGTGTATGATTATTCGTTTTAGAGACATGAGCATATTTGTAAGAGGAAACCGCCCAATTTTAGTTAAATCGTACACGTACACATTAGAAAACGTACAAAATTCAAGAAAAATATTTGAACCAAATTTAAATTTCATGAATATTCCTTATTGTATACTTTTTAATTTTAATATAATTTAAAGAATATATGTTTGTCTATTATTACTTCAGGTCCAAGAGTGGTTTGCGCGTTCAAATAAAATGAACGAAATGTGTTTGGCAGTGAATCGCTTATTTGAACATTTAACATATTGTAATAATCGTGAATTATTATACGATTTATATGCATATGTATGGGACATGCGTGGTGTCGTCTCATTATTGAATTCATATGTTAAATGGCTTGGTGCGTCTTTTTTATATTTTATCTCATTTAACATTTAGTTTTAATTATTGTGCGTTTTTTTTTTGTCAACTTTAATCACACTCAAAGAGTACGCTAATTTGTTTATACAAATGTTTTAAATTATTAAAGAAAATTTTCTCTATTCTTAAACCTGTGCAAAATTATATTTTGTGAAGTAATGAAACTTCGGTGTTTATAAAATTTTGATTTAGAATTTTTCGAGAAAGATTCATTCGTCATGATTTTATGCGTCCTATTTTTGATGAACCATCATGACGATGGAAAATTTCAAACTTTCAAAATAACACCAAAATGAACATGTCGTAGCCAACTAAATGGCGCCGTTCAAATAGCGGCCTAAATGATATTCAGTCGTAGCGTCTAATACAACATTTAATGAACTGGCTGGCTGACGCTTAGGCCATTCATATATTAACAGAGTGACCATTTGACAAAAAAGATGAAATATCTGACAGAAATTGTTTATTTACGTAATTTAAAATATAATATATTGTTATTTGGTAATCATGAGATCAAAAGTAGCGTAACTCAATAACAAAGTACACATGGAAGTAATTAAAATATTATTTGTTAACGCAAGTTAAACTTTCATGGCATTTGGATCCGCAAAAAATTTTGTTTTTAAAACAAGCACATCTATTATTGCGGAACTGATTGACAGAAAACTTGCAGCTACATTTTAGAATCCCTGGCCACCAAAAGGTGACTGACATCGTTTGTGCCTGAGTACTGAAAAATTTTAGGATCCAACTCATTTGACAAGCTGTTTGATTGAATGTTTCAATATCGTTCAGGCCGCTAGTAGAACGGCACCGTTTAGTAAAAAGGCTAGCCTGTTAATTGAACGATTAATTAAGCTATTTGGCTGCGACATGTAAATTACATTATGTAGATGTGTATTTTGAATTTTATAATTTTAGGTTTCACAAGGTTTTTTGGAATAGAAAATTTTTAAAAACGAACTCTATAAAAGTTCCAAACTTTGAGAAATGTCACATTGGTATTGGGAACAATTATCATGTCATAAATTTTCATTTTTCTACTAATTAAGGCAATGTTTGGCGTAATTGTGTTTAAACGAGTGGCGAAAATTTTTTTTATCAAACAATTTATGAATTATTTTCACGATATTGTTTGATAAAAAAATAGGATAGGAGCGCTTGGCGTAATAAAATTTTCTCAATTTTTGAGTTTTATAAATCAAAAAAAATTTTAATGGCGATTTATTATGCGAAATTTCTTTCAGAGAGATGACAACATTTATGAGATCAACCCAATTTGGACAACAGCAACTATTTTTACAAGGCGCTTGCGAATATTATTGTTTATTTTAAATAAAAGGTGAATTCGTATGATGGGAGAAAGGTTATAAACTAACCGACAATAAATCAAAAATAGGTCTTATTTTATCCGAATAAAATTTATTTTTAATTTACTGCCCTTTTATAGATTGCTATTTCACTATCATATGTAATTAGCCAAAAATCTTAACTACATAAAATTTGGACCATATGTGATATTTCTCAAAGAATTCAAATAAGTTTACACAAATTTAGTACTCATTTTCCGATTTTTAAGTTAATACAGCAATACTTAAGCGCAAATCGGATCGAGAACTGTGAAAAATGGTAAATAAAAATGCGATTACTGATTAGATTTAGACTTTTATCAATCTTCCTTTTTGTAGGAATTTAAACATTTTGAGTTTTTCAAAAAGAAATTTGTGCTTTACCAAATTATTCAGTTTGTCGTTTATTAAATGACCTAGGGCAAGCGTATCGGACTTTTATGTCTCAACGTATCATATTTTTGAGGCCATATACGTGCCGTGGCGTCAAATAATTTTTGATTATTGGAAAAGTAAAATATTTTTTTTTTAACTGCCGTACAAATATTTATGCTCTTTGTAGTTCTTAGTAACGATGTTATCGAAATTAATTGTTTCTTAATGGCGTTTCCTACGAAATATCGAGCAAAAACAACTAAACGTGCAGATTTAGTGACGTCAGTGCTTTCGTCGGTGTTAATGTCAATTTTTTGTTGATCTATTACATTTTCCGCCAGTTTTAAGATTCTTTCGGCAATTTGTAAGTCGTTTTTTGCAGTTTTCCTTCTGAAAGTTTGTGTCTAAGTTATATTTTATTTATCCGTTTTTGAACGCGTAAAATGGAGTATTACTGTATTTACTAATTCTTTAATTATAAGTTTTGGCAAATAATTGTTACCTAGATTCATTAAAAAATTTAATTAATCTGGATAACACTTTTTTGGGGAAAAAGTTTCTCACATTCAAATAATTCACAGATAAAATTAATTTTCGAGCAACGAAATTATATTTTGAAGTGAGAAACATATTAGGAACTTGAATAAGTTTTCATTATTTTCGGATAAAAATAAATGCAATGAAAGTATTCCTAATTTGTTCCAAAACTGATGAGTGAACAAATTCTAATATTTCTGCAAGTTCAAAATAATTATTTTTGGAGCATGTAAAACCCGAAAGATTTTTCTTGAAAAAAGTGTTTTTTATAACAAAGAAATTCGACATAATTAATACTAAATAATGATCAATTGATTATTGTATACTTTCCGGAATGATAAGTATGAAATTTCGAGAATGATGTTGGAACTTAACTGCTAATCTGCTAATGAGAGAAACAACGATAACTTTTCAAGTCCTTAATAAAAAAATTATAAAAATTAAAAATAATTTACAAAATTTAGGAAACTTGTGTTCAAGATCAAATTAATTATTATTAATAATGTAAAATATTTTTCTACAGCTTTGGGAAAATTTCCATCAACAATGCCGTCATTCACTCAAGGAACTTATACATGTACGCATCCATCGTATGATTTTGAATGCGCTTGCGTAATCATATTTTTCTTAGAAATTTTTGTGTAGCATTGCGTTAAATTACAGGCGTAAAGTTTTGAGCGTAAAATTTTCTATGTTTTTTCTTTCGCAATTGGCGTAAATAAATTGTTCACATCATTTTAATTAATTTTTTTGTATGTTTCTTGTGTTTGAATTTTGGTTCACATTTTTTGTTTTTTTCTCCACAATTTCGTTAGGGTTTTCCAAAGGTTGGAAGGAAACATTTATGAGTGGTGAACAAGAACCATGGGTATTTCGTGGTGGTCTTACTTCCGATTTACAGGTAATTTCAGTCCAAAAACAAATCAAATATCAATATAAAACAAACAAATTTTGTATTGGCCAAGTTGTTAGACAGAGAGAAAGATAGAAGTTTTGCTGTATGGGTTTCTAAAAGTGCATGTAAAATTGTTTCAGATCATATCCAAATCGAATTATTTTACTTATTTTTTTAAATATAGAATTTTGGAAATTTTCTAATTTATGTCTTTTATGCAATTTTGTAGAGATTGATACCTGTTGATTCGGGCAACGATTTATTTATTTATAAAGCACCGGAAGTTCCATCGAGTAAAATTTATACGATACGACCGTATACACATGCAGATGAAGCTGGTGTTTATGCAGTGTGTCATAAAACATGTAAAGATGGTTTACAAATTACTGAAAATTTACCAGAAATTTATCAGGATTTGGCAGCTGACAGGTAAAAAAAATGAATGTATTTCAAGATTTCCTAGAGCATTCCACATAAAAAAATCGATATTAGCTTTATTTGATAAATAATTTTATGAAATTAGAATTAGCAAAATCTGAAAATCTTTACCTCTTTGTACGAAGTTATCCCGGAAAAATAAAGCATTTTACTATAATATTAAATAAAATAATATTTAATAAAAATTAAGTTCAAATTCTGAAATTCTCATCTGAAAGTGTTATAACAAATAAAATTGTCTTTACAGTAGGGGAACCGTTCTGTGGAACACTTTTTAATCTTAGAGACTGATTTTATAGTATTCGGGTTTTAGTTTATTAACTTTATTTTTCCTTAAATTAATTTTGAGCCTTCTTAATTTCGTAATAAATTATATAATATATATTTTGGAAATTTGATTATTAAGCCCTTTCATTTGATACCCAACAAGGTATCATTACATTAAGAAAATTTTATAGTTCATGATTTTATGTCCTCTAGAGGGCGCCATATTTAATTAAATTTGACGTCACATAGTCTGTAACCAGTGGACGATCAAGACGCTTCCAACGATACCTCGAATTATGATAAGTAGTTTAGAAGTTATGAGGGAACAGATGAACATACATACTGGTCAAAATCATAACCCTCGCTGTAGTCGGGTAAATATTAAAAAAATTAGAGTGGTCATGTTGTAACGATGATGAATTTCTCAAAAAATGTTTCTCATTACACATCTAGATCATGACAGGAACTTTGATGTAAAATTTTAGCTTCCTAGATATTGGCATTCAGTAGCTACCGAAGGTCGAGTCGATGCCCTGACCAGCAAAACCTCGTGTTGAACTAGCTAAAAATTATCCCATCTTCGGAATGTAAATAAAATAGGTTGCAACATGACTTTAATTATGACAACTCATTTGAAAGAATATAGTAGAATTCCCAACAAATATCGACTTCTGTTCGAAACTTATTGGGAATTCCCCTGTATTTTTCCGTTGTTTGTGCTGTGATGTATTGCCAACTTGAAAGATTCGCCGTCACATTTAGCAGATTAAGGCAATAAGGAAACAGTCAATAAAAATAATCCGTTAAATAAATCAAAACTTATTGCAACGAAAATTATAGTGGTGGTTAAAATTACCCAAAATTTTTTAGTCAGCCCTCCACTAGTAGTTTTGGCCCAAAAATTTCTATTGATAATGACTCAGATAATGTGGCCCACTGAAGAAGATTTGACAGTTATTCCATTTACTTGATAAAACCTAAACCGTTTAGTTTGGACCCTTTTTTTTTTTTCTTCCTTCACCAGGGCCTTTGAATACTTAGCTACGCCTCTTGGCAGTCCGGAGATAACAATGATAAGCCAGTCCGTGAATGAATTAATGAATTATCAATGCCATAATGGAAATACAATTTACAGAAATGTTAACAGACTTTGGAAGCCAAAAATTGTTACATTTTTCTAAAATTCTTTCCTACAATTAACAGGCAAAATTAATACTTTATTGTATTACTTTTCTAGAATACTAGGGCCATATCTTGTCTTAAATCCAGAATTATGTATGGTAGTTGAAGATGAAAGTGGTATTGTGGGCTATGGATGTGCAGCTTTAGATTCAAGAAAATTCCGTACAAAACAATCTCTTTCATGGATACCAGAGATGTGTTTAAAATATCCGAAACCCGATGATATTAGTGAATTATCAAAATTTGTTCAAGTTAGTATTTTTATTTATTTACGTAACTTTAACATTTTAAATCGAATTTGTTTCGTTAATAATTTTTTTTTCAGGAATCCTTATTATATTTCCACAATTTCCGAGAAGATTTGGACATTCTAACGCCACAACATCCATCCGAAATGATTTGCAGTTTATTACCAAGTGTACTTGATCAATCAATATCGAAACGATTGGTTACGTGCTTATTAGCAGCGTTACGAGCTAATGGTAAGCATAAATAAATTGTTTAATGGTGGTTTAAGGTAGTTTAGGACGGTAAAAGAATTAATTGCAATTTTCTTTATCGACATATTTTATTGTTTAAAGTTGGTAGCAATTAAATACATACTGATTGTGTTGAAAAGTACTGCTAATAGAGAACATCTCCACTCTTAAATGATATCAAATAAACACTATACATCATAAGCTTATGGCCAGATGTATGTATAGTTTTATAGTAAATATTATATTTATTGATTTAACATTAATTCTCTATTAGAGATGCTTTTGAAAACGATCTGTATATAATACATATAGCACGTGCGAATTCAATCATTTTTATGTCATCTAGCTTCAATCACATAGACATCATTATCATATATAATTGTTATCAATTTTTCATTGGTTTTATCACATTCTCTCATTTCTTTCATAATGGTCTCAAGATACCTTAAGACAAATTTTATTTATCTAGTGGATCGGGTTCATGGGAGGTACGAACTACTGTTGAAAATAATAAATCCATCAATCTTGCAAATACGAAACAAATTGAGGGCGATAACCCATTGGCCATTTTCCCGATATTTTTCGAGTATACTAAACATCTATGAATCACATTATACTACGATCATATAAAGAGGAATATAAATATGAACTAAGTCCCTGACAGACTCGTTCGAAAACGATGTCATATTTCCATTTCCATTGAAAATCCATTTAATTGTTCCCACTTTAGGAGATTTTGCATTTTGAGTAGGACACTTTTGTTTTTGTGTGTAGAGGGGGTTGGATAAGTTTGAAATTACTTTTTCGGAAAGGCTGCCATATTGAAAATTAGGTTACTAATAGTGTTTGCCCTGTAACTTTACAGCAGCACGTCTTACAAAAAAAATTGTAGAGATTTTGTTGTTGAAAATGATTATCTAATATCGAGATAGAAATTATTTTTTAAGCATGTTTTTTTTTGTAGAAGATTCATAATCAATAATTTATAACTTTTTAAATTTCGTTTGTTCTGAAGGATTTTACAGCGCTGAGAAGATATCAAATTGGCAGTTCAACTGTGAGTATTAAGTCAAACAGATAGTTAAGGACTATTAAGTTTAACGAAACGTATTTGGAAAAGTGATCTGAGTAAAAAACAATTTGGTTCATATAAAAATACTAAATTTATTAATTTTTTTAGTCATCATCACCAGTACGTCTTTACAAAAAATTTAGATTAAAATAGATTCAGTAAAAATTACTGCAATTCTGCCTGTTGAATAAAAACTTTAACTGCTAATTTCTAACGAGTTTAATCATTCGGTTTTCGAAAAGTTAAAAGAATTTAATTATAAACAAAACCTACAATTTGTTTTGTAAGAAACCCACTACAGAGTTGCAGGGAAAAAACTATTAGAGCCCCTTTTCAAGATGATTAGATGATAACTAGAGAAACTGGTCGTCGAAAATATTTTATAACTTACACCGATCCTCTTTAATTGGCCACTTATGTAACATTTCAATTAGTTAAACTTATGACGAGACCTTAACATATAAATATGTCATTTTTAGCGCTCATTTAATTAGAAATGTGAAAATTAAACGATTGTCAAACTAGACCTAATAAATTTGATACTAATTACTAATTATAATAATCATAAGGCTCATTTTTTTCACTTATTGCTAAACGAGAACTGAATTCAGATAAAAATTCCAAAAAAAATTTGAAAAATACCAAACATTTCTAGAAATTGGTAGCGATCCATTAAATGTTTCAAAAATTTACCTAGTTTTTTTTTTATGGTTCTCATTGATTTTGCTTGCAACAATTTTAGTAATAAGTGAAGAAAACTTAGATAATAGATTTTTCAATACGCCCATGTTCAAATTTCATAGTTTCATAATTAAGGTTTTCATCAATGTAGGCTTCGTTATTTTATAATTTTGATTGAAAAGACTCAAAAACACAACTTAATTTTTTATGTATTTTCAGGGTCGTTTGGAGTACACGTGTCAATTCCGCAAACAGATACATATACACATTCACTATATAGTAAATTAGGTTTTGTGGAAATTATTCAAGATAATTCATTGGGTCGAACATATATGGGACGAATTTTTTAAAATCAAATTATTCAAATGTAAATAGAAAAAAATAATCAAAAAAACATAAAAAGATGTATTCATTATTTATAAAAAAAAAATAGAAAGAAAAATGTCATTCATTTGTTTTATGTCCAATCAGTCACACATATTACATTTTAAAATGATTCGTTTTTATTTTTATTTAAGATAGTATTTATCCAGTCAAATTAGTCCATAAAATATGAGTAAGCTTACAAAAATTCCCATAGAGCTAAAAATTGGTATGAATGTTCAGAATACTATTATAAATGAATTGTGAAAAGTCCCCATCAATCCCACTTGTGCAAAAAATTTTATTGAAGGGGGAAGTTTGCAAAAATAGGCTTTTCGCGTTTTTCAGCAAAACGATGAGTTTCACAGCAAAAATAGTTCAGACAAAAATTATAGATAGTCCGATTCTCTACCAAAAGTGTGTCTACACCTTTTTTCATAAGTATTGCCATTTTCGTGATATAGCAAACAACAACAAACATACAAATTATTTTTTTCGTAATATATTTTTGAACCGTTATACGAGTAAAAATATGAGAACTTATTTTTGATGAACCAGCTTCTTCTTCTTGGCGCTGTCTCTTCACAGCATCAATGTTACTCTTTCGAGTATAATTTTTTCGACACTACACAATTTTTACAGATGTATGGTCTTTCAGGTACTCCAAAAATTCACCACCTCTTTCAATACTTACGACTAACAGTATTTTGCGGAGTATGAGACCTTTGAAAGAAGGCATACGGTATACGAGCATCATCACGCTGACAATTGAATGGAAGAAAGATGTTACTCAGGCCATGCTACTAAATAAAAATTGGGACGGAGTTCTTGACGCTGATTTATATTCTAAAAATTTTAAAATTTGTATGTATAAGATATAGATACTCATATTTTTACTCGTATAACAGTTCAAAAATGTATGTAAACATTTATTTATATAACGAATAAAATAATTTTTTCAATTCTTTGAACCGCTATATCACGAAAATGGCAGCACTTATGAAAAAAGGTGCAGAAACACATTTTGTAGCAAATTCAACGATCTACAATTTTTGTCTGCACTATTTTTGCTGTGAAATTCACCGTTTTGGTGAAAAACGCGAAAAACCTATTTTTGCAAACTTCCCCCCTCAATAAAATTTTTTGCACAAGAGGGATTGATGGGGACTTTACACAATTCATTTATAATAGTATTCTGAACATTCATACCAATTTTTAGCTCTATGGGAATTTTTGTAACCTTCAAAGTGTAATTTGACTGGATAAGTATAGCAGTATCGAGGGTCGCAGTTAACTACTATTTTTTATAGTTTATTCAAAAGATCATACATAGTTCTCTACGTTTAGTGAAAAAAATGTTTACAGTATCGTTTAAGAGATATAATTAATTAAAATTATGCAAAAATACATGAACTCTTATGATTGTTTTGTTCAATTTTACCGGAAATGTTTTGTATGCAAAATTGCCGCAGTTCATCTATAGTAAAAAACATCTTCATATATTAAATAGCACTGATAACGAGTTTTTAATAGCACTAATAATTTAAATGCCGACGATACTGCTTTACTAACTTAAATAAAAGAACAAAAAATCGATTATTGAGATGAATGCGTAGATTTATATTATTCTTTAGGACTCGATACAAGATATTTATTATTAAGATAATATTTCTTCGATAATCGATGGTTTAGTAACTATTGACCACAGTTTATCGCAGGAATGGAGTCTATTTAAAAACAATAACTCGTTCGTTATTGTTAAAATTCATCCATATTATTATGATAAAAACAATTTTTTGAACGAATCTCATTTGTTTCATTTCTGAGAACAATATTTATTTTCATAAATAATTCACCTTATGAATTGATCATGTTTAGAATAACTAGGAGAAATGATTATCAGAGGACTAAATTAACAATTTATTCATTTTAAGCGATCCAGCAGAATAAATTTCGATGATACTCAATGTATTTATAATTATTTTAAACATGATCAATAAATACAAGGTGCGACAAAATAATTTGCTTATTTTCATTAAACCTCAAACAGTATAGGAGATTTGATGAGGATGATCTCTTTCTTCCCCACGCGTCTGTACTCCAATGCTAGTGGCATATTTAACAGATGGGCAAAGAGGCATTTTCCCTCTGAGCCCCCCTTGCAAAAACAAATGAGCAAGTATGCGTGTCGTACCCTATAAATAAAAGAAAAACTATATATGTGGCGTATTATATATAGATAAAACATATATTTCTATAAAAAATCAATTTTGAAAATAAAGTTTTTTAAAACACAAAAAATTATTTTAAATTTAATATTTATATACTCTAGTAGGTAAATAGTGTCAAAAATTATAAAATTATGTTTATTAAAATAACAATGATTATGTAAACAATTGTTTTATCATGTGTATGAAACTGCAGCAAGACATTTACAGCACAAATCTTTATATTGTGCGCAAAATTTTATTTATTTTGTTATCTACAACAAATTTTACTGTAAAATGATGAATAATAAAATTTCAATAAAACTTTATGTAAATAAATCTTAAAAACTTTGTTTTTATTTTTTTACTTTACCTTATTTGTCCGACAACACTGAACGAGCGTGAAAATTGTTTTTACTTTACATGTATGTATATTAGATTATTGATAATTATAATATATCCAAGGTGGAGTAGTGGCTAGCACAGTCGCCTCCGCCTACAGAGTACTACGGTTCGAATCTAGCATAACCCCGTATTAGTTTTTAATTAAATAAGTTATTATGCCGAAATAATGTCATTTTTTTAGATAATTGTTATGAGAACCAAAAGCGACAAATAAGTAAGAGGCGTGGTATATTTTATGTTATTTTAATTCCCACCCCCTGACAGAAGAGTGATTTATGACATAAGTAGGAAAGTGGGACGGACTAACATAATTAATTTTTTTTTTTTTTTTGTGAAATGACATGTTCTCCTATTACAAAATCTTATAAAATTTTATTTAACAAGAAAGCTCCGCGATCTTAGCACCTCATGTGCGGAATTTCGATTGACCAATTATACCATCTGAAAGGTCAGAAATTGGTCATAAAAGGTCAGTTGGTCTCATTAATTGGTCAGCATCAGAAAATTTTTTATTAAAGATTAAAGTTTTTCAAGGTCAATTAATAAGTTTAGCACCTCATTCGCAGAAAAAATAAAAAACCTCCACCTATGCGCGATCGGGAAGCATTCGCTGATAATTGGTCAGCTAATATAAATAATTGGTCAGTTTAATTTAATATTAAAAAAAATTAAAAAAGTTGTCTCTGTCGTAACGCGCCTGCTTTGAGCCGGATGGTTTTATCAGGGCAGTGAGTACTTAATATTAATATTAATAAATTATATTTTTGAAAAATAAATTTATATAATTTTCTATAATTTATTTTATTTATTAAATAAATATGATATATGGTACCAAAATTTGGATTATTTAAATAAATACAGGCTCATAAACGAAGACGCCAAGGCGTCTCTGGCAATGTTTTGGGTTAGAAATTTAAACAAATTTGGATATACAAAATTTTTATTAAAATGCAAGAAATTTGAGTCAAAAATTGTAAAGCAATTTTCCACGGATAATAAATTGTACAAGCTATCAATATTGAACTTTTAAGTTCCTACTTAAATTTTTCTAACGAATTCTTTTAAGTTTTACTTTTTGCACAATACTCCAAAATTAAAATTTCCGGGCAATATGATCCCTTTAGAGTCACTCGGTTATTTTTTAAGAAAACATGCTTTTTGCTTCTTTTATTTTTTTTACAGTTTTAAACATAATTACGTAATAATTTCATACAACATTACGTAAAAGCTTGAAAAACAATTAGCAATCAATATTTTAGAATTTCTTGTCCAATTAACGAAGTGATTCATACATAAGGGAAATCTTTTTCGCCAATAAAGATGAATTTAATCTGCATAAATACGGCTCCGCTTATTTAATTCATTGACTTTTCTTTCTGAACTGTGTTATTTTGAACTAGGAAAACACGAAGCATTTAAATGTATTTTTGAAAACAATACAGTTAAAAGAAAATTCTTTGCTCAGGACATTTAGAGATTCCTTAAAAATAAATATAACAATGCTATGTCAAAGTTTCGTCTGAGTTGAAATTGTGATTTTTTTATTCGCAAAATGTATTGGGTGTTACAAAAACACTGAGAATTCTACACATAAAGAAGTAAAAAAAATATTTTAGTAACTTTTCCGCCATTTTGTTTTTTAGGAAAAATTTTTTAATTCCTTCTTATGAAACTTACTAAAGAAATTTGAAATATTTCTTTTTTAAATTCAACAAATACTTCAATATGGCTTCTTTTAAAATTTTTAAGTTAAACTCCACTTAAACAAGTAGTTAAATAAATTAGAAATCGTAAAAAGTTATTAAGCATTTTTGACCTGGATTTCAGTACTACTTAGCCCGCTACTTATTTTTGTAGCACCATGTATTCATTCTTTCTTCTCTGATAGTACTCACTGCCCTGATAAAACCATCCGGCTCAAAGCATGCGCGTTACGACAGAGACAACTTTTTTAATTTTTTTTAATATTAAATTAAACTGACCAATTATTTATATTAGCTGACCAATTATCAGCGAATGCTTCCCGATCGCGCATAGGTGGAGTTTTTTATTTTTTCTGCGAATGAGGTGCTAAACTTATTAATTGACCTTGAAAAACTTTAATCTTTAATAAAAAATTTTCTGATGCTGACCAATTAATGAGACCAACTGACCTTTTATGACCAATTTCTGACCTTTCAGATGGTATAATTGGTCAATCGAAATTCCGCACATGAGGTGCTAAGATCGCGGAGCTACGAAAAAAATCTTCAATTTTTTCAACATTTGTACTAGGAGAACATAAGTACGAATTAGTAGTTCCTGATAGGGAGAAAAAGCAAGTAAGTGTTTTCACCCCGAAAGTCTAAAATTTTATTTTGGCAGAAAGTTATTGGTCTGCCTAAAAGTCATACTCACCAAACACGGGTGTGCAGACCACTAACTTTCTGACTTACGAGGGGACAACAATTACCTTGCTATCAGGTACTACTAATTCCGTCCGTCCATGATGTTCTCCTAGTAGAAATGTGAAAAAAATTGAAGTTTTTGAACGAAAAAAAACTAAAATTTTTCATCATTTGTACTAGGCAAACATGTTGTGGTGGAAATTTAAAAAAAAAATGAAAATAAAAATCAGAATTTGCTTAAAACAAAGAAGAAGAATTTTTTTTAATACAGTCCTACCCTAGTTTCGAACCAGACGACTCTCTATTCGTAGTCAGATACGCTAACCACTATACCATAAGGGCTCTGTTATTCGTATTAATAAATAATTTTATTAATATTTTCGACGTTCACTCAATATTCCCTAATAAAAATTATAACAAAAAGTAAAACTCATTTTCGGAAAATTTTGTGATGTTTTATTAGAAAAAGAAATGGCAAACGAAGTTTGAAATACTTACCTATCGCAAAGTTCGAAATACTTACCTATTTTTAACTGAAATAATAATGTATAGCTACAGAGAGATGGGGAAAAATAAAAGAAAAACAGGTTTTGAGTTTTCAACTTTATTTAAATAAAATCAAAATACATAAAAACTATTTACGAATTACTTCCACATAATTCCATATAACTAATTTCATCTTAAAAAAATTTTTTTGCATCAACTTTTTTTTTACAAACCAAATACCACAAAAAAATAAAATGAAAATCCAAAAAAAATTTGTTGATTACGTATCGAAAATGAAAAATGATTGGTAAGGCCACAATTTATTTAATCCTTATCAGTATCAGACGACAATAAAAAAAAATTAAAAAATTTACAATCAATAATATAAAAAATCTTTTAAAAACATTCCCCCTCAACTTTTTTTTTACAAAATTTG
The DNA here is from genome assembly GCF_905475395.1 of Chrysoperla carnea. Taxonomy (NCBI): domain Eukaryota; kingdom Metazoa; phylum Arthropoda; class Insecta; order Neuroptera; family Chrysopidae; genus Chrysoperla; species Chrysoperla carnea. The sequence goes on along the minus strand of NC_058337.1, from coordinate 119,941,227 downwards.
TCACATGATTGGTGCAAAAGATAATAAAAAGTGCATTGACAGGTCTGGAGTCAAGCGTGGTATTTGAAAATCATTTAAAATTCGAGATACTATTATTATTCTAGGATATGGCACATGGTTTTTCTGCCCCGTGGTAAATAAGCTGCTGAGTCGATGTGGAACATTTTCTCTCATAGAACATACAAATGGCAGAGCAGCCATTTTCGAAATAGACGGGATGGGGAAAATAAAAAGAGTAAAAAACTTGATTTCCCACTTCCTCTGTATCTCGAAAATTGCCGCTTTGCCATATATATGTTCCTATGCAAGAAAATGTTTCACATCGATTCGAGAACTTATTTACCAAGCGGCAGAAAGTTAGGGTTTAATGGATTTTTTTACGTGTCATATCCTATAATATATCCAGGATGTACCTAAAAATTTTTGGTATATCTACGAAAACTTCCATAGAAAGAGATTCTTCTTCAGGGGATTGTAATTTAAGATTAAAATTGATGAATATTGAGATCGATATTCAAATAAGAATATTCATCAATTTTAAACTTGACGCTGAAATACATTTTTCAAGACCCTCTGAGAAATAAATCACGGCTTTGAAAATTTTTGTAGAGGAAAAACTTGTTCAAATACTACGCCTGTCTCTAGACCTATTATTTTAAAAAAAAATCAAATAAAATATTTTAAAAAAAAACTTTGAGATCTAATTTTTATGGCGAACAATTTTTTTAACAGTCAAATATTTCTTTTTTTTTAAATATCATAAGATCACAGTTTTCCTAATGTGTGCTAAATCTGGTATGTATCTGAAAAAATTATTTTCAAATTAATGGATATTTTCTTTTTTGGCAAGATTTTCTTTTAAAGAGAGCGTAAATTTTGAAAATTGTTCTCCACAAAAAATTATTTAAAATTAAAAATACAGTCATTTTTTGGCAAACTTAAATAAAACCTTTCAAATTACTATATTCGGTAGCGAAATTACGAAAAATCTGTACTTAGAGGACTAATATTTGAGCCAAGAGGGTTAAAGAATCGGATTATTTGGAAGAATCACGTGAAATTTACAAAATTTAAAAATCGAAAACGAAATCCCCGATTAAATTTTCCTTTGAAATATATCTAAGACTAAGAGAGACGTGAAAAATCTTTAATTTTCTTCCTGAAAATTTTTATTCTACAGGTAAAAATCTAAAACTTGGCATTGCTGCTTTTCAGATTTCTTTCGAGTTTCACAATCTTATTCGTAAATTCAGCTACCGAATAAAATTCGACAATTCCAATTTCTTTTAATGATAAACTGGTTGATACTTAAACAAAACTACCTCCCATGATTAGGGTAAGTTTGTAAAATAAAATTTTTCTGAGAAAAATATTTTCCTAAAAAAAGAAATACATAATTTTTTACAAATGGGATTTTTTTAAAATTCTTTAAAAACTCAAAAATGCATGCAAAAATTTCTATAAAAAAAAGATAATTATTTTCGGTTTTCATTTAAAATGAAAAATTAAAACAGTCTTGGGAAAATTTTAAAAGTTAAAGAGAGCACTTGCATATGAAATCAAGGTAAGCTGGTTCGTATCTAATATTTTTACTTTTAGATTAAATGAATTTTTCCTGATGTTAAAAATTTTCCACTTTTTTGATAGTTTAAATTATATAAATAACCCTCCCTCTTGTTATTAATAACGTCATTTATGCATATGTCATAAATCACTATTATGTCAGGGAAAGGGAATTTAAATTATAAATAATATATCTCACTCTTTAAAATCATGTTCTCCTGTTACAAAATATTAAAAAAATTGTGCAAATGGCTTGATTATGCTAAAATTTGAAACTTTCTAATAGGAGAACATGTCATATAGTTTATCTCACTCATATTCTCCTATTACAAAATATTACATTTTTAATTCTAAAATAAAAATAGAAGCTGTTGCGACTAAAATTCGAAATTTGGTGATAGGAGAACATGGTTTTATATTATCCCACTTTTTTATAACATATTCTCCTATTACAAAATATTAAAAAAATACTTATTATTTTGCTTATTTTTTTTACATGCTTAAAATTTATTCTTGTTAAATGAAATTTTGTAAGATTTTGTAATAGGAGAACATGTTATTTCACAAAAATAAATTAATTATGTTTATATCACCTTCCCCTACTAATGTCATAAATCAATCTTCTGTCAGTGGGTGGGAATTAAAATGACATAAAATATACCCCACTCTCTTACTTATTTATCGCTTTTGGTTCTCATAACAATTATGTAAAAAATTGACATTACCTCGGTATAATAGCTTGTTTAATAAAAAATTTCTCAGGGCAACGCTAGATACGAACCGAGGTACTCTGTAACCGGAAGCGACTGACCTAACCACTTCTCCACTGTACTGTAATGTACTTGAAATACGTTTTACTCAACTTTGTCTAATAAATTTGTTTTCTTGAACTTAGTATTTATTCTTCTTTTACTGACCTGTTTCATTAAACTTACCCATTTAGCATTTCTTCTTACTTACCTTTTTCTTACTTACCTACAAATGAATAAATGCAGTAATATTTTGTTGAAAATGTAGGTTCTGTTTGATATTCCTGAAATCGATGTAAAAGGATAAAAGATAAATGTGGGTACATTATTGATCCATGAAAATTAATCCATAAAAATTGATAAAAACGATATTTTATTAAATATATTTATACATTAATAATAAATAATATTTGGTTATTTTATACAGTTAATATTTTATATTTTTTCGTCTAGCACGACATTTTAGCAGCAAGTGAAATTTTTTAATTTTTGATTTCGAAATCGGACCATGAAAAAGTGCAGTTTTTTTAGGATGCAGAATTACATGATTTTAACAGGATCATCATAGCCGTCGTTACACGAAAGATAACAATTGCATATATTTTTTTAATGTGAAGCAAGAATTTATTAGTAACGTGTGCAAGTTTCAGAGCTCTACGAGTTTTACTTTTTACCACAAAAAAACCCATCCCAAAACAATGAATTTTTTCGTTCCCGATTTCGACATCAAAAAATTTCGCTTGCTGCTTAAAAAACATACTCGACGAAATCTAGACGAAGAGATTATGCTCCCCGAAAACCAGGTGTCCTTTTTCGAAAAATTTTCAAAATATTTTGCTAAAAAATTGAAGATTTGTGAACTTATTACTCATAACTTAACTAAATATTAACTTTAAAATCGAAAAAGAAAAAAAAGTTTCTCGTACCTTTTTATTATGTTTTATTCAGCTGATGAATTTACCACCGGAACTAAAATTAATTGTTTGCTACGTTTTTTCTTTTTTTTGAAATATTTGAAAAAGAGCGTACTTTTTACCCTCTAAACTTTTTGTAACTTTATTATTTTTCGAGATATTTAACAAACAAGACAATTTTTACATTTAAATTGCATTATTTTGAAAACTATATATTTGAAACGTCTTGAACTATTTGAGAATGCTGTCAGTACCTAAATAAAGTTAACTGGAATGCGGCAAGCATTAATTTTAGTTCCCGTGGTAAAGTCATCAGTTTTGTACTGAACATAAAATACAAGAAAAAAAAGTAAAAAACATCAAAATTTGGATGATTATAATTTTTGTAACAATAAAGTACAAACAAACGATCCTACAAGTTAAATAAAAAATATATTACTATTTATTTAATTATTTATCACATGAAAATGATTTTTCTCCACTAATGTTGAATACGTTTATGTGCAACTAAATTACTTCTATGAGTAAATGTTTTATTAGAAATTTAACATGAAAATGGTTTTTTTCCAGTGTGAATACGTTTATGTTCAAATAAACTACTTTGGCGAGTAAATGTTTTATTACAAATTTAACATGAAAATGGTTTTTCTCCGGTGTGAATACGTTTATGCCTAACTAAATGACTTTGATTAGTAAATGTTTTATTACAAATATCACATAAAAATGGTTTTTCTCCGGTGTGAATCCTTCTATGTGAAAGTAAATTACTTTGAATATTAAATGTTTTATTGCAAGTATCACATGAAAATGGTTTTTCTCCGGTGTGAATCCTTCTATGTGAAAGTAAATTACTTTGACGATTAAATGTTTTATTGCAAGTATCACATGAAAATGGTTTTTCTCCGGTGTGAATACGTTTATGCCTAACTAAATGACTTCGATTAGTAAATGTTTTATTACAAATATCACATAAAAATGGTTTTTCTCCGGTGTGAATCCTTCTATGTGAAAGTAAATTACTTTGACGAGTAAATGTTTTATTGCAAGTATCACATGAAAATGGTTTTTCTCCGGTGTGAATCCTTCTATGTGAAAGTAAATTACTTTGACGATTAAATGTTTTATTGCAAGTATCACATGAAAATGGTTTTTCTCCGGTGTGAATACGTTTATGTTGAATTAAATGAAACTTAAAAGTAAATGTTTTATTACAAATATCACATAAAAATGGCTTTTCTCCGGTGTGAAGCCTTCTATGTGAAAGTAAATTACTTTGACGATTAAATGGTTTATTGCAAGTATCACATGAAAATGGCTTTTCTCCGCTATGAATACGTTTGTGATGAGCTAAAGAGCCGTGTTGAGTAAATGTTTTATTACAAAATTCACATGAAAATGGTTTTTCTCCGGTGTGAATACGTTTATGTTCAATTAAATTACTTTGACGAGTAAATGTTTTGTTACAAACATCACATGTAAAAGGTTTTTCTCCTCCATGAATACGTTTATGTTGAATTAAATGAAACTTAAAAGTAAATGTTTTATTACAAATATCACATAAAAATGGCTTTTCTCCGGTGTGAAGCCTTCTATGTGAAAGTAAATTACTTTGACGATTAAATGGTTTATTGCAAGTATCACATGAAAATGGCTTTTCTCCGCTATGAATACGTTTGTGATGAGCTAAAGAACCGTGTTGAGTAAATGTTTTATTACAAAATTCACATGAAAATGGTTTTTCTCCGGTGTGAATACGTTTATGTTCAATTAAATTACTTTGACGAGTAAATGTTTTGTTACAAACATCACATGTAAAAGGTTTTTCTCCACCATGAATACGTTTATGTTGAACTAAATTACTTTGATTATTAAATGTTTTATTACAAGCGTCACATGAAAATGGTTTCTCTCCGCTGTGAATAAGTTTGTGATGAGCTAAAGATCCGTGTTGAGTAAATGTTTTATTACAAAATTCACATGAAAATGGTTTTTCTCCGGTGTGAATACGTTTATGTCCAATTAAATTACTTTGACGAGTAAATGTTTTGTTACAAACATCACATTTAAAAGGTTTTTCTCCACCATGAATACGTTTATGTTGAACTAAATAACTTTGATTATTAAATGTTTTATTACAAGCGTCACATGAAAATGGTTTCTCTCCGCTGTGAATACGTTTATGTTCAACTAAAGTACATCGTTGATTAAATATTTTATTACAAATATCACATGAAAATGGTTTTTTGTCACTATGAACACGTTTATGTTTAACTAAAGTACTTTGATCATTAAATGATTTATTACAAATATCACATGAAAATGATTGAATTACACTTGCAGTATGAATCCCTCGTGATTCTAAAATAGAATTTTCATCTAATATTTCATCTTTAATAATCAGTTCTGTATGTAATTCTTTTTCGACTTTAATATTTTCGTAATTAATTTTGCACAATTGTTTATGAGTTTCACTAACACTCACAACACAAATTTGTTCACCTTCCGCTAAAACATTTTCATCAAATATTTCACTTTTAATAATTAGTTCTGTATGTAATTCTTTTTCAATTTTAATATTTTCATCAATTGATTCTGGTTTTACACTTTTAATGCTGTTGTTAGGTATTTCTTCCTCCATTAAAACATTGCTGTCATCTGCTCGTATTTCATTCTTGATAGAACCAACATCTATTGTAACATTTTCATCTAATGTTTCAATTTGAAGCATTATTTCTGTAATTTTTTTTAATATAAATTAACTAATTTAAAAAAATATAACCTATTTTATAGAACGAATATTTTTATTTATTGATGTGATCCCAAAGAGATAAACAAATATACTAAAATATAAGCATTTCTATTGGTTAAAACTACAAAAAACATGGCTGCTTAAAAATAAAATTATAAATGAGTAAGATATATTGATATTGTATTAAACCAAAAGAGACAAGTATATTAGTAATATCAATGCTGCCAATCCAACGACATTAGAACCAAACAATACCAACCTGACCATATTAAATTTGGTTTTATTCATGTTCTCCTGTTACAAATTTTTGTAAAATTTTATGATATATCATAGCTCCGCGATCTTAGCCCCTCATGTGCGGAATTTCGATTGACCAATATTATACCATCTGAAAGGTCAGAAATTGGTCATAAAAGGTCAGTTGGTCTCATTAATTGGTCAGCATCAGAAAATTTTTTATTAAAGATTAAAATTTTTCAAGGTCAATTTATAAGTTATATTTCCCCTACTCTGTCTGGTTTATAGCGAAGAGCTGCGCGTAAGTACTCACTGCCCTGATAAAACCATCCGGCTCAAAGCATGCGCGTTACAACAGAGACAACTTTTTTAATTTTTTTTAATATTAAATTAAACTGACCAATTATTTATATTAGCTGACCAATTATCAGCGAATGCTTCCCGATCGCGCATAGGTGGAGTTTTTTATTTTTTCTGCGAATGAGGTGCTAAACTTATTAATTGACCTTGAAAAACTTTAATCTTTAATAAAAAATTTTCTGATGCTGACCAATTAATGAGACCAACTGACCTTTTATGACCAATTTCTGACCTTTCAGATGGTATAATTGGTCAATCGAAATTCCGCACATGAGGTGCTAAGATCGCGGAGCTTAACAAGAATAAATTTTACCATACAACAAAAAAGTAAGCAAAATAAGTATTTTTTTAATATGTTGTAATAGGCGAATATGTTATAAAAAAAAAGTGGGATAAAATATATAACATGTTCTCTTGTTACAAAATTTCAAATTTTAGTCTTAATGAGCGATTTTTTAATTTTATTGATACAAATTTTAATATTTTGTAATAGGAGAATATGAGTGAGATAAACTATAGACATGTTTTCCTATTAAAAAGTTTCATTTTTTTTAGCATAACCAAGCCATTTTTGTACATATTTTTAATATTTTGTAATAAGAGAACATGTTTTAAAGAATGAAATATATTATTCATGATTATTTAAATTCCCACCCCCTGACAGAAAATTAATTTATGACATATGTATAACTGACGTTATTTATACCAAGAGGGCGGGTTATATGGGTAATTTAAACTATAAAAAAGGTGGAAAATTTTTAACATAAAAAAAAATTCATTTAATTTAAAAATGTCATCCACAACACCAGGATACGAGCCAGTGTACCTTGGTTTCATAGGCAAGTGCTATACCCACACAGCCACCCGTCTTGTTTGTTGTCATATAATTAACTTAATACTTACCTTTACTAAAGAATTAATTAATTCATAATTTTGTTCTGAAAGAAAAAATAGGGTAGAAAATTTAAAATATAAAACAAAATTTAAAATATATATAACGAATTTTATTTATTGATTTATTGAGTTTTCATGAAAAATCATATTGCAGGTACATTTTTAACCGACTTCAAACAAAAAAGTAGGAGGTTACCAATTCGACTGTATTTTTTTTATGTTTTTTATGTTTGTTACCTCAGAACTTTCAACTGGGTGAACCGATTTTGATATTTCTTTATCTATTTGAAAGCTGGTGCTTTCCGTGTGGTCCCATTTCATTTTGGTCGAGTTCTGACAACGGCATCCATGAGAAATCCACAAGAGTCTTAAATTTGCATTAAGTATGCACGACAGGAGGACGAATAACTCAATATCACGCCAACCGATTTAAATGATTCTTTTTTTTAGTGAAATATTAGTTAATGTACTTCAGATTCACTAAAAATCACAAATAAAAAAAACTTTTAAACAAAAACAAAACCGACTTCAAAAGAAAAACTTTTCCGAAACAAATTAATATGCACTAAGTAAAACTTTAATAATATGCCCTAAAAAGTAAAAAAATAACGATAATATAATGTAGTTAAAATTATTGTTATTTTTGGAGTCGGTGTCAGCCAAGCTAGTGGCATATTATTAAAGTTTGTCTTTTTAAGTCGGTTTTCTTTTTGTTAAAAGTTATTTTTCATAAAACAAATTAACAGAAATTTTTCTTTTCTTATTAAAGTTCTTAACTTAATGAAAAATAATTGTTAATAAATAATAAATAAACAACGATCGAACAAATAATTTTAATAATCAAACAATGAAGAACAAACGACGAACAATGGATTAAAAACCAATTAACTCGAAAAATTTTTTGTGGGGGACCAAATTACGTTAACTATAGAACCCAAACATATTTATTGTACTGAAATAATTTTGCTAAAGAAAGTATGACATGACAACAATCTGGTTATTAAAATATCTTTATTTATAATCACAATTCAAATACTTTTTTACAAATCTTTAAAATAATTATTAGTACGGCTCTTGTACAATAATATGTTTATGATAATTTAAAAATTTAGACTTTAACGTCCACCAAAAATATCATGAAATGTAATTCCTTTAAAACCAACATCAGCAGCTCCAGCATTTATAAAATGAATGTACATTCTTAAAAAAAAAAAATAATAGGTAGAAACTTTGTTAACAAACATTTACTTACAATTTTTTATTTTAATTGACCTACCTATCATTTGGTATCCCTAACACTTCACTAACTAATTTAGATATAGCGGCTGAGTGATTTTTATTTTCTTTGACACCTAGAGCACCAATGCTCATCAAAGTAGCGATAGCACATGGATTTGTACTACCACCGAATGCCATTGGTAAATTTGGGATTACTGAAACTACACAGTACTACAAAAAGATAAAAATTTCAATAAAGAGACGATATTAAACGTTTGCAAAATCTATCTTACACTTGCAGGTTTCCCCAAACTTTCAGCAATCACATCAGTTGCTTTTACAACAAAATCAGCGGGGATTTTGTCGGCTGGTAAATTCGTTTCAAGGCGTAAATGCGGCATTTTCTAGAAAGTTTTACGTGTAATAATACTGAAAATTACTTAAATGTTTGTACTTGACTTTTCTTTTTTGCACTCAGCTCATGATCAAGTACGCATGACTTTAGATAATATTGATATAGCGCGAAATTAAAAAATTTATAAATAACATATAAGAAACGCCAAATCAGAGAACAATGATAACGTGAACGTTCATTGTCATTTTCACCTATTAAAGTTTAATTATTCTATTACAAATGATAAAAATCATTGGAGTGTAAAGATTTAATAATATTTTTTCGGAGAAAAACAGTTCTCTACTTAAGAGGAACACATCTTACACAGGCTTTGAATTTGATCATGATTTGCATGTAAATAATAACGAGCTAAGAAATTCGAATGCAAAAATCTCACCAAACTTGTTTTTGCGTTTTACCCCCATAGCCAGAGCAAAAAAATAGGTTCATAATGCAATTTACTGCAGAAATTTTTTTCTTGTTGGAATATGTTCAGGGGTATCCTCCGTTAACGGATCACGGTACATTAAAATACGGTATAATAAAAATGGTGATCAAACCAAATTAGTAGAATATAAAATTTCCAATAAATTTCTACTAGTAAAATTCTTAATTTGACTTCCAAAAAAGGCCCAAAAACCATACCAACCCGTGCTAACTCGATGCACACCAACTAAACAAAACGCAATGATTTGATATTTGTGAATAGTTATTGAGTTAGCGCTAGTTGGAGTAATTTTTTTGTAGCCCGTTTACAATCTGACGGAAATTACAATATTATGTTAACATATACAACAATACATGCACGCATTATTAATTTTTCTATACAATCCTAGTAATCTGATACCTCCTGGTTTTTAATGAAACTGGACTATTGATCATTCCAGCCAGCCAGCTGTTATTATACTTACTTAATTTTTAAAAGTTTTAAATATCCGACGGTCAAAACATTTTTTTTTTACAATTCGTGATTACCTCCATCCTGGGAGGTCTCAAAAAAATGAAAATCCACAAATATTCAGCCTAGAAATGGTGAACGGCCAAATGAATGAACATCTATTGAATTTAATCAATCTCATAAGAAAACTGATTTCAGTGTTTAAGGAGAAATTCGGAAAGGTTAATAAAATTCTTAGACAAAACAACTATTGTATAATTTTTTTATCAAATTTTTAAAAAACTGTTTCATTGTTTTCTACTTGGTAACAAATAATAATAATAAATTTTTAATTTTTCTTCAAAAGAAAATTATGGAAAAATCATAATAATCGATCGTATACAAATAATTACCAAAAAAATATAATTCATAATAAATGGAAAATCTGGAAGAAATATTCATATTTTCCATTTACAAATTATAACTAAGGAGATTTATCAACCCTACAAATCCTTTCAAATGCTTACAAATCATTTTAGGTACATTGTCACACTACGTTAGCGATTTTACATTTTCTAAATTTATTGAAATGCATTTATTATCGCAAAGAAATCACGATTCAATACTTGATATTTAGTTTTCATTAATTAAAGTTATGTCTTTTCAATTATACTGATTCTATCGTGCCCTGAAATCGTATTCGCATCAAAGTTGAAAACCCAATTAGAGCCGAACGGCCAAACCTGACATTCGCAAGGGATCGATCGATCACATGGTAAAATAAGTACAGAATTGTACATAAAAAACCTGGCAGATATTTTAATAAGTTTCAGATATTGTATTAACGGTCTATATTTATTGATTACATCTATGGATATACTGTTTTCGTACAGAATTCCGAGAGCGTCGTAGATGGTACCTACGTTACGTTATAAATGGAATTCAATATTCGCCAAGTTTAAATTTATTTTTAGAATATTAAAATTATTTCAGATATTCTTTCTTTTTCTCGAGTTAGAATTTGTAAATAGAAACATATAAAAAAAGAAATTGAAAAAAAATTTAAATTTACAGAATCCACTGCAAAAAAATAAATTCGATATTCACACACACACATATCACTTCTTAGCACACACTGTACACATTATTATTATTCCTCACATTTTACACACGCTATAACGTTTACTAACAAATATACGTTTTATATAAAAAATAATATAAAAAATTCAAAATTCACAGCGCAGTTTTATTTCTAAACTTTCGACATAGTTATTAAGAACCTCGAAAAATCTTAATAGAAATGGATTTTCTGTTAAATTTATTGAGAATAACATACTAAGATTCTCCCAAATGTAAATAGAAATATTTTTAGATATTTTAAAGTTGAATTGAGCAAAAAACGGATCTATGCGAGGTTCTTTAGTTTTTACTTTATAGAAAATGTAATATTGGAACGTTTTACGAAATTTAAATTAATAATAAATTATTAATGGAATGTAAATAATTATCGCGTGTTAATCTTTAACACGTAAATTCCATATCGATGTACGTTTAATACCAACTGTAGGTCGTGCTACAGAACTAAATAAAAATTTATTAACAACAATTTGTTCACCAAAATATTCTTTTAAATGCATTAAAATTCCTTCTGGCATATGTCCATGAATATCAAACGATGCTAAATGTGGCATATGTTTTAATTTCCTTAACAAAAAAAAAAAAAAAAAAAAAAAAAAATTAGTTAAAAAAAATATAAATATTTGTTTCGAAAAAGAAAAATATACGTACTTAAATGCAGCTGGTGAAATAGCGTAACATCGTGACATAGCTAAAAATCGTAAGTGTTCTAAATCCTGAAGGATATCAATTGTTGAAGATGTTAACGATGTACAATCTGATAAGTCTAATTCACGTAAATTTGGACAACTATTTACTAAATCTAAAACATCTAAAAAACAAAACGTATTTTTTAAGTTCTCAGCGAGAATGTTCACGTTAAACTGTGGTTATTGTGAGTTTAATTTAAGTTGAATTAAATTTAATTTGAACTTACTTTTATCTAATAATGTTTTTCGACATCCTGAAATATTGAGTCGTGTTAATGAAAATGGCAAATTTAAACAAACGTAGCTCAATGTTTGATTATTTAATTGTGTCCATCCTATATTTAATTCTTTTAACCTAAAAAATATAATTTTAATAATTAAAAATTTATTAATTTATTTCTTATATAAAATTATTATAAGTAAATCTTGACAAACAGCGCAAATCAACAGAAATTCTTAAAAAAACTGTTGATGGAGACGCAAATACACTGCGTATAGTATATTATGATGCGCTCTTGGTCAATATGCGATAGTTCACAATCAGAAATCCTCGCCAAGCTGAAAGGTGTCCAGATTTGTGATACGATACGTTACAGTGGGGCACATATCAGTATCTTCACAGGTTGCCAAGGGGCACTTCGGGCTCTTGAGAGACCAACATTCCAATCGAGGATAGTCTTCGAGGAATAACCTGGCACTGAATAACAGTCACATCGGGCACACTACCGTTAAAGGGAATGAATCAGCGTGCTCGTTGGCACGAGAGATATCGTCTGAAATGATCCTTTCAACTGAGCCTGTCATTCCCATAACAAGATGCTCCGTAACCGAGTCAAGGAATGACTACGAAAATCCTGTCTTGATTATTGAGACTTTGCGCAAGGCATGCGACAGGACAAACTGCAGGGCGCTTTGAAGTTTTGGATTCGAAACCTTGAATCCATCAATCCTGGGAGCAATCCCGTGACGCCTGACTTGGACAGAATCCTATAGCTTCATCTGCTTAAAATAGCATCTTTTATTCGGAGACGTCTCGCCTTCGGATGACAGGTTGTTCTCAAAGAAGGTACAAAGAACCCTTTGGTCTAGCTACTAGGGACCCATTTGCGATACCCCTCTTATGTATTATTATTATAATGCGAGATGTTAAAAAGCAAAAATTCCCAACACAGGTTTGCAACTAAAAAACTGCACAGGATTTTTAATTGCTTCTTATAAATTCTTACCCCCTGAAACTGGATAACATATTATAAAACTTTTATCTTGGCAAGTTTTCTTGCGAAATATTTATAATTCGAAGAATTCAGGGAGGGTAATAGAGAGAATACTGACTGAAGTGTATAATTTAGTAATCGATTATTCTAAATCTTTAAACTTACCTTACTAACGATGTTAACAAATATTTCATACAATTTAAATTTAGACCAGAGACCATTGTTAAATTTAATACTTCTAAACAATCATTTTGACTTAAATATTTACATACTTCAGTATTTACAGGAACATTTTCTAAACTTAACTTTTTTAAATGTCTACATCTACAAAATAAAATATTATTTTTGATTAATTTTAACGAATTATTTTTTAGTATTAGTGTAAATTTTTTACCGTTTAAATAACATTGTTAACGTATCTAAGGAAACAACAGCCATACTTAAATCCAAATATTGTAATTTACATTGAAAATCTTCCATAAAGGATTTTGAATTTGGTAATATCGCTGGATCATCAATCTATCAAAAAAATAAAAAAATAATAATATGTTTAAATATTTGGTGCTTATTTGCTAGAAAATTCTCAATTTGAATGTCTTGTAAAACATAAAATTATCTTATATTTACGAGTCGCACTTCGGGCCCTTGAGGCGTCAAGATTTCAATAGGATAATCTATAAATGCTTCCAAAAATTGAATCGCCTGGCACTAGCACAATCAGACTAATCTCGGTACTGAGTCGCTTTGATATTAAAGGGAACGAAGCAGCGGATTCGTTGGCACTAGAAGTCTCGTCTCAAACGCCCTTTCACCCGAGCCTGTCATTTCTATAATAAGATGCTCCGTTATTAATCAAATCAAGGAATGGCTACGACAAGCTCATCTTAATAGAGCAAAGTTGAGAAGAATGATGGGACACTTGACAGGATTGTCGATTGAACAATCGGCTTTATAACACGGGGATCTATGATGATCCTACTTGTAGTGAATATATGAAGGACGATGAAACTTCCATACACGTTATTTGCACCTGCAGCAAATTGCAGGACCTCAGGACTAGAATGTTTGGGTAGAAACTTGGATCCACTAATTCTAGGAGAGATCTGCTAAAAATAGCATCTCTCCCCAGAGACATCTCGACTTTGGGATGACAGGTTGGTCTCAAGAAAGGCACAGAAGGTTCTTTGATCTAAGTGCTAAGGACCTTAAGTATTATTACATTCCCACTAAATGTAACTGTAAAGAATTACAGTTTTTGAATTGTCTAGTAATTGGTACCCAAAAATCATAAAAGGTTTGTTTATGGAAAGGATAAAAAACACTGTCGTATATTTTCAAGATTTTTGGATAATTATAGGAGAATTATACGTACCTCAGTTTGTGCAACACGAAATATTTGAACACCCCGATCTAATATTTGACCTAGAGCACCATGATACAAAGACCGACAACTCAAATCTAATCGAATCCATAACGATTCATCTCTCGACAACCGACAAAATCGTTTTGATACCATAGAACAATTAATTAACGATGCTTTCGGTAACCATTTTAAAATTTGCAGCAGAACTTCATCAGATAGCATATTTATTAAATCTGGTGCGTCACTAACGGGTATCGGTCGACGTCGTATTAAACAAAATTCATCAGTTTCTTTATTGTCACGCATTAATTCACGCCGTTGTTCTGTTTCTGTAGGAACTTTTGGGGTAGGAACTGTTGCCATTACAATATTCTCTTTGTTGAGTACAATATTATGTTGAGAACAGCTTGGTGTAATATTATCTACTTCTTGATTACGAGCTAAATTCAATTCCATACCAAAGTCCCACGTTGAAGGATTGTCTTCGCTACCTAGATAAAACAGACAAATATATTCAGATATTAAAGATAGACCGAGAAAATTAGGAAATAGATTTCTTTAACGGACCAGATTCTCCCTATGTGCGGCCTCAAAAATATTAAACAATCTTAACTTTGATGGAGATACATATTTAGATTGGATATGCTGAATCTATCTTGAAACGTCCTGCTAATTAGAGCCATAAAATTTAATATTTTAGGCAAACTTAAAGATAAAAAAAAGGTAAAAATTCTGTGGGCGTAGTACTTTGATATTCCAACTACACCAAACAAGGGCATTCTTGAGCTTCTTGCGCTTTTTAATATCAGGGCCCGGTATAATTTTCCACTCTCAACTTTTATCTGACAATGAAAAAGCGACGTATCTGTGGCCCGACAAGAGAAGGTTTAATTTTCTAAGTGTCTTCGTTGACTTAAAAAGTACACGTCGCTTTTTTCAGTAAAAACAAAAATGTCTCAAATGAACACTTTTTTACTTTGACTCCTATTTAGGATTGTCCTTCTTACCCCTACCATCCATATTCAGAACTTAAAAAGAACGGCTGTCTCAACAACGCCCTTGTTCAGCTTTGTAGACTACCCATGGACTACGCCTATACAAATTTTTGACTTGTTGAACAAAATCAAAGCTTTATCGTAGGATCAATAGTAGGAATTTCTCACTTAGAAAACTGTTTCTTTTTAGGAAAGAGCCTCAATCAAAGAAGTTTTAAAAGAAAACTTCTTTTAACATGTCTTTAAAAAAATTACCTATACATCGCTACTGCACCGAAATCTTATAGAGCAGCGGATAGAAACAGAGCACTAAATTATCTGTTGTGCGTACTACACACCTGTTGATAAGAATCTATCAATTCGTAAAATGATTACAGGTATATGGGCCTCTTGAAGAAATATTTTTGTTTGCTAAACAGGCATACTTTTCTGATTTCAGCCTTCCCTACACCGGGCCAGAAATCGAAATCGTAAAACAAGTATAATTTTTTAATTAACTGGAAATTCATATTAAAACCTGACAAATAGTTGAATAGTACAAATAATTAAAATTGTATAATTTATCACTCCTTGAACTTAAGATTAGTAATTTTCCCACATAGTATATAAATAATTTTCCGAAAAAAATAAAAATTATTGTCTCTTACCTACTGTTGAATCTGTGTTCATAACTTCATCAGTTTCTAACATTCCTATACCCAATTCAGCTGCCAATTGTTCAGTTTCTTCTTTTCTTACACATAAACTCCAACGTTTTCGACACTTTGTATTATTATTTTGTGTATTTTCGTCATCAAACATTTCTTCATCATCACCCCGATTTCGTTTACTACAACTATTTGAAAATTATTTTATGGGTTAACGAAAAAAATGTGATAGAATTCCCGCTTTTGTACCAAATTTTATTAGATAACATAACCTAACAATTGTAATACACTTGTCGGTGTTTTTCATTTAAAATTTGAAAAAAATTGTAGGAATGAAATGGAATTCGATTCAAAAAATTTAAATACAAACCTTAGCATAATTTTTGAATCACTATTTGTTATATTAATATCGACTGGTTTTAATACATTTTTTGGAAATGTATTCATGTTTCTGTATTTTATATTTTGAAATTTTTTTATCATTCGTGTCAATAACATATGTTCCCGCTAATTACTTATTGATATCCCTCTATCAATAATATTTTGTACTATTAGTAAAGTGGCCCATAGACGACCTAGAAATTTACAAAATTAATGAAATCATTTTATATTTATCCCGAAACTATCGAAACATAAACGAGATGTTTTCAGATAATGTTCGAGATAATGATATTTTGAAAAGTTAAGATGATCTAATTTCATTGAGTTTTAATACAATTCGACATCGAAATTCCACATCCAAACTATAAAAAAAAGTCGAAATCTCTTTTTAAATCTAGAAAATAATCTTATAGCACAAAATCTTGACTAATAAATTTTCGCAGTAAAACATCTGGCACCCACCACATCATTTCTTTGGTCCAACGGCTTATTTCTCATTAGCGGCAGTTAGCGAAGAAAATCATATTCTTTATATATATAGCAACAAAAAACTCATTTTATTACTGTTACTCTTCTTCACAAATTTGCTTTATAGTATGAACGTCTTCATACCCAGTAGCTCAGTTGGTTACACCGAAACCAATTCTTGGAATTGGTACATGGCAAAAGCATGAAGGAGATGTATTCATTTTCCCAAAATAATTGAGGAGTTGAATTTATCAGCGGAAAAAGTGGTAAAACATATGCTATCACAATGGACCTTATGGTCTAAGTGTATCCCTCGTGGACTGCGAATTAATACCAAGGGGAAATATCAACAGCATGCCCTATGTCTAAAGGGTGACTTCGAGTTCGTGAATGAACGAAATTGAATATAATGAGCCACGCATCTATAAAGAAAAAGGAGGAAAATGCTTAAAATAAAAAATTAATCACAACATTATACAATTAAAGTGCAGAGTATTTACACAATTCCGGTTTTTTTTTAAATTTTTTAAATCATGGTAACACATTCAGTGCTTGATTTGTAATTGAAAGATCCATTAAATCTTAACAATGAATAGAGACAAAAATATTAAACTTATTGGGTGGCTTAAGTTATAGTACAAGAGTGATCAAAATGAATCAGGGTTTTTAAATATTAATTTAAAAATTTAACACGAATCATAAAATATTCACAAAAATGAATTTTTATTGGCCTTAAAAAAGTATTTAAAATTTGGCATGTTATTGAAAAAATGATAGACGTCGTAAATATTTATAGCACTTAATTTTGTTTTTAATTTAATTTAATGCAAGAAAAGCATTAATTTTTATAAAAATTTACAAAAAAAAATACTGCCCTGCTCTGTGACGGATTCGGCAGGAGAGTAGTAGAGTTCGATTTCATCCAAAATTAAATAAAATATTTAAAAAAATAGTTTTTCGTACCTATAAGAACAAATAACAAGTGAAATTTACAAAATTGAAAAAAAAACTTCGGTTTTTTCCTTGTAACTCTCTCCAAACTGAACCGATTTTCTTGAAACATAGCTTAAATTAATTTTCTTTCTAATTAATGACCTTTCAAACGAAAATCGGTTCATCCGTTTAGAAGCTACGATGCCACAGGCAGACACACATAGCGGTCAAACTTATAACACCTCTCTTTTGGTTCAGGAGCAAAAATGACTCAAATTTTTATCATCATTATTGCCTTTAAAACAAAAACGAGCTTTTAATATAAAATAGGGATGAAAAAATTAAGTCTGAATAAGAAAATTAATTTAACAATAAACTTTCATTCATAAATTTAATAGCCTCAACAATATAATTAATAACATTTATATTATAATACATCAATAAAATTTAATTAATACAATACAACATTTTTAATTCGTTTAAAAAAATAATACTTTTTATTCGTTTAAACATGTGGCCCAAAAGTCACGTGATTACTTCTTCTTAATAATCAATATTTTGTAAAATTTAAAAAAATTTCATTTTGAATCAAAAATTAGTTAAAAATGACACATTTTTTTAAGTATTTAAAAAAAATAAGTTATAATTCGGGTAAAATTATGAAAGACAAAAATAATTCGTACAAAAAATAAATATATGCTATAGAGAATTATTGATCTATATAAAAACATTTTTTCTTAAATTATTATTGTATTTAAATTATTGTCTTGAAACTTGTAGGCATTTTTATCACATTTTAATATTTGTTATTATCAGATCATTAATACTATTTTTTTTAAATAATTACTCAGTTTTTCTGACTCCCTTTCAATTTTTTTTTCCTTTTTCGTATTCTAAAATCAGTATCAACGATTTTTAAAATGTAAGTAATTTAAAACAATTTTTCAAATTGTTTTAAAATGTAGGTATATTATACACACAGTTCTAATAAAACTAGATCGCTGGCATAGTATTTTTTTATTTTCTATCGTACTTTAAACATCCCGAAATATTTTAAAATAGCACTCAAGCAAATTAATGTCAGTTGATAGCACATAGTTTAACGTAGATGTTCCGCCAGCTTATGTCAAATATAGTTTTTTGTCGCTCAGTTTTACAATTTGATGCTGGACTTAACTCTATTTTTTTAAACTAGGTGCAGGAACTCTAATTCAACACTAAAAGCTAGTGTCAAGCGTTATCATTAGGTTACATTTTTAGTATGGCAGGTTATTCGTCAATATCAACCAACATCGTCTATATTCGATAAAATATGAATAGTCCATCGACCTAAAGCCAGTCGACGTCAAAGCCGTCCTGCTGTTCTTAAACAACTCCAAATGGTTCATGGAGTAGTGGCCGGGAATGGGCCAACCCATTTACGGTATCACAACGGACCCTATGGTCTATGTGTGTCCCACCCCAGGACAACCACTCTAACCTAACCTAACCTAATATAGATCATCAAGCTTTAAGAACCCAAATTTCGCTAAATAAAAGTACGATTTTTATTACACAAATGCTCCTAAAAACGGTCGGCTAATTGTTATCATAATTACATCACTTGAAACGACGTAATAGTAAATCATGGCTGGCAAAAAATTGCAGAAATATATTCATTGAATTTTAACACTGTTTTCCTATTGAGTGAAATTAAACAAAATAAGAAGGATACCACAATCGGATTCCTAATAATCGCTTGTATCCTTCTTAAGTGCAGTTTTTTTTTCTAGAACTAAAAGATAAAATGCTGCACCCACTTCAGTATTCATTAACTCAAAAGGTACTCCAATTTTTAAACACTCTATAAATTACAGCCTGCAAATCCTAGACGAGTCTTAAACACGAGGATTCGCGAAAATTCTCGAATAAAATCAATCGACAATTTTTTTTAATTATTTTCCCATTTTCCTCTGAGACTATTTTTTTAAAAATAATGTTACATTAATTAAGAAAACATTCCAAGCTTTATAAAAGCTTATAAAAATTTGATGCAAATGAATTTCAAAACATTTTGCGTCAACTAGATCTGTCTATAACATGCATTCAAAAATCGTTTCTGAACATGTATGTATACGAAACGTTTCTGAATATTAACATAGACAATTTGTATTAACGAAATACAAATAAAACTTTGTATCATAACGAAATTCTATTAAAAAATGTTATAAAAATTTCAATGCTTAATATTATGATACCCTTCCATGTATCCTTCCAGAGATACAAATCGTGTTACAACTATTGGTTCAACGTCTTTAGATTGTTTATCAGTGTCATCGATATCGTTATATTTCAGATGCGTTAAAATTATATTATAAAACATTTGGATGGTATTTAAATAAACTACTCGATAATCATGATGAACATATTTGAAATTTATGTATTGTAATGGCGGCCAAAAACACCAATCAGCCTGAAAAAATATTAAATAAATAATTATTAAAAACTAACTATTATAGATAGAAGAAAGAAATATGTTGCGCTTTACAAGAAGAAATTCTGCAGAATTCTTATGAATCTCGGTCAAAACATCTGAAAATTCGGGAAATGTTATTTCTTAAACAGTAGACCAAAGGTCAATAATCACAAAACTAAAAACTTTTTAGTTTTCGAGATATTTTATTTAGAAATGGCATCTACTGTGAGGCTATCGGTCAAGGACTGCTTATTAACTCGAAGCGAGGATAATGAACCCAGAATAGGACATGCCTCTTTATATGTCAATTTAGAAAGTAAAGATCTTATCATATAAATATATTTTCTGTAAGTTTATAGGCGGCTGATTGGGGATTATTTATGAATATTTCGGGAGCTGAGGTGTCAGAAAGTCAATAACACAACCAACCTTATTAGAAATTAATTTAAGATTCATAATGTAAATACTTACGGTATAAATGGTAAAAAACTTGTCACCCATTTCCTCATTAATAGTCTGAAGATTTTGTCTTAGCAAAAACCCATCAAAATAAAACAAAAATGCTATGCACATAGGCGAGGCGAGAAGTTGGTCAGCGACTACTTTGATCATGGCATGTTTTGTGGATGCGTCTTTAAACATTCGATCGATCCAAGTATAATAATAATGATTAATGCAACCCATTCCAACACCCACCAAGGTCATACGGACTAGAAAAAATTATAAAATATAATAAATCATCGATTTTTTTTTTTTACAAATCAGCAAATGCAGACATTATTGTTTCGCACTAGCAGTAATAAGTTGAACTAAGATAGAAGATATTTGCTATTCATTTTATCACATTGATTATAAATCATTTAGTCCGAAATCAAAGTGAATGGTAATTTTAAAATGAAAAAAGTAGGTATCCCAGTGGGCTTTATGAATTCAGTGTGTCCCACATGGACAGTCAATTAGCCTTTTTTCCTGGGAAGATTAAAAAAAGATCCTCTAGATGGCAAGATATATTTGTACCCCCCCCCCCCTAATTAAAGCATTATATTTTTTAAATAATACTAATACAAATTTTTAACTCACTACATCAGACAAATTATAAACATGATCATATTATCATTAAATCCTTACATACAATAATTAATAATTCTAGGCCTTTTTATCTAAAGATTAAAAAAAGATCCGCTAGATGGCGACACTAAGGGGGGGGGGGTATATCCTGCCATCTAGAGGAATTATTTTTAATCTTTCCAGGAAAAAGGCTAATAGAACCAACCAATTAAAAATAAGAAATAAAGTATTTCATATTTAAATAATATGGTGACCACCGTATTAATACACACTGAACCACAGGAAATTGTGCAAGTTCTGACAACTATTATATTTTTTAATTCAATAAATTACAATAAATTAGTTTTGGAATTTAAATATTACTAAAAGCTATTTAATGATCTAGTTAAACACGTGGTATTTTCTATTTACTTGTAAAAAAAATTACTATCTGTAACAAAATGAAAATAGTGCCTTATTCTGTCACCAGTCAACCCCGATCAGCTGATTATTAATGACTAATAAAAACAAAAAATCATTTACACCATCCACATTTCAACGAGTTTCAGTTCAAAAACGTCAAATGTAGATTAATCATATTAATGTCTAATGAATTCAGGGCGTGGATGTCCCCTTTGACAATTCATATGTCGCAAATTTTTATGAACTTGGCTGTAATTTAGCAAAAATTTTTTGTTTAAAAACCTCCCAATGTTTTTTTCCTTTCAAAAATTAAATGTTATAAAAGAAAATTCAATTAAAAACTTACAATTTCGCAACCAGTCAAATGAATGTTGTGATTTTTGTATTTCATGAAATTGTTCGATCATATCACCAATGGACATTAATGCTGCTGAACTAATTGTGTTGCTTAGAAATAAATGTCGTCGAAATCCATTTTTAACGATTCTAAAAACGTTCATTCTCTAAACTTTTTTTTTTTTTTGTTGCGCTTATGTATAAATGGATTTAAACAATCGTTGTAAATATTATTTAATAATAATCATTTTGTGTTTATACATATTGTTTCATTATATTTCATTGTCAAATGAATTTAAATTTAGAAATAGAATTTTTTTGGCAATCTATTAAGAACTTGCGCTCTTATCAGTCAAAAAAAAAAAATTGAAAATTTTTGTTTTTAACACTTATAAATTGATTGTGAACTATTGATTTAATTTTCGAGTCGCCTTTATATACATAAATATTTACATTTCGTTATCTTTCTGGTATTATTTGAAAACTTCTAATTATCAATAAAAACTTATTTTTTAATATTCATCTGATTACCGATTGATTATAAATTATAAATTCAATTCAAATTAATCGCTTAAATTGAATTGTTGCAATTGAAATTATCATTCTCAATTATTATTGTCAAATATTTAGGTACTTGTTATACTCATTTTGCGATTTAAGGCGTGCGAAGGTCGCACGAGAATCAAACTATCCGTATTATAGTTCTAATTGCGATTAATTACCTACACGAGTTTTTAAAAAAAGAAATTAGTTCAATGCCATCTGACTGACATATATCTATTAATGTATTTTTTGGCAATAATGTTTATATGCGCGAAAAACATTTTAGCGAAATTTCAATTTCTTGGAAATTGTGTCATTTGGAAATCGCGTGTATTATCGTTCATTGTTCTTTTTATAGATAAACATGAGATTAGTATTTTATACCCTGTATAGGTATATTTAAAAATTGGTTTCCAATTTTCCTCAGGATCTTATAGAAAAGCAGTCGCAGCCAAATTTTCTGAAAATTAGAGAAACTTTGAGGAGTAAAAAAAGTCTCAGAACTGAAAGATGCTAAAAAGTTTGTGAGCCTACCAAAATCCTAAAATTATTTTTGAACAGCCTTTAATAATAAAGTTCTGCAGATAAAACTGCAGATTACTTCATTCTAAGCAACAAATTTTTAACAGACTTTAAAAAAATGAGTTTTTTTATTATTGCTCCAAAAAAAATATACAAAAAAGTAAAAAATAATTTTAAAGTACCGTCTCCAATCAATAATTTCCTTGATAGCAATTACGCTTTGAAGTGGACGTGACTACGCAATAAACGATTTATTGGCATCGACTTCAAAGTGTAATTGCTCACATGGAAATTATTGATTGAAGACAGTACTTTAAAATAATTTTTTACTTTTTTGTGCATCGTTTTCAGCTTTCAAAATGGCATTCAAAAAATTAGCATTTGCGTGTTTATAGAACGGAACGAAATGGCATTCAAATTTTGCGCACTAAATCAACAATAAGTTATTGTTGGTACCCAGAAAATCGTGCACAAAAAGAGAATTAGACGCATTTGTAAAAAAAATAGTGTTGCAAATTGTGGATTGTCTATTACTCTTGAGCGATAAAAACATACTAACTCGCTGCACAATGTATCAATAAAATTAACAATTTAGTAAGAATTTTCATAATGATTAAATTTATTGAACCGTTTCGTTACTTGCGACACCCGATATATTATTGCATTCTGCACTTAATTCATAAAATTATATATTGCAGTAAAATGCACTTATAAGTGTTGCATAATTGCTGAAAATTTGAAAAGTATTTAGATAACAAATTTTGAAACAAGTAGCAATGCTAATTGTTATCCATTTAACAGAATAATTTAATCAAAGATAAAAATAAACATTAAAACTTTCAAACAACTAAAATTTCCATTGTCTGAAAATTTTGAGAAATAATATCAAGGCGAAATAACCATGGCTAGGCAATGCAATCGGGGCTCCTTTTCAACTGTTTAAAGATCATCAGGTCTTTTCAAGTCAATGAAAGGATGTGAGTAAAATGCAACGTGGTTTAATTTTGATACGTAGAAAAGAGTTTTGATGCGTACATATCGTACAATAACCCATGTTGTCATTGAGGATTTAATTTTAATTTAGGTGCCCGCGGGTGCCTACTCTACCTAATGGTTAATCCAACCCTGAATAATATTTCATAATTTATGGAAAATTAACTCCTCTGATCTAAATTTATATAAAATAAACATAATTATATGAAATTTTTCAATATTTATTTAATAAATTTTACAGTAATTTTTTATATAAATAAATCCAAATTTAAAGACAATTTCATATAATTTGAACACAACAAAGATAAAATTGTTTATCAAAGATTGAAAGGCAGTATTTCTAGCATAAATTTTGTATTAACGACATAAAATTTACGTTTCACAATTCTTCTTAATGTAAATTTGTAGTACCTACATATCACAGTGTGTTTAAAAATTATTATAAAGAGTTCACAGTCAAATCTGGTTTAAAAAATATGTTGAATTCATAGAAAAAAAACATTTATCTAAGATTTCTTCGCCTATTGCTAAGAACGATATTATAATTATTACTTGGTAAAAAAAATTTAACTAGCAAAAACCACGAAAGCAGCTTTTAGAATTATATTGCAAACATAAAAAAAAAACCAGGAAAATTCAAAATTTTTCTAAAATTGTTACCAATTTCTAAGAATATTTGGAATTTTTCGAATGCTTTCTTTCGAAAGAAAGAATAAGTCTTAAAAAATCTTAGAAACACTGAATCTAATTCAGACTGAATAAGTCTGAATAATTCTGATTTAGACAGACCAAAAAGTTTTGAAATTCAGAGTTCCTGAGACTTTTTAACATTTTCTAAAACTTTTTAACATTTATTCTTTCTTCAAATATTTTTTCCATTAGGATAATGACAAAAATAATCAATTATTCACAGTTTGTCATTGTTAGGAGACATATATACAGCCACAGGCATCAGAAAAATTATAAAATAACATGCATAACAACATAACGGACCCTATGGTCTAAGTGTGTCTCACCCCAGGACACACCTAACATGCATAACTAGTAAACGGGTATTAAATCACCCCCTTCCTCTGTTATTATAAAAACCTAATTATAATGTCACCGGTTCGACTGTCATCACTTTTTGATAAAAAAGGTGACGTACCAATAGTAGAGTAAGAGCCAGCGCCTGCCAGACATACGTTTAAGTATAAAAGCTGAAATTTTTTTTGCCTATTCTCACTGGTGTAGGGAACAATCTTTGGGGGCTACAAACCTTGACTAACGGTGCCTTCGGTAGGTATCAAGTAATCAGGGGTGCAGTACCCGAGCTCTCTCACGTTAAAGTATAAAAGCTGAAATATTAGAAGAGGTATCGGTCAAATAGTCAATAGGTAAATCGTTATAGTCGTATAAGTCATAAACGGTTAGTGATACAAAAAAAAATTAGTTTACAAAAAAGGTAGGTAATTTAATTATCTACAATAAAAGTTATTACTATTTTTGGTCTAAAGCGCACGATTATGGAGATATAGCCTAAAACAGTTTTCGTTAAAATGGAGGCACTTCCTCTGCCTATTTTTTAAGCATTTTTTGCATTTACATTCAGTACGTGATACTGAACATATTTAAATAATAAAATAACTCTTGCAATGAAATAAGTTCATAATCATTGAAGAAAATGTAGATTGTGTATTTTGAGCATTTGACCTTCTACCGCGTCTGGGGGAGTGTTGGCCCCTTCAGATTGGTCTGTCTTTTTATACCATGTATATATGAAATATACATAGTATTATAAGTTTAGTCCCAAGTTTGTAACGCCTAAAAATATTGATGCTACAAAAAAAAAATTGGTATAGGTGTTCATAAAATCACCTAATTAATCCATTTCCGGTTATATGAGAATATCAGTTAAATATGTCAGATATGTATGTATGTGAAATGTGACAGAGTTATCAACACTGCCTATACATGGTATTTCAACAATTAACTCAGTCAATTGTTTGTTTTCACTTGTTCAATATTGACTTATTGACTTAAAACGGTCATTTGAATACTCTGTGTAAATTTCAGCTTTTATACTTTAACATGAGAGAGCTCGGGTACTACGCCCCTGATTATCTGATACCTACCGAAGGCATCGTTAGTCAAGGTTTGTAGCCCCCAAAGATTATTCCCCACACCAATGAGAATACGCAAAAAAAATTTCAGCTTTTGTACTTTAACGTATGTCTGGCAGGCGCTGGCTCTTAGTCCATAGCTCTAAATTGTAATAAACGAGATTTGACTGTAATTTGAAACAAAAAGTAATATTTTCTAAAAGAAAAAACAATAATGAAAAGAAAACACGCGTTGTAATTAAGTATGATAACGTACAATATCACTTTTTTTAAATAACTGGTTACATCTTGTACAGTTATCTGATAACATAATCAAACATTGTCTACAAAATAAATGTGAACATTTTAATTTATATAAATTTTCCATTGTCTTACATACTGTACATATGTTCAATTCAATTTCTTCATCAAAATTTGTAAATCGTGGTAATTTTGATAATGTTTCGTTTAATATCAAATCTAAACTATCAATATTTTCAGAATTACTCGTCACTGTTGTTTCACTATATGTTCGTTTTACACTTTTTGATGATGTTTGTCGACCCACAGTACGCGGTATATTTTTTATCGATTCATGTTCGGAATTTTGTAATAAAAACGCATCAATTCGATTTTTTAACGCACTATTAAACATTGGTTTACAAGTAGCTGTATAAACTTGCCCTGTAAATGGATCAAATGGTGCACGACCATACATTTGTTGAGAATGGGCATGTTTATCTAGTGTAGATTGATCTACTGTGTTCCCAGATGGTAAAGTCATTGGTTGTGCCATTATTTCAAACGTTAATTGGTCTAAAAACTCGTTTGGAACTTGAAAACCGGAATCTATTCTTTTAGATGGCTTTGATGGTTCTTTGGGAGATTGTTCGGTGACCTCAACTGATTTTTTTACACTGTTGCACAATCTTAAGACTTGATTCTTCAATTCACTTGAACAATATTTCGCTATATGTCCCCATATTTCAAGTGAACCTATGCAAGGTATATCCTTCGTTCGTAGGATTCGTATTTTTAAATAATCACAACTAATAATTAAACGCCAATGAACACGGCTCAATGGAACTAATTTAAAACATTTTGGTATCCTATGCTCGTCTGCTTTAAATGTTCGCATATTATAAAAAACCACCCCCATTTCATCGTTTTCCAGATAAACTTTTGATATGCTCGTGTAATTTGAGATACATCCATCTTTTAAATATAATTCGAAGGCAGTGGATTGTTGAGCACCACGTCGACCATTGATAATGATATGATTTAAATTTACGGTACAAATTAATTTTATGTTGACATCGACTGGTGGTCGTACACTTTTATAGGCTAAAAATCCTTGTTTTTTTACAATTGAATTCGATGATGTAAGATTTGTTACATCATAACCATCTTCATATGGACTTAGTGATTTTATATCTGGTTTTAATTTTGAATCCATGAAATTCAACATTTTTATAGGTTTTTTTTTTTTTTTAAATTAATTATTTGGCTGCTAAGTAAATTAATACTTTTATTTTGTTAGAGAGAAATAGAGTTTACTGTTAAGATTATGTCGAAATCTTCTATTTCCACAACTGTCGTTACACTACTGTCAACTGTCAATTGTTTACATCTCACACATGTGTGAAAAGAGTGAAGTGTATTTGGCATTTTTCTAAAGCCTAATTTATATGTGTCAATGTCAGATATTGATTTACACCACGGATATAGTAATTAAAGTAGGGATGTCGTATAAAGTACTACTTTAGACGAGAGGGGTGTATCACTCAGGGGGGAAGCAATGTGCCTACTTTTGATTGGCTGCGGCTCTCATTTGCGGGAAATTCAAATAGATTTTTTGATTTTAATATTTCTATATCCATGGTTTTAGATTGCCTCAAGCAATATGCCTGCTTTTGATTGGTTGCGGCTGTTCGCAATCTTTTACTCTAAGAAAAAAAATGTATTTTTTTTTAAATACAATTAATTACAAATATTTTTAACTTATTAATATTCCTATAACCGACTAATTACCTAAAGAATATATCGTAAATAATTCGTAAAGTAATAAAAATAAAACTTCACTTATTTAAATTAAGATTAAGTTCACGGGTACATAATTCAATACATTAATAAGTAATAATTTCCCCAAATAAATTTTTACATTAATTTCATATTTTAAAAATTCTATAATACGTTGAAATTTAGTATTGAAAATTAATCGACGTATTTTCGAGACATTCTTAAAAATTATATTATTTAATTTATAATAGTTGTAACACTAGGATTGAAGATTGAATATTCACTAAATTGAATAGAATATTGTTGCGTTTAGGTTACTTATATCGTTGAAAAAATTATTTTAAAACAAGCATAAATACTTCACGTATTTACTTTTCTTTACAAATTTTACTTTT
The DNA here is from genome assembly GCF_905475395.1 of Chrysoperla carnea. Classification (NCBI taxonomy): domain Eukaryota; kingdom Metazoa; phylum Arthropoda; class Insecta; order Neuroptera; family Chrysopidae; genus Chrysoperla; species Chrysoperla carnea. Next base: position 119,912,631 of record NC_058337.1, on the reverse strand, counting down.
CTTTTGAATATAAGATTATTTCTTTATGTTGTCCACACACGTCAACCATATGTCAAACATGATTCCATGCTTACAAACGAATCAAAAACACTTAAAGAAGGCTTTGAGATACTTTCAGCATGCGCCTAGTTAATAGCCAATAGAAAGTAGGCACAATGATACCCTGCCTCTTGCCCCTGAATGAGACTCACCCCACTCGGTTATACTCCATCCCTTTTAAAATATTCCTATATTCATGGAGTGAAGTATATTTGGCATTTCTAAAGCCTAATTTATATGTGTTAATGTCAGATATTGAGTCTGATTTACACGGAAAACTGAGTTATTATCATGTTGAATTTACACCACACGCGGGAGGCGATAAGCGAAATATTCACTGAAGTGTATGAAATTATGATTAATGCTTGAGAAATCTTTAGTTCATAAATAATTGCATGGAGTTTAGTGAACAATCTGTCAATATTTGCCCGTCGCGTGATTTTTTTGAATTCCTGATGATCGTTCTTACTTATTAAACATAAGTTATTAAGGGGTTATATTCAGTTAGAATTTTCAAAGAATCTTTTTTTTCCGGAATATACATATATTTAAGCACATTTTCTGAAAGTTGATCCGAGAAATATTCACAAAGATAAACGCAATAAAAAAAATTTTAACTGAGTGTAAAGTCGGTGAGCAAGATTTCTCCGTAACGGCTCTTACACAATCTTCGTAAATATTTTCTCCAGGTATTAATCGGAGGCATAAGATTTCTGAAAATTATTTCGATATTTTAGATCACTTTAAAGTTGGAAATTTTTTGAAGAATTTTGAATTTTTTTGGAAACCGCTATTTTTTCAAAAATTATAATTTTGACTATTCCTTCGATTAATACCTATGTTCATCTTTCGACTAAAGAAATTTTCTGAATTTTTTCATTTTATATAATCCAAACCAGAGATATGGTGCTCACCGCTGGACACGTTTTTTGGAAGAACTCCAGGAGCAGTACTATATATTTTTGAAATCGGACAACGGGAACTTAAAATTAAAGAAATGTCCTATATGTAGGTATATGTTTTTTATATTTATGTATAATAAATGGTCATCCCAAAAAAAAAACGTGTTTTTTTGTGGTCGCAACTGGGTATAGCCCCTTAATGAGATAACTTTATATTTTGTTGTACTTATTCTAGTAAAATACATTATTTTTTATTTTTTCATTATCGTAAGTTTTACGCCAATAGATACTCGCTTGACAAAATAAAAGCACTAAAAGTGACGTTAGACCCAAAAAGTTGATACGATTATTTATAGACGTTATAAAACAATATTTTATGTTGTATTAGAAAGAAATAAAAATATCTTTTTTATTAAAAATTTCAAAAATTTGAATAACTTCGATTTACTAAATATTTATTTTAAATGTGTCTTCATAAATTACATACACAAATAATATATGAATAATCTAGAAACATATTACAGGCCAAATCCAAAACGATCTGAATAAATTAATAATCCGTTAATCTTTATAATCGTTTTCTAATCATATCTTAATTATTTTTATCTAGAAAAAAACACAGTACCACACAATAATAAAAACAAATTTTTGTAAATTTTTGATAATTTTTTTTATATTTTATTTACACTATTATAAAAGATAAAAAACAAAAGAAAATAAGTTAAGAGCTTAAGGACGACTATGACGTCCTTGTTTAAATTTATTATTTTTTCGTTTTATATCCTTTTTTGTAACACCTTTGATAATATTTTTGAATTCATTTGAATTTTTCATACGTTTTCTAAAAAGAAAAAATAAAATCATACACGAATTAGATTAAAACAAAAATTTATATAATCACTCAAGCTTAGTCAAAACGGTCAAACTTGGTTAGGTCACCTGAAAATGAGACTAAAAATTGAGCCAAAATATAATCATAAAAAATTAGGATAGTAAATTATAACAAACTAGATGGTCAGAGCAATAGAAAAGAGGAATTCTTATTGTTAGTACTGCTCATAATTTTTGCAATCTATGTGATTCAGCTAAAAAAAAGGTTTATATGAGGATGTTTGCGATTATAGTTTGTAGGTTTGTTCTCACTTTCAAGGGCCTCAATAAACAATATCGTTGACGCTATCACTGGCTAGGAGGCAGATATGCGGAACGCAGAAGCTCTCAAAATGTTGAAGAGGAAGATTAATTCTTTTGAATCAGCCATTCTATGATCTGTGCAATTTGAAGTCTGCTGACGTCAAACGGTTGGAAAATAGCCAGCCTTAATTATTGTGTATTACTAAGGTTTAAGCAAGTCTCAATCCTTTTTAATTTCTATTTAGTTTTTGAAATAAGAAATTACTCATAAAATGTACTATTTAGGTGGCCCAAATTACACTCATTTCATAAAAAATATCCGATTTAAATGATATTTATACCCGGGTTATTTTAGACAGGCCATTCCACGATTTACCCTTTATTTTAAAACTTATCGTGCTGGCTAATGACGAAAACTAGACTCACGGTCTAAATATATACCACACCGATTTAGTTATTAAGAAATAATTTTGTTCAGTATGTAATTTGTAGATCATATATGTAATAAAATTGCCTATACACAATAAAAAGAAAGTAAATTACTGTTGATATTTTGTATCACTTATATATTATTTCTCTAACATATTTTTAGCCACGGGTACCGCACGAATCGACTAGTAACTTATATTTAGCAAAATTATAAATTCAAACCAATTAAATTTTACAACTAGGCTCGAAAACACAAGTTCCTAGGATTGACCTAACTAAAATAATCCGGATATAAATTAAAAAATAGACAGAGTAAACGACGTTATTTTATATGAAAACTTTCTTGGTATTTCCACTGAACCAAGTTTGACGGTTTTAATAAAAATTTTTCTTACCTTTTATTTAATGCACTTCGACGTAATGGTAAATATGCATATGGTTCAACTTTACCCTTCTTTTTAATATCTCCAGCCGCTTTTTTCGCTTTATATTTCTCTCCAGTTTCCATAGGTATTTTATTCGTTGGTCTATGAATACCACTACCTCCTGCACGATATTTATTTGCAGGATGACTTCCGCCACTAAATATGCTTACTGAATCACTTGCACTTCGTTTGCGTTTACCTCCACCCAATTTAAGTGTGGTCGCTTTACTTACAGCATCATCTAAATCAGAATCATCTGAATCAAAGTCGTCCATTTTTTTACCATCATCAGAGTCATCATCTTTCATGTCATCGGTAATAATTAATCGGCCATCAGATGCGGTTTTAAATGAATTTTCTTTCTTAGCCTTCTGTTTTTTCTCAGCGGTTACACTTTGCTTTGGATTTGTCGCACGTATTTTACTAATAGCGGATGTATCTGTGAAATCTATTATGTTATCTTCATCTTCTTGAATCCATGCGTTATTAGCAGACTTCTTTGAGCGTCGTTTTTGCATAGATTTAGCATCGTCGTCTTCATCGTCATCAAATTCGTCATCTGAATCAGCTAAGATAGCTTCCAAACTAAAATGAAAATAAATAAATTATTTTAAGTTATGAAGATTTGTAGATGAACTTCAACACTTATTCTTAAGATCTCAAGAGATTAATTTTTTTAGGGAAATCCTCATGAAATTTCAGAGAAATTTTCGTGCTTATACTTATTTAGAGAATACGATATCATAAAATATTCGAACCCATAACCGTATCAAATTAAAAACGATTGAAAAAAATTACTCACGTGTTTGGTTTACTATTCACAGTAAAATCATTAACACCATCATCAGATTCTGCATCCTCCTCTTCTTTTTGATCCTTAGCACGTTTTTTACGTGCTTGTAATTTACGTAAATTACGTAAACGTTTATGCATAACTGTATCACTATTTGGTATTAATTTACTAATTGTTTCCGAATCAAATTTTCGAATTAAACGATCCAATATATTACGCAATTTTATACGAAAATGTCGTTTTGTATCCTCTTGCATTTTACATAACGATTGTACAATTGTTGATAAATCGTTAGCGACTTGTGGTAACGGTAATCGTGTTATATATACTTTAATAAATGCTAAACATGCTTGAACAATTTCACGAGTAGCACTTGTTAATAATTGACTCACTGTTTTTAAAATTGTTTGTAAATTTTCAATACCTAGTGATCCTGTTCAAAGAAAATATGAATTAGAAATTATTTATCTCAATGTTACGTCATTTTATTACAAGGTGTTCGGAAAAACATAAAAAAGAGGTTAGTTGTTGATAGTATTTAGAAGTGGTTTGGAAATAAATAACCAAGAAAAAGCAAAATGAATTTTAATATCTAAATCTGACGATAGTTCACGAGTTAAAATCTGTCGACGTCAAATTTCTTTTACTGTTAATGAACAACTCCAAAGGATTCAAAGAGTAGTCAGAATATATCTTGCGACTAAACTTACCAGTAAAATGATGTACAGAAGATGCAAGTCCTAATATAGTACCGACTACCATTTGTGTATTCCCCATAAAACCAGCCATTAGTATCCCTAAAAATTGCTCTTGTCCTTTCGGTGTCACTAACAAAGCTTCGCCAATTTTCAATAATAAATTCTGTGCTTCAATACGACATTTTTCATTAATATCTTTCATATAATTAATACATTCCACTAGAGCACCCTGTACCAATTTATTTTCCGCATCTACAGTCTTCGAAGACTTAAAGATAATTAAACTTAGACAACGTAATCGAGCAGCTTTACTACTTGAAGTTGTCGTTTCCAAAGTTTTTAATAATAGACCTCGTAACGATTTCCGATTTGATTTCACAAATTCGACACAGCCAGGTTGATCACTTCCGCAAATATCTTCAAGTAAACGATATGCTTTTTTCTGTTCTTTATGATTTTTATTTTCGTAAAGTTTAACGATAAATTGTTTGTAAATGTTTTCCAATTCGTCCTTAGTCTGATATACAGCCAGGAGACGTATTAGATCATAAACACTTTCACGTAAGAATGTATCTTCACTACTTGTTAATTGTTTAGTAGCTTCGCTGAATAGGTGGTTTCGTAATTGATCTGGTGCTATTGCTAAGTACACCTATAAAAATTAAAACAGGATTCATAAGGCTGAAATAGAAGCCCCAACTTATCTTTATCTTTCAGTTGACAAAACCGGAAATTTGCTATTTTAAAAAGTATTTATCAATTAAAAATTTGCAGTTTGTTTTAAACAATAGCTCTAGGAATCTTTGCCGTTTAAAGTTTTTTAATTTTAACAAAATAACAGAATGTATGAATATTTACCCGAATTGTATCCAAGGCAGCTAATCGTTGCCCTTCTTCGTCACTTCCATTCGGCTTAACTGTATATATATTAAATAAAATTGGAACATAGTTCTTAGCAAATCGACCCAACTCTTGAATACAATCATCTTTTCCATTTTCCTGTGACTGATTAATTAATTTTCGTAAACCAGCCATCAATGGTAAACGCAAATTTTTATCATTTGAGATTTTCAAACCAATTGTCTGTGCTATTTTCTATATTGGAAAAACAAAAAAATAATATAACTTAAAAATTGTGGGTGGGGAAATTAAAAAAAAATTACCTTAAAATTGAGAACAATATCTGTTGGTAAATTACAAAAACTGGGAAATAATGACCATAACTGTGATGCAAATAATTCCATACTATGGCCACCGACTGCATTCTGTTTAGCAAACATTGTTTTTGATTCACTTTCACAAGATTTTGCGAGTGGAACTATTTTTGTTGCAAAATATTCGATTGTACTTCCTTGGATGTTATCTTTTAAAACAGGAAGTAGCCAACTGCGATCCAATATTATTTTTGAGTTTGCATTCTAGATGGACAAAAAAGAATATCATTAATATTTTCTGAAATATAAAAAAAAACTGCCAAGCGCTTTGTTTAACCTGGTAGCAAAATAGAACTACTTTGAGTTTTAAAATATTTTTTACATCAATTTCAAATCTGAGAAAATATACACCTGAGTGAGATTCAAGCCCACGACCTCCGATATTTCGGACTAACGCTTTAACCATCCCATTTATGGCTGTAATGGACAAACTACCTTAAGTGGAAAGATAATTTTATTTGGATTTATTTTATTTTAATTTTTTACACAAATATTTTGATGTTTTTGCACAAAAAAATCTGCTTATTTCTACTTTTTTTTAGTTTAACAGATCTTAATAGTTTGATAAAAATATTTCCACACAAATTACGGAAAAAACCATTTTATCTAAATCTTGATGGCATATATTTTTATTATTAAATTATTTTTTTTGTTTTAAATACATACTTAAAAGATAAAAATGTAAACTTGGAAAAATTTGAATAATTTTAAATTGAGGACATCAAATATAACATCTTATCTTAAACGCAAATTTGATAGTTTTGTTAAGGTATTCATGAACTTAATGAAAAAACAAATCGATCAAGGACGAATTACAGCTACCTGATTAAAAATAACTGTAGTTTCAGGGTCATTGTGCTCATGCTAAAAATATAATTATAGTGTTAAGTATTTAAACAGGCTTGGGAGTCGAAAAGTTTAATTTTTTATTTCTGTTTGAAAAAGAAAGTAGGTGAGAGAACTGTAAATTTTAAGTAAAATATTTTTATATCAATTTTATATTCTTTATTGTCGATATAAATGCGGATCAGATCTAAGCGTCGTGATAATGGTGAATGAAAATCATCGGTGTAGCCTGAATATGTTGTTGGAACTTAGAAGAAATCCCAACAATATACGGGTCACGTTCAGTCACCAGATTAAAGTGCTGACCTATTTTTCGAGCCAACATACTTTTTAACCCTTAATCTAATTCAATGAAAATTATCCAGTTATGGACAAACGATAATGTCTGATAATTTTTGTGTTTAAAACAGAGGATAATCCATGGTTTGATCCGCAATTCTTCAGAACTCATATTTGAGCCGAATTACTAAGAGCGCTTTCCGAAATATACTTAAGTATATTGACCAGTAGTAATGACGTCATGGATCAGGCGCATTATTGTGCTGATAAGAGCAGTGTGACATAAATATTTAGCCGGGTGTGTATGCATTAGAGTGTGTAGAGTATAAATTAAACAATAATTTTATTAAATTGTGTTTACAACGAGTTTTTTTTCGTCATCATTTACCCCCTCCATTTATTTAATGTTTTTATTTAAGGTAGTAGGATCACGCAAGCAAAATTATACGAAATGGGAAGATGGCAATTTTTAAAAAAATTTTCTAGTCAAGGAGACTTACCACTTCGATAAAAAACTAATATTTGGAAGAATATTATATTTCGAATTATTAAATTTTTGATTTTGACTGCTGGGATAGAACTACCTTAATGATATCTCCCAAACAATGAACTTTTTAAAGCTACGAATTTTAGTATCAACTTCTCTTTCCAATTATATTTTGATAAATCTTTTAAACTTACCGTTAAAGGTATCACTTTTAGAATTGTTTCTGGTCCCATTGTACGAACTGCAGCTCCAACTGCATATTCTAATTCTGAATTGTATGAAAATTTATAAGAATCCCGAAGCGATGATAAAGTTTTCAAATATGATAATAACATATCCGCACAATTTAATCCTGCCACCTATTATTAAAAAAAATACAAAAATTATAGAACTTCGAGATTTATCTGTAGGATTCTTTAATACTTACTTGGAAAGTAGTTTTCATTAGATGTAAAACGTGACTCCATGCTGTATGATATTCATAATTTAATCCTTGTTCAATCAAACTAAAGCATTGTTGTAACAACGGTTGATGAGTTTTTACAGTAGCAGGTGATTCCGCTGCAGCTCCAATACAATCTTTGATTAGATCATCTAATGCCAATGTAACAGCTGACACAATTTCGGTACGTTCAGTTAGCCAAAGTTTTATTAGGGCGACAAATATTGCCGGTAAACGTTTCATACACATTGTTATATCAACACTAGAAAAATAAAGAAAATTTAGATTTTATGATTCCTCCCTCCCTTTGAACTATTGCTCGAGGTTTCATCATCCTCCTAACAGGCTTAAAAGTGGGACATAAGTGATCCCCATGTTACAAAGGTAGGGACTCTTGACAGTACATTGTAGATTGAATTGCGTGACCCAACTACCTTCTTAACTTGGGAATCTCAAATGATCCCATTTGTAAGGTCTGTAGGAAGGTCGATGAAACCTTTACTTAAAATAGCACCTCTTACCCGAACATGTTTCGTTTCCGGGTGACAAGCTGTTCTCAAAGAGAGCACAGAGGATGCCTTGGTCTAGGTATCAGGGATAAATTTGCGGTACCCTTCTTATTAGTATTATTATTAATTACTAATTTTAATCAGGGAAAAACTTTTATTGAAATTTTTTATAGACCTTTTGACAAATCAAAGCCCAAAAATATACTTACTCAGCCAAATGAATATGAGCTTGTTTCATAACAGCCATCCATGCCAATGTTGGTTGAATATCCGTGGGCGACGGTTGATAATCATATAACGCTCCAATTAACTGATCATTTAAAATCGCAGGTATCACAGTTTTTTTCCCCGAAAATAACGAATAAATCACTTGTAGCGCATTTGCATTAATTAGAGCATTATTTAAGGTCATAATTTTTAATAGCGTCTCACAAACTAATTTTATTTGAGTTTTGGGAAAGACTTGGATAATATCCTTTAATATTGAAAGTGTATGTAAAATGGTGGTTTGGCCACCAGTTTGACCCATAGATGATTCAATTTGTTTAATACAAAACTGTGCTACATGTGCTCCTACGGGATGATGATCCGGCGGATTTTCGCCGATCATAAAGTAACTTCCATTTAAAATAGAACCAATTGCATGTTGAGCCGCTTTTCGGATTTTTGGTTTCGAATGATTAACAAACGATAAGATTGCATCGAAAATTTGAACAGTTGATGAATTATACCACGAAGCAACGTCTTGTGCACGTAAAAAAACCGCTAAGCATGTAAGGACAGATCTATTTATGACATTGTTATCTGATTGTGAATATTGCCCCCATATTTTGAGAAAAATATTCGTGGCATTCGAAAATTGAGTTTGTAACACGGATTGTGGTACTGTTTTTATTCCCATAGCTAAAAGCGATAAAATTGCTGTTATAGACTCTTCACTTTCCGTAGCTTCCAGTGTAGTCATTAACGCGGCATAATATTCTGTTGAAGTCTCAGTGCCATCATTTGATTTAATGACTTCTGTGATTGCTGCTAATATTGCAAGCATTTCTTTATGTAAGGCAGAATTTGTTCGAAAATTTACAAGTAATTTGTTAAATGAAACATTGCTACATTGGCTCCAATCTGAAGCGAATGTGTCGTATGTCTGAAATGTAGATGCTCTGGTACTCTCAGTTTCATCTGCGATTGAATTTGTGGCATCATTTCCAAGTAATGCACTTGACTGTATTGCATTGTGTTTTTGTAATGCATCTGATGTTAAATTACTTGGACCTAAACACAAAATTTTAATAATATTGAAGTTATAGAATGGTATAACGTGGATAAGAAACGAATAAGCTAATTCCAAAAATCGGAAAAGGAAAGATATGGGATTAAATTCAATTATTACTGTTAAGTTTTTGTCATTAACATACCTAAATTTACTTGAAAGAAGCGTGATTTTGCTTGATCTCTGTACTTATGAGTTTCTGGATTTGAACTAGAACTTTGTCCTTTAGGCCATCGTTTTCCTTTCGTTTGCCCCTTCAATTTTGTACGAAATTTTCCCATTTTATAAGAAAATGTGAATTATTTAACCTTAAATTACAAAACACGTGCACAACATTTCAATTTGTTTCGCAGAGAAATAAATTTGACAGTTGAATGTATTCCTAGCTTCTCATCACTTCAGTTCAATTTAAACATAATTTCACACTCAATAAAAATATTTTGCCACTTCCATTTCAGTGTAACACAAATTAACACATGCACAAATGACACAAATCAACACAGAATGTTTGTTTAGTTAACACATTTACGAAGATTATAAAAAAGGAATCGAGAAGTTTGATGGTGGACCTTAGAAACGACATAAAACTAGAATTGAGATAAAAAGGCGCATTATTATGTTATAATCATAGTTGGTGCGGTATAAGAGTTTAAAAATTAATGTCTGATTTTTAGATATGTTTTGTGTGTTATTCACAAAATATTAAAAGGAGCCCCAATTCTAACGTTTAAGTAAGAAGATATTCATTGTCAAACATAACTAATTCTATAGTGAATTCATACTTTGCATAACGGGAGACGAGCGCTAAGCGAATATTGAAAGTGCGAACGCAGAACTTTATAAAATTATGATGAAGACATAGATTTTTGAATAAAAGTTCATATAATTCATTAGACAGTTCACTTGTCGCTCGTCATTAATCGTTTAGGGCGTGAATTCAACATAACACGTGAACTTCTACCGTACCTACTTCATTTCTTCTTGTTTTGTGCTCCTGTCGAACAAATTCGACTTCTTTGTAAAATACAGGACAGAGCTCCGATTTAGTTCTTTTACTTTGAGTTTTCCCATATTGATCGAATCGAAATTCATTCTATCAGAATAAAAAGAATGTCATCCGCCCCGTTATACTGTAATGTCTTTTAATCTCATGGAATAACCTCCAAAATTGAGCAATCTATAATTAAACCAAACAGAATTATTATAGCTTATAAAAACTTTAATATGCTTAGTTAAATAGTCTAGTCAGATTTGAAAGAGACAAGCCCAGATGTTAACTTTCTTACAATGTTTTGTAAGTAAATCTAAGCGAGAGTCGAACCCAGTACCTTTAACATCCCTGGTCTGTGTTCCTTTAGGTCAGATGAATCAATAATGAATGAACAGACGGAAAGTTTACAAAATAATTAAAAATATATAAGAACTACTAATTTCTTATAATACTTTGATTAAAAAAACAATGAATGGTTTGAATGAATGCGGATGTATCTAATTTCACCTTAAGAATATTTTGATAACAAAATCAAATAAACTCAGATTTTTAAAGTAAACAAGACTAAAATTATTAGTATCAACGACTAATTGCTAAGGATTTGTTTATGTTGATATGTCCTAAATTGCTAAATTAATACTTTTGAATAACATCAAAATCTAGTTCTTAATAAAAGTATTTAGTTTCAAAAACCTTTGATAACTTTAAATAAACTCAGATTTAAAGTAAACATGACTTGATAATTAGTATTAATGACTAATTTCTAAGTAATAAATGTTTAAAACATTAAAATCCTTTGAACACGGATGACGGAATATTTCAAAAGTCTGTTTCCATCTTAATTTGAATAGACATTAGTATGTGTTGTACAAATTATTAACCCTAACCTAAAAATATTTGCTGTTGATAATTAAGAAGTTGGATTTTTGTTGATTTTTTTATACACGAAAAAAAAAATGGGAAAATGAAAACAATAAATATGGAATTGATATTATTATAATAACTGTATTTATGAAAGATGTCGGGACCTAGCTGGATGAATCGAAATCGAAATTTTCGTTCAAGTAAATCACGCCGTAAGCATATTTCTAACAAATTTGAATTGAGCACTTTATAATACTTAAATAGAAATAAGTTTATAAACATTTTTATTTTTATTTTGTTTAAAAATATCTCAATATCCCGGATATAGATAGAAAAAAATATTTGTTATGAGTTTCATAAAAACATCCTTATAACTAGGACATCAATTTTAGTCTATGACTTTTTTTTATCTTTTTTCTTAGAAAAAAGCACAAAAAATATTTTGGGTTTTCAAGAAAATTCTTAGATAAATTCTATTTTACAATATAAATAAATTAATATCCACGAGTTTTTATTTCTTCGATATCGATTTTGCTATTATGACAGCAGTTTATATTTTTCGTTGGCTTATCAGAAACGAAACTTTCTTGAATTCTTAGATTTATTCCTTTGATATTTAATGGAGAAACTAGATAATAAATTTTAAGATTTAATGTTTTATATGAAATTTTTAAAACTGAAAATCCAAGAGCTGCCCCGATATTTCGAGAATATAGTCATCTATCTTCATTTCCAGAATTTCTTTAACATACTTAGAAATCGTGCCTAAAACTTTTAAAATTATGACAAGTAAAATTTTCAAAATTTAATAAAACCCTGACAAATTTTTCGGATACGGAAAACAATACTCTCCATTAAATTACCTTTTTCCTTAAACCCTTCCCAAACTGAATCGATTTTGGGGATCATGGCCTATTTTTTAGTTGTTCCGGGTACGGAATCCTAAACTCGCACTTGGAACATAAGAACACTCTCCATTAAGAAAATAAAAATCGGTTCATTCGTTGAGGGGCCACCGACAGACAGACAGGCAGACACACACACACTGCGGTCAAACAACACCTTTTTTTTGGGTTCGGAGGTTAAAAATAAATCCTTAGGGATATTTTTACATTTTCTTTAAAGGTCCATGAATTCTCACATTTTTCGATACATCTAAATCTAAGAGTATAATTCGTAATTTTTCAAAAAAGAAAAATTAAAATAAAAGAGAAATTTTCATTAAAACTAATTAAAATTTTCATTATTCTAGGAACAAAAGAAAATGATCCTGATTATGTGAAATTAGATTTAACAAAAGGTAAATTTCAATTCTTTTTTAAAATAGGACATTCATATTTTGAAAATAAATTTATAAATTTTTTTAAATCTAGATCCTAAAGAAAACATTCTTGAAATACTCTCCGGGATCTGTTCACCAGCATCAAGTGGTATATCCGATGTAAAACTATTAAATTATTTAAACAATTATATTAAATTAATTACACATGTAAACTACGATTATACTCAATTTGATTTTAATGTCGATGAAATATTTTGTTGGTAAGTGTTTAATTGGACCAGAAGACCGGTTAGAGAAGGTTGGTGAAAGTTTCTCAATATACCTTTTGGTGTTTTTTATTCGAACAAATAATAAGAAAAGGAAAAATTACACAGCAGCCGGGACTCAAATCCGCGTCCTCTAGATGTCCGGTCGAGGACGTAAACAACCCCGTTAGTTCTGTTCTATGTGGGTAGCACAAATTATGTGTAAGCTCTTCGTGTCTTTATTCTATTTGCATGTTTGTGGATACAGAATACACAAACGTTTCACACTGCTATATAAGTGATACAAATTAGATATTTTTATTATGAAACTAAATTACATTTATTTCAAATTTTTGTATACTTTATATAAGCTCAATAGAGGATCCACACAAATGGATCCACTCTGTCACGTTTATTCACTTTAAGTAGGGCTGCCACCTCAAAGTTTCGAGAAGTCGGGAGTCAGTAGAAACTACACGATTTCTGGAGTCTGTCGATCAAATCTGGAGAGGTGGCAACTCTAACGCGAAACAATACTCTTCCCTCCCTCTTTTGCATGACGTATTTTAAGAATGAGTCCTTACTATTCAGGGAATGTGGGAGTAAACATCACTTTCTTCTCAAATCGGCTTTTGTATTGAGAGAAAATTATCGATTAATGTTTTTAAATTATATTTTTAGTCTACGCACACCTTGTGTGCATGAGAATACGACTATTCGTACGGCTGGATTACGAGCATTACGCTACACGATCAAAACTGAAGAGCATGTTCTGAAATTAAACAGTTTACAAATACCTTTCCTAATAACACGGTAAGTAAATATAATTTTTACCCACCTATATTAGTCATCTGATGTCTTGACATAAGTGATGTGATGAATATTCGTATTCGCAAGAAACGATGCGAATGTTTTTGACCAAAAAAAAAAAAGGCTTTAAACTTCACTAATATGTGCTTTACTCATATTTTTTATCACTTTTCAATCACAGTTAAATTTTATTGTTGCATAAATGTAATTATAGCAAACTAACTTCAAATCAAAAGAAACGGAAGTTTGCTTTTAATAAACTGTGTTTTTAATGGACTTGCACGACGGGCTCTTTTACGCTAATGTAGAATTATTAAGAATTGGAAGTTAACATTCGCATTCGCACAAAATACAACATTCGTCCCATCACTAATAGACATCTGTGATGTAATTAATTTAAAAAAAAAATTTGTTTGCAGATCATTTGATATAATTGCCATAGAACGTACAAACGATGTTGAACGTATTCAAGCGTTAAAATTAATTCGACGTCTATTATTAATTGCCCCTGAACATTTTCATGTAACACTCGGTCGAGCATTAGTGTCATTAGCAAATAATACACAAGAAGAGAAAGATCGTATGTTACGTGCATGTTTGGGGGCATTAGCTGAATTAGGTATATTAAATTCAAAATTATTTATACAAATCGGTGGTGTTACTGCTATATTACGTAATATATTAGAATGTCAAACACCTCATATAGCTGAATCGTTATGTGGAACATTGTTACATTTAATGAATCAACCCCATACACGTGATTTAGCTGTTATTGATTTACAATGTTTGGCAGCACCATATTGTGATTTTCATTATCGACGGACAACAGCAAGTACATCTGAAATGGCGTTAGTATATATACATTAGTTTTTTTTTAATTAAACAGAATTTTTAGATAAGTAGAACCTAAAATCTTAACTTTTATCCTCACTGTTTATTTGTAATAAAATATATATGTCGCAGCCAATTAGCTTAATTAGCCGATTAATTAACAGCATAGCCTTTTTACTAAGCGGCGCTGTTTAATTAGCGGCCTGAACGATATTCAGTCATTCAATCAAAAAGCTAGACTAATGACTTGGATCGATAACCTTTACTTACTTGCCGAGAGTAAATAGATCACTCACTCTTTATAAGTAAAGTCAAAATTTTAAGTTCTCTGAAATTTTTGTTTTATCTGGCCATTATTAAAAAATTTTCAAATACTATTATTATTTTTTTTAGAGAAGAAAGAGAAATACGTTTTAATTGTAGTCGACTTGCATTATTATCGGTATTGAGAAGTTGGCCAGGAATCTTTCATTTTTGTAATCCAACGAATCCCACATGTTTGAAAGCAATGGTGGAAATATTATATTTAGAACATTTAGAAGTCAAGGTAAATATTTGTGAATCATTTCTTTGCAAATACACGCTCATTTAATGAAGCCATGAACGTAGAAAAAAGAATCACGTACTCAACAGCTCATCACATAGGAGCCGTTGCAATCCTATTTTTTATGTCGAAAATTACGTCCTCTTCTCTAAATGAGTCTTGTCATATTACCGAAACCAAAATAATTTGATCTAATGCCCTCAAATACAAAAAAAAAAAAATTCTAGAATGCCGTATTGGATTTATTATATGAGTTATTAAATCTACCTCAACCAGAATGGACTGATGAATTTAGTGTTGCACTAAATGCGGTAGATCCAGCCGATCCACAAGATTCATGGCGATTACGAAATGGTTTTGTAGCAGCGGAAGCACGTTCATTATTACAACATTTAGCACGAACCACACCAAATTTAGCTGAAATTCATCTTTCTGTATTATTGTACATATTTATTGAGGTCGGTCTATTTACGGCGTTGGCTGAAGTTGTAGTCACTGGTGATACATTCATTTGTGTTCGTGCCACAATTCTGTTAGGTAAAAATTGATTTAATTATATTTAATTTCTCAATATATTGTAACTTAAAGTTCGCCATTTTATTTTAACTTTTAAGGTTGTTATGAAAGTGGAAGTGGGGAGTCTTCTTGTTCCACTCACTCTCTGTCTGGCAAAATGCATAGAACGAAGTATCTGCTGCCAACTTTAAATAAAACAATATTTTTTTAATAATTAGATTCTATATTTAATTATTTCCAAGAATTTTGTCGTTTCTCTATAATACACTGTAATAACTCTTAAAATAGTAACTTTAACATCGTTTTTCACGAAAACCAATAACAGGAATGATTTCATATTTTGAATACTCTTTTCTTATTATTATTGACTGGCAAAGTTTTTCTTCATAGCATTTTCTTCATAACAACCTTAAGTCACACCTCTCATCATTTCTCAATATTTAAACAAAAAATTGATTTTGATCACTATATAAAATCAATCACCCTGTAAACATAATATGTCTTATATGACTAGTTTGTGTGTTGTGTGTATTTGTCCTCAAGGCGTCTTACTACATTGGACACATCAACTACTTCCTCCGGACTGTTGTAATATCACACCATCATTACCAAATCTTGTCATGGATGCAACGCATAAACATCAAGCATTAGCAGCGGTTACAGCTTTACAAGATTTACACACGTATGTATACGAATAATACAAAGCCAATATTTTAATTTGGATTTTAGTCAAAAAGGCTCAAAAACATTAACCCGGAGTCATTGTATGGGTATATGTTACCAGTGTACCCTCGCTCTAAATAGAATAGCTAATATGCGGAGGTCAGAGATTGTGAGCAGCAAATAACACACGTATTTTGTTTTAAAGTTATTAGGGTTTTAAAAACCGTGGGGTATTAAATACCCGTCAACAATGACGCCGGTTTAATGAATTAATAAAGTTTGACAGTCGATACAATTCATTATTTTATAATAATCGAAATAACTTCAAAATTTCTACAGATATAGTTAGATAATTCTATATAAACCATTAATTACTAATTTTGAACAATTATCTGAATTCATGTATTGGCTTTGATATATTGTTAATCGAACACTAAAAGCGTTTTGAGCGACGGTTCTGTATTTTGTCGATACTCGAATTCTTAGATATTATCGACATTCAAAAAGTTGTTTGTGTTTGGTAAACAGTCCATTGATCTCCCAAAAAGTATTTCTAATTGGAAATGTTTTTATTCATTAGAATGTTGAAACAACGGCCTGCATCGTACAGCCTATTTTTAGACCATATTTTATTATCATCGAAAAATTTTAATAAATCGGATACACTGAATATCAGCACTTCAATAAAAACGAAATCAAATAGTTACCGTTTCAAAATTTATCAGGTAAAGAAGTTAAAATAAATATGGCTGCCATTTCGTTTCTATTTTCATGAAAGAAATTTCATGCCACACAATGAATTATTCGTAGAAAGTGGGTAATTCAAATATTTGATGGCATAAATGAATCAATTTTTTAGAAATGTAAAGAAATGTACAGAGTGTTACGAATAATATATCCGTCACTTTAAAAACTTATTCTTGATATCAAAACATAAGGAAAAGTTCATATGTACATGGCCCGAAAACGATCTCCATCGGAGGTACAAACATCAAAAAATTCACACGCCATATCAGATCTGGATCGAATTCTTTGAACTTGAAAAAAATGACCCCAACAAAAGTTGTTAGTATATTTTCGAGAAACATTTTTAGCTCTATCTATAATAGTTTTCGAATAGTTTTGCTCTATTTTTAATCATACAGTTAGTGAGAGAGCAAATTATTCGACTATTAAAGATAGTTCAACACTTTAAAGGACAAAAATGTTTAAAATAATAAGCTCCTAAACTGACGAATACTCATTCGCTTAAAACAGAATAGTCAATTCGAGAAAATTTATCGAGAAAACGTCATCAAGGAACTCTATTTAATTAAAAAATTGAATAAAAAATCAATAAATAACTTTGAACGAAATGGCCCCATATTTGGTAAAAAACGAATAAAATTAAAACATTTCTTTTCTTTATTTGTAGTTTATAAATAAGGATAATGAAAATTTATTACGTGATTCTGCCGTACTACAAAATAAAGATGGATACACATGGGATTGGGATATAATACGTTCAATATTAAAAAATAATTTTGATATAACACAAAAAGTGGATGAGTCCACTTATAAAGCATTTATTAAACGTCTTGTGCATTATTTTAAACCATCCAGTAATCGATTTTCACATATGGATTTAAGCTCATCAAAGCAAGCACAAAAGTATACGTTAGCTGGATGCGATTTAATACATTTTTTATTAAATAATTCTGAGGTATTTATAATAGTTAATAATTGATTACAGTTAAACCTGATTAACTATTCAAATTATATTATTTTTTAATTGTCCATAGTAATTTTTACTTAAGAAGGATCGACAAGCGCGGACCTAGAGAGGAGCAATTAGGGTAATTGCATTATCAAAAAAATAAAGATGGTAACCATTTTAAGTAAAGTAATTAGCAAATAATTTGGTGCTCCTAGCCATAATTTTTTTTTAATAAATTTAGATATAGATAAAAAATCTCAATTTTTTTGATTTTTCCTTGAATAAAATCATTTTCTAGAGTAATTTTAACCCAATAAAATAGCATACGAGGCAATTGTTAAACGAAGGAATGGTCCGGCTTCAGTAGCCAACGAAACAAACTAAATTGAAGAGCATGAAAAGTATAAAATTATTTTTAATTACTCAAAAAATGCTCAAGTAAAGTTTATGTTGCCTTTTTCTAAAAGTTTTCTGGCTCCGCGCTTGATCGAGTCGAGATGATTCAAACATGGTACGCTAGCATGTGTTGAGCCTTTAATTATACAATGAATACATGCCACTATAAATTAAGGACGTTCATTACAATAAGAGAGATAAAAGCTATGAGATGTAAGAGGTAAATATGCTTTATGAGCAATGAACGTCCTTAATTTTGAAGGTGATTTAATTAGCGTTGCCACCTCTTCTGATTTGATCGAGAGGCTACCAAAAAAAAAATTGTCCAGGGCTCAGTAAAAATGAATATTTTTTGATTATTTTTTTATATTCAGGTAAATTCGATAGTTCTTAGCAGCTTTTATTTTAAATTAATTGAAGCATATTTATTTAAATATTTAATTATAGAAAACTGTGTACACAAAACATAAAAAATATAGAACATTAGGATTCGGTGGTATAATTAGATAAATTTGACTATCGTCCGATTTTCCGTAACTTTGAGTTGGCAAACCTAGCATTTAATGTAAAATTTTATGACATTGTAAATTATTATCCTGTTTTAGCCTGAAGGAATAAAATTATTAACAGAATTATTTAATGATATTTCTGAACAAATTGAAGCAATCACAAAATCAAAAAGTGCGCATGATTGTCTATTTAGTCCGCAGCATATGTGGAATACATGTTGTCAAATGTATTTTTTATTTATTGGACATTTAACGCATTCTCATACTGGTTTGGATATTTTAACAAAAACTGGTGTTTTTGAACAGTATGTGCCTATTTATTTATATTCATATCAATCTTAATTTTAAATAGAATGAACCTTCCATTTTAACTAATTTTTAACACGTAAAAGAGATCTGTAAAAACCACTCAGATCAGCCTAAACGTGTTATTCAGAGCCAGATCTTTCAGTTCCTTCTATACTCGATTGGAATCTGAATGTCCCAATGGTTCGAAGTGCGACCTTAATATCTAAGAAGATGCTGATATGCGCCCCACAGTAAACTTGTGTGTTACAAATCCAGGCACATATCAGCTTAGCGAAGTATTGTGATTGAAAAACCGTCGCGTATTGAATAAAACGTATCGATTCTTTTTTTCCTATGTCCATAAACTTTCTCACCAAATAGATCTCCGACCCTTGACTCATTCTTATAAAGAATGATCCGAGAAAAATTAATTTATCATTATTTTCTTTTACAAACTTGAGTTTAATTTTCGAAGGTACATTTTAGTTGAAATTAGCTATATCGATTTATATTCAACAAATTGAATGAATAATGAATTATTTTGTAAATTTTATTTTAGATTATTAAAACTCGCTACCTCAACAAATCACGATTGTTATGTAAAATTAATAATAACAAGCATGGATTATACATTAGATAGTGGTTATCCACGTTTAATATTACAAAAAACATTACAATGTACATCAAAAGTATCCCGTTTATATGCAACACAGTTCCTATTAGTATTGTTACGTGCTAACGTTTATAATTTTGAATCATGGGGTATTGAATTATTAGTACAGCAATTATATGATCAATCAAAAGCAATATCATTACAAGCATTAAATATATTACATGAAGCATGCGAGCATAAAGTATATTTAGAGAAATTAGTTGAATTAAAACCAAATTTAATACATAAAGGTTTAGGTGATAAAGGTTTATTATTATTTATACGATTTTTATCAATACCAAATGGTTTTGCATTTTTACAACAAACCAATTTTATTGTTAATGAAATTCAACGATGGATTACAACTTTTAATTATAGGTAAGCTTAATAATTGCTAGCGGTTACCTGCGTCACTATAAGGGGAAGTAAAGAAATTTTTTATTCAATAGATTTAGTTATTCAATGCCAGTTATTCAGTTCCTCGAAGCATTCATAGATTATTTTCAAAGGAAAGGTTTTATCTGAGGCTTTTCACTGACGTTAGTAGTTTGTACTGTTTATAAACATAGCTTTACAAACGTTTAATTTAATATCAAATAAGTTGTAAAAATTTAAACAAAATCGATTTAGTTAATCTTGGTTTGGGCGTCATATATTTTGTAAACACCCCCTTTAAAGGAGTGCACTAGATCGATCATGAGTGAGTTCATATCACTAGTCGTATTTGGACGTTTTCCAGGTGGTTATGACCACAACCTTTTTTGAGGGCAGGATTCGCGCCTGTGGAATAGTACATTTTAGTTATGTTTATTACAGATATGTACGAATCGTAGAAGAAGAATTACATGATTCATTAACATTACATCAACGTAATGAAGATGGTCATTACAATCGTCGTATATCATCAATAAAAACAGTATTCCGTAAAGATATCTTCATACCACCACATTTATATGGACAATTAGTACAATATACAAAAGGTTATCATTTATTATGTGAATATGGACATTTACAACAAATGTTTAAATGTTTAGAGCATGCATTATGTGATACCGAACAAGAGATATTAGAATTAAAAGCAAGTTTATGGGCATGTGGACATATTGCATTGTCATCGTTAGGTGTTGATTTATTGTTAACAAATAATGTATTTAATGCAACGATTAATATTGTTAAAACGTGTCCAGTCTATTCGATACGTGGTACTGCGATTTATGTGTTAAGTGTTATGAGTACCACGTATAAAGGGGCTAATGAACTTTTTAAATTAGGTAAGTTAGGGCTGTTTTATGTAAAGATTATACTAACTTTACTTTCAACGATCAACGTTAAGAATACTTATTCCAATATAAACAATCTAAATAACATTAAAATTAAAAATTCCAGATCAGTTTGCCCATTTGCCAAATATTTTTCTTCCGTAACTTTAATGACTGGACATTTCAAACTTCTGTACATCATGATAGGTCCTAAAGTCAATAAAAACAAGAAACTCTTTTTTCGAGTAAAACTGTTTTGTCCAGCTTTTCTTCTTCTTTAAATTCCCGTAAACAAAATTCAGGATACTATACCTATCTTAAACTTAAAGCTATGAAAAAAGACTTCACAAAATTTATTTTTTAAGGTTGGGCATGTACAAGACACGATCGACATGATTTATGGCCGGTAATTGAAGGTGAAAATTGGGAATTAGATAAATCAATATCGCCTATTCAAGCTATCTGGTCATGTTGGCGACGTAGTGGCGACGGTAAAGAAAGTGAAGAATGTTCGGATCGTCTATCAGAAAACTCCAGCATGCAATATTGGACAGATGATCAAATTAAAATGACCACTGGTGAATGTAGTCTTCCAGATGTTGATAGTAGTGTAACAGATGATGAAATCTTTTTAGCTATTGATTCAAACACTTCAACATCAACTGTTGATAATAAAAAATCCCAAACACTTCCACATAATACTTCCATAAATCAAAAACAACAACATACCCGATCACTATCTGAATCAAAAACAATTGAAGTAATTAGTCATAATAATAATAATAATATTAGTAGTCGAACTGAACAAATACCAAAAATTAATATGCAAACTAATCGTGTACATAATCGACATCGAGATGTTTCAGAATCAAGTACATCGGGTGTAAGTTCTTGTGATTCAGTTGTTGGGAAATTTAATATTAGGTAAGTCTTGAAGTGTTTGCCTTAAGTTAAGTTCTGGATATAAACTAAGAAAGTAACGTAGGCTAAACTCAGACTTGAAAAAAAATGGACTAATTAGGTGATTTTATGAATACCTATACCAGTTTACATTACACTTGTAGAAGCCCAGAGAGGGCTTACATGTAACCCAAATTTGGTTGCGCCACTTCGGGCTCATTCAATCTTGGAGAGAAAACCCGACAGAGGATATTCGAACGCTTATCGTCTCTGAGTTTATCACAAATCTGTAGTTTCATTTACTATGAATGGAAAGTAGGAACCATCCTTTAAGAGTTTATATCGAGAACACTCACCTAAATTTTTTTATGGCTTTATTTTATAAAATTTAAATACAAATTTTTTTTTTAGTGAGAGAATTCAAACTTTAAGTCCAATACCAAGTTCGTCAAGCTTAAGTACCTTAAAACCGTATCATAGATCCGAATATATTCGACGTATGCCTTTACAATGTAAGTTTAACCTTGTTAATTGAAATCAATTGTAAGTAAATCCCTTATTTGGATTTTTTTCAATTTTTAGCAAGTTTAGATACAATGACGATATCGCCAACAGAAACATCGCGTTTAAGTGAACAAGATGTGTTAGGCTATGCAACGTTAAGAAGATTACGTCATCCAGATAAACCATTCGTGGGGGATACATCTGATGATGAGCTATCAACGATGGTTAGTGTAAATGGTGGTTCTAGTGATAAAATCAAATTCCCTGTTGTGAGTCGATCATTAAAAGATCGTCCGCTTGAAAGTCAACATACTCAATTAAGGTAATTTGAAGATTATAATAAAAAGATTTGTTATTTTTATTTGAAAAGCCCGCTTCGCAATGACGTAGTTTTTACAGTAACTCAATCTAAAGATGTAAGTGCTAAATTGTTTAAATGGGCGACAAAAGATTTTATTAATATCGGAAGTCGATATCTCGAGCTATACATACTAAAAGTAATAGACCTTTGTCCTGATGTCGATTTCAATGTATTTTTCAAAATGGTAGGCTTGTGATTTTAAATTTTGTTACAGTTTAACAGACATTGAAGGCAGTTATTTTCCAAATCCAATTCTAACCGGGGGTAGTTTATCATCACAAACAAGTATTACAAAACAAACGAGTTTATTACGAAATTTGGATAAATGTGATGGACCATGCTATATGGGAATATGTTTACCACGAAAATTATTAGATATATTTCCGTATGAACATGTAACTTTTCAGAAATTTCATACGACGAATAGTAGTATTAGTGTTCCAGGTAAGTGTTATTTTGAGTTAAAATGCAAAATTTAAATAATGGGACGTAAAAAAATATTATAAAAAGTTTATACACAGAAGTTACAGACTTAGGCGTAACGAAAGGGTGGGCAGAAAAATACAACTGCTTCCTCTCGACCTTGATTTATCGTTGATTTAGTTAACTAAGTATATGTTTATACTAAAATACTGCTGAATTTATGAAAGTTTTAGGCCAAAATTTCCTCTAGATCAAAATTACTATTCTGACTCTTCTCCTTTTTAATCAAAACCTAGATACGCTTGTGGCTACAGGTTAACTGGAGCTGAAATCGAATACAAATATTAACGATACGATTTTTTCGTCCTTCCTTTATTCTTAAAATTTATTCAAACAATTAATAGAAAATATGAAATAATATTTTTTTATTTTTGAGTGTTTTATAAGCTAATTAAATATTAACAAAATTTATTTCTGCAGATATATCCGAGTGTAGCAACAATAATCAAATTTTAAAAACATCTTTACATGATACAAAATCATGTTTATATTGTTGTCGTAATAATTCATCAAATTCAACGCCAAAAACGTTAATTGATTTATTTTCTACAACCTCATCCTCATCGTCTTCATTAAATATGGATCAATCTCAAGTTGCAACGACTTCGTCTACGGAATCACCAAGAATAACAAATACCCTTGATATCCAAAATAATCAAGGTATGTGTAATTTTTGTAAATTTAGATAATTCCAGGCCAGCATAATTTTACATTAAATTTTTTGTGATATATTAATTATAACTTTATTTTTTTCAGAATCTCGTTTAAAAATTGATATTCTTCGACATGTTGAACGCTTATCCAATCCAGTTTGGTACAAACAATCACGCCAAGCACTGTTACATTTAAAACAAAAACATTCACAACTATTTCAAGATATTTGTTTATACTCCGAAGCATGTTTAATCTTAAGTAACGTCTCCATGCGATTAACTGGACGAAGATTTTTACAAGAACTGTTTCAAGATTTAAATTTTGAAAGTATATTCAACGAACCCTCAACGATATTAACGTATAAACGATCACACTTAAAAGTAACGGAACCCCAGGCCACAGACACTACGAAATCAAAACCGATTAACAATGATTTACAAATTTTACTAACACCAACGAAAACGGATGATAATGATTTCGTGAAAGTACGGTTTTTTAATTCAGATTCGGCACAACGTTCTGCTGAATTATCTGAATTAATGCAACAACATAATGAACATACGATGTCATCTTCGACATCGAATAATAAAGTGATTGTTGCATCGTTAAGTAATAAATCGATAACAAAAGGTTTTGTGTTGGCAAATAATAATAATGAATTTAGTGGTGGACCTATGCGTAGTCCGCCGTTAGCGAGTGTTAAAGAAGAGACATTGTCAAGTGTTGAAAATTTGTTCGATCAACCTCCACAACGTACAACAAGTGATTTAATAAGTCCACCCAGAGGACAAAAAACTTTAGTCGATTCATTAGGTTTAACATGTAGTCAAAATAAATTTCCAATTACAACACGTTTAGATTCATCGAGTTCCATAAATAAAAATTGCATTTCAACAGCGAATGCTATTGTCACAACCGTAACCAAGTGTGTTCCTTCTACTACAATTACTACAACAGCATCATCAGCGGAAACATTACCTACTACAACAATTGTAAAAAGTCAAACTACAGAATAATATATTTAAATTAATTAATTGCCTTAATTATTTCATAATTTTATTTAAAAAAAAAATCAAAATGGTAGCTATTATTATAATTCGAAGAATTCTTTTAGTTTTTAATTTACCTATCGAGTCCCTTTCCTTTATTTCTTATCCATTTCTTAACAGAAGCAGTTTTACTAAGGCATAAGTATGATGGTGCGATTTTCCTATAAAAGCGCTTGCAACTAAAATACTGAGTAGGATAAGAAACTAGCATTTTCTAGGAAGCAAATTATTTATTCCGTTATTTGCTTTGAAAAAGTTTAACATTCAGCGGTCATAACTTTGTTTTTTTTTTTCCAAGTATTTTCAAGCGCCTTTATCGGTTAAAAGTTCCAATGTAATGATAGTAAACTGCTATATTTTTTTCTTCCGTCAAAATGAAGAGAACATGGCAATTGATATAAACAGCTTTAATTGAACTTCTTCCTTAGGTCCGCTTTATATGACAGTTATTTCTTTAAAGATTCCACGATGGATCCCAGATCCAGAAAGAAGAATTTGATACTTGACTGTTGCGTTCTATTTTTTTTTCACGTAGGAAAGCGTGTGGCTATTCTTAAGCCACGTTTAGTAAAAAACTATTGTTTTCTCCCCTCCGTGTCGAAAGTTTCAACTTTCGTCCCACTGTGCTAAACGAACTTTCTGCTTTCTACCTCCGTACGAGAAGAAAAATAGTATACACACCACGAGTAAGTAAAGAATGTCTCAGATATCATGTTTGTAATCCTCTGCTTCGCACCGGGTGACAATAAACATGAGATCTGAGATATACTTTACTTACTTACTTAGAAATTTTGTTTGATATCACAGTTATTTTTGCGCGAAAATTCTCAGACACTATATATATATATGTTCTTTCTCGCTTTAAGATCCATCAGAAAAGTAATTGTCATGTGAAACGTATCTAATATGTGTCCACATCTCATTTTGTCTTTTTTATTTATTGTTCCTTCTTTTGCAAACTGTCCATTTTTTATATTTAAAAAAAAAATTATAATTTTGAAGTAATTTATTATGTATGTATTTATATTTACTATTAAATATATAGGGTGTATAATAAAAAATCTGCCAAAAGCTACCATATTTATATAAAAATAATTATTCGTAATTTTTATTGTTTCGAATATTGTTTGTAATTTTATTTACTATCCTCAGGCGTAGATTCAAGAGCCCCTAAAAAATGAATTGTGGTCATAGCCAAGCAAAAAGCGGCCAAATGCGAGTTATAGTATGAACTCGCTCATGATCGATATACTCCATTCCTACAAAGGAGAAGTTTACAAAATATATGACGACTTGGACAAGTAGTTCCACGTGGGCAAAGTCGTGGGACGAACAATAAACAGTAAATTAATGAACCTGTAAAATGTTAGTTTATTCGCTCGCGAAAATTGCAAAAGTAAATTTGCGTTTGTTTGCACATCTCAGTGTCACAATTAGACTCTACACTACTGTACCGATTTTGATTAAATTTTTACAACTTTAAATTTCATATTAAATTAAACGTTTGCAAACAGTACAAACTATTGACGTCAGCGCACGCCACGCTATCAAAAAGGATGGAGGATCGGAATTTTTTGGGACAAAATATATGGGCATACAACGCACGCTTACTTTTAAATTAGTAGATGCCTGTGCACCAAGCGAATAGATATCTCTTTTTCCCAATACAATGAACCAACCCAGCTTTGAGTCAAATATTTCAAAGAGCCATGAATTTAATCACGCTCTGTCTCTTAGACTAAGATACTTTTTACCATTTATGTTACAGAAATGGATAGTTGCAAACTGTAAAAGCTTTCCAACATATCCTACAAATAAATTTTTTCTCCAAAAAGCTCCCGGATTATAGAAAAATTTACATTAACGAAGCAACTTTCAATTTACAAAAAAAATACAATTATATTTAAATAAAATCTAAAATACATGTAAGACGAAAACTTTATACACGATATTGAACTTAAGTAAAAAAATACAACCAAATATTTATTTTGTCCATGAAACTTTCGGTATATCAAAGTGTTCTGTTAAGCTGTCCAAATGTTGATTAAACTTTTCAACTCTCTGTTTATGGGTCATTGAGGCTTTTTCCAAAATTCTTTGATTTTGCTGTAAAACATACCAATGAATTATTTTCATACCAAAAACAAAAAGGGTATTGTTTTTATTTACCATTTTTTCTTGCATCTTCAAGAATGCTAATTCTGCTTTGGTACGCTTTTGTACGACGACAGTTTCATTATTCTTTTGTTCGTCATTATTAACCACTTTTGCAGCTTGCTCTAATTTTTCTTTATCCTTCTTTTTTTTCTTTTTCTTAATACCACCGTCACCTTTTAATTTTAAGGGACCTTTTGCAACATGTGCGTATGGATCGTCTTCAGACATTTTTTATTTACAAAATTTTATTTGTCAAACAAGCTGTCAAAAAGATTATGGCGAAACTTAAAAGTACCTTAATGGGTGCGTTCAGGGATATTTTACAAAGTTCGATTGATAAATGCCTGAACATTTATGATATCTGTTAATTGAAAACTGATTTTATTTAATTGTTCTTCGATCCATTGCAACATTTCCAATTGTTGGTTCATCAAATAACAGACGTTTACATTATTAGACTAAAAATAATATTATGTTCTTAATAAATGTGCAATGTAACTCTGGCAATTATTTGATAAGGGCGTGAAAAAAAACTGAAATGATTTTAAAGAATTAAATTTCCTGGAATTCAGAAAATTAGATCGATTTCGTAAAGTGGTAATTAGTTCAAAATTAGTGAAATTAATGCTAAATGAATATTATTTCAAAAAAACTTCAAACGTACTTTTACAACTTCGGTAGTTAATGGTTTCAATTGAATATTAATTTCAGAAATTAATTCTTCCAACTCTTCGCTATAATTTTTCAGATTAAGGCTTAATTCTAAAAGATTACAGTACCTGTAAGAATAAAAATATTTATTAAATAAAAACAGTACCATCCTTAGGTAGAGTTTACTAGTCTTAAATTTTTATCCGACGGCTCTATCACCTAGGATTGACACTGACTACAAGCTATTTTGTAAAATATTTAACATACATTTCATCTCGAATATAATTCGGAGTAAAAAATTTATTACATAAACATTTACTATCGATATCCCGAAACATATTCTCAAAATACACAACTCTATTTTCTAAATCATTTAAACCCATTGCAGTCATATTTATAAGTATTTCATTGTAATTTTGACTTAATTTACATGCATTCACAGTTTTCATAAATGGTAATATTAGATCTATTCGTTCAGATATTTGTAAATCCCGTTTTCTTAGTTCTTCGCATTGTATTTGAAATGTTTCAACTTCAGAATTGGTATGTAGTAATAAACTGTCGATGTAATTATTGAAATCGTCATAAGTTTTTATCGGGAACATTTTGAGTTAATTTCATTTAGAATTTTACATTTATAGATGATTTGTTGAGTTGTACGACTTAAAATTTTTATTTTATTTTGGATCAAAATTTTTTGGAACATCTTTAAGATTATACAAGCACTCTTGATACGCTTCTTCATATACCTCTTGTTTCTGCCCTCTCGATCGTGGAAATTAACATTAAATGATTGCTTAAAAACTATTACACTGCAATTTTAACTTATTAATTATTAAATTAAATAGATGTCACATATTCAAATCAAACTTATTAATGATTATTTAGATGTCGTTGACGAATAGTGCCATCAATTTTATCAAATAAATAAATTAAGTTATTTTATATTAAATGGTATACATTAATCAAATTATTGAAAGAGATCTATATAATAATAATTTTAAATAATTTTCTGCAAAGTCGCGCTTATCACCGAATTTATAACAGGTATATCGTACTCTCTCCGAGTACTATTTTCCTAAGGCCATTTTTCCTGTGAAATCGAAAAATTATGATGAACGTACCTAAAGCTTTAGACGATTCTTTGATATTTTGCGATCTTTCAAAATATAGCAAAACATCGGTAGACTAACATTATTTGACATTTCAAAACTTTATTTTTTATTTTGTAACGGTATGGAAAGATGGAATTATCTTTTTTAGGTATCTACATAATAGGTAAAATTTAAAGTATTCTCAAAGTAAAGTTGCCACCTCTCCAGATTCGATCGCGAGACTCCCGAAATCGTGTAGACTATCCTGACTCCCGATATCAACATAAATTCTCCAGAGTTCAGTAAAAAATATATTTGTTTGTTACTTGTTTTAATTCGATGATATAATTCGATTAAATCTCTATCTCCCTTTCTGGTTTATATCCCGATGTAATTTTTTTTTTAAGTATAAATTTTCTTTTACAGAAAAAGATAAGAATAATGATATACTATGGACATGGATTTATCCAAAATTACTCAACGAAGAACGTGATATCCTTACGCAAAGATGTACTTTTCAAATGAATGAAAAATTCACTTTTTTGAAAATTAAATCTCATTGGTTTTATGTTCTAACCGAAGAAAATATAAATAATAATTCACATATCAAAAACTTTGCAATAGTTTTGAAATCAAATCAATATAATCCAAATAAATTTAATCATATTTTAGAGTTATTAAATAAAAAATATGTGCAATCAAATAATCCAATTGAAATTCAAAAATTATATTGGTCCATTTATACAGGGAATATTTCAAATTCAAATGAAAATGGATTGTGTCAAATTCAAAAGTTCAATGAATCTGATCAAACAGGCAATATAAAAGGTACATCAATTTCGATATTTCATAATTCGTAAAATAATAAAAATAAGACTTCACTTATTTACATTAAGATTAAGTTCACGGGTACATAATTCAATACATTAATAAGTAATAATTATCCCAAATAAATTTTTACATTAATTTCATATTTTAAAAATTCTATAATACGTTGAAATTTAGTATTGAAAATTAATCGACGTATTTTCGAGACATTCTTAAGAATTATATTAGTTAATTTATAATAGTTGTAACACTAGGATTAAAGATTGAATATTCACTAAATTGAATAGAATATTGTTGCGTTTAGGTTACTTATATCGTTGAAAAAATTATTTTAAAACAAGCATAAATACTTCACGTATTTACTTTTCTTTACAAATTTTACTTTTCTTTTGAATATAAGATTATTTATTTATGTTGTCTACACACGTCAACCATATGTCAAACATGTTTCCACGCTTACAAACGAATCAAAAACACTTAAAGAAGGCTTTGAGCATACTTAAAGAAGGCTTTGAGCATACTTTCAGCATGCGACTAGTTAACAGCCAATAGAAAGTAGGCACAATGATACCCTGCCTCTTCCCCCTGAGTGAGACTCAGCCCACTCGGTTATACTCCATCCCCTTTAAAATATTCCTATATCCATGGTAGCCACGCCAAACTAGTAGTATGGGCACAAAGTAACTAAGGACGGGCAGGATAAATTAAAAAAAAATACTTTCTCCTAAAATCTAAAGAGTTTTAAATGCCATTTTTGATGATTTTTGGTATTTTGGAATGATACTGACCCTATAAAAAAAAAAACTCCTGTAATTTAATGCAAGAAAATTTTCCCTTTTATCTGTATTATCTGCGCCTTTTTAAAACAGCAAATGTTGTAACTTTAACTTAAAAACAACTATGAAAATGTTGACTAATAAAACTTATTTTTTCTCAGATTTAATTCAAATATTTCAATTGGAAACGATATTAATTTTCAATGCGATTTTATTAAAACGCCGAGTTTTGGTCTACCATAATAATTTACATGATTTGTTAAAAGTATGTTATGAACAATTATTCTCAAACTTTGACTCAATTTTAAAAAAAAAAATTTTTTTTTTCTTATAGTATATGAAAGCAATTTCATCTTTAGTACGCCGTCGAGATCCAAATTTTTATTTACATCCATGGGTGGAAGATAATTCGAATGAACTATTAGAATTTAAGGTAGGTAATTGGAAATTTTTTATGTTTTTCACTTAAATACGCTAGCTATCGGACTAAGTACTAAATAACTCAGGTAGTATAGCAGTATTGAAGACGTACCACTCTAGTCAAATTAGCATTTTTTTTATCTTTATTATATTACATATTTTTTTAAATAATATATATAATAATACTAGCTTGATATTCGCCCACTTCACTGGGCTAAAAAGTAAAAACCATCACTTTATAGCCTCCACCTCTCTTGATCTCACATATCCCCCTTCCATAACACTCGAAGGTATTTACACAGCTAAAATATATGCACAGTTATCAATTTTTTTAAGTGTAAAATCATAATTCAATGATGCTTTTGTGAGATACTTTAGCTGATGAATCACTTTTCGTTACACCATTTTAATTTTTTTACAGTCCAAAAATTGGTACGTTGTTGGAACGATTCAAAAATCAATAACCACAAAAACAGAATTATTCGATTTAAGTGTAAACATTCCAAACGCAGAAATCCAAATAATGCCAAATGCAAAAGGTAATTCAAAATTTTTTACTAATATTAGTAATAATGACTGCCAATGTGTTCGTTTTGGGTGTTTTCGTGCTCACACAAGTAATTTCATTGATTTTATCGTTTACGATTTTTAAATGAAGGCATAGTGTTAAAAACTAAGAAAACTTCCAAGATGAATCGTTAAGAATATTATAATAAAATTACTTTATAAAACAATCACAGAGTTTGATGGGGCATCATGTTCTGACATCAGATTGAACCCAGTTCTTCGGGTTTATTTAATAAAAAATTAAGATCTTAAAGGTAAAAGACAAAACATTTTTCATCTAAAGTATTTTTTCGAAAATCGTATAGTCTAAAAAAATTCTCTAGTCAAAAGTTGCCAAGTGTAATAGAGGACATTCGCCTGTGTCCATGACTTTCACTTACAATTACCGATAAACTTTAAACGTATTTCCTTTCGATTATAGGCAATAATGACATATTTTTAAGTTGCATTTCCTCGGAAAGCTAATTTTTTTGAAAAAAATGTCATACATAAAAATTGTTAGTTTTTTTAAAAGGATCAACTGTCTAATTTAAAGTGTTATTCTATCTTTTACCGTTTAGAATCTAAATTGGCAACCCGAATAACTAGGTTCAATCTGATGTCAGAACAGGATGTCCCCCATCAAACTCTGCAATTTTAACTACAAAACGAGCTATTATCCATTATAGATGAAAATGGTCCACCCTGTATATGACCCTAGATCTATCAAATAATAAAATTATGTAATTTTTGTACAATTTTTCCAGAGTCTTTCACTATGACAAAAACACATAAAGAAATTGCCTTATCAATGGTGCAATTATCACAAGACACAAATGTATCCGATTACGATATCGAATGTATATTGTCAGATAAAGTTGATGATATAATTACACAATTAAAATCGTTAGGTACAGTCGATGTGAACAATGGTGATAATGAAAAATTTATAACATTGGAACATTTACGTTCGAAAAAGTTTAATGCTAATATTGAAATGTTTTTATTTAATTTAGCACTTGCAGAGAATATCATTATGTTGTAGAGAAATGCAGAAAATTTATTTACAAATATTTTATATTTTTACTTGATTGTTAAGAAATAAAATATATATTTTACTTTTAATACTTCTTTTTTATACTATGTATATGAAATATACCAAGGTATATTAAGTTTAGTCCCAAGTTTGTAACGCCTAAAAATATAGATGCTATGAACAAAATTTTGGTTTAGGTGTTCATAGAATCACCTAATTAATCCATTTCCGTATGTCTGTCGTCTGTCCGTCTGTCATCACGATTACTCAAAAATGAAAAGAGATATCAAGCTGAAATTTTTATAGTGTGATTAAGACGTAAAAAGTGAGGTCGAGTTCGTAAATGAGCAACATAGGTCAATTGGGTCTTGTAAACCGTTAGATATAGAACAAATGTTTAAATGTAAAAAATGTTCCTTATAAAAAAATAAACAACTTTTGTTTGAAACATTTTTTTGGAAACATCACTGGGACACAAAAAGTGGACTTGTGAGTTTCTATATGTAAATGTATTCGTTGCTATTACTGAAATTAAACGATAGGTATTTAAAGATAACACTTGTTTCATAAAAAACATGTTTTATTTATCAATCCAAATAAGATTTTTATGATCGGTTTAATTCGTTCTTGTGCGTAAAAATTAGCTCACCGTACTCACAAGCATACGGTGGCCCACTAAGTATTCCTTTATGTTTCACTAATTATCCAGTCAAATAACACTTTAAAGGTTACAAAAATTCCCATAGAGCTAAAAATTGGAATGCATGTTCAGAATACTATTATAATTGAATTGTGAAAAGTCCCCATCAATCCCCCTTGTGCAAAAAATTTTATTGAGGGGGGGGGAAGGTTTCAGCAAAAAGGTGAGTTTAACAACAAAAATAGTTTTTCAATAAAATTGTTTGCACAAGGGGAATTGATGGGGACTTTTCACAATTCAATTATAATAGTATTCTAAACATTTATACCAATTTTTAGCTCTATGGGAATTTTTGTAACCTTACTTATATTTTATGGACTAATTTGACTAGATAATAAATCATTAGCATTACAAGAAAATGAGTTTTCTTCAGTATGTATTATTTGATGTTGAATCAAATTTTCCTTTCGTGTAAATTTTTTATCACAAGCATCGCATGAAAAGAGTTTTTCCCTAGTATAAGTTCGTATAGGTTTAACTAAATGTGTATTTCGAATAAATTTTTGATCATGCATATTACACGAAAAAGGCCTTTCCCTAGTATGAATTTGTTTATGTTGAAGCAAACTGTGATTTCGTGCAAATTCTCTATCACATTCATTACATGAAAATAGTTTTCCTGCCGTATGAATTTGTTGATGTTTAGTTAAGATTTGTTGTTGTGTAAATTTTTTATTACACACATTACACGAAAACGGTTTTTCCCGGGTGTGAATGCGTTTATGTTGAATTAAAGTTGTATTTCGAGTAAATCTTTTATCACACACATTACACGAAAAAGGTTTTACCCCAGTATGAATTAGATTATGTTGAAGTAAATTGTCCTTTCGTTTAAATGTTTTACCACAATCAATACATGAAAATGGTTTTTCCTCAGTATGGATACGTTTATGTCTACCTAAAGGCCTTTTCCTCGAGTGAATGCGTTTATGTAGAACTAAACTGTTCTTTCGTGTAAATGTTTTGCCACAATCAGCACATGAAAATAGTTTTTCCGCAGTATGAATTCGTTGATGTTGAGCTAAATGTTGTTGGTGAACAAATTTTTGTTGACAAACATCACATGAATAAGTTTCTTTTAGAATGTCATCATAATCTGACTTAGTTACTTCAAACATTTCGTCGTAATATTCATATTCATTTTTTACTATTATCTCTGTATGTAATTCTTGTTCAATTTTAATTTTTTCGTCACATATTTTATCACTATTAGAATAAAATTCTTCTATTTCGTTATCATCTTCTTGTTTAATTTTCAGTTCTGAACATAATTTATCTATGAAAATGAAAATTATTGTAATTTAAATATAAACGAATTATAATTTTTTTTTAAATTAAAAATTTCTTACCATTCATTTTTGTATTGATTGTGTTTTATACTCAAAATATTTTATGTTTATTAATTAATTGATTAATTAATGAAAAGTACCTGGATGACCAAGCTTTGCTCGGTATATTTTTTTTTTAAATTGTGTTTTTTGGAAATTATATTTAAGTACGAATTACTAATAAAATGATGAAATATGAATAATATTTTTCGATCTTACCGATAGAACGCTCTCGTTGTTCATCATTCTCAGAAGCTACACGATCTGCCGCACGCTGCCGCAAATCTTGTAGACGTCGCTCTCGTTGTTCATCATTCTCAGAAGCTACACGCTCTGCCGCACGCTGCCGCAAATCTTGTATACGTCGCTCTCGTTGTTTGTTATTTTCATTAGCTACACGTTGGGCCGCACGCTCTCGTGAAACATCTAAATCATAAGACCTTTCTGCTCGTGTAATTTCAGTCAAATTTTGCAAGCATCTCACTTTAGCAGCACGTGTGGGTTGAGCAGAAACCTGATTATGTTCTTTATTTAATGAATCTTCACTGTGAGAAGTTTGAGAATCCTGATCAGTTTGATGACGATGCTCTTCTAGGTGTTCTTGAGACGAGTTGCGGCTTCGTGAAGTTAGATTGTTTATAAGCGTTTTTTTCCAAGATCTTTTCCTCGAGTGAATGCGTTTATGTGGAACTAAACTGTTCTTTCGTGTAAATGTTTTGCCACAATCAGCACATGAAAATAGTTTTTCCGCAGTATGAATTCGTTGATGTTGAGCTAAATGTTGTTGGTGAACAAATTTTTGTTGACAAACATCACATGAATAAGTTTCTTTTAGAATGTCATCATAATCTGACTTAGTTACTTCAAACATTTCGTCGTAATATTCATATTCATTTTTTACTATTATCTCTGTATGTAATTCTTGTTCAATTTTAATTTTTTCGTCACATATTTTATCACTATTAGAATAAAATTCGTCTATTTCGTTATTAGGTTCTTGTTTAATTTTCAGTTCTGAACATAATTTATCTATGAAAATGAAAATTGTAATATAAATATAAACGAATTATATTTTTTTTTTAAATTAAAAATTTCTTACCATTCATTTTTGTATTGAATGTGTTATATACTGAAATTATTTTATGTTTATTAATTAATTGATTAATTCATAAAAATTTCCTTCAAGTAATATTTGTCCACCTCATAGAGATTATACACAATCTGTCATATCTCTATGGTCTATCTCATAGAAATACATATAATATATAGATAGATGAGGCACAAAATAACATTTATGGCGTAAAAGAGCGCCTCATTGTGAGTGCCTCAAAACTAAATAAAACCATTCAACCATGGATATAGGAATATTTTAAAAGGGATGGAGTATAACCGAGTGGGGTGAGTCTCACTCAAGGTGAAGAGGCAGGGTATCATTGTACCTACTTTCTATTGGCTGTTAACTAGGCGCATGATGAAAATATGCTCAAAGCCTTCTTTAAGTGTTTTTGATTCGTTTGTAAGCATGGAAACATGTTTGACATATGGTTGACGTGTGTGGAGAACATAAATAAATAATCTTATAATCAAAAGAAAAGTAAAATTTGTAAAGAACAAGTGAAAACAAACAATTGACTGAGTTAATTGTTGAAATACCATGCATAGTCAGTGTTGATTTCTTTATTACATTACACATACAAACATGTGACACATACATAACTGATAATCAAGTATAGTACATATTATAAAATTTTCGCCTAATTGACGCCCTCACGGGTAAATAGTGATGTTTACGAAAAAATGTTTCAAACAAAAGTTATTTAATTTTTGATAAGGAACATTTTTTACATTTAAACTTTTGTTCTATCTCTAACGGTTTACAAGATGAGTCCTACGGACCCAAGACCCAATTGACCTATGATGCTCATTTACGAACTTGACCTCACTTTTTACGTCTTGAGTACGCTGTAAAAATTTTAGCTCGATATCTTTTTTCGTTTTTGAGTTATCGTGCCCACAGACGTACGGACGGACGGACAACAGGAAATGGGCTAATTAGGTGATTTTATGAACACCTATGACAAAATTTTGTTCCTAGCATCATTATTTTTAAGCGTTACAAACTTGGGACTAAACTTAATATACTATGTATATTTCATATATACATGGTATAAAAATACATTTTTTTTCTTAGGGTAAAAGATTTTACTTCAAAATAGAAACATTTTTTGCTCGGACACACGCAGAATTCGTTACCCATTTCAATTTTCCCGCAATTGAGAGTGCGAACAGCTGCAGCCAATCGAAAGCAGGCATATTGCTTGAGGCAATCTAAAACCATGGAAATAGAAATTTTAAAATCTAAAACACACGAAATATTATCGTTCTATTTGAATTTCCCGCAAATGGGAGCCGCAGCCAATCAAAAGTAGGCACATTGCTTCCCCCCTGAGTGATACACACCCCTCGTCTAAAGTAGGACTTTATACTACATCCCTACTATAATTACTAGATCCGTGGCCAATACTCAATAGAACTCTATGGATAGACCAAAGAATATAATAAACATTAGCCTGTCAATTCAATTTCAAATTTTCAAATTGTCAAACTTCTAAGCTAACCATAAAATAAAACCGTGTTTTTTATTCGTAGTTTTTTTTGTATGTAAAATTAAAATGAATACAACTAAAGAAAAGGATAATTCATCAATGGAAAGTAATGAAACAAGCTTATTAGTTGTGGTATTAGATACAAATCCGGCTCAACGAATTATTCAAGAAAATCCACATGTTTTAAGTCAATGTTTAGATGCAGTGATTGCATTTGGTAATTCACATTTAATGCAAAAAGGACAAAATAAATTAGCAATGATAGCTTGTCACACGGCCGCCACCGAATTTCTATATCCTGGAGCAGGTAAACCAATTGATGTACGACAAATTGATGGACAATATGAAGTGTTTACCATGGTTGAACGAACAGTGAAGCAGAATTTAGCCACAATGTTAACAAAACAAAAACCAATTGCTAGTGGTGAATCTTTATTAGCCGGAGCATTATCGATGGCTCTCTGTTATATAG
This sequence comes from Chrysoperla carnea, assembly GCF_905475395.1. Taxonomy (NCBI): domain Eukaryota; kingdom Metazoa; phylum Arthropoda; class Insecta; order Neuroptera; family Chrysopidae; genus Chrysoperla; species Chrysoperla carnea. The sequence goes on along the minus strand of NC_058337.1, from coordinate 119,875,050 downwards.
TTCGGTTTATTCGTAATAAAGTACCAGGTAGTAAGGTAAGTTATTAGCACACTCGCAGGAGAAGTAACTACGAAAACCGGTAAAAATTAAAAAAACCACTGATAAATAATAACGCTTTTAAATGTAATTTTAACTAAACAATGGATCGATTTTAAATTTTTATTGTTTTGCACTAATAGTAGGGGAGCCCAAGAGGGGATTTTTGTAGTTACTCGAGCGCGTCAGATTAAGACATGGGGGGTTCCTTGGACTTTCTTCAGTACCTCCACAAAATATTAGCCCTAAACAAATCCCCTCTTGGGCTTCCTTACTATAAATTTGAAATGACAAATCTTAAAACGTATTGTAAATTTCTTATTTTTGAGAATTATTACTTTTGAAGGAAAGCACGTTAGCTTTTTTGATTTATGCCGACTTTTTGTAAAGTTCGCTGTTGTATGCGGATAAATTGAACTCAAAATGGATAATAATTTATTTCCTCTTTGTAGTTAAATTCTAGAATATTAGTGGTGACCGGTAGCAGTGATTCGGCGTCTCAATACATGAATTATATGAACGTGATATTTACAGCCCAAAAATTGAATATTGTAATCGATGTATGCTCCTTGGATCAACATTTAAGTTTGTTACAACAAGGTTGTGACATTACAAATGGACTTTACTTAAAAGTACCACAGTTACAGGGACTTTTACAATATTTATTGGTAATTTTTGGATTTTTAATAAATTTTCGTTTCTATGTCTTTTTTTTCCATCGCAGCGATTTACCTGGTTTAGTAGTCACATTGTAGTTAAAACGCATATTTCGTTACCGTTTAAGTTCGACGGTGAGTATTGGGATCTGACAAAAGGAGGCATGGCACCTGGTTATCAAAGTAGGAACTAATTTCAAGTTACAGCTTTTAGTGTTGAGCATTGAAATGTTTGGAGTTGATTGCTTTTTGCGAGTTATAATTACTACAATAATAAATAATTGATGGCGTTATCTCAATTTAAGAACACAAAAGGGTAAAGTGTTGTGTGAAAAATTGCCAAAGTCGTTCCAATACGAATACAGATCTGAGTTTTCATAATTTGCCTCAAGCAGGCAAATATTACATGAAAGTTGAAAATTATTTTGGTAATTTTGAGAAAATTGATGTCTTAAAACACTGCGATTAAAAAATATCTTACCAAGTCAAAAAGTGTGCTCATTTCAATAAAAAAAAAAAAAAAAAAAGATTATGTCTTATCAAGTAAATTTATAATGTATTATTGAACTAATATGTTTAAATCTAAAAAGATTACTGTGTTTTGACATCAAGAATACTTGAAGAGATATTTATTTATCTATATCGATTTGATGAGGCTTCTCTTTAAAATTAGTTGTTTGTAAACAGTATGACGTTAAACTGAGCAAATCCTCCTCACTTTCGACTTGATTTTTTCCACATTTAATCACATGATCTGCTTTCAATAGTATTTCACCTTCAGTAAAATTACGATTACTCGGTTTTGTTTGTCCCAGGCAAACCATTGCACAAAGTGTATGTATTGCTATGTTATTTTTAAAATTTGCCACTTTATGTCAGCCATGTTGTTTTAGCCCCGCCCATATGTCAGATCCCAATATAAATGTTGGCCTCTGATTGGTTACCGTGAAACACCTTCAAAGAAAATAATGTTTAATTTTTAACTGAATAGTATATATAAATGGGTAATTAATCGCCGCGATTCTGTATTTGTTTGATTACACTTGAAGATTTTAATGAAAGATTACATTTCATTATCAGTGGGTGTTCCTGCCAGAACCTCCAGTTCGACAAAAATTAGTTTTGCCGCCACCTGTTAAAGTTGATTATAGAGCTGCATGTTTTTGCCATAGAGAACTTATTGACATCGGATACGTTTGTTCGGTTTGTTTATCAAGTAAGTTTCATATTATATGTTGTGTTTAACTTTTCTAAATGACAGTCAATTACTTAAACTGTGTTATATTTAATTAAAAATTACTTAATTTTTTAGTTTTTTGTAAATTCAGTCCAATTTGTACAACATGCCAGTAAGTATATTTCTTTTCACACAGTCTAAAGCTTCGTTCACATATACTAACGTATTAATTTTTTACAGTACTGTGTTTAAAATGCCCGGTCCATTGCCAACAAAACCAAAGAAGAAAAAACTTAAACTATAATAAAACTTCTATTTAATTTGTAAATAAAATTTAAAAACTACATTGTTATTTTATTTCATTTTCTTCGTTATCAGATTGTTCCAATTCGAATATTCCCGATATATTAAGATTATATCTATTTTTCTTGAAATTTGTATCTTCATTGTTCACATAGGTAGCAACTTTGGTACTATTTAAGGAAACAACACCAAATTCTTCCCCTTTTCTATTGAAAAATTGTGCACCGAGTAAAGGTCCATTATAGGTTTGAATTTCAAATTTTAATTCTAACTGAAAATTTAAAATATTTAAATTGAAAATTAAATTTATAGTCCGATTTGTCTAAATAAAGGTGTATTTTTATGCAAATGAAGAGATTAAAACCATTTCTAACTTTCTCCAATTTAATAAGCCTACAAACCGAATGTAGTTTAGAATAGGAGTTTTATAAAGAATATTATTTCAACTTGATGGAGGAAAACTTAGAACGTAGAGAGCTCATTTTTAAACAAATTAATTATTAAACTTACATCGTATTTATACCTTTTCCAAATTTTAACAAAAGTATCTTTAGATGCAGTTAACAGTAACTCATTTAAATGTGAAAAATCCATTGCAGAAATTTCTAATTTATGAGCAACGTAACGTTTGTGAACTTTTGTATCGTATAGATCAAACACACGTATGTCTCCCGTATTGTAACCACAGATTATAGTGTAATACAAGAATATAATTGATGTACATATGGCGGCTTTTGGACTAAAATATAGCTTAGTGATATTAAAAATTTTATAGCCGCGCGCTCACAATTCCCAACAATTTTACCTATCAATAGTTAAATCCCGAAATTTATAAAATATTTCGTGCCGTAACTTCCAAACCAGAATTCGTTTATCCATTCCAGATGATATACAATAATTTCCATTGCTAACCAAATATACAATAGATCCGTTATGAGCAAAATGGCATTTTAAAAACTCAAATTGACCACTTTGGTGGTCAGTCCTAAATATCCATATAGTCCCCATTGATGATCCAACACAAATATAACGTAAATCAACGCAACAAATACCTTGCATATAACCTTATAAAATGTACAAACCATAGCGATTAATGTGGCGAATTTCTCATTGGGGACAATTTTGTACTTCATACATACCTTGCCCATCGCCATGTTCAAGACACTCGTGCCTAAATATTGGCTTTTGAAGATTGTCTTTTCTATAAATTTGTATTCCTATATTCGATAGAATTATTAAATATGATTGGCCGTATAAATTTAACCATTTCACCTGAAATTTCATGAAAAAATTTTACAAGATTTTTTATTGCATAATGAAAAGAAATTTTAGAGCCTGCTTAAGAGGGTAATTATTTTTAACTTTCAAGTCTCGTTGCCCTCTATTTTAGGTTGAAATATCCGGTTTTAAAGCTTTGCTCACTTCCACAGCTTCTTCAAATTGGGCTAGAAGGTTGAAAATTTTAATGTAGGTATATTAAGGAAGGTTCCTTTTGGGTAAACTTCTCAGTCCTACTATTTTTTTAAAGTTAAAATATGTTTTTTTACACTCCGGAAACCTCCCTCCTATTCCCACATTTAATTAGAAATTTTAGGTTGTTTAAATTTCAGTGATAAGTAAAATTTATTTCACTTATCCCCTTTCCAATAGGGATAATTGCAACACTCGCGATAGGGATAGGGATAGTTTTACACAGGTAAAAGTATATTAATTTTTCAATGAAAAAAAGCATTGAGTATATCAGAAAATCCTGGTTGACCAGAAGGCCATAAATTGAATCTCGTTCACCCTTTACAGAAATGTGTTTTACAACGATGTTCATAGATGGCGCAGTGAAATCTCAAAAAATTATTTTCATATTTTTATAAATTATAGCTCATGTGTTATTCTGATGTATGTGTATATTTTTAAAGTTTCATTAAAATTTAGGTATTTTACAAAATTTATTGAGTAGTTTTTGCGTGAAAGCGTAACAAATAAACAAAATCATTTTCAGTTATAATATATAGGGGTAAGGATATAATAAAATAAATATTAAAATTATTCTAGTGAAATATTTAATTTTACTTCTCTTATAATGCCGTATTTCTGTTGTTTTTCAATATACAATTGTTTGTACAGCCCCTGAATAGAATTTTCTTTTAAAGAAATAATATTCACATATTGTCCATGAATAACTGTAAATAATTCAGCCTTTGAAAATTCAGTAGCACACAATAATGATAAATTATTATTTAGTTTCGATGGCATTGAATGTAAATGAATATTTTCGTTACTTGGTTTGTACATTTTGGAACAAAATGTTTACAAAATTTTGTATTTACATTCATAGCTTACTTGCTTTTTATTCATTGGCAAGCACTCTTAGTTTCAATCATACAGGGTGAACTTCACTGAATTTTGTATACTCGACGTTGGGTGCGGAAATCATAGTAGGGACAATAGAAGCAACAACAGCGTTTCCAGTGGATAATTTTGGCGTTAAAGGGGACTGTTATATAATCATTGAATTTTTAATTGATTTCATTAATAACACGGCATGCTTGGGAAAGAAGTCGTCATTAATTACTATGTAAATCAGTTGATGTTCCTTTACGGCTACGGGATAGTACAGCAGTTTTTGGACGCGGAACACCAGTATGAAATTTACTGTGAGGTTTATGCGATAAATAAGGCATGTATACTGGAAATTCAATATCATGCGCCAATTCAGTTGCAATGTTTTGAAATCTTGATTCACGACATTCTTCATGCTTACGCATATGATTCCCAGTGTAGGCGACACATTTTAATTGCCATTCCCCAATTTCTTCATTCCATTGGGCAAATGATTCCAGTTTTTTGTAATATTCTAAAGGAATATGTTCGTTAATAATAATATCAGCTAATTGTAAATCTTTGGTTACACTACGCATGTTTTCTAATGTACCCTCCATTTCACGTTGTTGCTCTTGCTTTAAATCAGCGTATTCGGATTTTGTTGTTGCCAACAAAGCTGCAACGTTATTTAATTCTTTTGTTTTAGCATCAACTGCTTCGGCTAAATTGTTATAACGTTCTTCAATATCAATTCGTTCCATCTCAATATTTTTGATCGATTCTAAAATTTCTTCTTCATTCTTTCGACGTCGTTCTAACTCTTTTGCCGATTCTTCTAACAATTGCTCTTGAATTTGCGCCTTGTCTAACAAATTTTCACCACCAACTAAAATTTTCTCCTCTAATTTCGATAATTTCTCTTTTAATTGCGCTTGCTCACTAATTGTCTTATTCAATTCATCATGATGTGGGTTTTTTTCCAGCGTAAATGTTTTGTTCAGTTTATTAGACACATCATTAAAACTCACGTCTTCACTTCGTGTAGTATCGTTCAAGTGTGATTGTTGATTTTCTAATACTTCTGGTAATGTGTACAACGTTCTTCGTGGTTTAAAATCGTTAACCTCCTCTTCTTCTTCATCTTCTTCAACTTCAATTTCTTCCACAACGATTGGATTACGCATTGACTCTTCTTCTAATTGTCGTTTTAAATCGTTTATTTGTTTTTCGAAAGCTCGAATCAAAGTATCATGAGGTTCTTCATTCGGTTTTGTATGATTCTGAATATTCTTTGCACGATTTGCATATCTTAAAGTGCTGATAGTTTCTTCATAATTCGTGTCAGCAGGTCCAATAGTTGCAATCATCACTGTTTTTGAATTACCCCCTAACGAATCTTGCAACAATCGTGTTAATTTCGAATTTCTATATGGCACATGGGTAGATTTTCCATCAACTAGCGCAGATATCACATTTCCAAGTACTGATAATGATAAATTAATTTTAGCGGATTCCTTTAATCGAATCCCCGCCGCATGAGTTTTATGTTGGCGTTCTGACCCAGCTAAATCGACTAAACTTAATTTGCCTTGTAAGAATCGTGTAGTTCCACCTGGTTCACGTATACTGGACTCTACGGTAATGTTTAATATTGCATGCGATCGAGAACTTTCTTCATTCATGGCTGTTGCAGCCACAATACGATTTTGGGAACCCAATTTTAATATATTATCGATTTCATCAGCATTTTTACATATGTAACCAGTTAAACCGTTTACAAATACCCCAACCTTATTATTTTCACGTACTTCTAAGTTTCCTGTATTAGTAATTAAATCTCGAATCTCTTCATTATAAATTTCAATATATGTCACACAAACTAAAAACTTAAAAATTGGGTCAGCTTTTGCAATGTGCCCAAATATTTGTGCGAACGTATTTGGTATAATTCCACGTGTTTCTGGTGTTGTATTTCCTGTCATTGTATACGTTTTACCTGTACCAGTTTGTCCATATGCTAAAATCGTACCATTATAACCATCAATAACACTATCTACAATATTTCTAGTTGTCTCCGAATATATTTCCATCTGTGTAGCAGTCTCATCGAATGCATAGTCAAAAGTATACGTTTTCGGTGGTTCCAAATTACTGCCTGGTTTTTTCACAGTTAACGATCGATTTAATGTATCCACATTTACTATGTTTATACAATTAAAATTTTGTTCTTTCGTACTTAATGGACGAACTCGAACCACAACTCGAACATTCTCTTCTTGTCCATTAATTTGTTCGGATTCCATAAATATTAATTTTTTTGTTAGTAAAAATCAAATAAAAATTATCTCATTTAGATAATTTTTGAAGAAATTTTGTACAACTTTCAATTATTTTATCATATGACGTCTCTACCCAATTTTTATAAACAGAACTATCTAAAACAGGAACTTTATTTATTTACTTACACGCATGGCTTACTCGTTATTTGTGGAAAAAGTTGAACCTGAGAGGTCTGGGAGTGTCGATGTACAAAGAAGCTACGGTCTGTAACAAGAGTATTTATGAGAAAAAGATCTTGTCATTAAGTGAATGGTCTATTAAGACTATTGCATTGAAGATGTCGGCCAATGTTGTAGGAGTGCAGCGCTGAAAGGAATACAGGTATGCAGAATCATCCCTGGCGGCGCTAGTTGATGTGACGCCATAACGGTTGTTTGGAGAAAGAACCCTTACCACATATACTATGTTCCTGTCCCAGGAATGAATTGCTTCGTAATATTCATCATCACGCTGTACGAAGTACCATTATTAAAGAACTACGCAGACTTGAATAGAGTGTGGATGAAGAGATCATCTGCGTATTGGAGGACTCGTCAATCAGAAGATGTGACATTGAGGCTTTTAAGTACGATGAATTTAAAGCTATGATACTTGATCCAACAGTAACGTTTGAACAGAGCTCATCACAAACTGAAAATGAGGATTAGGAGAAGAGAGCAATCTACGAACCCTATGTCGTGGACAAAGTTGTTAGTTTGCTCTTTGGTACTCGTGGATGGATTCCTACATTCACATAGAATAAATTTGAATTCCCTAACTGAGGTTATCACAAATTTATCATGGTTTCGCATGGTTTCCATTAAATTTTCTTTATGATCTGATCTGGAATAAAACGAACTACTTAACTTTCAAGTCAACATTTTTTTCAGATAAGAAACATAATTTCATTAAAAAATGTACTTTTATTTACAAGTTTATACATCTGTTTTACATACAATGGTTTCTTTTTTTTCAAAATTTTTTCACAGCATTTAAGTGTCAAGAAAATTATATTAATAATAATTATTATCTAATTTTTTTTTAAATTTTAATATATTATTTTATTTACTTATTAATATCATTTAGGATTTATTCTAATTTTTTTGGATTCTGTTTTGTAATTACTTTGTTATTATGATGTAAAACTCATTCATGGAGGAAAATACTTCACACGTTGTGATTTTTCATTATTTTTAATCTCAAATTTTGCATGATGGAAAATTTATTCTGTTCTCTCAACACTAATTAGATCCTACACTTAATAAGACCCACAAATAGAATAATATACAAAAAATAAGATGAATCCCTCTGTGAATGAAGTATAAATTAATTATTATGTTAAAAATTATAAAAATAAGTAAGAATATTTTAAATCATAAGAGCACTTATTAATTAAGTACTACTCTGGAAAATTGTTTTGTAATATCATTAAATATGTAAGAAATAACGAGAAAATTAAAATGAAAATAATATGGCTTTTTTTTTATTAGATAAAAAATTATTTAAATTTTCAGTGAAATAAATAATTAAATAATTTAACAATTACTTCGATGGTCTTTCTAACGAATGAATGTCTATTTGCCACGCTATAAGTGGGAAATCAAGGTTTTTTGTTGTTGCTAGGAAAAACCAAGTAGTCCCCTAATTTTTAATTGATTCCTTTAATATTACGGTATGCTTGAAAAAGAAATCGTATTTAGAAAAAGGGAAAGCCTTGGCGAAGAGAACAAAAGTGGATCCCTCGACCTCTTTAAAAATAGAAATTTTGATACATGATGATCTGCTGGAAATTTTTATTCACAATTTTGAAAATATTAAAAACGACTCACTTAGGCATGAAGAGCAGACTATTAAAACCATTTGAGATAAGAAAGCACTTGGTGGAGAGGCTGGGCATTCTTATACCTTTATCTGCTTAAAATAGCATCTCTTATCCGGAGACGTCTCGCCTCGGGTGACTGTTCTCAAGAAGGGCACAGAGGACTCCTTGGTCTTGGTGCTAGGGACTCATTTGCGGTACCACTCTTATGTTTTATTATTGTTATTAAGAAAGCACTTAAGTAATATAATAAAGGTCAAGAATTCTAAATGATGTCAAAATATAAATACTCCTTTTTCCTTATACATATATACTTTTGAGATATCCATCTCTTTAGTCCATTCCAAAAGATTCTACCATACAACGGATTTCCCGTGTAAAAAGATATCTACGACCTTTTAATAACATTTCATTCTAACAGATATCGTTAATCCAGGACGGTACGTATTTAATTTCACATTATTTTCAAGATATTTCTTTTATATCAAACCGTGATATTATTTTGTCGTTTTAGAAACATATAAAAATATCTCAAACATTGTAGTCAATATTTCCTATCTCGTTGTAACACTGAATAAATATTTTATATATTTTTTTTCGATTTAAATAGCACTCATAACCATATAATTACTTTTCGATAACAATATCAGATGTTCACAAAAAAAAAAAAAATAATAATAATAATAATAATTTAATGTATGCATAACATTTGAAAATCGATTGAAACATTGTTTTTCTATTTAATGTAAAAAATGGCTTATAATCATAGTTAATTTTTTAATATACCGTAGAATTTTTGAAATTATATAACAAATCTAATCTTACTTGAATAGAACTTTCAAAAAATATTTCAAATTTTGTAAAGATAAAATATAGTCTACCACTTGAAGATAACTTTGGTACTTAAAATATTTCTTAGAAGTAGGACACACTTTTAAGCTGGCTGTACACGCATTTAAATTTTTGAGCAGGATAGAAACTTTATATGTGGGTATACCTGCCTTATCGGAGAATCCACAAGCGCTTACCGTTAGACGTTTGTTTTAATTTTGGAGAAGTATTCACTCTTGTACATAAAAAAATGAACGATACAGCCTTCAATTTGATAATTCTCTGACTAAATATTTGACAGTGTGCTGCCGGCTTTAGTATAAGTGAACAAATCTGATATTGTTTAAAATTTATAATACAAAACAGTAACAAAATATATGGTGTTCATTTTTTTGCAACTAATAATTCTAGATAAAAAATAATTCAAGGAACTTAAAATTGATTTTTTTTTTTTTTTGTATACATGGAGCATGCAATATTTCTTAATTTCAAATATATCACATAATATTATTTAAAAAAAGAGAAAAACAAACAATAACAAAATTATAAATGGCTCTTTATTATTATAAAAATGTTTTGGAATTGAGTTTAGGTGTATGACGGCCATTTTGTACAAAAAATGACATCCTCAAATTTAGAATAGTTTTCAAGAAAAATGAACCTTATTACGATTACATTTGAAAGTTTGAGCGACGCTCTTATTATCTAAGCTGCAGAGTGCACTTTTTTTGAACTTAAAATGTCAGAGTTTTCACATGCAGAGTCTTAAGTTTCCGAAAATTTTTGAAAAAAACCAACAATTTCATGTTATTAATTTAATCAGTAAACCTTGAAATCGTCTTCGCCCAATACGCCAAACTCAACCGTTTGAATATTTTGTAATTAAATACGAGATATTACTGACAAGAAGCTGCAGAAAAATCATAAAGTAATAAATTGAAAATTAAGTTGATTTGAAATTTTCCGAGTGTAGGTTAACGAATTCGTCGTTTTATTGACTCAAGAAATTTTACATTCCTAAGGACCATCTTCGTAAAAAATATCTAAATTTGAGATAACACCAAGTTAACAATAGAGCTTTTTTTTTGAAATTAATTTATAAAAATGGTTGAATTATTTTCATAATAAAAAATTAATACTAATTTAATATAAAAAAAAAATTAATAATAATTCCAACTTTTTTATAAGGCACCAATTTTTTACTTTGATAAATTTTTTCAATAATATACTCAAAAAATTTGATATAAAACAGTCTAAAATTTTCTGATAGTTTTGGTACCTTTTCCTCTTAATTTCTCTGCACGGTTGAGTGTAAAAATACTGTCTTTAATAAAAATTAATATATACATTTTTTTTTATTTGTCTACTAGAAAAATAATTTATTATTTTAAAAATCATGGTCTTTTATAGCCTATAAAAAATTTTTGGGTCAGAATCTTTTTCGAGATCGTGTTAAATAAAACAAGCTGAGCAGACAATTGTAAGCTACGTTGATGAAAAAATAATTCTCTTAAATAATTTATCGATCCAGTCGATTTCGCGTGTGACTTCTTTTCGAAATTCAAAGTATTCTCGCCACATAATAAGAGAGTGATCTGAAAAGTTTTAATTCTCAACATGAAGATGGCGACTCGTCAAAAATCTACGACTACTCCCCACAGGTACATTTGGATTGAAATACCCTCTCTTTGGTGCTTGGTCAAGGTTTGAAAGAGATTTAATATTAGTTTGTAATCTTTTTGATTATCTCGAATTTAAAACGAAATATGCATACTCAGTCTAAACTCTTAAATATTATATACAGCCTGGTCAATAATTCTATCTGCTGTATTTCAAATTGGAATTGATTCCTCAAGAACTTCGAAAGTATATTACACTCAAAAGACCATGATATTTAAGTGAAATAATCCAAGCAATTTTTATTTCTTTTTTCTTTTTCCTCAGAATATTGTTTTAATTTGTTTAAATTAATAATAAACATTTGTACATTAAAAAAAAGTAAGAGTTCATATTTCTACTCAATCATTGTCATTGCGGCCATAACTATAATTCCAAATATTAAAGCTAAAAATTGTTTAATGGATTCTTTTGAATTTTCTTCTTTTATTAAATCTGGTAAAACTGTTACTAATGCTATATGTAAAAATCCACCGGCTGTAAATGGTAATATCCAAGATGTTTGACCTTCTGTAAAAAATATTTAAAAAAAAAGGTAATTAATTATTTTAAGTAACTTAATTTGTATTCATTTTAGGGATTTTATTGAAACTTTTAAGTTCCTTAAAATCGAATACATGATTATGTATGTTTAATATTAAATTTGGTAAATAAAAGATTGATTAAAATATCGGAGCTATATCTTAGGCCTGACTACAATAATATTGTTAATCGTGAACTTACCGACAACTCCTCCACTTGAAGCAACAGCAACTAACGCACCAATCATTCCACCACTAGCCGTGCATAATTGTGCTTTGGCGGCTTCCCATCGTGAAAAACCAGACTTTAATAAGATGGCGAAATCACCAATTTCGTGTGGGATTTCATGGACTAGAATTGCAACTGTTGTAAACATACCCAAACGTAACGAAATTAAAAATGATCCGCCAACAGCTAAACCATGTGTAAAGTTATCGATTGAATTTGCCATTAAATTTAAATAGCCAGATACCTATAAAATAAGAAGTTTTTTAAAAAAATTTTGCAAAATAACGTAAAATTTAAGTGACAAATTTTTCGGTTGAACTAGACGATTTAGATTTCGTTATGTTTGTAACACCCCCCTTGTACAAGTTTTACCGCTATGTATGTGTGCCTGTCTGTGGCACCGTAGCTCCTGAACGTTTGCTCTGCTTAGTTTGGAGAGATCTACAACGAAACCTACTTGAAGAGATGAAAAATTGATTGATTGAGAGAAATTTTCATTGGGATCAAACGGCAAAGGTACTATCGATGGTACATAGCATATGAAAATAGAAATGGATTGGACTTTTAAGATGTGCAGCGAGTGATAGAGTGGATTGAAGACAAGGTTTCCAACAACCTGTAAAGGATACGCCACTCATCATCATCACAGAAAATCTACGGAATGGAGCTTATATGCGCGTTCAGATTTATATATATAGAGTCCTCAGTAAAGTAAATAACACCACAAAAATCTCTATTCGGGGCAAATAGGGCGCCAGGACACTTAGGTTCTTATTCAACCCAGTTAGTTAGTGATGTGTTGGATTAACTTACATGTTTAAACTGATGAGGTTTGACTGCACTGACAACGGTGGGTTCATGATATGTAGTTTTTGTGATAAAACCATTATTACTTAATTTTGTGTAACCATTTTGTAAATTTTCTTTGTCGATCTTAATATTATTATTTAAATTTTCCACATTTTCTTTTTTTTCAACAATTTGTTCATTTGTACTGTCGTCTTGATTGTTTATACCAGAAAATAATTTTTCGATAACAATGAATAAAAGCATTCCACATAATAAAATTATTCCACTTGATAAGCCGCCATGTTTTGAATCTGAAACAAATAAAGCAAATTTTTAGTATTTAGACAAACAATTATAGATAATTTTATTGGAAAAAAGAATTTGGGCATCAAGAATATTAATAACATAAAATGACAAAAATCGTTAGAAAATATCCGGTAGGAATTCACGAAACTTTTTTTGACAAACCGTTTTATATGAGGATTTGAAAAAACAAAAGTTTGAAATAAAAAAGGTATTACCAAATTGTAATTTCTCCTCTATAATTGCAATTACTATTATTATGTGAAAGGTTTAGTGCCGCCGGTTTTCAGTAGGCTTAGGCGGAGCCAAAACAAGCTCCTCTAATTCTTTCAAAGCTCTAGAGAAATTGATCACACGAACATGCCATGTTTCGCCGCCTCTGCTATTCAACAGGAATGATGATATTCAAAATTGGCTTAATTGTTAATTGTTTTTCTGGGTGGCCAAATATTAATGACAAATTCAAAATTGAGTATCAAAGAATTTTTTACTCGTATTATTAAGCATAAAAAGTTTATTTTTTTATGTTTTCATAATATCGTAATTAAATTTCCGGATAATTTTTGAAATTCCCTGATATTTTCAGATTGCAATAAATTCTGTTTTTGCTAAGAAAGCAAGCTTATCTTATTATTAAATTTTAGACAAGTATAAACGCATCTGGCCAAGGCGGTTCCGAGGTCAAGTAAAGTCACGAAATAGTCAGTAGTACATTGATTGATGTAGACAATAGCCGCAAGCGTTTCTAACATATTAAGAAATTTTTCTGTATGTTTTATGAATTTAAGAACTTCACGCATTTAAGTAAGTACTTGCGTGTGTTTAGTAGACAGATAAATACACAGACGCCTCTTCTTAATGTGACAATTATGAATTAATTAAATCTTTTTAAAATAATGATTACATTAAAATTAGTTTTGTAAATATTCAGTTGTCATATAACTCGTAGTATGAAGTGTTATGTATTATCACACAAAGGAAGTTCTAACATCAAATTTTAAACTAGTATTCTAAGCAGGATCGGACTTTTGTAACAGAGCTGACTCAACAACAATGGGTAGAAACTTCTTATCTTCTTGTAACCACGAAAAAATTATTCCAGTTATCCAGACTTATGAATGCTAATAGTGAATAAACTGTTCTTTAATATACAACAGAAAATAATAAAATCACTGTAAATGATGGGTTGCCGAGAAGTGTCTCGAACATCATCTATCAATCGTGGGAGCAATTCTGTTGGAGAAGTTTTGGGCTTTAAGCGCGGCGTCTGGCTCCGACCTAATAGCTTCATCTGTTTATAATACATAGATTGTTTTCAAGGACACAGAACTCTTAGCTTTAGGTACTAGGAACTCATTTACGGTATCCCTCTTTTGTATTATTATTATACTATTGGGATTACAAACGACAACTTTTGTAGGGAATATTTCGCGATAAAAGAGGACTTTAGATTATCTGATGCGGAGAACTGACGCGATGTTTTTGGCATAGTTTTTTTGAGCAAACTGAAAGAGGCGGCGAAATCAGATATCAAGAAAAAATGAGCTAAACACTAGAAATTTTTCAAAAGGAAGGTTTAAAGGAGGTTAATGTATTTTCGACTCAAGCTAGTGCAATGGACCTAAGACTTTCGAATCAGAATTGGAGTGCCCGATGAAACTCTTCAGCTTAATTTAAGTAAATCTAGTCAGGGGCGTTATAAACACTGAAGCTCGAAGAGGTCCTTTTATCCTGCTTGTAGAGGGCGATTGTTTATTGTGGCGAAGTGCGAATTATTTATAGGGTGTCTAGAAAAACATTATATTTGAGGGGGGAGGGGTATGTTGCGTGAATTAACAAAAAATTATTATATTCTTTCATTATATACTGTTAAGGTTTCGGTAATGTGTAAAATTAAGAACTAAATGCAGTCCTGTATTAAATGTTTTTACAAACTTCTAAAGAAATGATGTCATTAACTAATGATGTACTACTGCACAGACAGATATATTGTAATGCGATTATGGTTTTATATTTTATAAAAATATGTATTATTTATTACAATTTTAATATAGAACACCTTCTAGAAAATTCTTTTTAAATAAATTTAAAATTTTCACGCTACTCTATTAAATTATTTTATGGAAAAAAAATACGGTTTTATAACCACGAATAAAAATTATTTATGTCAGCAAATTCTTATCGCATGGTAGCAACATGTTTTGCAAATGCGTGTAACAATGATCAGCCATATGGAAAATAATATAAAATTGTTTAATCAAAATGCAATAGGTTGAATAAAATAGGTTTTATAAAGGTTTGTTTTTGCTTTTGTAATACTTTGCTTAGCTCTTTCCGACACACATTGTGGTTATTGAGAAAAAAAATTATATTTATTGCATTTCCTAATTACATTTTTGCTTTTTTGAATGATTTTTATTTTACAGGAAGTTACTATTTTTACACATATTTTTCGTGTTTTCAATTTTGCATTGGGTAGCATAATGTGATTTAAATTAGTATTTTTCAAAAAATCGTATGAAATCATCTGCAGAATTTCTCACAGGGACATTTCAACATTTTTACTATCAAACTAACCGTTATTAGACGGACAATGCCAACTTTAAAAAGAAATACCACCACTTAAAATTCCAAACCTCCGTTGCCCTCACAAATCTCTACAAATTCTACCTTAAACACGAGCTTTATATGCATCAGTAGCATTTCTTAATAAGTTGCGACGTAAAGCGACTCTTCATAAGTAATCTATCATCCACCCATAAGCTCCTATCATTCTAGTAAACAAATAAAGTTTCATTAAAATCGGTGTAGTAGTTTTTCCGTGATGACCGAGCAGACATACAAACAGGCAGCAGTTTAATAACAGTACAGATATAGATTAGATATTGAAGAATAAGGGGTTATCATCTCAGTTCGAGAAATTACCTCAAGCCTTAACTTGTTTTCTCAAAACTAATTTTATTTGTTGAGAACTAAGTTTGGATTTAGGAATTTGTTCAGTTCCCGTCTTCGGGCTCCCTCCTCGGGCTTTTTCCTTAACCTCTGATTACTTATTGATCTTTCCAATTAAAATTTTTGGAAAAACGACAGTCGTTATCAAAGAGAACATTACATTCAATTATAAATCGTCTAATGTCTACTCTTAACTGAAAACAGGACAATTCTGTGTCCTGAAGCTTTTGTATTGGGTGCCACGATGGAGAATCCAAAAAAGGATAGTCTCGTTAAAAACGGGATGTATGGTCATTTTAACCATCCTGTTATAATGGAATTTTTTAAAGCCGATTTATATTTTAACAATTCATGCTTTTAGGAAGGCTAATGCATGACTTGCGGATGGATGTACTATTTATTCAAATTACTCTTCAGAGCTTTAAAAAGATGTTCAAAGATGATTTTAAGATTTTGAAAAGCTCAAAATTTATTTACATTAATTTTCAGCTTTTAAAATAACCTTTCTGGAGTTTTTCCAAACATTACACTGTTAATGTTCTGGCAACATCTGGAATATCAATCTATAAGCTTATCTGAACAAGAATCAATTGACAAAATGGGATCCTCGAATTTTGCACACTCAATTCTATCTATCGCCTGCTCTAATATTAAGTATATAGTCAAGGAAGAAGGAAGTTTTTAAGTTTCATGTGGCAAAGCTACGATAACAATCAGTATCAGGCATTGGAAATGTTAAAACCTACTACGTTTATCAGATGTTCACTCATAGTCATATGGTGTGATAAATCTGCAATTATCTTCACCATTTTATTTCATGATCAATAATACAATAAACATATAAAACATATAAAATAATTTAAATACAAAGCAGCAAACAATTCTATTCAAATTCAATTTAATTTAATTTGGATAAATTTTATATTGAAATTATTTCTCAGATTGAATTATGTGTTTCCATTTATTTTTACAGGATGTCCCAAATCAAAAATTGTAGTGTAATGTTTGGTAACTATTTAAAAGGCATCTATTTTTTGATTATTTGGCTTCGAAAAATCATCTGTTTTATTTTTACCCCCAAACCAAAAAAAAATAGGATGGTATAAGTTTGACCGCTAATGTGTATCTGTCTGTCTCATCGTACCGCCTAAACGGATGAACCGATTTGGATTTTTTTGTTTCGTGTTTCGTATGAAAGGTAATGTAATGGGGATATAAAGTTACTAAAGGTATTAAAAAAATTTTCTTGATAAAGTACCACCAATTACCTTTTGTAGCCATGGCTAATGGATCAATTTCTATAAAAGTTGGAAAAACTTTTGAATTCTTAGATAAGTATAAATAAGAAGTTCATAGCAACATAACTCGATCCAATTTTATTTGCTTGATTGAATCAGAAAAAAGTGGCAATACTTAAGTGGGACACTTTGTACATCTATTTAAATAGATACAAATCACTTATTGGTTACATATAATTTATATACTTACTAAATTTAGCATCGTTGGCCCATGCTTCTGGTAATAAATGTAAGAAAACATCACCAAGTAAACCACCTACGGCAAAACTCAAAAGGACTTTTAGTTGATGACCTCCAGCTGAAAATAAACAAAAAAAGATTTTTAAATTTGAAAGTTATAATTTTTTTAGGAAGCGGATGACATCAAAGTAAGACAGAAACATTTTAGAGGAATTATTTTGAAAAAGATTTAACCTTTAACTAGCATAGTAAGATCGCATTGGGTGAAACTTTAATGTTCGGCAATTAGCGATTTTACTCTGCTTTATATTTTCCCAAGGATCTTAATTCTGCAAGTCTTCAAATTGAATTATGATCCAAAATCAATGTTTCTGCCTCACTTTTGACTGAACAAAATTTAAAAGCGGATTATATACAGACTTTGAAATCTTCCCCAAAGTTCTACTTCTAATATTTAAAATATTGAAAAATTACCTTACGCAACATGAATTTCTATTCGAATTCGTAAAGAAAACCTGTTTTTACTAACGCACAACGTTTACCCTGAAACGTATACATTTTGAAATTTAGTAGAGTACTAATTTTAACGTTTCTTATAAAACTCAAGTTTCTTCCCATTCTCTATCTACTTGCTTCTAAAACCACAATAGTGCTCAAACTAATATTTTTTGGGCATAATTTATCGATTTTTCAACAACTATTAGATAGTCTGAGAAGAAATGAGTTTTTTTTTAAATAATAAGAAGAGGAAAAGGAGCATCTTAAAATGTACTTTTACAGTCGGTAATTCTAATTCTATTAAGTGTATGAAATTTTCGTTTTCGTAAGCATTCGTTGTTAGTGGAAAATTTCGAAAACGTTTCCTTTTTTGAGCACACTCAGAGAGAAAAGATTGCAGATAGTAGCCAAATAGGATATGCTCCTGAGAAGTTTCTACTCAAAGTGAAAAGCGAAAGGTTGAAGTCAATTCACTTAATTTGGGATATTATTTGAATTTGTGACATCTCTTCGATTATGTCTGAAGTTGAGGCTAGGGCATCCACTGACAGTCAAGTCATTATCATTGTGTTTGACAAAATAATCATAATTCCAACTTGCCATGAATAATTTTAAGAAAATTTCCTAACAATTGATTTCCTTTCTATTTAATTTTCGTTAAGTAAACATCCAATCATTCAAATAGGATTGAAAGTTCTGAAAACTAGTTTTTTGAAACAAGAGACATGCTTACTTCAAATTTTTTTTTTTAGCGTGTAAATTCTATTAATATTATAATTACCAAAGTTTCTGAGAATGGACGAATATTTGTTACTGTTTCACGCAAAACCTACTGAACGGATTTCGATAAAAATTGGAACACAGATAGTTTGTAATCTGGATTAACATTTAGCATAATTTTTATCCCGATAATTTGTTCCCGTGAGACAATTATTGCAAAAAATTAGGGTTCTTTACCAAAAAATTAAAACCCATAAATTTAAACAAAAGGGAGTGTTAAGTCCAATGTTAATTTAGCGTAACTTCTTGAAGAATTTATATAATTTTCAGATAATATCTTTTTAAAAATTTATTTGCGACTTCTTAACATTAATTAACGTTTAATTAAGAGCTATTTTTCAAAAGTTAGTGATGTTTTATTTTCTGTAGCGCTCAACAACCTTAATAAAAACAAAAACATTTAGATTGATCTGACACAATGCCCACAGCGAGACAACCTTAAGACAAATGAATCCATTTTAATGAACACTAATTACATTTCAGATATATAAACTTATACGCATAATTGCATCTAACAAATTTTAACATGTCAAATTCCTCGTACGTTCTTCTCTCACAAATGATTTAAAAATACTGTGCTGTGTTTGTGTGTATATTCATTTAAATGAAATAAATTTTATTGTTTATTGTATAACTAACTCTTCATTAATTAATGAGGATCCCCTCTTTCTTCTCCTAAAATTATTTCACCTCCATATCATGTTTTTTGCTATGTTAATTTTAATTCACAACATTTTATTCTTTGTTTAAGGTCACAAGTTCGATACTCTCCTATTTAAAAAAATACTTTGTAAATATTATTTTAAAAAGGTTAATAATCACTGTTTTTAGATAAATAAAGATAAACCATTTACGGAAGTCTATTTATGATTACATTTTGAAAAAGATTTATTATACCATGTATATGAAATATATCAAGTTAGTCCAAATACTAAGTTTAGTCCAAAGTTTCTAACGCTTAGAAATATTGATGCTATGAACAAAATTTTGGTATAGGTGTTCATAAAATCACCTAATTAGTCCATTTCCGGTTGTCTGTCTGTATGTTCGTCTGTCATCACGATTACTCAAAAACGAAAAGAGATATCAAAAAATAAACAACTTTTGTTTGAAACATTTTTTCGTAAACATCACTGTTTAATGTATTATATGGGAATATCAGTTATATATATGTGACATGTATCTATGTGTAATGTGACAGAGTATAACAACACTGTCTATATATGGTATTTCAACAATTGGTTGTCTTTCATTTAGATAATGACCTCATGCGTTAAATGTGAACAGACAGAGTAGGCAGCTGGTTTTCCCGTAGAGAAAAATTCATTTTTCCAGGGAGTGAAAGTTTTATATGAAACTATGTCATTTTTGAAGTTAGAAATATAAAACTTGATATATGAGCTCATGGTTTGAGATAAAAGTTTATTTTACTTTTTTCATAAAAATTCATCCTTTAAGAAGATAACCCTTTGAAAAAATCGAGAAAAACGAAAAAAAATTTTTGTTTGGGAATTTGATGAAACTCGGTGGATGGGGTAATTTTGATCCAAAAAGTATAAAAATCGGGTTAATTTAATGATTGGATGCAGAGTTTCTGAAATATCGAAATATTTGGAACGATTTCAGTCCGTATCTCAAAAACTATTCGAGCAGTCATCAAATGCACCCGATTTTTGCATTTTTTGGGTCAAAATTACCTTATTACCCAAATTACCCTTTGAAAAATCGAGGAAAAACGCACAAAAATTTTTGTTTTGGAATTTGATGAAACTCGGTGGATGGGGTAATTTTGATCCAAAAAGTATGAAAATCAGGTTAATTTAATGATTGGACCTACAGAAAGATACAATGTCAGCGAGTATCATATCAATTCCCCACCAAAAAATTAAAATCCATAAAATTGTGAAAAAAAGGGAGGATAAATGAGGGCTATAACGTGATAGTCTTTGTTTTTAAAGCAGAAAGTGTCCAGCTTTTAATTAAATTAATTTTTAGATAAAATATCGGCCTTTTTGTATCAAATCTATTCAGTAACGGTGATATTAAAATTTAAGAGGCGTATAAGTATGGTTTTTTAGGACAAACTTATTAATAATAATTTTTTATGATAAGAATAACAATCGTTATTTTGATCAAGTACTTATTAATAAATGATAATTCATGACGGGTGCCATTGTTTGTCTTTTTGCAATTAATAATTCATATACAACCTATTAAAATTTTGAAATAAATTATAAAATATTAAATTTAAAAATTAATTCACATCAATTTTCTATGCTATTTAAAAATCGATTATTTAAACGGAACTGTTCTATTAAATGTGGAATCAACTATTGTGAAATGAATCAGAATATATTAAAGTATTTGACAAATATAACAAAAAGTTTGGCTCGTGTCATTCTCTTTAAGAATCAATTTTATTTTGACAGGTTGTAAGAAGATTTACAATGAAACTTGTTTATTCATAAAATCACTTCCTGACAGTACCGACCATGGTAGAATTAGAGTACCGACTGTCTTTTCAAGCGACCAGTTTACTAAAAATAGAATTTATAGTCTTGGTTTTTTGATAAAGATAAATCAATGATCTTGGGTGCCCCAAATAATTTGTTTATACCAAACATAAGCGAAATAAATAATATAAGGTAGCAAATTTTCTAGAATAATCAACCGATTCCAAAGTTCCTCCCTGAAAATACCCTGTTGAATTAAATTTTTACGAATTTGATTAGCTCTAATTGGTTTTAAAAATTACACTTTAAATTATCGAAGATTATAATTAATGAGAGCTCGAATTCACCCAAATATTTCGACTGCTATGTAGGCATCATCATTATGAATTAGCTAATCGTAATTTTTCACCTGAGACTTATGTTAATCGATGTTTTTTGAAGCTTGACTCACAGTAGAAAAATTTGAAATTTTACGCTTGTTGATTTCGGAACAGTCAGGAATCAAATAAATTGATAACTGTAATCAAAAACCAATACAATTGTAATTTCTTGTTTATCTACTGTAAACAGATTATGATTTTTAATAAGAATTTCTTAGTTTTTGGGTTTTTTTTTCAATTTGGCAAATACTTAGCAGTACAGAAAAATAAATTTGCCGTCAAAAAGTAGCCTCTTTTTAACCCCCAAACATAAAAAAGGGGTTTCATGACCTCTATGTGTGTCTGTGTGATTGTATGTTCCTAAACAGAAGAACCGATTTTGATTTGATCGTTTTGTTTGAAAGATAATTTAATGGAGAGTGGTCTTAGCTATGTTTCAAGGGCGAGTTTAGAGTTTCGTACCCGAAACATTGGTCAGAAGTTGCATTTATTAACTTTTCTGATGTTGATAAGAATTTCTTCTTTTTGGATTTTTTTCAATATGGGCAGGACACTAGCAGTATAGAAAAATAAACTTGCCGTTAAAAAAATAGCACCTTTTAAAAAATTGCATATTTTTGAGAAATTTCAAACACCTTGGAGAAACACAGTTCTTAAAATTTTCATTTTCTATTTCCCAACTCTTCTAAAACTCGACGTGAACGAAGAACTTGACATATTGTTTTATATCCTTTTTACCGCTTTTCATTCAGTCAAGAAATCACGGGTATCAATAGCATATTCCACATCTAGGGAGCAAAAGTAAAGAATGTTTCAGATCGCAAGCTCATTGTTGTTCGAGGTGAAGTCGAGGGTGACAAACATGAGATCAGAGACATCCTTCACTTGTCCCCGTAGTGTGTATACTATTTCTCTGCTCGACGGAGGCTGAAAGCCTTGGTTTAGTTCAGCGTGACGAAAGTTGACACTTTCCACCCGGAGATTGGATTTACTCATTGACCGAAAATACGTCAGTTGCAAAGACGTAATGTAATAATTCAGTTGAACTGTATAATTTGAAATACATAGTTGAATGTATCTGGCATAGAAAGTGAATTCTTTCAGCTTGAATGAGACATTGTTAGCTATTATCTATACTCTATATCTATTCAATATTTTAGGCTAACGTCAATATTTTGGACCTCAATTACAAATGAATTCGATAATTTAATTATAAATTAAGTGTTGGCGGATGCTGTTGATTAAACACTAAATCAAAGTGATTAATTATGATTAAAAATTAAGTTTTAAATTTTGAAAATTAAAATAACTAAAATATAAATAAAATGTTCCAATAAAATTAATTCAAATATTTATATTAAATTTTATTAATTAAATAATAATTTTGAAAACTCTCATTTCATTGTTTATATAAATAAATATATAGGTGTTAATTATTAATTGTTTTTAAAAATAATATAATTTTAATGATTTTTTTTATCTGGTGAATTCTGGTTTGAAGAGGGGGTGAAAATATTATAACCATGCAATATTTTGGTGAAAGGAAAAAAACTATCCGTATTTCAAAATGTGTATGTATTTTTTTTTTAGTAATTGTAGTTTTTATTGGGTTTGACTTGCCGAAATTTAGAGGGTATAGTAAAAAAACAAAGTACTCTATGTGTTAGTCCAGATTGTAAACTATCTATCATTTTTTTATATTTTTAATTCATGTTTACCCCGTTATAACATAAATACTGTTTAAAAATACTGTTAATTAAGTGTAAAAAAATATTTAAAATAGAGAATAATTTTGAGATGTTTAAACGCTGTCCTTTTGGCGCTCTCTGTTGATGACTTATTATTATGTGATCTGTCAGTTGGTGACAGTTCAATGTATAATTTACACTTAAAAAAAATGAATTTACACTCGTTATTATTAACTTTTCTAATAAAAGTCGTAGAATAATATAACTCAATTTAATAGCATACAAAATATAAGTCATTAATACCCTACAGTATGTCAACAAATCTGGCAAGCCACATACTATGACGTCACGTCCGTTTTAAAATTACAATTTCCGTTTTAGAAATTTGAATTTCTCTCACTGAATTTGTACTTTTATTAATTAATTTTAAGTAATTAAAAAGATATTAATTACTAAAATAATGATTTGGTTGAAATGTCCAGCCAATATTTGAACCAAATTTAAATTTTATGAATATTCCCAATTCATACTTATGATGACTACATGCTAGTCGAAATAATTATTTGTATATTAAAAAATTATCTAGGATTTTGGGGAAAAAGATTGAAATTTTATACAATGATAATAGCCTTAAAGTTCATTGATCGACAAGAACAGTCCGATATTTCAAGCATGAGTGATGCTTCATGGTACAATATATCTACAATCTCTTATATTGTATGATGAATCATACTTAAGCATCTGCAAACAGTTCTGAACAAACTGTTTTCTGTTCAATTTCATATACAGTAAGATTTTATCTACAAGTAAGGTAAATTTGTTTAAATGAGTAATTATTTTTGGTTACAAAACATAAAAATATAAATAAAAGTATTTTTACGACTTGTAAATAATTTTTGATAATAGATGTATTTATCACATATTTTGTTTTTCAAAACATAGTTCAAGGCTTTTTAAATTTCTTTAGTATTAAAATATTTACAGACATGGACTAAATTTTAACTTTAGATTATTATCAAAACCCATTTAATAATTACAGTATGTACAAAATATAAAATATTTATAGATAATTTTAATGGTTAAAAATGATCTATCGAAAATTTCATGTTTTATGGGATCCATTTCAGCGTGACTGTTGATTTTAAACGAGTTTCTGGATTTATTAAATTTTTATTTTCAAATAAGAGTGTTTCAATATGGCGTCGATGTGGAAGATGACCAAACTTACTTTTTCGTCAAATATATTTTAGAAAATACATTGCCCTCTTTGCACTCTTTCCAAAATTTTAAATCTCTATATTATAAATGTCAAAGAAATGATGTTTGTTTATTTGTTTGTTTCGCTTTCACGTAAAAAACTAATGAATAGATTTGAATGAAACAATAATATAGCTCATACATCAAAATAACACATGAGCTATAAATTATAAAGATATCAAAAAAAAAAATTCAATTTAGTCTGTGACATGTCGCCATCTTTGAGCATTATTTTGAACCATTAATTAAAGATTTTTGTAATACAATTGATGAAATTTACAATTCATGGCCACCTTTTCTGATATATTCAATGAATCAAGACTATTTAAATTACATGATATATTTTACGTGTGTAAAGTAATCCCTACCCCTATTTCGAGTGTTTTGCCTATTTGCAGGGTGTCAAGCCTATTAATGAATATTTTTATTTAATTAAAAGAGAATTCTTTGATAAGTTATATTTGCTCTCTTTTTAAAATTTTGTCAAGGGAAATTATGAACAATTATTAATTCCTCTGACATAGCCCCTGAGTTTCTTACAGTATTCGCTTTGGCACTAAAAACGTTCTATGTGTACTCTTGTTTCCGTAAGATTCTGAGGGCTGAGGGTATAATACTAAAACGAATCAAAATAGTCGATTTTTAGAATTTAAAAATAATTTCTGATAATTTTAATTCGTTATTATTGCGAAATAGCTTAAAAGTAATTCAAGTGTTCATTTTGCGTCTCACTGTAAAAACACTTTTAATTTGGGAAACAATTCATTATTGTGTAAATGAAATTAACTGTTAAATGAATGTATTTAAGGTAAAAGTTATTTAAATTCTTGCATAACTTATTAAAAGTGCGATTAATTCTTTTAAGTAATCGAAACAATTATTTAAGTAATTTTTTGGTTAAATATATTTTTCTTAAAAACCCATTATGAAAAAAAATAATAATAATATTGTTCTTGTACAGTAAAACCTTGATCTAAATGAATGATTTTTTTAATTTAAGAAATAAATAAACCCTGAACTACAGTAAAAATTATTAAGATGCCATTTTTTTTAATTATAAAATTTGACAAAAAACTATTCAACCTAAGAAAGTTAAATATATTTTATCTTTTTCAAGCAGCGCTTTTTGACAAGGATAGAAGATATAAGATATGTCTTTACTTGATTGAAAACAGTCCGAAACAAAAAAAAATCATTTTGTAAATGAAAAGCCCTATTCTATTAAAGTAGTGTATCGTTACCATGGACACGCCTCCAATAAAACTCACACACGGTGCGAATACCAAAATTTTGTTCGTATCATTAAGCGTTACAAACTTGGGACTAAAATTAGTATACTTTGATATATATTTTATATATACAGGGTATAAAAATTATGGAAATCATGCTCTCTCTTATTAACTGCAGTCATTTTGGTGAAGTTTCTTGATAATACAGCTGTGCGTTTACTTAACACGATCTCTCCTCTGACGAATTGAACATAATTCTAATGCACAATAAAAATTAAACCTTGATCTCAATGAATGGTTTTTTTTAAAATTCTTTGTACAAAATAAATTCCGAACTAAATGATAGCGCGTGTATTTCAGTATTTACTTCCGACTTTTTTTTTACGAACAAAAGAAATCAAAAGTAATTTGAACTCTTGTATGAGGTCATACGGTGTGATACTGGCCTTCTTTTTATTTTACGTAAGTTTGTCACATAAATAACAAAAGAACTTCAGTATTGAATTATTTATATTTTTTTTATATTTGTTGTTTTAAAATTGTGGAAACATTTTAAGGACAAATTATTATTATTCATCGATAATTCTATTAATTTAAGGACATACGATTTTGTTAAATATTAATAAACGACTTTTTATTATTAAAAAATTAATAATTTTATCATTTAATAAATCACTTGTGATATAAATTGAAGAGTTTTTTTTAGATCAGAGACGAATCTAAAATATTGGATGCCGTGGGGTTAAAAAAAAGACGTTTTTTTTTTAAAATATGCAGTGATGTTACAGCTAATTAGAATAAAAATAATGTGATCATCAATATTATAAAGCAAGTCCCAAGTTTGATCCAACTCTGAATAATTATAAAAGAATAAGTTAAGGTAGAACGAGCACCAAGGCAATTTTATATTTAGGGTTGAAATTATTTTTATTTTATTTTCAACTTTGATGACAAATTTTCTTATAACTTCATGAATGTAGACGAAAAATTAGAATAAAATTTGTCAATATCTGCCTTGGTTTTCGAAATATCGAAAGCAAAATAATTAAACAAAATTTTCATTTTTCGATATTTTGAAAATTATTCCAGATATCGAAAAATTGTATTCTTACTCTTCGTCTAATATTGATAAGTTATAACATAATTCACAGTCAAAATTGAAAAATATATTTTATTAAATTTGTGTACCCACTACCACCATGCTCATACATCCTTAATTTGTCGCACACAACGGTTTTTTTTTTATGTTTTCAATAACTTAAGATTTTAAGTTTAATTTAAAATGTCTTTTTTTAATTTCCACCGACTAGTTTTGAAGAAATTTATGAAAACATGTCATTCATCTACCGTTTTACCATAAAACCAATATTAAATATGCCTACTTTTGAAGTCATTTATTTATTTAAATAATTGGACAACCCCTTGTCAATTTTCAGAATTGATTTAGACTTAGTCCTTTTTTCTTCGCCTTCTCAGTGTCTAATATTAACAATCATTTCATTTCCCATTCATAGGTGGCACTTGTGTACTAAAATTTAATTCTAATTTCATTTCCGATCCACAAGTGTCGCTCGTGTTCTAAATCAAGAATAACAGAGAAATGTAGAAATAAATACAATTTATTTCTTTCTACATAATCAATTATATATATATTTAAAATTTATATAAATTTTGTTTCAATATAGAGCGAGTGAAGTTTTACTTCTGCCCTGGGTATCACGATTTACCATGATTTTTATCCCTTTGAAAAAATCATAAACAACTTTTTTTCTTATGAATATTATTTTTGGTTTTTCCAATCAACAGTTAATGTTTATGTAGTCTGCCATTTAATTTATTAAAACAATTAATTCTATTATTAATAAAACATTATCATTTTTATTTATTCAATTGATAAATAAATAATATATATAAATATTTCTTTTTATCAAAACACTTGTGAATATGTAATATTTATGTATGTAGGTTTATTATCATATGATTGATTACAACAAAAATTAAAATTAAAACTATTTAAATAAAAAAAATTAGATGTAAATTTTATAATATAAATGTAACAACTATTAAAAAAAACCGGACAAGTGCCAGTCGGACACACTTCAGGGCTCTATAGCATCGAACAAGATATAATATTATGCAGTACTTTTTAATCCCCGAATTAAAAAAAAAGGGGGTGTTATAAATTTGATCGATATGCGTATGTGTCTGTCTGTCTGTGGCATCGTAGAGCCTAAACGGAAGAACCGATTTTAATTTTTTTTGTTTTCGTTTGAAAGGTAATTTAAAGGGAAATGTTCTTAGCTGTTTCAAGTTCAAAAAATTGGCTACGATCTTCAAAATGCTTTAAGGGAAAAGATAAATTAATGGAGTGTTCTTATATAAGTTTCAAGTGCGAGTTTAGGGTTCCGTACTCAAATTTTTCGGGGGTTTTTAAAACTTCTAAAAAATCTATTTATACCTACATATAAAATGCTTTGCTCTGAATGACTAACTGACGAATCAACGCATAGCCTAAACCTAAGGGTATGTTCTTTGTATGATGTAAATATTCGTTTAGGAGGAGTTTTCGAATTTCTGTCGCTAAGTGGGTGAAATAGGGGATGCAATTTTGTATGAAAATTCGTATTTTATAAAATTCTTTCACCTATAGAATGGCTACATTGTAAAAAAATAACATGGGCTGTATTTTATTTAAAACAAAATCGGGATCCGCATCAAAAATTTTAAATTTATAAATTTGTTAACAAAACATAAGACAAATGAGGGGAAAGGAAAGTCAGGGCTATAACGCTGTAATCTTTGTTTTTAAAGTTGAAATTGTTCAGAGAAGCGGGTGGGTATTTGGTAGTAAGTACATAATATAATGCAATCAAATTTTAATTTTCTCAAAATTTAAAATTGAAGGGGAGACAAACATAAGTTTTCGGTGGACAAACCGTTGTCTAACGAATGTTTTATAAAAATTCGCATTTGTGGATGCTGTAATAAATTTTGATTTTCTCAAAAATGACATGTTCATTTTATAAAAATTTGCATTTGGGGGAGCTGGTGTTATAATTTTTAATTGTGTCATTGCTATCAATTAGACTAATTAGAGGGTAGACATACGAAAATTGTGGACAAATGATGGACAAACGAATCCAATCAGCATTTTATAATAATTCGCATTTGGGAGGTGCTATTTTCACGGAGTTTTGAATAAAACGATTTCAGTTAACTGAATAAAAATGAAGTGGCCATAAAATACCTCCAAGGTTAATTCTAGCGTCTCCATGTTTTCCTTCGCAATAATTATTCGCTAAGAATTACGCCCTTTTTGAGATAATAGGAGATGCTCTCGTTTTCCAGAGGTCTGCCAAACCAAAGTGGCAATGAGCAAGAGATATACATGTATGTGCACTCGTTTCCACATTCTCTTTTGCTCAGTGCCACTTTGGTTTGATAGAACTATAACTCAATATTTGTATTCTTTTGTTATTAATCAAAATTTTCCCTGAATTGATTCAAGAAAAAAACTACTTCATAAAAATCCCATCAAATATTATCTCAATGTTTATTAAATGATAAAATAATTCTACACACAAATTGCATTTAAATGCCACCGTTTCTTAGAAATTTGTCATTTAACTTGTTTTTTTATATTTATTGTCCATGAAAAATCGTGATATTTACTGAAATAATATGTTTATAGTAAATACAGTGTGTCTGTTACGGATGCAATTCAAAGAGGGAAAAACAATTTTATGAAATCATACTTCATAAAAAAAATGTATACTGTATAATAAAACAATAAATAATATATTTAGGGTTCCGTACAATAAATGTTGGTATCGAAACTTGAACTATTTAATCTGAATGTAAGAATTAATTGAAATATGTGAAAGAGAAATCAATTGTTAAAATTGAAAATACGAGCGCTATCTGTGTATGGGAAATAGAACTATTGTTAAAATTTAAAACACGAGCGCCACCGGATAAGAGAAATGAATTTATCCCAATGCATATGTTTTATTGTATTTCTGCTGAAGTAGAAAGACAGATTAAGGGCGGAGTGGGGCCGCGCGGTGGGGGGGGGGGGGGGGTTTAAACCAAATGTAAGTATAGTAACATACCAAACTGCCGACGTCACTTTTTTACCAACTTATTCTTTGTGATATTATTTTCAGTGGCGTGTAGAAAGCCGTTTCTCTTCAAAAAAGATATTTTCTTTCAGAATGTAATAGTTTTCATTTTTTTCTTTTATTAACACAATTTTCTCGAATTTTGAATAAAGAAAAACTTTAATTCGTCTCGGAGGCCACATTGTATAATTACAAATTTGATTTTTTATAACATTTAAAAGACTTTCATGTTAATCATAATTCAAAAATACTTTCACTTCGAATAAAACGATGATGATCTTACATATATTGTTTTGTTAACCCTCGATTAATATCGTGAGAATGCGGGATATCAGTTTTTATTAGCAACATTCCATTTAAGAATAATAATTGCAGCTTCACTAAGAGTAGGATGTAAGATGTAACATGGTTCGGCAGTGAATTAATGTATGTCATTCCGAGATTGCAAGGCAAAAGAGGGTCTACGCTAAATAAAAAAAAAAAAAAAAAAAAATAGATGACCCAAAAGAAGTAAAATGCCTCAATATACAATGAGGTTGTAGATTGGGTGGAACAAAAAAAAAGATTACATCGAACTTCTAATGAAGTCGAGTAAAGAAAGGTTAACCATAGATTTTAAATAAAAATAAGGTGGAAAAGAATTAATATAACCGCGGATCAAAGATAAAATTTAACAAAAAAGAAGTTTCAGCGGTTGTTTCCTGGACTTCACATGTTGTAACTTCTTGGCGTGGTACACGCTAAGAAATTGAACTAAACTTGAGATATGGAGAATATAAAGTAAATTAAACATCTCAGAACCCATGAACATACAAAGATAAGAGGGAGCAAACAGCTATCCCCATATGTAGTTAGTGAATTATGTGCATAGCGCCTTGGGAGTTGTTGTATTTAAGAAATTCTGTTCCCTTCTTGGCCAAAAGTAGAGTACTCCCTTGCCAAAATCAACAAGCTTACGATTAACATTGATGAAACTAGGTCGCGCTAGCTTTTAATGAAATAAAAGATTTCACAAGTATGCTCCAGTGTCAAAATCAACAAGCTTAAGATTAATACCGATGAAGCGAAGTCGTGCGAGCTTTTAATGAACTAAAAAGTAACACAAGTATGCTCCTTTGCCAAAATCAACAAGCATAGGAAAACCATCGATAAAGCGAGGTCGCGCGAGCTTTTAATGAAATAAAACATTGCTCAAGTATGTGTAACTGGCCGATAAAATTAGAATAAATAATTCATTCAAGTGTTTCAATATCTATTTACATTGGATGAATGCAACAGATTTTTTTCTAATCAAATGAAAAAAAAAAAACAAACATAAGAATTAAACAATTGAAAATTTATCTTATATTATAGATGAGTGACAAATACGTGATATGTTTAATCGATGTACATATTTATCGATATACGTGATATGTTTTATCGATGAATTTCATTCTACGTGATCATCTTAGAGTAAAAATGATAAACTTTTAATTTTTTTTTATTTGCATGATTTAAATCAGAAAGTAATTTAAGTTAGTTATTGAATTATTTATTAATTAAAATTATGAGTGCAATTAAGCACGTGTAGATAAATTTTTTTTGATTAATAATAATATTTTACAATTGGGATTTAACATTTACGTGATTACGTTGAGATAAGGATTGTTTTTTTGCTTTGTAACGTTGGGAAATCCTATTCAACATTTTTTCAAATGGAATTAGGCGCCTATAGTTGATCACCACGATAAAATACAGTTCAGAAACTAAAACACCGACGACTAAAAAATCACGTTCTAAAATGTATGAAATGTCGGGGATCTCTAAAATGAAAAGTTTTCAATTTCAGATGATAATATTTTTTTGTATCATACTTTTTAGGACGTGATTTTGTAATCGTCGGGGTTTTAGCATTTGAATTTTATTTTAAGTTATTTTGGGAATATAACTTTTGAAATGAAAAAAATGAACCCCCTTCTTTTGAACACGATATTAATAAATTTGTATACCGTGTATATATGAAATATACCAAGGTATATTAAGTTTGGTACCAAGTTTGTAACGCTTAATAATTTTGATGCTACCAACAAAATTTTGGTATAGATGTACATAAAATCATGTAATTACTCCATTTTCGGTTGTCTGTCCGTTCGTCTATGGACACGATAACTCAAAAACGAAAAGAGATATCTAGCTGAAATTTTTATTGCTTGCTTGCGGCGTAAAAAGTGAGATCGAGTTCGTAAAAGAACAACATTGGTCAAGGTCTTGGGTCCGTAGAACTCATCTTGTAAACCGTTAGAGCTGTAAAAAACAAAATTTGAGGAATGCATTTTTATTCTCTGTTAAAAAAATAACATGAATTAAACGTATTTTGTATGTCGATGGTTTAACAACCAAGGACGTACACAAATTTCATGAACACACAAAATATTGATTATAGGAATTTTAAACGAAACGATTAAAAATTATACGTCAATGAGTTACAACGTATAATTATCAATAAAATTATGGAATATAAAATCTAAAACTTCCTGTTTTGGAAAATAAATAATACCTGCTCTTTAATAACCGCTTACGTCCCAACCTGCACAAAATAAAAAACTAAAATACATTAATTATTTTTCTCGTAAAAATAATTGAATATTACGCCTCAATTAAAAGGTCTATTACTATTATAATCTTGAAAGTTTGTGGGCAAAAACTACTGGGCGGATTTTGATGAAATTTCACAGTATTATAGCTTACACACCAAAATAGTATATGAGTTATAATATATCATAACGGTGGCCGAAAATAGAACAATATAACTACATTTTCTTTTAACGAGCTCCGTGGTCGAAGGACGTTTTATTTTCCAAGGGTTAGAAATAAAATTGGAGTTTAGGGGCAGGCTAAACGAGGGCAAGAGTACTGAAGTATAGCATGTGATGGAAATGACTTTAAAGTTGACATTGTCTATAATGAGAGCCCTATAGAGGAGTAAGTGAGAACAAGGTAGATGCAAGTTATAACGCGGTAGTATTTTCCAGCGAAGCAGGCGGATAACTGTCAGTTATTGATAAATTTTAGTTGGGCACAATTATTAAGAATTGCCTTGAAACAAATTTTTGTCATTTTGAGCAAATTTTCAGGCTGGGTGTAAGGTTTTTTTTTAATAGGGAGAAATAAATAAATTATTTATTTTGTGTATTATTGCACTATGACTTGACAGAAAAAATACGAAGCTTGTTGACATAAAACAGCACAATGATAATTGAGGCCAGTAAAGGATTAATTACAGAGATAGTTCGCTATATTCTTTGAAAATTCACTACTGGAATTGCCAACAGAGTGAGAACCACCTCTCAAAGTAGATTGACAAGGATAGTAAATATCAGGGCCTGGTTATAATACGCATCACTTAATATACAACGTAATATCCTGGCGCGTATTTTAAATAAGATTATACCCTTTGAAAATACACTACATTTTAAAATATATGATCATACGATCATATGATCATATGATTAATGAAAAATTTTGTTAGTAATAGAATAAATATTGCAAATAAAACAATATTTTCCCATTTTTAAAATAGAATTAACGCAAAATTATCTAACAATATAACTTGTTTGAACGTTACAACAAAATAAAATTTTATTTACTTTAAGCAAATGTCAATTTGAAATATAAACACATCATTGAAACAGCTAATTCCGGTTATACGATCATGCCTCCTTAGATCATATATTTTAAACAGGCCTCCAACTATTTTCATCTTTGTTAATCTACTCTCATCTTTGTTAATCTACTCTGTGACGCCAAAATACATATACTTGGTATACACTGGGCTCATCCATTTAAAATATATGATCTAAGGCTATATTGCATTTCGAATTTGTTTTTTTTTTTTTAAATTGCATTCTCATTGTAAAATGACGTGTCAGTGTGTATATCGTTTTATTTTAAAAGTTTACAAAAACATTACTTTTTTTTAATTGAGCCATTCATACATGACTATTTGTAAAAGCTGGAAGTTATAAATTCAAAATATCAAGGATAAATATATCAAAATAATGAATGAATCATAGAAATTATTATTTTCTACTTTTTAGTAAAATAAAATTTTGTTCTGTCAAAAGTATTTTTAATGAAAAACTAAAAACTATGGGAAAATCAAGGTCTTGCTTTTACTATAAAAATGGACATTATTCGTATTATTCTCAGCAAACCCTTTCATTTGATACTCATATCAAAGATTATAAAATATAAAAAGTCCGCCATTTTGGGTTTAGAATGACGTCACTTAACTAACCATGTATTGTCATCCAAACGAAACGGGAATTCAAAATTTCAGCTCAATCGAATGTGCCACAAGGAACAGACTATGATCCGAGTATTTCTACCAACGGCCATAGAGGTTTAAAAGATACACATTTGTTGCGAATGCACTGTCTTACATACTTAATTAAATCATAGTCATTAGAATTACAAAAATAAATATATCAGAATCGTTATGACAAAATTTTCCCCGTAAGTAAACTAGTGTCGAAAGATGAATCTGATTTTGTCTAGAATTTATAATAATGGAATGTATTAACAGTTATGTCGAATAATCTTTCAAGATATAAGTACTAAAAATACTTGTTTAACAAGTGAAAACAAACAATTGACTGAATTATATGTTAAAATACCATGTAAAGACAGTGTTGATTACTCTGTCATATTACACATACATTAATGTCACACATATATAACTCTCACAGGTAAACAGTGATGTTAACGAAAAAATGTTTCAAACAAAAGTTTGAAACATTTTTTTTATTTTTTTATAAGGAACATATATTATATTTAAACTTTTGTACTATCTCTAACGGTTTACAAGATGGGTACTACGGACCCAAGACCCAATTGACCTATGTAGCTATTTAGGTGATTTTATGAACGCCTATACCAAAATTTTGTTCATAGTATTAATATTTTTAAGCGTTACAAACTTGGGACTAAATTAGTATGCCTTGGTATATTTCATATACATGGTATAACAAGGATCTATAGGCAGAATAAAAAATAATCTATTTATGACAAACAATTTTATAAAAGTTAAATATTCTCTTGTATTTATACTGTAGTTTAAGTTTTTATATTGGCGGTCTAGTTTATTCAAAGAATCATACGTCTATGATCGAATGTAATAATATAACGAACAAACATGGCCGCACATTCTGCACAATCCATTGTGCATGATGATGATAATATGACGCACGCTTGTTGAATGTCGCCATCATAGTTATATTTTTAAGCTCTATGGTCGCCATTTTTATCTCTTAAAATCATATAATAACAACAAAATACTGTGTATCTATTCTGAAACTAATTCCCAGAAAAAATAATAATTAGTAGATGTCATCAACAGATTTTTACTACATTTTAATGATAGGAGTTGTGTATTGTAAAAGAAAGCAATAACTCATGAATATGAAATAAATATTCATATTTATAAGAAAAAAACTAATAAATATTAATTACATTTACAGGATGTCCTACTTAATTTGGCTACATATTTTGGAAAATTTAGGTTTACGAAAAAAAGTTATTCTTTATAAAAATCTCTGCTTTCATAAATATTTCGACATCGAATGTACTAAGTGTCCACAAATTGAAAAAGTTCGATAGCGATTGGACATTTGAAAATATTCGATCATTCGTCCCCACTTTCACACCCTCCCCGCATATATTTTTGCGTCGGGGTTGCAGTTTTGTAATGTACACGTCATGCTCTTTTATTTGATACCCCACTTGGGTATATTTGAAAATATTCGATTGTTCATCCCCATTGCTGTGTTGGGCTAGCGAGAGGCGAATTACTACAGGAGAAAGGGGAGAATATATCCACATTCTAACTTCAGAATCGTGGTCAGCAACCTCAAAAACCCCCGAGTATACTTTTTTAGTCCCTTTTGTTGAATATTTACAGAATATTGCAATTTTGAACCAGCGGGATGAATTACCCCAGGAGGTGTAGAGTAAATCAAAATTCTGACTTCGGAATAGTGATAATCAACCCCGAAAACCACCTTGTGTACGTTTCTGGCCCATTTTGTTGAATATTAACAAACTTTCTAGCGACAAAAAGTTAGATTTTGATATATGGACCTTCCTGAACATTTTTAAAAAATTGTCCCGATAGGTTGAGGTACATAAAAATTCTTCATTTTACACTTATTTCGTCTAAAATGACTCGTCTATTTATATCATCAGAATGTCTTCAGTTATGGATAGAAGTGTCCAGTATTACATAGAAGTCATGCGACTATTTGAGCGCGGAATTTTTTTTCTATTCGATAAAAATATTTCAATTTATATAGCCCCACATAGAAACAATCAATTGCATCGATTTTATCCATAAATAGAACATACTAATATTTATATTGAATTTACTTTAATGTAATACCAATATTTAAAATAAATTTTTGAACTACAATACTAAATATACTACAGTCAAATTAAGATTTAACAAAAAAAAAATGCTGTTACCTTGAAACTAGCACAGTTGTTTCATTATTTGCAAGTTTACAATGTTTTTGTAGAAACAAATTCCACTACCCAAAAGCTGTGACAAACACTTTTTTTTAGATAGAAAATAAAAAAAACAATTAGTTGGAAATTAGCATCAGAATTCATCGAGATATGCTACTTTTAAATTAAGTTTTCAAAAATAATTTTAATAGTCATCAAAAAGCAAAGTAAAGCCGCCAAAAAGTAATGCTTATCACGGCTTTGAGATTGTAAAAATTTAATATACTATATTAAACAGCAATAGTACACATGCTTAGTAATAGTATACAAACATAGTCAAATAAAGTATAAGCTTTAACTCTAATGTACAAACGCGAAATATTCTCGTGATCAAACTTTTGTATTATCGTATTCAAGTCTGTATGATAATAGCCATCTCTCTTCAACTACTTATATTCTAAATATAATTGTTTCTGTTCAACAATAAAATTAAATAACTTTGAGTAATTACTTATATCTCAAACTTGCGGTCAATAATTATGGTTTTTTTAAACTCAGGGTAAATACATGAATGTTCAGTTAGTTTTTTGAAAATACCTTAAATCTAGTTTTTATCTAGAATTAAAAAACTTGTTAGGGCAGTCTATCGATTTCAAATTTTATGATAATTGCATTATTTATTATATTCCTAATAAGTACAAAAAATTTAGAATTTTCTGTAGATAAGCCCATAGCGAGACAACAGCCTTAATTTTATAGCGGGAGCAAATTATTCTTTATTACGCTGATAATTTAATTATTTTTACTGTATCAATAATGTTAAATATGTTTTATGCATTTGTATAAACATTTTTAATAATATTCATACAAAATTTCTTATAAAATTATTAATTATCAGTTCAACTGAACTAACTAACAACATTAAATATTTCAAGGTCATCCAAACATTTAACTTTTATTGTGACGTAGAAAGGTATATTGACATACAAGCAAGCAATTACACTGCGTAAAATTAACAAAATTAAATGCCAATTTATTTTATGAAATTTGTAATTTTGAAACGAAATTGTTACATATTGATCTATTTTGACTTATTCATCTATTGGAATGAACAAATATGGCGAAATATGATGACGTAGGCAAAAAAATACATAGTTAGAAAATCTGAAGAGGCTTAAACACTCTTTTAGGAGGTGTTTACATTATTAATGAAATTTGGCCAAGTTATTTGCCCTTTTTAATTGATGAAATAAAGTTAAGGCTGGTAAAGACCACCATGTTATACCTTCACCTTATTCTCCCTTTCTCGGACTCATCCCACTTCCAACACTCAAAATAGGGATACAGATTGTTTTATACAGGTAAAATATATGCACAGTTTTCCACTTTTTTTTTATTAAATGTAAAATAGTCATTATTTATTGAGTATATCAGAACAGACGGCCATAAATTGTATTTTTACAGAAATATTTAATTTATGGTTCAAAATGGTGCTCACAGATGGCGCAGTGAAATGTCAGACTACATTCAATTGATTTATTTTTAATTTTTAAATATTTCTTTATAAATTATAACAATCAAAACCATTCAGTTGTTTTTGTTATTTTTATTAAATATTCAACAAAAATACTAAATCTCAACCAAAATGACAATTGAATATTTATTTTTAAATATGGCGATACACATTATGACGTATTAAAATTAAAATCAACCATGCGCTGTTGGTAGTTAAAAAACTGTCTAATCTTAGTTTAACACTCAGTGGAGTGATTTTATTAATTTATTAATTAAGAGCATTTAATATTTAAAACAAATAAAATTTATTATCATGTAATACATTGTTTGAGCAAATTTTTCAATAATCAAAATAAAACGATTAATTGATAAGATTAATATTACAAAACTCATAACGCGAATGATCTCAATTTTATGATCTAATATAATTAAATTTTCCATTGTTAAACAGTACCTAACCGAAGTAAATTTTTAATAAATGAAATCTTTTTGTACTAAACCGATTAAATTTTTCAGAAAAATTGGCAACTGGACAAAAAAAAAACATAATAACAACAGACAATCGGTACTCTATATTCATGTTGAACTTTTCAAAATAAAAACAAAAGAATGTCATGTGGTTATTACTACTTTGCGTTTCATAGAATTTTAATCAATTGATAATTATTTTGAAACGTATTTTAATATAAAATAGCGTTTTAAATTTCAAAACAACTTTTTTCAATCATAACCTGAATTAAACATTTTCTTATCA
Source organism: Chrysoperla carnea (assembly GCF_905475395.1). Lineage (NCBI taxonomy): Eukaryota > Metazoa > Arthropoda > Insecta > Neuroptera > Chrysopidae > Chrysoperla > Chrysoperla carnea. The sequence continues at coordinate 119,836,486 of NC_058337.1, read as the reverse complement.
AAGAAATGCATTTTATTTCCGGTAGCCGGATTTTTTATAATATTATTTTTATCACTACTGTTTTTTTTTTTATATTTTCAAAATTACATAACAGGTTTTAAAAAATACAAAATTAGGTTAGAAGTTTTTTTTATGCTGAAGACTTACCACCATTTTTCATGTTAATGCCATCATCAATGGAAATAATTAAAAGCGGGAAAACACCACTAAGGCCAATTAATGTGGAACCCAATGCCGCAAATATCCATGGATTATAATCAATACCCATGGTTAAATTTGCGACAAGATGTTGGACCATATCATTGTAAACAAATGCAATATTATTTTCGTCAACCATTACGGTACAATTAATATCAGCGAGTCCAAATTGATTTAAGCACGCACTCATTATTAATTGAAAACTATCTTTAAAATTGATTAAAATTTTTTGATAATATTGTTTTTTTTATATAAAAATATTTTTAATTCAAGTTTTTATTTTGAAAGTTTGTTTGTTTTTTTTAGAGAGAAAGAACTGACTAATCTACCCTGAGATTGAGCCAGACTTAGTAACTGTTTACAATTTGCACAAAGTCTTTTATATAATTCAAAGTTGATGAATTTTATTGATAACGGAGAGACATTTTGATACACTTTTTATAAACATTCATAACAACGTCTGTAATCATAATAATTAACTCGTTTTGTGCTGATACAAACCGAAGCATGCACATTGGTCATTTGACGTTTTAACAGCTATTACGTAGTTATCAGTTGTTTCTTGTTAATCAATACTCTGCCATCTATCATACCACGTTTGTAACTAAAATTCAAAACAAATGAAGATATCGTTTTTGAATTATCTAGAAATTAATTTTTTCTTATTTTATTTTATTCCTAGGGAAAAATATTATTAGAAAATTTTAGTTTATGACTCTTTCTGCATACCTAAATTTTATTTTAAAATTATGTTTATTTTATAATTAGAAGGAATCGTAAAAAAACTTGTTGTAACTATTATTCAAAACAAAAACGCTTAGACACCATTTAATTTTCTTTGGCTTATGATATTAGTATAAAAATTTATTTTTCTAATTTCATATTGTTAGGGATAATTATTATTTAAAAATTTTATATTATGACGGTTTTTGCTTAATAAAAGAGAATTAATAAAGAAAAGTCCAAGATAGCAAAAATTTTATGTAATTAGTTTCAGATATGGGTAAAAATTCAACAAATTTAATTTCGTAATTGACTAGAATTGATTTTGAAAGAAATATGCATTAATCTTATATGTTTATTTTAAGTGTTAGAAACACGCTAAATCAATCATTACAAACTTATAATAAAATTTAAACATAAACATATTTATATATAGAAATTAATAACTTTCTTATTTCATTATGTACACTGTACAGCTATCGTATGAAAAAGGTTTTCTACTAAAATAATTATCGATTGAAAAACTTTTGTAATCATTAAAAAGAACATTTAGCTTTATATTTTAAAAATTATGAAAAAAATAATTAATTTTGTTCGAAAGGTTAATGCAAAGCTGAAAAAACTGGCAAACCCGTGCTAACACGATCCCATTAGAGGAATCTAATATGGGATCGTGAAGTCATTTCAATCACACATATAAATTGGAAAATTGATAGTTTTCCCGGATTGATGCTGATTTTTATTTTCAATCTGCACTATAAAACAGAATATTTTAATAAAATTGAGAAATTTTTTAAAATCGGTAAACTCACAAAATTTAACAAACAATTGTCGGGGCCAAAACTTTTTTTTACTACGTCCAGGAAGATTAAGTTCCCTATTTTGCAAATTCCCGAACCTCCAATAACTTTAAAGAGTAGTTTATCCCATTGTTACCAAATATAATTTTAGAAATTCCGCGAAAAATTTTTTTTCTATACGAATTAATATATAATTTAAACGGGAACACCCTATATAAAATTAATAGAAAACCGATATAGTGATGGATAAATCGACTTCTTTAATATTGTAATAGCTTCCAGAGTTTCATTACCAAACGAATTTATAATATTTTCTTATAAAACAGAAATATTTATTTTTAGTTTCTATACTCAATACGATTTGTTGTAAACTGTTAAAATATAATTCCCATATGCTATATGAGCGGGCGGTTACTTACGAACAGGATAAACTCTGTTTTCACTAAAAAATTAATAATAATCAAATATTGAAAATAGATCAATATATTTTTTATTAAAATTTAGTGTTTAGCTATTTTACGACATTTATTAATGTAATTTCGATTAAACAATAAATTTGAATCAATTAAATTACATATTTTAAATATAACAGATTTGTTTATATTTAAAATAATTTTATTATTTTAAATATAATTTTTGTGTGTGAAAGTATTCGTTTAAAAAGTTTGGTGAAAAAATATGGCGTTATGGAATCAGTTTAATCCTACTATTTTACAACATCAAACGTCTCAAGATTATTCGACTAAAAGTCATCATTCGAGCCATCATCATCATCATAAACATTCGACGAAACGAAAAAGACATCCAGTTGCGGTATATTTGATTAATTTTTTATATGCCTTTAAAAATAAATTTCAAAGACATTGAAGCAAAAAAACTTGCAAGATTGTTGTAAATTAAAGAAGTTAAAGTCTTTCGATTATGATGAATTAGGAACAAAATATGGGATGAGGGCTTCGTACAAAAGAAGAATTTTCTCAGTTATAAGGATAAAGTAGTTTTTAAAACATTGGTAATAATATAAACTGTTCAACTGTTGGATCTATAATCAGCGTGATCTCAATAATCAATTTTCAAAATTCTTTGATGATTCCCGATTTTCCAATATAAATGATCATACTTTTTCATGTTTTTTTAAAAATACACAGATTAATTTGAAGTTGAACGTTGTTAGTTTTATCAATAAACTTGATTTTTTTTTTGTTGCACAAATATTATTGTGCTCAGACTTATTATTTTTTGAGCAAATAGTTAGTTACCTCCTTAAAAATAAATTTTTGTCTTGATTTCTTAGAGTAATCGAGACCCAGAAATCACGAAAATTTTCTTCATTTTACTTTTATACTAAATTCTCTAAGAAATTGACTGAAATCGATTCGCGAGATGGATCATCGTACAGGTATTTGGCCGTTATTTTAAAAACATTCCTTCATGAAATTACCCTGATTTTCGGGTTAAAATTACCTTATGTATTGGGTTTATCAAAATCGGAATTAGCAAATTTTTCTAATTTTCTCTGCTTTGAAAAAAATCAAATGATTTTTTGGTTCAGAATTCGGAAAATAAAGTAATATTGAGTCAAAAAAAATCAAAAATTGTTCTCTTTTGACCATTGGTGGAATATTTACCATGGTGTTTCCGAAATCATGTAATAAGCCCTATATTTTGAAGGGATTTTTGGTGATATCTCGAAAGCTTTTCATCTAGTCGTCTAATAAATTGGATTATGTATTATTATATTATTAAATACTTTTTAGATTTCAATAAATATTCATATTCCATGACAATTTTCCTGCTTTAAGAAAAGGTATGCTTCTAGTTTTTTAAAAGAAGCTTTTAAAAAAAAATTTATCACAAAAAATTGATGAAAAATAAAAACAGGCTTAAAATATTGAAATTCATTTATTTAAAAAAAAAATTATTTGTATACATAATCTGCGCACGATTACGATTTCCTGGGCGCAACATGGCAGTGGACTATGGTCGAAAGTTTCAATAGTTCATTGAAAATGTAGGGCCATTATAATCTAACGAAACTCAACCTCTATGTGGTTTACTAGATTGGGTCACGGCGCCCAGGAAATCGTAATCTCACCCATAAACTGTGCTTTTCAATGTTTTTTTTATTCACTAACATCTTCGTCATCACTAAAATATTTACTTGGTTTAATTTTCTTCCGTTTTCTCGTCTCCTTCTCGTCAGAGTCATATTGACCAGTTGCTACTTTATATCTGTATGCTTCAATTTCCTTCTTTTCAGCCTGAAAAAGTTAATTTAATGGAAATTTAAAGAAAAAAAAGAATTTTTTGAATTCTTACTTCTAGAGCAATCGCAGCACTTAGTGTTTCTAAATCTTCACTAGGCTCATCTTCAGCTCGCCGCTTAGAATGTTTTGAATGTCTTCTACGACGCCGTTCTTCTTCTGACGATGAAGAACTATCATAGTACGAGAGGTCACGGTCACGTCTCGAAGGACTATCTCTATCTTTTCTACGTTTTCGTATCTTCTTTGGTGGTGGTTCTCTTTCACCTAACGCATTTTTTGGGCATCTATAACTTAAATGGCCAGTTTCACCGCATTCATAGCAAGCAGTTTTATCTGAGTAGGTTCGTTTTCGTATATATTCTGTACTACGACCATTATCTGTTGCAATGCTACTTTTCAGCCTGCGCCCGAACATCTATGGAAAAAAATTATAAATTTTTTATTAGCTCTTTGATTTAGGATAAACTGTGGAAATGAAAATGGATATGCAATTCATTTTATTCGTAAACTGCAGCTTTCTAGCTGCAATTTATGAGAGACAAAAACTTAAAGCCACTACTACATGTTCTCATGCCACAAAATGTAAAATATTTGTGGATACTAGGTATAATTTACCGCCTCACTCGAAATCGGAATTTTTGGAGTTCCGATCAAGAATGGGACGTGTCCATATACACCTGAAAATTGGAACACATGGTAATAATTGTTAAGTCCAATAATGGGAAATATCACTTAAAAAAGAATATCTTATGAAAAAGAAATTGTGGGAGTAAAAATATTATGATTAAAATTTGAGTAATGTAGAATGCTACAAAAGTTTTAAATTAATTCTGAATTCATAAGTACCTCTCGATGATTTAGTCTCTTTGCGCAATAGGAAGCATCTTCTCGGTTCATAAACAGCACGAACGCAACTCCCTTACTTCTACGTGTTCGCTTATCCTTCATAATCGTTACCCTAATATTTTTATCGTAAACATTAGTAATAGACACTCAGTATAAAATAGAAGAAAAAAAAACTTACTTAACAATTTTCCCATATTTTTCTAACACTTTATGAATATCATTATTGGTTAAACTGTATGGTAAATTTGAGATGTACACAGTACTTCTACTAGGTGCTAGGCCCCCGCTCATGATTTTCGTCCTTTTGCACTGAAATATTTCCTATTTTTTGGTTATATTTTTGTTTTGACAGCTTTGAAATTCCAACATTTATCGCGCGTGCGCACTGACCATTTATATAGGTCAAGTAAAAATTGATTTAAATTTATTTTTTAGAAAATATATTTTATTTTAAAGTGAAAAATAATTATCTTAAGAAATATTTGCCATGAAAATTACCACACTTAATTATCGTTATTTACCATAACAAAAATTCTTTTCATTTTTCATTTTTTATTATTTAATATTTCTTTATCAAACATGGAGAAAATACCCGTTGAAAAAATAAACGGAAGTAGTATAGCTGCCATAACATAAACCCGCTAAATCTAATTTTATTTTAGAATTAAAATTTTCTTCAAATACAATTAATCATTTTATTTTAATGAGTTAAATTATTATTTTATTATAAATTTGGCAAATAATCAAATAAGTTTTTATCTGAATTCATCAATCAGTACAGAAAAGCTATCAATTAATTTTGAACAGGAATTCCTTGTCAATTAAAATAATAATGTACAAAAATATAATTATGTTGTTCGATATTAATAACGTCCAATAACACGACAGCGTGGAATACTTCTTTGGATCTAAAAGACCAATTATTTACGCGAAAGTGAAATTCTCTTTTAAAACACCTAAGGTTTTCCATTTTCTAGATTATTCATTACAAACATGCTCAACAAAAATGTTTTTCTTGCTTTCTTGAACCAAATAATTTTCTTCCTCCTAAAAATGGTTCTAGTCGGTTTGATTGAATCATAACTTTCTTTATATAATTTACAGACCAATTTGCTGCAAAATTGCAAATCTGTTAATATAGACAAAAAGTTTAATCGCGTGTGAATAAATCGGTCACATACAATAAATAACCACGGCACTTTTACAAAGAAAAAGGATAAATTTCTGTTCTCAATAATCTCAATAAACATGAAACGAGTAGATTGATTTGAAATAAAAAATGTGATACATATTGCCTATATTATTTGAGAAGTGGCATGCATAGCTTTTATGAATTAGATACATTTACAATATAAAGCTTAAAATGATCACTGAATTATTTTGAAGAAATAAATAATGTATCTAGATATCTTCGTAAGTTTTTGCGTGGTATTTGTAAAAGTACGAAATAGACGACCAATTTCACGTGAAACTAACACATACGCTTCCGTGTGACTGGTAATAATTAAAAAATGAGCTTTATTTATATACGAAATCGTCACACTAAAACTGATTAGTAGATGTTCGTTAATACAATTGTCGAATAAAAAAACCAGTTTTTTTTGAAACTATTTAAGTTTCAAGCAAATTTTTTTTGAATTAATTTAATTTTAATATAAATGCAATTCCATTAACTTCTAAATCATTGAAAAATCAATGACTTTAAATCAAGTTTAATATTTCGTAACAAAAATTTTTCACATATTGCCAAAAAAAATTTTGCAAGAGAAAATCCATAAAAAATTCAAAATCTTTGCCAATATACTTCGTCTAGTATCTCTGACTTTGATATATTGCAAATAAATACTATGTGTGCAAAGTTTTAAGTGTTACAAACTGTTGGTTCAAAAAACAAAAAAAATGTGCCGTAAAAATCAGGTTGTTCTGTGAAGGTAAATAAGTTTTTTGGTCTAAAAGTAGATAAATGGAATATTAGTGAACATTTTTGTTTTGAAAGAAATTCATTTTATTGAAAGGTCTTAAAAAGTTGAAAATAACAAATTAATTTTCCAAAAACACGATACAGAGGAGTGGAATTTTTAAAATTTAGGTAATTTTGGAGAAAGTTACCACCAAAACCAATTTTGGTTTCCTCCAAAATATCTAAATTTAGTGAGTGAGAATATAGTGAGTGTCAAATTAAAATTATTGGAAAATAAAAGTTAATTAAACTTGTTGCATAAATAAAATTCCGTAAATTAACATAATTATTTATTAAAATTTGTTAGGAAGTAGTATTAAATTTTCAATATAAACTATATACATAATCCATAGACTTATATGTCCATCCATACAATTACATTAATAAAGTAGTGTATTATGTTTCTATGGTAACTGCCTGAAATAAAACTCATGCACAAGGCGAATAATTTTTTTAGGACATTATTATTTTTAATTTCTGATTTTTAGAGCCCTTCAATAAAAAGTATCTTTTTTACTTCAATTTTATTTTGTACTTTTTAGTTACAAATGAAACTACCTCCATAGACTCAACCCTCCGACACCGTTCTCGACCCCAATCGTCCCTGATTGTCATCGCAAACACTGTGTTATTTATAATTGTCGTGACGTGATGTCGTGAAATTGCATGTGGCAGTGCGTTTCGCGTTCAAAAGTAAACATGTTTTTTATTGTAACTAATTAATTTTATTTGTGATTAATTCAATTCGCGAGTGACTATTATTGAACGTATCACAAATCGAAGATTGTTTTAGCCCGGCTACCTACTGATGAGCTGAACGCTATTTTTAAGTAACTGTGATAATTAATTAATTAAATTAATTAAGATATCATCATTAATTAGTGTCTTACACGATAGTGTTACGCATAATATTTTTGGCTAAATTTTGTATCCAAAAAATTTTTATTGATTTTTTTTAGATAATTTTTTGTATTATTTATTATCCAAGTATGATTAACTGCTAGAATAAAGAATTGAAATTTCTCTTTGGAAATTTGAAGTTATTGTTTTAAAAATTTTAAATAATGTGGAATTTAAGTGTAGAATCAGCACAATCTGCAATTATTCGTGATGAATTGAACAGTAGTTTTCGACGAGGCAAAAAATCGGTTTGTATTTTAAGTTTATTTTAAATAGATTTAATTCGTTCATTTATTAAAAAGTACAAGTAAAATGTTCTTACAAATATTAAAGTACCAACTACAATACAGGGGGTGGCATAAGGGGATTTTCCCTCAAGTCCTTCTTAAACATTAATCTATGATGTAATAGTTTATATGTTTTTTAATCTGAATTTTTCCGATTTTGCTAATTCACGTGTTCACAATTATACCTTAAATTTTTTCGAAACTTCCAATACAAAGTAAAATAATAGACTCATTAAACATGAAAATCGCTTTGATTTGATGATTTCATAATTTGTTTTCCAAATACTAGTTTCAATCGTTTGCGATGATGTCAAATTGAAATTGCATAACACAAATTTTTTTAGCCTGTTGCTTCAACAAAGTTTTGTTCGTTACTGACAAGATGGCGGCGCGAGCGATTGCGGACCGATACCGTAGCGGTTACACCGAATAAGTTCAAATGTAGGCCTTATTACTTCCCTCGGGTACTTATTTACCTCGAGTACAGGTAATTATTTACCTCGGGTACGTTATGTCATTTAGAAGGCTTTAGTTTACTGGCCTAGACAAAGAAAAGAACTAGAGATAATATTAAAGTTTATTTTCCAGAGAAATTTTTTAAACTGGGTTCACTACTGGGTCGGAGAACACGTTCAATGAAAATATAAGATTATAATAATTGCTTCTATCAACCAAAAAAAACAGCAAGTTATACTTGCTAAATCTGTGTCTCGTACCATAAGTTGTTGTTGATTAGTGTGCTATTAAAATTTTTAATATTGGCGACTAAAGTATAGATATTCTAATAATATATAGATGATTCAAAATTACTCTACCAAGAAACAAAAATTTCTGTGAATTTTGGGGAGAAACTAGTGATTCGATTCGTGATTCGAGAGGATAATTATCTGGTCATTTACCGTTAAGTGAATTTGGTTAATTAACTGGTAAAATACATTTCAGAATGATAATTAATCGAGCATTGTTATACCTGAGAGTATTTTTTTTTAAAGTGAATTTTTTAAAATAATTTACAAGTGATTATTGAGATTACTTATTCAATTCTTTTTTGAATAATAAAACTAGACTGAGGTCGCGTTATGCTTAATAGCTCCGATAATACGTTGTAGATATGTTAGATGGTATTAAAAACTTATTTGGTTAATTATCTGGTAATTTACCAACAGATTGGTAAATTAAGTAAAATTTTAGAAAGAGTAAAATCCGTACGCATCCGTAGTAGAAATGCACTTTTACAAATATGTTGAAGTATTTTTGAAAATTTGGTATATTTAAATTGTGTGTAACAATGGATTCTAATTTAGTTACATGAACCTTGTATGCCTTTTGTCAGAATTTTGTGAGCGTTCTTTTTTATGATAAGGGCGCGAAGGTCGAAGCATTTTAAATACAATTTTGAAATATTCAGTCAAATACTAACTTATCACTAATAAAAATAATTTCTCTAAAAAAAAGAAAAAGAAAAAAGGAAATATTTTTATAAAAATATTTAAATAGAATTCCTGAAGGATACAATTCAGGCATAGAAGGAAAGAGCCTTTCCCCAATTTTTTTTCAGATTTTAGAATTTGCAAATCATTTTATATCGTTTTACTTTTAATGAATAAAATTTAAAAAAGGGTGGGTTCATTATCAACAAAAAGTCATGACCGATAAAATAATAGCACAAATGAAATTCACGCGAGTTAAACTCGCAATTTGAGCTAATTTTTAAACACAAAATATTCACAAATTTCGAAAATGTTTCATATATAGACACACTTAAAACACAAAATAATAAAAACATTTATTTATTTTAGATATAATTTTAACAATTATTTTAGTAAAAATATTTATGTTATGTTCTCAATTATTTCAAAGAAGATGCTACTATGTAGCCGTAGCGGTGGTCTTTCAGTGACGAATCTAAAGTTATTTTTGATTATTTAGCTATTTCACATATATCTCCCTACCCCATCTGAAAAATCTATTTTTTGTATCAGACATTTAGCTACACTTGTATAACACTATCATATTCATTTTACCGAAAAAATTATTTTTTTAAAATTATTTATTTAAAAAGAAATATTGATTAATTATTGAAAATGGATGGTGATATCTGGAGTCAGATGGCCGTTGAGGCCTCTCAAGTGTATTTAACAGACGGTACAACAGCTCGAAGTCCTTTTGCAGGAACGGTATTATGGACCTTATTAAACCTTTATTAAATTTTTGTGAAAAAAATTAGTAATTATTAATTAATTAGTAATTTGTGCAATGTGATTCTTGAATTGAAAAAAAAAAATGTGCTAAAAAGTGCCAAGTTTGTGCTATAAGGAGGCACAAATAAATTAAAAATTTTTTTAAATGTATTTTAATGTGACATAGTCTAAGAGCCGACAGGATTAATGGATGTGCGATCTTATCTGTAGTCAACGTCCGTATAAAACCGAAGTTGAACCTAAGCTTAAAAATTGAAGTAAAGTTGATCTATAAAAAATATAAAAATGAGTCCAGTCCCGTCAGGGCTGGATTTAAGACGGGGCCAGTGGGGCTGGGCCCGACAAGACCTTTACCATCCGAGGGTCTCCACCAATTCGAAAATAAATCAGAAAATTTTCTTACTTTTTTTGTCGATTAACTTTTAAATCGGACAGAAATAAAACTTTTAAACCGAAAGTTTCCATGGCGTGGTCGTTGTCATGGGATTTTTTTGTCATTTAAAATTTTCCGCGCGTTGTTAATCACTTGTTTGAAATTCGAAATCGCGCAGAGTTTATGTAACAGAAATGGAAAACGATTGTTAATGAGTAAAATTCTAAGGATACATGTTTGAACTGTATCACACATATTGCTCAACTTGAGTTTACTTATACCTAACAAATTTAAAACGGATCTCCAGAAAATGTTGGTCCCAGCTGACCTTCGAATTTTAAGTCCGACCCTGTGTCTCTTCAACCATTTCACCCGTTACTGTCAATCCTCTACTGTCTTCCACTAAGACCGTTTAAATGTTCTGCAAAGAAACACGGGTCGATGCTAGATTCTAGAAATAGGGATTTTAGTTAGGGGTGCTAATACCAAAGATGCGCTTTTAATTTTACTCCAACTTTGCAAAGAAACATTGAAGCTTAGTAGAAAAGATATTGGTTCAACTTTTGCAAACAACTTTTAAAGCCCATAATCAAATTTTCTTTACTGCACAAACCATTCAAAAAACTATTTCAATTTGAAAATTACCCTTTAAACTCACAAATTTAAATTTTCTTTAATTTTTCATAAATTTAACGCTTTGAATTTTTTGTGCATTTCAGACCATCGAAAAATTACCCGACAAAGTCTTATTAAACATCTTCAGTTATTTATCACATCGGGAAATATGTCAAATGGCCAAAGTATGCCGTAAATGGCGTCTAATTGCATACGATACACGTTTATGGCAGAATGTCTCATTACGTCCAGAAATATCCGGTTTACATGTTGGATCACTGGAATCTTTGTTAGCATTGATAAGTGTACGTTTTGGACCCTCGTTACGTTACATTGAACTCCCGATTGAATTAATTACGCACAACGTATTGCATGAACTTGCAAGTAAATGTCCAAATTTAACGCATATGTTATTGGATTTTTCCACTGCTATGCAGTTACACGACTTCAGTGAAATGCAAGCTTTTCCGGCAAGATTGAAATATTTGTGTATATGTTTGTCGGAAGTCATCTTTATGGAAGGTTTTATGCGAAAAATTTATAATTTTATTAATGGACTGGAAATTTTACATTTGATTGGAACATATGAGAAAATTGAAGAAGAAGAAGAGGAAATTTATGAGGTTATCAACGTGCATAAGTTAAAATCGGCAACACCGAATTTACGTGTTATTAACTTGTATGGTATTAATTTTGTGGATGACAGTCACATCGATGCGTTTAGTTCAAATTGTATTCAGGTAAGACTTCCTTTATCAGAAGTTTTTTATACAGAGTGGTCCAAGTGATCTAAATTACCAAAGTTTTGTAATTTTGTCGAAAATCATATCCCGCTTGGATCAGGCATTCGATGAAATAATGCCTGTCCAAATTTAATTTGCTTATCACCTTATTGATAAATTCAGTGTCCTCCTCCACTTTCTTGTGATCACTGATACCATAAGGTGCTAGCCTTGCGTATCCCATCGTTGACCGATTCCGCGTTTAACACCTTTTATTGTGCTAAATTTGCTGGAATAGTGAAACCAATTTTGATTGTCTCGTATACACCGCAGGTTAAAACGGAGTGCTACTAAACGTATGAACTGATTTTGATTTCTGTTTTGTTTGGAAGATAATTTGATCGAAAATGTTTCAAGAAAATCTGCTTATTCGTTAGAGTATCATCACCTTTTTTCTAGTTGTTATCGGATACGGAACCTTGGACTCACAATTTGAAACATATAACTGAGAACACTCAGAAAAAAAAATAAAAATCGGTTCATCCGTTTACGAACTACGATACCACAGACAAACAGACAGATTTGTTAAACTTTATAATACCCTTCTTTTCAGTTAGGGGTTAAAAAGAGCTATAAACGACTCCAACCCTTGCTAACTCAAGTTAGACCGTAACGAAACCCAACGCAAACTGTTGATTTTTGTTAATAGATGTTGAGTTAGCGGGGGTGAGAGTGGTTTTTGATCACCCATTTGCAATCTGACGGGAAAGTACGTTGAAATATACCTACATTGTTAAATTTTCAATTTTAGCTGGAATGTTTAGCAGTAAATTATTGTGCAAAAGTAACTGGTTCTACAATGAAAACATTATTCCAAAGAAGTCGAAGATTACGATGTTTATTAATGAATGGAACAAGTAAGAAAACATAAGTTTCTTTAAATTTTGCAGAATATATTAATTCGAAAACAATTTATCTTCGTAGATTTGAAAAGTGAATATGTAATGGAAGTTGAATGGGAAAAATCATCCGTTCAAGAATTGGATATCACAGCCACCGATGTATCCACGGAGTGTTTAATTGATATGTTAACTCGAATACCAAATTTAAGATTTTTGAGTGCTGGTCAATTGAATGGAATGAACGATTCTGTTTTGAAAGCGTGGATTGAAAGTGGCACAGCTAAAAATTTAGTAAGTTTAAAAAAAATTATATGCATCGTCCGGGAATCGAACCCGGGCCGCCCGCGTGGCAGGCGAGCATTCTACCACTGAACCAACGATGCTCTTGTTGTTGTTCTAAATATTCAAATATAAGTACTTAACACGATAATTCAATTTTAGGTGTCTCTAGACTTGGATAGTTCAGACAATTTAACAGACGAAGCATTATATAAATTTTTATCGCGATATGGACATCAATTGTGGGGTCTAAGTTTAGCTGGAATGTCACATATTACGGATCAATTGTGGCAAGGAATTTTACCAATTCTTACAAATGCCAAGTATGTATGATGTTCCCAGACGTAAAATAAATGTACCATTTATTACAGGATGCTTAGGCATAAGGGACTTTGACACTGATTATTAAAATAAATACAAATATTTCCACCATGAAAATTAGTTTGCCGTATAAAATGATTGTAGACAATAGAACTTTTTCACATTTTTTTTTCTTTTTTTTTTAAATGAAAGTAAATGTCTTGATAAATGGGATAATTTTTTTCCCCGATTTTTTTGAAGCCATATGACCGAGAAAACAGACAATGAAAATCATTAAAATTCAAATTGGCGAAAACGATCCGGAAACACACGATGTTACACAAAGGTTGGTTTGACGTCATTTAAACTTGAAAATAATGATATATTAATACGACTGTTGACAGTGTTTTATTGTCATTGCTTGTCGGATTGACATCACAGATCACGTGTGCGATGGAGAAAAAAAAAATCGTTTTAAAATATTTCAAATATTGTGACTTTTTAACAATTTTTTTCATAGTGTTTTTATTGTTAAAAATGCGTAATTTTTGAGTTACAGGCTCTACTCGACCTATATTTTCAAAAAAATAATCAAAAAGCATTTCTGTTTTTCATGAATAAAGTCTATTAGTTAAATTATTAATACAATAAAGTTAAAGTAAAAACCTTCTGCATTTAGGTACCATCCTGTAATAATTTACTTTTACCTTATTTACGATTTCCTTTACGGCAAGGACCCCTTTGCAGCTACGTTTAAGATCATTATACATCTAATAATTGAATTATTTTCCAGAATATTAATTATGGGAACACAAGAACGTTTAGGTGTAAATATTTTAGTGGATCAATTGATGGATGGAATTTCAAATAATTGTGTAAATTTGGAACGTATTGAGTTACGATGGGATCCAGATAATTTACGTTTCTCTGATAAAAGTCAAAAAGCCATTGATTTTATTCGTGTTAAATGTTTGAAATTACGATGCCTAGTTTTAAGGTAAAAATTCTTTTCCTCTAAATTCATTTCTCCTACAATGATTTCGTTCGGAAACGGGAAGTTAACATACCTGCAATAATTTTTTTTACTAATTTTTTAGTGATGGTCGTTATTATGAAGTAGTGAAAGCAAATTTTGAACGTGCTGACAGAATGACAGTGGTGCGAACAATTACAAACTGTCGAGTCTCTTGCTACTACTTATTATCCAATTACAAAGAATTAATATTCAATTAAATAATTGGAATTTTGGAAAAATAAAGAATTACAAAACCTAAGAAATTAAACTTTTATTTTGGCATAATTATTACTATTTTTTTTTTTACAATTCATATTATTACATTTTGTTTTTTTTCCCTAAAATTTACCGCATTCCAAGAGAACTTATTACAAAATATGTCGACCACTTTTTTAAACAATTTATTTGGCCATAATTGCGCCTATATTAGGCGTTTTTATACACAACATCTTATACATATAATTAATATTGTAAACATTGAACAGTTTGTGTCTTTGTTTTAAAATCACAACAAAAAAAACCAAGTGATATTAAAACAGAGAACAAACTGAATTAACTTTAAATATTACATACCCTTTTCAGTTTGTTTTTTTTTACTATATACAGTCAGAAATCAAAACATAATTCCATAATTTTTTAAATTACGGACTAGAAAATTGTTCATATAACCAAGGTGCAAAGATGATATGAAAAAATTTTTTAAAGTCTCTTTTATTCGGATGGGATTTGGGATGTTTCCAAATTTTCTACAAATACCCGTATTATTTTCTACCTTTTTTTTCAAATTCTGCACCTTGGTATCAAATACAGAAATGTGTCTAAATTTTAACCCTTCAGAACGGTCATGAAGGAAGATTTTATCATCCTTATTTTAACACGTTTTTTTTCTTCAATATTTTAAATGGAATTTCTTACTTTTCAGTATTTTTTTAAATCAAAATATAAAGCAAAAAATATATTTATTAACTTCAGTAAAGTCGGTAAACAAAAGCCGCCATTCGGATGGCTTCTTTATACTTCGGCTATTTCCGTAGATTCCAAAATCAAATACTTTAATCACAGAGTTTTGAAAAATAACAATAATTCATTAATTTCTTTTAACTTAAAAATCAATCCAATCGTTTTTTTATCTTCTACTCACACATTCATTGATACAATTTATCATTCTTTGTTAACAAATATAAAAATTACTAGAACTACTAGAACTATAATCTGACATTACTTTATCAAGTTTGAAATGTTGCGCTTACTCAAGTTTAAAATTTCACTCTTGGCGCTTCAGCAATAAAGTGAGATTTTCTCTCATCACAAAAGTAAGGATTGTGGTACGAAAGACAACCCGCCTGAAGGGTTAAAACAAAATAAGCGAATTTGAATAAAATAAACATTCCTAAATAAAATTGTTTAGACTCTGAAAAAATTTAAATAAAAAATAAAAATTATTCAATAAATAGTTACTTTATCACATAAGAGATGTCATTGAACCAATAGAACTTTTTTTTTATAAGATACAAGCGAATTTTAACAGTTTTCATTTAAAGAGTAGGGAATAACGATTATATTTTTCCAACCAAATTGTTTCGACTTTTCGAACATCTCCAGTTTTGTGGAAAATACTATCAACAGAACTCCAAATAAATTTAGAGGCGTCATGTTAAAACCGCACGAATCTTAATAAAAAAACTTACCATTCTTTTGAGACAAATTAAAATCTAATTAATTATTTTATAATATATATACACACTAATTAATTAATATTACTACTCAACACCGATTTTGTGACTATGGCGACGAGGGTGTATAAATTCTCATGTTATATAACAATTTGAAATATCGTATGTAATAATTATTTTTATCCCGCTTTGTCTTCTTCCATTAGATAAAGTATCATAAATTTTCTTAAATATGGACACTAATTTGTTAATCCTTGTTGTTAATGCTGCTTGGAAGTTCGCAAAGCTGTACGAAAATGGGTAAAAGCAAGTAAAATACCTTGCCTTAGTTAAATTAGCAGCATACTTGTTTAAAGTCACTAAAATTACAATAAAATATTTACTATAAAGTTTCGAAACCTTTTAGAGAATCTACATAAATTTGAAGAAACTATTTCATTTTACGAAAAACTAACCAAATAATTTTTAATTTTTCTACATGGGGTGGCGATCAAACTGAGTCTCAAGAAATTTTTACATTTATTATAAACGATCAAGTCGTGAGGGTTCAATCTCGGAAAATATTTGTATCATTTTCTTGGCTGAGAATAAAATTCATTGATATTTTTAATAATATTTCAAGTCTCAAAATTATGATGAACGAAAAAAACTAGATTTTCTAATTAAAATTAAAGGTGATGAAATTTCGAGACTCTTTAACATTTCCAAAACTTCCTAGCATATCCCAGTTTTTACGCCGATCTCCACCTGACTACACAATTTTTTTTAAACTAACATTTTTTCTTATTAAAATGAAAATTTTATTTATTTATCCCAATTATTTGTACCCAAAAAACGTCATAATCTCACAAAAAAGGCTATTTTGAGTAGGAAGTTATTTCAATATATATACAAACTAATCAATTAATTTAGGATAATCATCTTGTATCGATTAAAGGAATATTTTCGTCATTATAATCGATTACAAATTCATTTAATAGAGGATCTAGAACTGGTTCTTCATGAAAATCATCTTCCAAGTCCGCCACATCTCCATTAGCTGCTTCATCCCCATCACCCCCTTCACCAGGCTGATGTTGTTGATCATCTTTATTTAACTCATTATTATCAACTTTATACAAAATTTCGTGACATAAAGGACATCGATCTTGCACATACAACCATTTACGCAAACACACGCCATGAAAATAATGTTTACACTTCGTAACTTTTGCATTCTTCATTTCTTGATAACATATCGCACATACATCATTCAATTTCACCAATTGTTCTAAATTTGCTTCAGGTAAACTATTAATTTTATTCACCGCTGTACGTCGTTTCATAAACACAGACCATCCCGCTTTGGCTTCGCACCAAATATTGAAGTATGCATGAATACACATCATAATTGCACGAATCGCTCCACCCGATTCAAACGTAATAATCCATGCTCCATTAAACAGTAAAAATATTCCAAACATAAATTGTACGGTATTGCCAAAAGCTCGTATATAATATACGTAGTCATCGAGCTTTTCCCAAAACGTGACACGATAGGCATCGATTAGAAACAGAGAGTAGATCATTAACGAAACGCATACTTTCACAATAACTTCGATACTAAATGCAGTGACGGAAAATAACCATGTAGACATTTTTAAATGTCCCCATAAATAGAATAATAAAATTAGTGGATAAACTATCAAAAATACACAAACTCCCAATGCTCGAAGATGTTTATGCAGTGCTGGATTATGCGATGCACTTAGACTCATTAATAATGGATTCACTAAATTATGGATAAAATGTAATAGGGCCGTAAACATTAAACAACAATTACGGCATAAGCGTATAAATCTTTTTTCTGGATCTAAACTAGTTAATCCTGTTTGTAATGCAAGTATATAAAATAAAATAGCGGCAACAGTTCCAACACTTTTGTCATCTTCATCTTCAGTGAGTAAAATCCATTGGAAGAAACATCCAAAGTAGTGACAAATAAATGATACAACGCTTGCCATACCAAGTACAGCTGTTAGAGTCTCACATCCAGAAACCATAACATTTTTTAATAGCTCCAAAATTGCTTGCATATCCATTAATTTATACGTGGAATCAGCAGCAAATTTGTACATGGCAAAGGAAAAACAATTTTCCAAGGCTCGTAAAAACCAGAATGTTCGCAAAACACATGGTACATTTAAGCGTAACCATTCTGTTTCAACTAACGCCGAAAGACCATAATTTGTGATAAATGTCCGAGCATGTTGATATCCACCATATAATGTTTGAAAAATACTAAACACCGAATACCATATTATAAATTTTACAATTGCCAAAGGTAATAGGGCTGCAAAAACGGGAGTATGATACAAAACCATTTCTGGTAATGGTAAAACACTTAATAAGGATGGAGCCATAAATGATATGGGTAATAGTTTTTGGATAATATTATATCTGGGACCGATATAGATATAAGAGAAAAATGTTCCTAATAAATATTGGATAATACAATTTTGGATAATGGTTGAAGCGTAACCAGCTGGTTCCATTAGTTGTTCAAAATTTAACGATAGTAAATCTTCAAGTAAACTTGTTTTTGATACGTCCATTGTTTCTAATATACTAATTACTATTTTTACGGTGCTTACATTCGCCCAATACGATATAAATATTAGGCCCACTGATGCTAGGTACATGTATACAATCATGAGGTGTTTTGTTGTTAGCGTAAACACGCATAATGCAGCCATACATGCTGAAAATAAAAAATAATGTCTTTTAAGTGAGTCTCATGGTAGTTTTTTTTTTTCATACACGCCTTAATTTTAAGCATTCTTGAATAATTAAAGGAATACGGTTTCTAGGTTTTTTTATTGCTTAAGAACTACAAGCTAGTGGGGTTTAATTTATTTAAAGTTTTAGTCCATTTACGACATTCTAATGAAAAAATGATACAGATAATTTTTTCAATTTTATAACTGTTTGAATTTTTTAATTATACTTAATTACAAACAATCATTAAGAGACGGGGATTCGGGGAACGATTATGAAATACCGCAGCATCCTTAAAAATTTCTAAGGCCGATCCAAAGTTTTTCCAAACAGCGTAATAAAAGTATGCGAAATACAAATAATAATTACATATGACAATTACAAATATTACAAAAAAAGGGAAAAATTGGTATTTATTTCGTCGAATAATTGAGAAAGGGTAAGCTTTTCATTCTCTAATATGAATTCAATTTCCCTGAATAGGGAATATTCATGAAATTTAAATTTGGTTCAAATATTTTTCTTTCATAACTTTAATGACTGGTCATTTCAACTAAACCATTATTTTAGTAATTAATATCTATTTAATTACTCAAAATTAATTAATAAAAGTACAAATTCAGTGAGGGCATTTAAAAATTTCTAAAACGGAAATTCAAATTTTTATACGGACGTGACATCATAGTACGGGCTTGTCAAATTTGTTGACATACTGTATGATATTAATTACTTACATTTTATATGGTATTTCATTAAATTATACTATTCTACGACTTTTTATTAGAAAACTTAATAATAACGAGAGTGAATTCTGTGTTGTAAATTCATTTTTTTAAAATGTAAATTATACATTGAACTGTCACCAATTGACAGATTACGTACTTATACGTCATTAACAGAGAGCGCCAAAAAACTACGTTTAAATATCTCAAAATTATACTATATTTTAAATATTTTTTTACACTTAAATACAGCATTTTTAAGCAGTATTTATATTTTTTATTTTGTTATGACGGTGTAAACAATGAATTAAAAATATAAAAAAAAATACATGAATATTCCCTATTGAGGAAATAATATTTTATCCAAATTGCATTTTTCATTTAATAGATTTGTGCCGTTTTCAACTACGTTTTATGTTTTTAAGCTACTCTAGTTAACTAATTTACATTTTCTTACTTAGATATTTCAAAAATATTGTATTTTCTCATAAAGTTCTATAAGAATCCATTTTTGGATTGAACAATACAAAATCAAACGACAAACAATTGGATTTATGATTCAGTACGCTTTTTGGTCTTAAAAACGATACAGCCCATACGGTTCAGTTTGCTGGGTGTAATCTATTTAGAAAATTTTGTTGGCTACTGCTTTATTATTTAAGTTTTCAATAAATTTGACTTGTGTTGTCTCCAGTATGCTTAATTTTATTGTCTAAGAGTATTTACAATTTGCAAAAATGAAGTTTTGGGTAAATAATGACCCAAATTAATAAACAAGAAGGTGAGTGAGGGTTAAAAGCACGTACAAGAAATGTTACTCATTGCTTATGAATTCTTTTGAGTAATGGGACTTTGGAACCATTTACCAGAAAGTATTTTTTAATTAATTTATATAAAAGAATTTTATGATGAGTCATATATTTGTATGATACCTACCTAAACAACAAAATCCAAATCGTAACAATGTTAGAAAGATCACACTATAAAAAGTTGCCTCATTCGTGTTGGCATGAAAATGATCATTGAATTTCGTTGTAACATTTTCGTATGGTTCCACAATGGTATCAGTAATATCAATTTCATTTTCAGTGATATATGGTAAACCTAACCCAATTTTTAATAGTTCATCAATCACAAATAATGGTGGTACTCGTAAAATGGTATCCACAACACTTAATATTTTAGTCCGAATCGACATGACATCACTTATTTTTTATAAATTATATACCCTAATTCACTGGTAAATTTTTCGATAAATAAATATTTTGAAGAAATTCGTAAAAAAAATTTTGTTCTTTCAATG
This sequence comes from Chrysoperla carnea, assembly GCF_905475395.1. NCBI lineage: Eukaryota > Metazoa > Arthropoda > Insecta > Neuroptera > Chrysopidae > Chrysoperla > Chrysoperla carnea. The sequence goes on along the minus strand of NC_058337.1, from coordinate 119,815,643 downwards.
AACAGGAAATTAGATACGACCTGACACTAAATAAATATATAAATTATAACATAGATGTCATTTATACAGAATTAAGATTTGAATTTGAAATGAACGTCAAGGCCTTCTGACATTCTTATTTATCATATCTTTGTTATTACAGTTGATTCATTTTATTTTAAATTATTCAATAGATAAATGATTAATAGCCCATTATGAATTGTATTTTGTAAATATTTATTTTTTATGTAAACATTCCAGACTCCAGTCAATAGTTTTGTAATGTGTTCAGTAGGTTGTGCTACTATAGCTGTCAAATTATTAGTACCTTTTTTTTACAAGACAGTCGCTACTGGCGTTTGTTTATTAATATACCTCTAGGTGGCATTAGTATTATTAATTTTATAAATATTTTGACTGAGGCTTGAACAATTTCAGATCAGTTTCATTTTTCATAAATCAAATTAGTGGTTTACTCCGTTTTCTTATTCTTTTTTTCAAAATCCAAATATAATAAGACTGAATTCGTGAAATATATCGTAGGAGTTAGTGGGGAGCCCAGTTAGTTTCAGTTTTAATATTTAAATAAATCAAATTACTAGTTAACTCCTTTTTTCAAAAGACAAAAGTATTAAGACAGAAAAACATTAAGTATGCAATATTCTGAATTCGTGAAATATACCGTAAACCATTGATAGGTATGTATTTCGACAATTACTTTTTTTTCATTATTACGTGATAATACTAGACTTGGAGGCATTGGCACAAATTTTCGAAATATGACGACGGTATGGCGGCTACTTGTAGACGCCTGGCATGAAGGTTTATCGAATGGTATACGGTACGCCTGTTTCGATTACTCTTCGACGATTGGGGGGCTAACTCTGTAACCATGAGGTTATTTCTTTTCAAAAATAAGGTAATTCGACCTATTTAATTATCTATACCCATATACAAAGAGAAGCTCAAAGCATCCCTTTTGTCCCTAATAACATCTTCTAAAATTTAAGATGATTTTCTCGATCGATTGTTTAAAATGGAAAAAAGATAATAAACAACTGTTTTCCATATTATTTTCTCTTCTTTGAAAAAATTTTATGTAACTGACGTTTTTATAACTGATGAACCAAATACACGTGCCAATATAAACTATACATTCACAATATTTACCTTGATGATTCCATGTTTTTGTTTCACGGCGTACCGATATTGATTTTAAAATGAGACAGAATTCAAAGAAAAAACATTAATTGAAAGTTTATAAAAGCTGAAAAATGATTAGTTTGAATATTTTTAGTGAAAAGTGAAAATTGACTGTCAGAATATTAAGTAGATATATGTAAATTATATTATTCGTTATGCCATAAAAACAAGTGATAATATTTGTGGCGTGAAGAAGCATAAAACACATAAATCATTGTGTAATGGGCTGAACACAGAAACAAAATTAAATTATTTTAAATTGCATCCCTCACTCATATAGCATAATATAACAGATATAACCTCACTTAACCTAATCTTACACATTATATTATTTCGTCGTAATCACGTAATCGTAATGTTATTTTACGCATTTTATTATTCTTGTTTGAGTAATGTTTTAAGGCTTTCTTGAAATTATTTGACTTTTTTTTTTAAATCTACGTAGGTTTTATTTAAAATGACACGTGGTTAAACTCATTGAAAAGAAAATTACAATTAATATTTAGACGTATATTGTTTGCGTATTTCAAGGTATGAAATAGAGAACCATAATTTTAACGAATTTTAGCCGGTAGCATCGTTTTCGTTAATTAGCCTAGAACGAAGTTAACGTGAAATTGCACATAAAAATTCTTTTAAAAAAATACAATAATCATACTAATTTGAGTGTGATGTCTGTTTATTTCAAGACAGGACATTGTTAATTTATTTGGTTTCAAATTTGAGCCCTGTATAAACCTTAATTAGCTCAGATCGAAATTTTTGTGAATATTGGATACAAAAATATTTTGTATCGAATTTTTACGATATTTTTTAGCAATATCTTTTTAGAAAAATGCAAAAAAAAGATTAAGCAATTTTTATTTTCAGTTTTAATAACTTTTTCATACTTTAAACGGATGTTTACTTGTGGCGTCCTACAGACCTACATTTGCCCAGAACGAAATTTTTGCACTCTCGCGGAGTGTTGTCACCTGTTGGCGGCTGCAGTAGTTCTATGTGCGTTATAACAAAAATTTTGAACTGAACTACACAAGTAAATACGAAAATGTGGGATACCTCACGTGGATGCCTCGTGATGCTTTTGACTCGGGTACAAAAACAGCTTTTGTAGCGAAGTCGGAAAAGGCGTGACTCTAAAAGTATCATCTCCACGTTATCGTTCTTCGCTTGAAATCAGGCTACTTCTCTAGATTGTGGGGGTGGCTTACATGGAAATGTTTTTTTGCTTTCCATTTTAGAGAAAATTGTTTTTCAAAATAATTTTGATCTATAGATTACGAAAATCAGATTTATTTGAGCTTATTGTCTATATTTTTCAAGATATGACTTTGTCAGCTCATTAGATTTTAAAATTTATTTTCTTGAAATTGTATAGTCTTTGCATGTAGCTAGTGCAACTATACAGTTGCATTGTATATGCAGCTGAACCATACGAAGGGAACATATAACGGACTCATTATAGAATTTGAATCAAACTCATAGGTACTAATAGTATTAAAATGATTATAATTTGTGATTTGCTGTTTAATAAATGACATCATATGAAAATAATTATTGATTGAAAAGGTCACGTGTAAGACATTTTCACGATCTTGATAAATAATGTAAAATATATAGTAAAAAATACTATGTTGAGATGACGGAGAGGTTTTTTTAATGTTCAGATCATAAACACTTTAACTTTACGATTATGTCTTCTTCATAATCATCAGAAGCATACTATTTAATATAACTTTTATATGTAATCAGTGGTTCTTCAATTGTTTCTCGCAACAGTCTTTACTATTTTCGAAGTGTTAAGCGATTTTATTTGGATGTTTTCAAGGGGGCTTTCATAAACTAACTGGGTGAAAACCTTAAGGCAAGGCATCTCCTAGCTTAGAATTGAAAGGTTGTAAGTCCAGGTGGCGGTAGTTTGTGTTTTATAATTAGCAGGATGGTTAAGCGTTTATTAGTGCTCGGCGTTGCGTCGTATGAATCATGTTGAAGTAGCTGGCTATTTGTTCTGTAATCAGCTATTTTTCCTTTACGGGATTCAAACTAATATCGGCATAGTTGCTTTCAAGAAAAAAACTGCTACAGACTCACTGTCTACCATTCTGTTCGAGTGATAAAAGGCATCTTAACTGATATCAAAAGACAGAGTATAATGCGGATCAGCGATAATAAGGCACGAACAATGATTTTCAGTGGTCATCCAGGGGCAGAACAGACTAAGGAGGACAAAGGAAGAAATATAAGGATAACATGGAAGAAGATCTAAAAACAATTGGCGTCTTGGGTTTTAAGAAAAAGTAGCTAACAAGTAGCAGCTAAAGAAGGTCGTTCGGAAAGCCAGGATTCGCCATAGGAAACGAAAGACGCGGTTCTATGGGTCAATGGGTAGTGACATATCTTTACAGGTGGATGAGCATTTAAGAACTAAGGCGATCGCTTTGAGGGCAGCAGATAGGGATCACTGCCTCCTAGAGCTCGAAAAAGTTGAATCATGTGACCACTTTTGTAATATAGGAGATACAAATGCACACTTATGTAATATAGGACTTTGCAACTCTGAGTCTCGCCTATCTAGCCAAAAATTCCCGTAAGTATCACTGGTTTATTTTTGCTACAAATAATACTGTCTATAATGTTTTAAATGTATAAAAAAGAGAGATAGACTATTAATATTATACCATAACACTTTAAATATTCTATATTTTCTATCTTTATCTATAGCTTGTTATTTTATTAAAATAGGTACAAAAATAAGGTATGTAACATAACCTATTAAAAGGTTATGTTATAATAATATAATAATGATATGATAGCTGTAGCTCGTTGCTCGTCGTTTAGTTGTTCGTTGTCTAATAGTAAGTAGATACGTTTATGTAAAATGATAATATAATAATAATAATAATAATATACTTGAATATTATTAGAATATCACAAAGAAACATAGCAGCATATAAATGATTATAAAATGTAATGAAAACTATTATAACTAAATGTTTTATACTATGTCTGCTACAGTTAAACTTGTTTTAACGTTGTACTAGTAGCATAACTTCATTAACTCATCAAATCATCATTAAAGTTACAAGCTGGCGGAGATTAGCTGCAACACAGTTTCTGTCATTGTGTAAACATTTCGTAGTAGTTTCTATCACTGCGAGTAGAATGTGTTTTTAGATTTTAGTGTCCAATCACCTTCTCTCACTACAGAACACGAAAAAAGCTCAGGTTAGGTTCTTCTCACTCTGTTTCGCACTAGTAATTGGCATTTTTAGTTAACAGGAAAGTAACTTGTAAATAGGACAGTGTAGGCAATAACGTCCATGCGAATTGGGACGCGAGTAACCGTCTATTTACAAGAACACCTGCTTCGCCTAGTAGAAAGCTGGCTTAAGGATAAATACAAGGTTAAAACAGAATTGCACGTCAGTTAAGCTTTTGGCTACATGATTTCACGAGAGTACTTTTTTGGGTCTTCGCTTGACGAATATAGGACATCGTAACTCACGATTTTGTCAGCCTCGACTTGGACTCACAATATAGCGTGGGTGGCAATGTCCTACTTTCCCTTCTTAGTCGCGTAATTCACTATTAATTGACACAGATGACCTGCGTCTTAGAGATAACGAAAAATAAACAAAAACTCATCTACATTCACACGTTTCAATTCATAAGTGACTCTAGTATGAAATACTACTTTGTACTCTTTTCCCAATTCCTTTAGCAACGCCTATGCTACAATTATTCAAAACTATCAATATTATTATTCAGTAGTTTAACTATATTTATAATACATGTTTTATATTATAAAATTAGACCAGGGTAGATAATTTTTGAAACCAAAAAAAATTACAGTAGGATGAAACCCATTAGAAAAGCAGGGGAATATGATCAAAATGAGAGGAAACATAAATTACGGTCGATCCGAGTTCGGGAAGTGGGAGGGGGTGAGCTTTTAAGGGTAAAAAATGGTTTATCTTGATTTCCGGCAAAACTACAAGTCCTATGGAAAAAAGTTAAATGGCAAAGTTGTAGGCAATAAAAAGATCTACAACTTTTGTATTTGCAATTTTTTCACATAACCTCAAAATTTAGGTGAAAAATTCAAAAAACCAAGTTCTTGGTTTTTTATTTATATCTTTGTCAAAAAAATTTTTTTTTCTACGAAATTTTGTGAAAACTTACCGTATTATGTCCCAAATACACTGTAATTTATTTGATTAAAAATATTTATTTTTTCGCTTCATTTTAACTTAATATCAAAAAAGCACCCTAATTTTCAATCGAAAATTCTGACGTCAAAATATCAGCTTTTTTCAAAAAGTTTGGGGGCTTTTTGTTCCTTGAAATATCTACTTTCTGATGGTGTAAAAAAAATATACATTACTATAAGAAATATTCTTAGAAAATGCAAAAAATTGAAAAAACAAATTCGAAAATTTTTTTTTAATTACTATGTACAATTTCATCAAAAAATGTGATTGCTGCAATTTTTTTAGTTAAAAAGTTTATTTATTTTACTCGAATTACATTCATGTCATAGAAAATCTCATACAAAATAAATATACATGTAAATCGTACTATTGAATTTAGAAACTTAATTCTGATTACGTTAATCATTAAATTTTTTTTAAAAAACGTTAAATTTGTTATTTATAAATACCTTATCTGAAATTCTAATCAGTTATTCATTAGTTTTTGTCTCTTTGGAGGCATTTCTTCATCGTCAGATTCGACAAATCTTTCCAACTCTAGTTGATCGTCGAAATCTTCAAGACCATCATCTTCGTCTCCAATGTTATTTCCAGTCTGCATTGGTTCTTCATCCATAATTTCCTCTGAATCATTTACTTCCTCGTAGATTCTTTCTTCCATATTGGAGCAATTTTCAGAGCCATGACAATTAGTGCATAAATTTGTGCATTTTAAACCATGTTTTCGGCAGCCACATTTTAAACTGTTACATCCAGTTTCACAGCTGCAGCACATAGTTTTGAGCAATACTTCCGGAATTAAATCATTTTCTGTAAATTTGGGCATAATGCCACGCTGATGTTGCTTCCAGCCCCAATCTGTTGCTGTCAATTCGTTACCCAACCAAGTTTGAAGCTGATAATATGCTCTGTAATAATGTTGTTCTGCTGCTCCTTCTGTGGGTGGGAGGTTTGCCAAAATGAAGAATGATTTAATTTTTACCAATTGATATTTTTGAAACCTTAATTGATTCAGTGTTATTTTTTCTTTTTTACATTTATAAATAGATTTGATTAATTGTAATCCATTTTTTTTATATTTTCTTTACTTTCATCTTTTTTGTAAAAAACATTGGCCAAATTTGACAAATTTTTCGCGTCTAATATAGAATTAACGATACTTTTCTTTCTTTTTCCGGCAATTATCTTGAAACAGCAATAAATAGGCATCTACAAATATTATTTAAAGAAGATTCTACAACTTTTTCAAAATATTGTAGATGTCTTATTAAATATTAACTTTATTAACTTTTTTGTTTGTTAATTATAGAAGTATATTTTAATTTGCAATTTTTTCGTTTATCAATAAAACATGAAATCTTACGTTTTTTGAGTAATTAAAGTGTAAATTTTAATAAATACCTCAAAATTGTACATAATGATTTAAAAAAAATTTTCGAATTTGTTTTTTCAATTTTTTGCATTTTCTAAGAATATTTCCTATAGTAATGTATATTTTTTTTACACCGTTAGAAAGTAGATATTTCAAGGAACAAAAAGCTCCCAAACTTTTTGAAAAAAGCTGATATTTTGACGTCAGAATTTTCGATTGAAAATTAGGGTGCTTTTTTGATATTAAGTTAAAATGAAGCGAAAAAATAAATATTTTTAATCAAATAAATTACAGTGTATTTGGGACATAATAAGGTAAGTTTTCACAAAATTTCGTAGAAAAAAAAATTTTTTTGACAAAGATATAAATAAAAAACCAAAAACTTGGTTTTTTGAATTTTTCACCTAAATTTTGAGGTTATGTGAAAAAATTGCAAATACAAAAGTTGTAGGTCTTTTTATTGCCTACAACTTTGCCATTTAACTTTTTTCCATAGGACTTGTAGTTTTGCCGGAAATCAAGATAAACCATTTTTTACCCTTAAAAGCTCACCCCCTCCCACTTCCCGAACTCGGATCGACCGTAATTTATGTTTCCTCTCATTTTGATCATATTCCCCTGCTTTTCTTATGGGTTTCATCCTACTGTAATTTTTTTTCATTTGCTACTATCTTTGAATGCTTCGGCACTGGTCTAAATCTGTTACTTATACATGTATAATGTATTTATAAAAGACTTCACACAACATACAAGTCAATTATATACCATTTATATCAAAATAGTTAATAATTAATAATTAAATGTCTAGTTTTATTATATTATATTAATTTTAATATATATCTATCTGTATGTTATGTTTATAAAAATATATTTATAATACTAATATTTAATTATTATAAAATTAATGATTCTTTACAATTTATTGTCATATTTAATGTATTTAAATATTTTTTATGATGTAAGTTAATATTTGTATGTATTGAAGTACCAAAGACGATTTACTTTGAAAGGATATATTTTTAATGACAGTGGCTGGTCTTTTTGTTTGTAGTGCAAACTCTGTTGATTTTTCGCGTTAAAAAAATTTACTGCATCGTCCGGGAATCGAACCCGGGCCGCCCGCGTGGCAGGCGAGCATTCTACCACTGAACCAACGATGCTCCTGTATGGCAAATCATAAACGAGTGCACACAACTGATGGCATCTCTATAAAAACGACTTAAGTTAATAGTTCTGAAGTAAAGCTAGACGTAATTTAGCGGCCATAATATGCAATATATAACGGCCGATCAATAACACCACCGTTTAACTTTGATTAAGAGAATTATAAGCAAAAAATTTCACAATAGCAATGACAAAAATCGTTCGAGGTTAAACTGAAACTGATCTTCGAAATTGAAACTGTTTTTCTCATAAGCTTGGTTAGGAATAGTATCAAGGCTATTTGTTTCCCAGTAACATTACAAGTCGTTGTTGAGACTTGGATTTTCTTAAGATATTTATACCTTTTAATCGATCTTTTGATATTATGGCCCAATCTCTGCTATTCACTTATTTTGTAATTTTTTTACACGTTTTTCGATATTCTTTTTTTGGCGAGCCCCTGGTTTAACATCCGGTAAGATTGATTTTCTGGCTTTTTAACAGCCATTCTTTCTCCTGTTTTTTTTCAAATATCAATAGAAAATATTCTCTGATTTCCAGGGCAAGTTTACCACCCCCCTCTCTTCTCTCTCTCCTAGATCCGGGGCTGACAACTGTATATGTACAAATGTACTAATGCATTCCCCTGTATATTTATATTAAAATATAAACACATGTACTTAAAACATAAACATAAAAATTCTATTTGTAAAAAATATATAAATAAATGTAAAGCTATAATAACGTTGGCCACAAATGATTGTTAGGTTATAAATTAGATAAATAGTAAATCAAGTACTTTAGATAGATGTCACTAATGTCACATATGTTGTAACTGTCTCAATATTATTCAAATCGTTTGTATGTATGTGTATGTATTTATTTATGTATGTATGTATGTATGTATGTATGTATGTATGTATGAATGTTTGGTTAATGACTAATTAATGGAGGAAAATAACTTGACTAGTAAATTCAATGACTGACAGACTTAAAGAGATCGATAGTTCTTACTTATTTTAAGTCAGTGAAATGTATTTTAAATTGTACTAGTCAAAGTGATTTAACTGTTTAACTATTGGATAGAAGGTTCGTAAAATAACGAAATAATAATTATTTTAATTCCTATGTAAATGTTTACACTGCAACTAGAGTTGTTCAAGCTAGATACAAAGGCCACATTTATACGCTACGTTTGCCTTCAGTTATCAAGCTGGTTTCGTAATTCCAGCTTAAGAGACTTCGTGCAAGAAATGTAAACTCACTTAATGTAAAAAAAAATGCATCGTTCGGGAATCGAACCCGGGCCGCCCGCGTGGCAGGCGAGCATTCTACCACTGAACCAACGATGCTTATATCAACGCTTTAAACGATGATAACCAATCACTAACCAAATGACTCAAATAATACATACCCAATCAATTTCTACGTCAAGATTTCTCGGAAGATAACAAATAATTACATGTTTACAAAATTGCCATCATTAGTTGCTTTGCAGCAAGTAGCATCTTCCAGATTAAGAACTGCATATTGAAGGCGTTTACATAGTTTCAGATATTTATAATACAAAGTTTGTTAAATTTAGGGATTGAGGCGAAATTTTACTTCATATACCTAGAGTTCTGAATAATTCTATTTGATAATAATTTAATAAATACGGGATTCTTATGAATTTTTGGTCTACTGTGGCTGTAAGGATTTTGCTTTTTTATTAACGCTGTTCAAGTCAAGTTTAAAATAAACACATAATTTGAACCATCAACTGTTTTTTCTAGGGACGGTTTTATTTGAGCTGTTAAAATTTAGTAATTGCAATTTGCTTGAAATTGAAGGTAATTTTTTGCCTGCAATATTTAAGAAACTCTTTGTATGTTAAATATATCATTCATTCAATTTCTTTTTTACTTAATGGTGCGTTATCGTTTAGCGTTTTTGTCATAAGATGACTTACTTTAAAAGAACAAATCTCTATTCATTTTATCATTTATTTATCCATATGTTTGTCTCATTTTAAAAGTATAGAGTAATACCACTCTTAGGTTGAGAATACACTTGCCATTACGAAACCATATAGATTTGTTAAAATGAATCTATTCAAGAAGCATGGTTGCTTATAAGTAAATTTGGGGTATAATATCCTCCAAAGAATGTAGTGTTACGTTTTAGTAGAGTAAGGCATTGGAAACGTAACATTCACAAAAAGAATACACAACGTACGAATAAAGTCGTGTAACTGTTGAATTAGGTACATTGGTATGCTATTGAAAGTGTTGATGATTTAAGGAGTTACGATAATATACTGAAAAGATTCCCAAGACAATGAAATACATGAAATTTTTTGTATCAATTAATGAGTACTTAATACGTCTTCTGTTAAAATGTCAAGCCGATTCTCTGTATGGTTTACGAGAAATTAACTATTAAAGACAGTCATTTTTACTTGCTAGTATATGGAGGAATGGCAATCAATGCCAGTTTTAGCCTATAACTATAAATTTAAAAAAAAATTAACATTTCATTATAAAAAGTTAAGACCTTTTGAGAATAATATCCAAATTTCATTTGATCCCCTAGGGCCTAGATAGAAATAAATGGTCTCGAAATGCCTTAAAAATGATTTTTAACAGTAAGTGGGTCTTCAGCTTTATATTATAAATTATTTGCTTATGTAAATGGGATATTACTTACTTCATTTACAAAAATATTTGTAATATTTTTGTATCGTTGCGTTGTGTGAACGATATGTTGATCGTTTATTTAATCGTTTCGAATACATATAGTGGTGTTAATGAATATTTTTAGAATTAGTTTTAACTTCCTTTCGAATAGAGGGAATTGATTTTGTTATGCATATTAATGAATATTAATAAGTGGTGTACTATTAATAACGGTAAAAATGAAGACCTTGTGCAATGACATAGGGTGTTTTGTTATCGCCAGAAAAAAAATTTTGGTAAATGGGTACAGGCCTCATTAAAAAAAATAAAAACTCCACTTTTTTTTAATCGTAAAAGTAATGAAAGTATCTTAGTGCTGGTTTTTGTGTTTGTAATAACAGATTTGCAATAATTCACTACTTGAGATATTTTGTTAGTGACTCATGAGTATCATTTCAAAATTGAATATCAGCATCGTTGGTTCAGTGGTAGAATGCTCGCCTGCCACGCGGGCGGCCCGGGTTCGATTCCCGGACGATGCAATAATTTTTTATTTTCTATTTCAAAACTTAATACAATACAAATCGAAGCCTAATATCACAATTATCAAAAATTTCAATCGAAATAATTCTGGATAAAATATTCCCATTACACTTTCTATTTTTTATGAATTCTATTCGACTAACACCATACGTCTCCAAAAAATATGATATTATTCTTTTAGAGGTGAATAGTAAAAATAAAACCTGAATAACTGGGATCTCAAGAGACTTTTATTTCCCAAATAGTCCGATAGAAATAGCCAGTTCTCTAAATTGCCAGGTTGGTGAAGAAATTCGAATGTTTGTTAATAAATTTGTTACAAACTATGCATGTATTTTCTGAGCTAAGAAGTGCCAATTTTTATCACAAATCGAAAAAATGAAATCTCTGTTATAAAGGTTCAATTATTATTGGACTTCATTGACATTATCAGTAGTAGAGCTTTCTCACATATACAAGATCCACTTAACTAAGTTCCACTGTAAATAATAAAATCAAAACATATGTAAAATGTTTATCTATCTCGCCATGATGAATATTGTTAAAAATATATTTTAATATTAAAATAAAATGAATATTTCTCTACTTATATATCTATATGTATATTTATATTTAATAATAATAATGTTATTTAAAATTATAAATATAATATAATATAAATATAATAATAACAAATGTAATAATTGAATTAAATAAAATGAATAAGGAAGTACCCATTTTATAATAAACACAAGTTACAAGTTATATTACATTTTACAAGTACAAGTATCTACAAATATATATAATTGGTTAAAATGAGATAGTAAATATGTAAATGGGAAAGTGTAATATCAAGGATCAAAATTTATATTTCAAACCAATTTTTAAAAATATAATAATATTTATAACATCTGCCGATAAAAAACATGTAAACCATGGTACACGAGCATAATGTGTCATGAATCACCACATTGTATACATTGAATCATCCTCACTGATTGCTCCTGAAGGCTCACTCTTCAACATTGAATTTTTATTTCACTGTAAAGGTGTGTATGTTAGGATGCAATTACAGGCCCAACGTTGCATTTTGGGTTCAAGCGATGCAGTTTAGTACACGTGTTCTCTAGAGCTTGTACTTCGATTTAAAAGAATGCTATCGAAGGTGCCTAGCTTTAGGGGCGTTCCACGCTCGTTTCATCCGCTGTATGTCTCAAAATAGGCGAGTACCTGCAAATCAACTGTTTGAAGACACTCGATGACCGCCCGACTCGTGCAGTTATCTTCATACAGAAAATAGCAATTACCCGACTGCGTGATGCAAAGGAGTAGTAATCAGTCTATATATATATATGTTTGTATGTTTGTTCCTTCGTGGCATCCTAGAGATCAAACGCGTGAGCCGATTCTGATGATTCTTACGTTTATTGATTTTCTTAATCTTGTGAGGGTCACTGAAGATATGGCAGTAATGAAAATTAAAAATGGCAACCACCAGATGCCATATTATGGAAAAGAAGAGAATGAAAGTCGACGAAAACATACATATACATAAGCACGCTATCATGATGTTACTCTGAAGATGAAAGTCTACGATTTTTCTAACTAAAAAGTGAAAAATAAAGTCATAAATTTAGAAAAATTAAAAAACTCGACTGCGTTAAATAAAAACGGAAAAGAAAAAAATAAGTCCAGTCATTTACATAGCGACTTTAACAGTCCGACCCATTGAAATCTAGACTGGCATCTAGGCCCGCTCAAATCTTTCCAATAAAAGGCTCCGACTATTAAACTCACGATGAAAACTACTGGACGTTTTTTTCTTCTTCAGTTTTTTGTCTTTATATAGTTGCAATCTAATGGATAGCGATATTTGATTAGAAATTATAAAGTGATTCAAGATAAGACGTAGTCCGGGATACCATACATTACCCTACATACAATTTAATAAAATATAATATAAAATGATAGTATAATATAATAATAATGATTTTCTCATTTTGAAATTGTAACTTTATTATAATAAAATGAGAAGGAATATAATATTCATATCATAATATTATTATAATATAAACTCTAGTAGTATGTAAGTGATTCTTATACATAGGTATATTTGTTATTATTACATACTAATGAGTGTGTAATTCATAATTTGGCATAGTACCTATTAATTTGTAGTTTTATCTGAATACCGTTAATTTATCAAAGAGATTTCACAGAAATATTATTGAAACAATTTTTGATATGTATTCTATTATAAAAACAGTGGTGGAAGCGCAATGCAATACGGGTGATGAGAAAATTTTCACTCTTGGTGAAGCTTTTGTAACGGGCTGATAATTCTTATTTCTTTCTAGTTTGATACCCGCCCGTTTCACTGGGCTTAACTGTAAAAACACCGCTTTATAGCCTCCATCTCTCTTTATGTGCACACTTTTCAATTTTGTAAAATGTAAAATAGTCATAATTCATTGAGTATATCAGAAAAGTTGGCCATGAATGGTTTGATATTTACTATTTTTAATTTTTTACAGAATACTTTAATTTATGGTTCAAAATGATAATAGAACTGCTCTATATAATCATCATTTTGAACCATAAATTACAGATTTCTGTAAAAATTTAAAATAGTAAATGTCAGATTATATTTTATTTTTTTAATTTTTTTAAATATATTTTTATAAATTATAGCTCATGTGTTATTCTGAATTATGAGCTATATTGCTGTACAGCTTCATTTACATACAGTTTCAGAGATTAATTGTATGCATGATCAATGAGATCCATGGTTACCATCTCGTATATATTACTTTGGTTACACAAACAACCAATTGCCCTCAGAAAGTGGATATAAAGACATCAATTAGTCGTTGTTATTTCTTCTCCATATTCCAGTATTAAAATGTATGAGCAACCTCATACACATTCTTATTGCACGGAAAGAAAAGTGAATTCTTTTTTCAAAATTTTTAGAAATACGTAAATTATGAACGTTTAAAACTCTTAATTAAATAAAGAGGGGATACATGAAGTGATGTCATTGAAAATTTTTATATATCACCATAGAGAAGAATTCATATAAAACTTTGTTTCATTTTATAAAAGCTTAGAAATTCTTCGTTTTCTCAATTAAAATTACATAATGTTATGTAAGGTATCATATTTTTGTTTGGGAAGGATAACGTGTAATATCTTTTACCAGCTATGAATAGGAGCTAGTTTTAGCCACGATGAATTATGTAAGACTTACGACCGCTTAAAAATTGGTATCCCTATTAAGAACTACCTCTATTTTGAGTAATCAAGAGAGTGGGCTGTATTCTACCATTTTATTTTTTCGGTCTTAATCGCCTAGCCCAATTAGAGAACTAAGACAGAACAACTTTCTCATAGAGTAACGGATATCCGCTAGACTTTAAAGCGTACTAAAACAAGTGATGTGAGGTGATAAGCCCTAAGAATTTATAACATATATTGTATAATATTATATATTGTAATAAACTTATAAAATGTTATATAAATTATAATTATTTTGATATGAATGAAGATGTTGATAGGCAAACTACATTACATTACTGTGTAGCTGCTGTATAGCATTTAGTTGATATCTTTTATTTTATAAAGCACTGTTTAAACGATACGATTTTATAGAAATACGAAAAACTAGTTTCTTAATTACATGTAAATTGACAATTAGTTGATTAAGTGACAAAGTAAGAAGAAAATTTGCATTTATGCGAAACTTCAGACTTAAACTAGGGGGCAGCCGGGCAATTAAACTCTTTGGCCAACCCTAGTTTGCCTCAAACCATACACTGTCGATCTTCTGTTTACGCTGAATTTGTTCCATAAAAATTTTTAGACATTTTTAAAAGGAGCTTAGTTTGTGTATTAAAGTTTTATACTTTACCAAAGAAACGCTTGATATAAACTTAGCATTATTTTAATAAGAAATTTAGCAACATTGTCTAATATAAATATAATAACAATAGAATTGTTAAAAAGAGACAAATATACTAGATGTAGTGTAGGTTGAAAACAAATGACATATCCTTCTTCTCTTCTTAAAATATATTATATCTATTGTATATTATTTTCCAGAAGAGAAATCTGGATACATAGATGTTTATACAGACATCAAATTCAATGAAAATATGAGTGTTAATGTATCTAAAACTGTTTCCAACTTAGCTTCTTTTTAGTTAGCAAATTGATGTGTTTAAAACTGACTCGTTTTGTTTGTTAATGTTGCTCATAGTTTTCGATACTTAAATTCTATAGATTCACGTAGTTTTGAGGAAAGTTTTATACTACAAAATTTACATTACAAGACTGGTAATGTATTATCTAATGAAAGCTCTCATTTTGTCCTAAAAGCTGGTTAAATTTATTATTAATTGACTCTAAAGCTAGGTATTTGTTATTAATTGTTTTTTAAATGTCCAATCCGATACTTTTTTTCTCTTTTATTATCTCAACATTTTATATTGCATTTCTTTTATTTTTTCACTACACTTTATTCGATTACTTTTTGTAAAACATTTATATTTTGAAATTTGTATCTTTTATAGAATACTAGCATATACCAGCCCACTTTGCTGGGCAATTGCTCCTTTAAAAACAAAGACTATCACGTTATAGTCCTCACTTATATTCACATTTGTTCACAATTTTATGGATTTTAATTTTTTGGTGGGGAAGTCTAACTTTTTTGAAAATGAAGTTTTGCCCATTATACTCGCTGACAAGGTAACTTTCTATAGGTCCAATCATTAATTAAACCCGAGTTTTTTACTTTTTGGATCAAAATTACCCCATCGAGAAAAATGCAAAAAAAAATTTTGTCTTAGAATTTGATGAATTTCAGTGGATGGGGTAATTTTGATCCAAAAAGTAAAAAAATCGGGTGCATTTGATGACTGGTCGAATAGTTTTTGAGATACGGACCAAAATCGATCCAAATATTGCGATATCTGAGGGTCAAAGGAGGTTTGTAAGGGGTCAAATATTGCGATATGTTATCTATAATAAAGGATATTATCATTTTTGGCCTGAAGTGCACGATTACGGATATATAGGCCGAAAAGTTTTTTCTCAAAATGGCGAAACTTGTACCCTCCAAATTTGTATAACAATTTTATGCACTTACAGTTCGCGATACTGAACCATTTAAAAATTCTTTCAAAGTATTAATGTTATGAATCTTAGTAATTTTTAGTTTTGGAATAAGTACAAAAAATTCCGTCAACCTGTACCCGTACTTCTATGTCTACAACCTATTTATAATCGCAGGCTAGCAATCTGTATTCGGTATAAATATCTATGCTAATGTATCATCTATTTCAGCTAACATAGAACATATTATAAAATAAGTATCATATATACAGCAAAACCATGACGCACGTTTAAAACAACCGGAAATGGTGTGCTGTTATCAGTAACACGCTGTACTAAAATACTATATACTATAATATAATATAACACAGTGCTTGCTGTTCGTACACAATTGAGTTTTGAAGCAAGTGAGTTGTAAGTCTATTTGAAAATAGTTTGTGTAATTTCCGTTTTGTAACACAGTGTATATGTTTTGGTATAGAACTGGAGGAGCCACTTGTTATAGTAGTCTCACTCTAGAACCAACGAATATTATAATAATAATATAATATAATATAATATAAATTATATGTATATAACAATATAAATGTATATAATATTATATATTTCAAATTATATTATACATACAGGATGTGCCAAGGATATTTTTCATAACTAATTTATAAATTGATTTTAGGCGTAGATAAAATGTTTTGTTTTATCATCATATGTACTTTGTTAATAAGGTCATATAACGATTGTAAGCTATTTCGTTAGCCATTTAAAATATATGAAGTAAGAAAAGTTTTTATGGATGTTTTTATGTATAAAGCAAAGAGGGAATGTGTACTGTGTGTTATGGTGTGTTATGGTTATGTGTTACCATTTATGATTGGTATTGTATGTGTATAACTTCAAGTGATGAGTCTGGCCGGCTGGGTTCATGTATACACATATACAATCCCTCTTTGTTTTATACATAAGAACTTGAAGACTTTGTTACAGTTAATCAGGCAATACTGAAGATCATGATCAAGATACGCTATCATGAACTTGTGCGAAGTTTGTCTGTGTTCATTGTGCGGGCATAACCGTGGGAAGGGAAGGGTATGGTGCAAACTGCCTACTTATAAGAAATCCAAAGGTGAAGCGAAGTTAAAGAGTGTTTGATGGAACTCCGAGGATTATGTATTATCTGAAGACAGAAGCCTGAGATAGATTAAAAATCTATAAACAAGAAAAGGTAACAAAAGTATTTGTCTCTTCTACAAGGAATACAATTAGGAGTTTGCTATTTGGACACCTTCTATATCACTGCCAGTGTTGGATGCTCTATTACAATGGTAAAAAGTTAGCAATACGAAGCAGCAGGTTATGTTCAAATTGGAAAAATAGAAAATATATCAAGTCGATGATTTATAAAAGAGAAGATGAAGCCGTAATTATTAAAGTACCGTAATGAAAAACAACGGCTGTCCTTAAAATCTACCCTCAAATTCTAAAATTTAATCTAATCTAGTCTAATTTACAAATAAAGAACAATGAAATTTAAAAGGATAACGGGAAAATTTTCAGATTATTTAACCCATTTAATATATCCTAAAGTAATTGTCCTTTTTCAATTCAACAACCAACAAATTATCTGAAAAATAAAAATAATTTTATATTTAAACACCCTTTTCAGCAGAAACAGTTGCAACATAAATTTGGAAAACACTCAACGTCAAACAAGTAATTCTTAAAGACGTATTTCTGAAATCTGCTGGATAACCAATTTATCTCCTTCACGTAGGAGTAGCAAACATGCACTTTCCATACGTTTTAAAAATTTTTTGTCTTAAAAAGTAGTTAAAATTCCAGTAAAGTTTTTGTTAATAACATGAATTTTCCAATGCATTTTTACGATATAGTAACAGTTTTATGTTATAGACTTCAAAAGTTTGGTTTTCGTAAAAACTTGATTTACCTACTTAATTATTAATAGAAATATTGTAGATTCATGCTAAAACTGTTGTTGTATATAATTGATAAATTTTTCAGTAATATTTCTTTAATTAATTAAATAATTTATTTTTAATGATATTTTTATCATCAATTGCAAATAAAATCAGTTTATGAGTGTTTGGAATACGTAATCATTAAGGGTTCTGCAATGCAATAAATATAGTATTTTCAAATGAGTTGTCTGAGGGTAAACGGTCTCCGATGTGTTTGATATATAGACAACTTTTGAGCAATAAATAAAAAAAAAAAAAAAAGAATTAAAACTTCATCGTTATTTTTAAAAGAGCCTTAATGAAAATACAAGTAATCTTTAATGTCTGCGTGAATTCGGCATATTAAAAACAAACTTTTACGATTTCATTTTAATAGTTAAAATTTTAGTATATTCGATTCCATAGATATTCTCGGTTCAATTTAAGTACCTTCGTATGTTTA
Source organism: Chrysoperla carnea (assembly GCF_905475395.1). NCBI lineage: Eukaryota > Metazoa > Arthropoda > Insecta > Neuroptera > Chrysopidae > Chrysoperla > Chrysoperla carnea. The sequence continues at coordinate 119,797,023 of NC_058337.1, read as the reverse complement.
TTACATTTTCGTTGGATTCACCTTACCATGAAAGTGCTTTAGATAATAGTTGTAATTTGTTTATTTTGAAATATGTTTATATAATGATTTCAAATGAAAGCTGTATTTTAGAGCACTCAATCGAAAACATTGCAAGATTTTGACTGCAAATTTTGATGGTGTATTATATTATAACTAAGACGAAAAAGTAATAATAACATTTTTCGATATCTAGAGTTATTTTCAAAGTATCGAAAATTGAAAATTATGTTTACTTATTTAGCTTTCGATATTTCGAAAACCAAGGCAGATATCGACAAATTTTATTATTATTGTTCGAAAATGAGATACAAATAATTACAATCTTAAATCAAAAATTTCTTGGGTTGCTCGTACTACCTTAAGAAAGCAATTTTGTTTAAATATTCGAATGTTTTTCAATAAGTCAGTAAAGTTTTTCTACACAGCAACGGAATGCTAAATCGAATAAAAAATGTACATCAAGTTTGTTTAAAAGATAAATTTTCAGAATGTATAGGAAATTGTATATTGTTATATATGTAAGTGTATATATGTATGTGTATACTATCTTTCATTTTACGCCCGAAAATTTCTTATTCCAATTTCCCGTGCGGCGTCTGTCATTTATATATATGTATGTATACATACTATTATTATATGACTCATTTTCTGATAAGCAGCACTACACAGTCAGTATTTACCCTGAAAAGTGTTCAAAAAGGGACGAGGTGTACTCACACTGCGTATGTAGGGGTATGTACATACATACACAAAGATCAGGAGCTTATTGTAACAAAATTTTCGTTATTATAAACTCGATTTCAGTGCAAATGTATTTTTCAGCCCCGGAACTAACTTTTTTTTAAAATCAGGACCGGAGCTTGATAATGACGCACCCTCTCTCCAGTGTTTGAAGTAAATTATTAAGAAAACTCAAAAATACAAGAATGGGTGACATTTTTTGTGGGAAAATTGAAACCTTTTAATAAATTAACACTCATTATTATCTTTAGTTTAAATATTTAGAAAACATATAATCAGGAAAGACACCTGAAATCAACTGGCTCATCAAAGTCCTACTCAAAGGTAGTTTTTTATTCACTGGGTAGGATCGCGTAGAATCGAAAGGTCAGATAGATGTTCCTGACTTGAAGCTTAGATCCTAAACGGTAAGAGATAGAATAACACTTTAAATAAAAAAGCTTAGCTTAAAAAAAATGTTTAAAAAGTTTTTGTTCAAGACATTTTTTCGAAAAACTTTAGCTTTCGGAGGAAATATTAATCGAAAGAAACTACGGGAAAATGCTTCAGCCAAAAATTGTTGAGGGCTTTAGAGGACATGACCTGCAATTATCGAAGAGAGGACGTATTTTCTTTCGATTAAATGCAATAAAAACGTATTATTAAGTTGCATTTCCTCCGAAAGCTAACGTTTTTCGAAAATGCCTGTTTAATTTAAACTGTTATTCTATCTCTTACCGTTTAGAATCAAAAGTGGCTATTAAAGAAATCCGAAGAACTGGGTTCAATTTGATGTCAAAACATGATGTCTCTCATCAATCTCTGCAACATTTGTTTAAGTTATTTTTTTTATTGATTAACTTCAAAACGAGCTATTAGCCATTATAGATTAAAATAACCCACCTTGTATACATAGTATAAAGATTGTCAATTAACCTGACTTTCAGTCAGGTTCAGTTTGACATTCGGATAGTTTATAAGATTCTAAGCAAAAATGGTCATATCATATGTTTCTGGTATCAGGAATATCCTTATATTTTAATTTTTATATCTGGTCATCATTTAACCCCTCTTAACGCCTCCAATAAAACTCACGGACGGTGCGAATAGAGTATAGTTGGATAAATCTACCCGATTTTGATAATAAATTCGAAAAATTTTTGGAAACTCCTAAATTTTTGTAAATAGGTTTCTTTTGTTGTAAAAAATACAGAGAAGGATTTTTCCATTTATGGAACGATCTGAGCGACCATCTGCATGGCGTTTATATCTCTACTTTGTGTTTTTGGTGACGTTTTTTTGAATATCGTTGCTTCTATTGATCGGATTGAGGCGAATAAAAAAAAGAATTGTTTGTTAAAAATTTCTACATCAACCTTGTTTATTATTAAACCTTGAACAAAGCAAAATAATCTCAAGCAAACCGCAGTAACCTCATATTTTCAACTTTCTCTGATAATTTTTCGAAAAATGAAGAAATAACTCCTTAACTATTGGGTTTTGGACAAAAGTATATAAGGCATTTTCGAGTTAAAATTGTCCAAAGAATACGCTCGTAAGCTATGTCGATTCAGTCACGGGACATCCTGTATAAAACACATCGGAGAATGTTTACTCTCAAACAATTCATTTGAAAATACTATATTTATTGGAATACAGAACCTTTGATAATTACGTATTCCAAACACTCATAAACTGATTTTATTTGCAATTGATGATAAAAAAAATCATTAAAAATAAATTATTTAATTAATTAAAGAAATATTACTGAAAAATTTATCAATTATCTATATACTACAACAGTTTTAGTATGAACAATATTTCAATGATGATGCATTGTTTTGATACAGTGCACTGCTGATCTACATACACAACAATATTATGGTTTGATGGCGTTTGTTGTTAGTTGGATGTTGGTGCCATCTATTTTATATTGTAATGGTTGGTGTTATTAGATATTATTAGTATGTTTTTCTATCATCGAACGACGAATTTTCATTTTCCTGTATTCACAATTTTCGTGTGGTTGGGTGGTTGTGAGGGTATATTTTCTTCTTTGTGTGATACCTATGATAATATTTTCTGTAATATGCAGGGCCGGATTAACAAGTAGGCAGAATAGGCAGTTGCCTGGGGCCCCCGATTTTAGGGGGCCCCCAAAAAATGAAAAAGCCTTCTAAAATTTTCTTACAAACATAAAATTCTAGAGAGTGAAAGGAAATATAATCAGAACTGAAAATAAATTTTACTCAAATAAATAAAACTCAATTGGCCGCATTCAAAAGGCGACGACCGACGAACTAGACAATTAAGTTCCTAAAAAGGACATTTCCGACTACTTTGACAAAACTTATAGTCATTTGTATAAGATTCTAATGGAAGATCAATTAGCCGATGTATTTCCTAACACAGAAATAGCTCTTCGGATTTTTTTAACATTAATGATCACAAATTGTTCTGCCGAACGATCCTTCTCGCAATTAAAAAAAAATCAAAGCTGCTGAAAGAGCTACAACGCGACAAGAGCGATTCGAGATGTTAGGTATACTTTGCATTGAGTCAGATTAAGTTTGTATTTTTTAATCGAAAAAAGAAGGGAACGGACGTGAAAAAAGGGCCCCCAAGTTGATGGTTGCCTAGGGCCTCGTTGAGGATTAATCCGGCCCTGGTAATATGTGACAACCAATCATGTGCGTTTTATTATTATCTAATTTATATTATATAGAGAGTGGTTAAAAATTATTTTACGTAGAAATTTATTGAAAATATATTAACGATCTTACTAGAAGTATACAAGGTGTTCTATAAGTAACAACAGTACTCTTCACTTCTTAAATGAGCTTATAGAGAAGAGCGAAAAAGCTCCTTACCAAATATGGATCTGTGACCTAATTTTCGAGATAATTAACCAAATCCATTAATAAATTTATCCAATGAAAGAGCACTTAGAAATAGAAATATGTCTTTATCGTTGCATTTAATTGTCATATTATCTATTTCACTTTTTTAAATTTTTATTAAACCCCACCCACTAATCTGTGTGTATTATTACATACCATGGTAATTACTGGATTGATTTAAAAAAAATTTAAAAGTATGAGATAGATAATATGATAATTAAATGCAACGATAAAGACATCCTTATATTTTCCGAATACTCTCTTCTGCAGTTAATTATATACCACCAACCTAGATTTTTTTTTAGAGTGTTACAAATACGAGCCATTCTTGGGAAATATTGTTATCAGGAGCTCATGGAGTCATTGTAAGTCATTGAAAACACTCAAGCACTACGAATATGCAGAAAATTGATGTTGTAGTGCTTTTTGTTATAAGGAAGAAAAGCAAGCTAACTCCCCGAAGTCTTGGTGTATCTTGGGTAGAAATGAAGCTCAATGGTTAAAAATGGTCGCAAATCAAAATGTCTTTATAATAATTAATTGCTCATTGGATTTTCTAAGTGCATTAATAAAATATTTGAAAGAATATGTTGAAATCAAAATCAGTTTGAGATGTTAGTTCATCTTAAAACTCTTCTAAGAGAACAGAGGATAATTTTCTTTATAAAATTTGTTTCGGGTTGCTGAAGAACAGTGGGTATTGTGTCAAGATAAAGAACGGACATTATAAAAACAAAAAGTGCTCTTTACCGGAATAGAACCTCCCCGTGATTCTAGAAATCATTTTTACAGGAAACGCCTCAAAAGGTTTTAAAGATCGGTTACGTAGACTACAAAAAAAAAAACTATATTAGTATTATTTTTAGAGGCTAATGAGCCCAAAATCGCTATATCATTTTATCCCTTATTAATGCACTTAAAAATGTTTTTAACTTAAATAAATTGGTTGGGCGTAGTTTGAAGGGATATTCCGCATAGACTGTGTCAGGACGCATACACAAGTATGGGATGTCGTATATAATATGAAGGACATGAACGTTTTATCGTATATGTTGATGTTAAACTTTTGTTGATGTTTTCCATGTCAGAGTGAACTGGTGAGAGAGAGGAACATAATTTTAGTGAACAGCGCAATACCGCTGCACAGCACAAGTGAACAGATCTATTTTCCCTACATATGTATGATAATATCCCCAAAGTGTAATATTATTTAAACGTATTTAAACTTTTGCACAAAGGGTGTATTCTATTATATAATAAACGATTCCACCCATACCATTTTTCAGGGTTTTGTACCGTACATCATCAATTTCTCGGCTAATATTTGCCATTCAACATTTCCGCTTTAGTATCCACTTTAAAAGCTTTTATTTTACTTCACTTGTGTGTATGCCCTGAAACTATGCAATCAACATTTAACCCATTTTCATTATAGTTATCGTGTGGAAATTTTGGTCACAAGTTTGGTTCTCGTGACACTGCAATTTATGGTAATATGACTTGATTTTCCAATTGGTTTGCTTAGAAACAAGCTTTTATTGTACTAAAAGATAGAACAAATTAGCGTTTCATAAACAGGTTACCTCTAATTCTGCAAATTTTATTGTATTTTTAGTAGGTACTTATAAACCTTTATGGTCGTGGTGGTAAGAAAATGCTCTGCTCATAATCAGCGTCTTCTCTTGAGCTGAAATTTAGAATATAGGTTTTGTTTGAATGCAATGTATGGTTAGCTAAGTGACGTCATTCTAAATACAATAAGGCGGATATTTTAATTTTTATGTTGTTTGATGTGGGTATTAAATGCAGGTCCGTAACTAGGGTGTGGAAAAGTAGGCACCTGCCACCGGTGCATACGAAATAGAAGAGTAAAACACAAAGTTAGTGAAGAATAAGTAAAAGGCGCTCATTAATTTTCATAAAGTCATAAAGTTAAAAAATTCGATTTTTTTGATAACACAGGCAAATTTGATTCAATCTTATTGGAATTTTTTTTGAAACCCACTAATTTTGGGTCATTCTTTTTAGCTGTGATGCCAGCTTTTCGATAGTTATCACTAATGTGCTTAATTCCGGGATCAGGACTCCACATTCTTGAAACCTATTAGAGTTAGATTAATTTTGATCATAAATTGGAAAAGTATGACAAAAATTTAGTTGGATTATATACTTTGTTTATCAAAATTGGATAAAATTTGGATGCGATAGAACAAAATTAAATTTGTTGGATTCTGCTGACGTATTAAAATAAAGTTAAAAAATTCGATTTTTTGATAACACAGGCAAAATTTTATCCTCGTGGCTGTGGTCGTTTCTATCACACTTGACTTTAAATTGATTTGTTCAATATTTATTTACTTTTGTAAAGAATTCATCACTTTTCATTTAGTTTAGTTATCTGTATCATAACATACACTTGAATAAACACCCGGTACCAGTTGTATTACAATAATATTCTTTTAATGTAATAATATTATTCACCTAATAATAAAAAATAAATCTTTTCAGCATCTCCTTTTCTATATTTATTATCTGTTTACAGAAGTATTATTCGAAGGGTGTTTATAAAGGGTGCATAGAATTCATTCACTCTATTATTGAACATTAAATGACTGTAATTATTTGCAATTTAATTAATAATTAAATACATTTAATTCTGAAATTAATACAGATTGAAAAATCAGTGTTCTATTGAAACAGATTTCATTTCATTGTATGTTTTTGAGGGCAACATCTTAAATATAAAAATTTAGCTTCCGTATGTCTGTAGTCACAAAACTCAAATAGTAGTCGAAGGATTGATTTGTAATGTGCCAGAAGGTTGCATTTTTCCGATAATAATTTCTAGGATAAGATTTTTTTTTTGAAACCCACTTAATTTGGGTCATGTTTTTCATTTTTCGTGGTAGAAATTCACTTATATTAATCCTTATACAAAATGTGTAAACCATGATAGTGCATTTTCGAAATTTATTCAAAATACGCTAAATATGACAAAATATTTGTAAAGTACGACCCAAAATTAGTGGAATTACGTACTAGATTGATCAAAATTGGATAAAATTTGCGGCGGTAGAGCAAAATAAAATTTTTTGAATTTTTATGACGTCATAAAGTTCAAAAAATCTATTTTTTTAGATATTTTGGCCAAATTTTATCGTACTTGAATGAAATTTTTTTTGAAACCCACTTATTTTGAGTCATATTTTTCATTTTTGGTGTCAATTGTTCGCTGTCATTAATCCTAATACAAAATGTAGAAACTATTATAGTGCATTTTCAAAATCTATTGGAGTTACGTTAAATTTGACAAAATATCTGAAAAGTATGGTCCAAAATTAGTGGGATTACGTACTTGATTGATCAAAATTGGATAAAATTTGCGTGCAGTAGAGCAAAATCAAATTTTTAGGATTTTTATGACATCATAAAGTTCAAAAAATCTATTTTTTAGATATTTTGGCCAAATTTTATCGTATTTGAATGAATTTTTTTCTGAAACCCACTTATTTTGGGTCATATTTTTCATTATTTGTGATAAATGTTCGCTTATATTAATCCTTATACAGTATGTCGAAACCATGATACTGATTTTTCGAAATTAGTTGGAGATACGTTAAATTTGACAATATTTAAAAAGTATGACTCAAAATTAGTGGGATTACGTACTTGATTCATCAAAATTGGATAAAGTTTGCGTGCGATAGAGCAAAATAAATTTTTTTGGATTTTTATGACGCCATTAAGTTCAAAAAATCAATTTTTTAGATATTTTGACCAAATTTTATCGTATTTGATTGAAATTTTTTTTGAAAACCACTTATTTTAGGTAATATTTTTCATTTTTCGTGGTAGTTATTCGCTAATATTAATCCTTATACAAAATACAGAAACCAGGATGCTTCATTTTCGAAATTTATTGAAAATCCCTTTTTGACAAAATATTTGAAAAAAATGGCTCAAAATTAGACGGATTATATATTAGGGCTATCTATTATTTAGCTTTGCTAGGTATTTGGTATTAAGATTTCGCACGTGTTGACAAAAACAACAATCAGATTGTAAACATTGCAATTTAATTCAATTTTTATATTATCGATTAGAAAGACGACTGCAACTTAATTAAAACAACATACAAAATAATATTCAGCTTATCTCTCCAAAAACAGTTCTTTTTCCGTAATAAATTTTTTTCTCACGGGAGTGAGCATGCGTTAAATTATACGCACAAGTTTTCTGTCCAATAATCTATTAAAAATCTGGACTCATTTCCCTACTTTAATTAATGTTTTAATTTACAATAAGAAGCAACTGAATTAACCTAGAGATAATTAGTTAATGTACATCACTCTTTTACAGTGAATAGGTTTTATTTTACATAGATAATATTTAGAATAATTTAGATACTTAAAATTTTTTCAAAATTAAATATAATAAAAAAAATTTAAAAAAGATGAGTATATACCAAAATAATAATAATAAAATAATTAATTCATGTAATATAACTCACATAATGACCATAAAATATATAAAATGAAATTGGTGAAAATTGTAATAAAAAAAAAAGTAATAAATTTAATTATATTTTTATATTTAATTTAAATAATTATATTAACTATACATACTGCTGTGTTGTATAACCTTAATCAATGATTTTGTAACACATTATCCAAAACATACGACAGAGTGTTACAGAAGTGAGTGTTCAATGTTTATAAAAATATTATAGCAAATGATAGGAAAACATTATTAGCTTAATGTGTACATGTTGAAGAAGCTTTCTTTAATTTACTTTAAATCCAATATTACAAACTTTATAAGTACTACTTAAAAATATACTCTCGACCAAAAATCGAATTTGATTTGGGGTATTTCAAGTATTATGTTTGCAGACTAAGTTCAAATTGCGAAGAATTGCGAAAAATCCATTTTTTGCAAAACAAAAATGGAAAAACATTGTACTAAAAAAAAAATGGGTGATTGACGAATCAGCTGGATACTTTACGAGAAAACACGAATTTCGGATTCGTCGTTTATTTTCTCGGCTTGTAAATTATCGATTTGGGGCTCAAATTGTAGCTTTTAATCATATCTCTTTAGTTGCTTCGGAAAAGCCTTGCGTGATGTGTGATGTATGATGAAACCGTGTAAATGAAAAGAACAAGTGAAATTTACAAAATTTAAAAAACCTCCGACAAATTTTTCTCGAATGGAACCCTAAACTGGCACATGAAACATATCTAAGGACACTCCTTATTAAATCACCTCTTTCCTTAAACCCTTTTACAAACTGAACCGATTTTGAAGATCATACGGAAGATCGGTACGAATCCTTAAACTCGCACTTGAAACATAGCTAAGAACACTCTCCATTAAATTACTTATCAAACGAAACACAAAACAAAATTATTAAATTTTGTTTATCCGTTTAAGCGCTACGATGCCAAAGACAGACAGGTAGACAGGTAGACACACACACAAAGCGGTCAAACTTATAATACTCCTTTTCCCCTTTTTTTAGTTGGGGGTCAAAAATAGGAATTTACAGTCTCAATAGCAACGCAAATATAAAAAAGATTGATTTTAAATAAAAAAGTTGGTTTCCTTATCAAATTAAGTTAAAATTATATATTTATTAAAAATAGATTCTTGAACTTTCTAATTTCGTTTCATTTAGATTTTTTTCCCTCTTACACTTGGTATATAAATAATAAATTAAACAAAAAGAAATAATAAAAATAAATAAGTAAATGATTCTTTTTATATAATACTTTATGTACAAAATGTAAATATAAATTAAATTAAATTATTATAAAAGATAAGAACAGGGCGTCAATAAATTAAAACAAATAAAATAATTACTATCGTGATATTAAAACATATCATTTAAAATTAATATACTTTTGAATATATTAAATTATACCCGATTTGAAAATTTTATTTAAAAAGACATTTGAGAATATTTAATATTTATATAATCCTTATTAATTATATTCCTTTTTTTTTATAATTTAATTTTTTATTTATTGATTGATAAAAAATATGATGGACGGTTTATGTTTTTATCAATAATCATTTTCTGTTTCTTTTTAAACCCGACGCAAAAAGGCGGGTGATATACTTTTGACCGTTGTCAAAGTATTTGTTCAAACTGATCTTGTATAAGATCAGTGAGAAATAAGAATCACTAGGTCGTCACAAGTTCATTTAAAACGACCAAAAATTATTGCATTTAATGAATAAAAATAAGTTTTCCAGTTTGGAATTCAATGTGGAAAATGGATGGGTTAGTTCAATATTGCATGACGTTTGAGGTTTTGTAGTTCATAACGAAAATTCTACCACTTTTTAGACTTTAATATCGTACAATATTCACCTAAAGAGAAAAGTAACATTTTTTTCCCAGATTATAAATTCTATCAAACGTTATTATTTCTCCGTTTAAATTGAGCGAGCAACTTTTTTCCCTCTACTTTCAAAATACAGGGTATTCAAAACGTTCGATACATCTCCTAGAAAATAATGATTAATGTAAAAGTTTCAAGATTTCGCTCATCCAATCTAATGGTGATCTAAGATTTAACCTTAACGTAATGCGTAAAAACTATCATAGACAAAAAGGCAACCCTATCTAAACACAAATACAGTGCCATTTTGACCTTGGCTTTTAGTTTTCAGTGACATAATAAAGAGAGTGCATGTTTTGTAGTTTCAAAAGCGAAATATAACTAAAGAAAACTAGCTAAAATAGTTAAAATAATTTTGTTATAAGCAGTAGGTACATTTTCATACTAAAACGTTTGAACATTGAATGAAAAGAAAGTTTCTTTTTTTTATTGAAAAAATACTTTTTTACCAGGATTTTATTGTAATTGAGTAACGTTTGCTAAGAATAATAAGGTTTGCTAAGGGATATAAGACTATAAATATTGTATTTGATCCAAGCAATCAAACACGACCCACAAAATTACAAAAAAAAGTAAGGAATATTGTTATTTCCTTAAATTTTGTTATATACGAGGTATTTTTTAAGTATTGATACTAAAAACTAAAGATGGTCCACAGCCCCACAGGCATTTTTTGGCACAATTTTTTATTTTCAATGATTAAATTCTTAATAAAACTGTAAATGGCAATTTTACGGCAAATGGCAAGTTTTTTTTCTATATGTAACGGGCCTTCTTGGAAAACTAGATTCCTAAGGTAGCCCATTACCTATATTTTTAATTTATTTTTTTTTTCAGTTCTAGAGCCACTTAAGTAAGACAAGTTTATAAAATTTGTGTTATCAGTAAATTAGTAATTATTTTACCCTTGGAAGTTTTTTTATTTTAGAGAATTTATGTCGTTTAAAGTTAAGTGCGCTTTATACGGTTCCAGTACATTAAATAGCGACAAAAAGAAAAAAAAAATTACTTATTTATTCTTCCAAAAAGAATTAAAATTGTGAATTGAGTTAAGAAAACTTTATATAAATAGTATCTTGGAGGGTGTGGTCATACTCAACGAGTAAATGGATCAAATTGTATCATTTTAATGGATATGAGAAAAAATATTTTATTCATGACTACTGAGAAATTATTTTAGCATTCCAATATACCTTAATAAAAGTTCGAAATAGATTTTTATAAAATATTGAAAACCATATTAAAACTTTCTTTCAATAAAATTAGTAAACTATTAAAGTTTAATAAATCATCGAATTTCACATTCACGTTGGTAGTAAGTATTGTTTTCACAATTGACCTAACCCATTATACGATATCGAATAATTTATGGTGGGAAATATGGTCAAAAAATTTTTTAATATAAATAATAATATTAATAATAATACAAAACTTGTTCACAATGTTAAAAACGATGAATGGCCAAATAGTCTTTAAAAAAGAAAGGAATATATATATATATATACATAACTTAATTCATAAAGACTATGTATATGTATGCATCACACGTGAAGTTATTTCAATGAAATAAAAAACACCTTAAAAGGTGGAAACAAATGAAGATTAATGCCTTTTTTTTTTATAAATATAATAAAACTACTTATTTAATAGACTCTCTCTGATCGTCTTTCGGAGCCTTTTCAAGTTCATTGAGTTTTTTCTTCATCTTCATATATAGTTTACCTTTGATAAAATAGTTTTTTGTGATTATGAAATGAACTATGTGGTCTCATAAGCGGTATATTTATTTCGATTTTTTTGTTGTTGTTCTTGCTTCTAATATACCCAAGATATGCCAAAACATTCATTTGTTAAATGTCTTTTTTTGAAAAATGTATCGTAGAGAAATGGTTAATGTCTTCTTTTCAAAGTAGTGTCTTATCCATCTCATTCGATTCCAGTGGCGAAAAATGTAAACTATTATACACTAAAATAATAATAGAGATTTTTTTTTTTTTTTTTTTCAGAAGTTTTCTAAAAATTAATAATCTAAGTCAATTGAAAATGTTTTTTCTAAACTTTAAATTCAAACACCAGTAACGTCAACACAACGTTTTTAGCTACGCCACAGCACGGATATAAATATAAATAACATGCAGAATGATAAATGGTTTGTTTTTAAGCTTGTTTTCAATATATTATATCGTAATTTTCCATAGAAACAAGCTGAAAAATGTGAATTTAGCGTGGTTCCTATGGGCTCACTGCCTCAACGGGTGTAAATACGTCACTACCGTATATTAGTAATTAATAATAAAATGGGATTATTAATTTTAAAAAAAAGTTACTTAAATATACTTTAGATGAATTATTATTTCATTTATATATGAATTTGTGACAAAATTAACTTCTTTGACTTCTCTTTTATTTGTTTAATGAATAAAATTCGCCTGGCAGTAAAGCGGTTTTAAAAAATAAAGATAATAAAAATAAAATAAGAGATTTAAGATTTCTTTCATGGCAAATATATCCTATGTAAAGAGCTCCATTTATTTTACACCCATTCCCGCTATTGATAATTAAATGTTTTTGATTGGGTCGGAAAATCTTTTTGCCATGCGACAATCTGTCCCTTTAAAACAAGTCTACGATAACAGACTTAAACTTGATTTCACCAGGTGTTGAATAAATAGATGGATATTATGGAAATCATAGTAATTTACAACAATACTGCTCCAATGAATGAATCACCAAATAAAAAATTGCCCACTATTTCTTATATTTCCGTTTTTTAAAGATTCAAGCCTGCTTATGATTGCTATACTGACTGCTTGACGTCATTGTTGACTTTTCCGGTACACATATTAATAAGATTTAGTAAACACATTTTAAACGGCCCTGCGTTTCCACCATCTCAGACTTTTATCATACATATTTCTTAAGAATAAAATTTTTGTGGGACTGATTTACAAAAATTGTTTGCTAGTCATAATTTCTATTTATCTATTAACAACTAAAAAAGATGTCTTATAACTATCAGAAACCTAATGTATGCAATTCTAAGAAAAAGTCTCAACCAAATACGCCACTGATAGATATGCTTCTAGTTAAATCAAGAAATCAATTTTTAATAGTTTTTATATGAAAATCAAAAAATTTCATGCTGTTTTATTGTATTACAAATTATCAATGAATTTTTATAGAATTTTTTTTTCGTAAATAAATAAAATATATTCATTCAATTTTCAATAAATAAACATAAATAATAATTCTTTATATTCCAAAAAGAAAAAAAAAAACAGATTCTATTATCTTGACACAAATTTTATGATCATGTTACACCTATTCTTCGTATTTAGTTAGAGGTAACACCTAAAAGACAACTCAATTCAAATTCATTTATGACGAATATTTTTCGTTTTTATTTGCAATAGTAATAATTCATAAAATATTTAAAGTGCCACTTGAACTTATTTATTATAAATAATCAATAGAAAAACAATATTACCTACACACTTGAATATTTTTGAATGAATGCCTATATTTAACAAATAACAAAAAATATTATTTATTAATCAATGCAAAATGCATTATAATCGATATATTTTTTTGCGCTGTCATATTTGTTAGAAAATAACATTTTATTCACAAAAAATATTTTATTAATGAAGTTATTTTTATTGTAAAAGTAGTTTATTTTTTGGGTATATAGATAAAAAACAAGAGCCCATTTTGGTTGAAAATAATATTGATAAGAATAATAAATGCTAATTTTTTAAAATTATGAATATAAAAGATTCAATCACAGGCTTTGATCACTGCATTTGTACTTTTCTAAGGTTGCGCTGCTTAGTCGCTGGACCAAACCATAAGGCTCACTGTTATACCTTTAACGGGCTGAATTTTTTTAACCGTAGACCCAAAGGTTTCATTCAGTTATATTTATTAAAATATTTCCATTTGAATGTTTGTTTCGTAGATTAGGCTGTTCTGGCGCTGGACATATCCAAACCGCAGGGCTCATTGTGATATCTAAAACGGCCTGACCCGTTTGGAACGACTGCTCCTTTAACCATTTGAAAATGTTCAAGGACAGGAAAAGATTTACGCAAGTGGGTCGGTCTGCGTAATTGGTAGAGAAGACTAATTATATGATTTCTTCTTCTGCCTTCTTGATAGCGTGGTTCTTTTAATGGTTCACTCGGAACACGCCCAACAAAATTTTTATCTCCTTATACCAATTTTCCGGATAAATTACTGATGCTCTTATTTTGTCTTGACACAAACTATTTAGATGAAATTTGAGGACCAGCTTTATGTCATTAGATGTTTGGTTGAGCCTCATTTGGCGTCTTGGTCCAATAATCAGGAGGTGGGTAAAATATCAAAAAGCTCTTAAATATTCGAACTGAAGTAAAAACTGTTGTTCCTTTAAAATGAAATATTATATCCATCTTCCAATAAACGGCAGGAGAAAATATTACATATTAGAAAACTTTCCTAATCATGTTTGCGAAAAAATACATAAAAACTAGTTGATGCTTATTGCATAGAAAGCTTGGGACTACGGACTTGATAATATTGAATTTCATAGCGAACCTAGTCAGCTTTTTCCAAAGCTTTCAAACAATTCTCCCTTGTTTGTGGTAGAAAGTTTGCATTGTCTCTTTAAATTTCAGTGTTGTAAACTTGTTGGCATATCTACACACTTGAACGAAATTTAAACCAAAAAAACCATAGTAATGATAATAGTCTATTAATCGACTTAAGTAATGTGAAATTACCTTTCTTATTATATTTAAAGAGTACTTGAAAGTCAATTATTATTTATTTAATAAAAGACTTAAATATGTGGTTATTTAGAACTTTATTATTGTTCAAAAAAAAAATGGAACATTACTTTTATTAAGTACTTTATGATTTATGAATGTTTGTAAAAAAATTTGTTCTATAAACTATAAACTACTTTGGTCAATATTTCATTCATTTGTGTTTTTCACTTCACATAATTGTGTATATAGAAGAAACTTGTCTAGGTAAGCCGTTTGTCTATAGACTTATAGACCAGGCATGGACAAATGCGACTCAGAGAAGTCCCTCGGACTCCTCACTTAAAATACGAGTTAGACAGTGATAACCTAACCAGCGACAATCTAAAATACAAGTAAGACAGAGAGACAAAATATTTTTTTTCTACCTACCTTATTACTATTAGAGAAACTGAGATAGCTAGAAGATTCGTACCCGCCTCGCTTTCTCCTCTATGAGTAATGCCGACTTGGATAAAAAAACACACAATAGAGTTTATGACACACAATAAAGTTATAACAATGGTGACTTCGACTTAAAATAACTCGCCCATGCCTGCTATACAGATTCTTCTTCATCAGAAATAAATGATGAATCATATAGGTTATCTTTTTCAATTGGATATTTCTATACCAAAAAATCTAAAGATTGTGATAAAAAACTATCGAAATTATTAAGACAATCTTTTAGTTTATAATAATACCATAAAAATATAAGGTTGTCGATAATATAAAAACAAACTTTAATTTAATTATGAGTTCATTGAAGATCCATCATTTGATGAACAGAAACGAC
The DNA here is from genome assembly GCF_905475395.1 of Chrysoperla carnea. Taxonomy (NCBI): domain Eukaryota; kingdom Metazoa; phylum Arthropoda; class Insecta; order Neuroptera; family Chrysopidae; genus Chrysoperla; species Chrysoperla carnea. Next base: position 119,781,392 of record NC_058337.1, on the reverse strand, counting down.
TCTTGTTAGAGTATTGATGATTGAAGAGCGATATCTATATTATCAAATATATAAGCAGCACTTGTACACAATATATAATATATTTTTGTAGTTGTGTGGTATTGTAAAGCTAGAAATAACACATTATTTGTCTACAAAGCATGTATTTGGTTTATATGTATGTACCGTGCAATAAACCAAAACTTTTTTACACTACTGCAGGTTTACATCATCACCTTAAATGAAATGACTGACTTGACGACTTTCTCCTATATATTCACAAGATATTAAAGTGTAAACTTATTTTTTAAAATAGTGTTGGAAAAACTTTTCAAGAACTAGTATTGTACTCAAGAAGAAAGACTTTCAAAGTACCATGCAGAGAAATATTGTTGTTCACATATTATTATAATGTTACTATGCATAGTAAAATGAAGTTTTTGTTGTAAAAATTGTTGAATAAGAAACAAAATGAATTTCAAGCATAAAATGTTAAATGGTTTTAAAAAGTCATAATGTGGCAACCTACACAATTGCTGATCCATAATTGTATAAAATTATTATCTCTAGAGATTATTACGATTTTGTCATATTTGATAAGGCTCTTGAAATTTTGACAAGTATGAGTGTTATATTTATTTGCTCTTAAAGAAATATGAAAAAATTCGCTTTTTGCGTTTTTTATCTCCAATTTCGATAAAACTCAGTATATAATGTAATTTGGACCCAAAAAATACAAAAATCGGGTTGATTTGAAGACTGGTCGAATAGTTTTAGAGATACGGACTAAAATCGATCCAAATATTGCGATATCTCAGAAAGTCTGCATCCACTCATTAAATTAACCGGATTTTTATACTTTTTGGATCAAAATTACCCCATCCAACGAGTTTCATCAAATTTCAAAAGAAAAATTTTTTTTGAGTTTTTCTCGATTTTATGAAATGAGTATCCCTAAAAAAAATTGCAATTCAAATAGAATTATAATTGATTAAAGCAAAGTGCTATCCTCAACTTATTAAAGCAAATAAAAAAGAATTATGATATTGATTACAAAATAAATAATAATAAATGAACAATTATTTATGCCAATACTAGAGTGATACCCACCCGCTGGGTTTAAAAGTAAAGATTGATAAAGATTGCTCTCGCTTATCCCTTTTCTATAACACTCGAAATAATGGTAAGTATTGTTTTACACAGGTAAAATATATGTATGGTTTTCTTTTTTTTTTTATAATGTATAATAGTAATTCTTCATTGAGTATATCAGAGAAGATGGCTGTGAAATATTTTATATTGACTATTTTTACAGAAATATGTAATTTATGGTAATGTCAAATGTCAAATTAAAATAATTTTTTTAAATATATCTTTATAAATTATATCTCATGTGTTATTCTGATATATCAGCTATATTGCTGTACAGTTTCATTAAAAACCATTCGCTAGTTTAAGCGTGAAAGCGTAACAAACAAACAAACAAACAAACAAACAAACGTGCTTACTTTCGCATTTATAATATATAGAGATAAAGATTTTATAAAATTAAATTTGCGAGAAGAAATCTATTAATTTATTTGTTTATTCACTTAAATTATTGTGTATTTGTGCTATACGAACAACAACAACATCGACGTAATATAATGTATAATATAACAGTGAACGAAACAGTGAACGAAACAGTGATTATTGTAATATCTGTCATCAATATATTTATCAAATACTAATCAATTTATGTGCAATCATTAATTTTATAAATAACCTCATTTTTTTTAATGAAATAATATATGTTATCTTGTAATGTGTGTGTGTACTGTTTTAAATATTGAAAAATTATGCTTCCAATGTTGAGAAGTTGAGATGAAATATGAGGCTCTCAAACAAAAACATTGGTTGATACAAAGTCAATCTATTATAAATTTAAACAGTTTTAAGTTGGTCGTTAAACTTAGTTTAATGTTTTTCATGTGTTTGTTTCTTTGAGTTTCTATATTTCTAAATATGAATTTTGTAAACAGTGGATTTTCTTCACAACTTTATTCACTGTACGGACTCTTACAGGTTACGGAGGGAGATATTACATATGGTCTCAATGGTGATAATGAGATAATTTAAGATTGCTGTACAGTCAAAAACGGTTTTAACCTCGTAATTGAAGGGTCAAGAATAAATCCATAAATAACAAGTGAAAACAAACAATTGACTGAGTTAATTGTTGAAATACCATGCATAGTCAGTGTTGATTTCTTTATCACATTACACATACAAACATGTGACACATACATAACTGATAATCAAGTATAGTACATATTATAAAATTTCCGCCTAATTGGCGCCCTCACGGGTAAACAGTGATGTTTACGAAAAAATGTCATCAAGCAAAAGTTGTTTAATTTTTGATACGGAACATTTTGAAGACCCAATTGACCTATGATGCTCATTTACGAACTTGACCTCATTTTTTACGTCCTGAGTACGCTGTAAACATTTCAGCTCGATATCTTTTTTCGTTTTTGAGTTATCGTGTCCACAGACGGACGGACGGACAACCGGAAATGGACTAATTAGGTGATTTTAAGAAGACCTATGGCAAAATTTTTTTCCTAGCATCATTATTTTTAAGCGTTACAAACTTAGGACTAAACTTAATATACTATGTATATTTCATATATACATGGTATAAAAATATACATGAATGTATCGACTCTAACAACATCGATTATAACGATATATCGGCTGTGGTGATAAATATTCGTTGAAATTATAAGCCGATATATTGTACCGTGGGATAGAAACGGTGCTTTGTTAAATGATTGATACATACTTGAGACTTCGTAGGTGGCCTCCTTTTGACGAGTATATCAAACTACTCTCTATGACTTTTTTTTTCGATAGTACTGCGTTTCCAAATGGGCATGATAACGGCATATTTCAGCTAATATCGGTCTGAAAAAAACGAGGCTTGCAATTTGTCGGACACGATGACCACTTGATAAAATTAATAATTATTAAACAATTCAGCAAAAGTAAACTATTTATGAATTCAAAAACAAAAATTCTAAAGTACGGTGGTGTCCTACAAATTCCCTTCTGCGTTTTTTCAGGCCGATAGCTTAAATAAAAAGTTATCATGCTCATTTGAAAACACAGCACTTTCGAAAAAAGTCGTAGAGTATTTGGTAGACTCGTCAAAAGAAAACCATTTACGAAGTTTCAAGTACGTATTAATCATTTAACAAAGCACACTTTCTGTTTCTATAAAGCATTAGTTTTTTACGAGTAACACAAAAAGGGCTTTAGATATTGCTACAAAATGTACTAATATATGAATATCATAGCTAATTTTAATAAAAATAAACTCTAGTAAGAAACTATCCTTATTGAAAAATAGCGACTCAAGAAGCTGTGTCTCGGCCTGTTTTTTTGCTTGAGTCTAAAAAATTATTTTCAATTCAATTTTTAGCAACATGGAGATTACATTTATTTTTGGAAAAACCTTCCTGTATTTGTCAAAAAAATTTACTCTTTTTGTGTCTCTTACACACTCGTGAGATAAAAGTAGTAAAAACTTCTAAATCCACTCGCTTGGGCAATTGAAAAATTTGTGGCACTTGTTGCATAAAACATTATACCATGCGTTTAATTTACATCTTGGTATAGGTATCTCCCACGAGCATGACAAAGTACATGCGTTAAGCAATGCGTGTAAGAAAGAGGTGTTATAGGTGTTATATGTTTCTTGCAAGTGTTATAGCTTCGGTTTCCTGTAAGCTGTACGATGGTTCTACTGCTGTGTGTACCGTGTACAACTTAACGCGTAACAAAGCTACATGCAACTTATAAAAATGCCCATAACACCTCTTTCTTGAGCGCATTGCTTAATGTATGCATACGTACTCTCTCGTTCTCGTGGGAAATATGCTATGCCTAGATGAAAATTAAACAACCAGTATAGCTTCGCTGTTTAATAAATATGGTGGGAGTGCAAATAAGTAGGTCTACATTGCATTTAGTAATAATGATGATTTCTGACACTTTATGTCAGAAATAAAAAAGGTGAGCATTTTGAAATTTTGTAAATTTATTCTCGAGCAAAAATACGGTACCATACAGCAGAATAATAACTAAATAACTAAAAAAACCTTGCAAAGCTACGGGAACAAACTTTAATTTAATTCAAATACATTTTCAATTAACCATTACATTGATTAATTATCGAAATAACATTTAATTTAAAAGAATACTCAAGAAAGTTATAAACATGAAGTAGTTAAAATTGATTTGAAAACAGTTTCAATAAAAAAAAAAACAAAACAAAAAATAAAAATTCTGATATTATCAGTATGAAACATATTAATCACGTTTAACTTTGTGTTAAAGTTAAAACAGATTTCAACATTTATTATATTTAAAGATAAAACCATATACATATCACATTGAAATAATATATAGAGAAATATATATTTTAAACATATTATATATTATTTCTTCTAAAATAAACTAACTATCTTATAGATATTTATCTGTTGAAAATATCTCAGATCAATATCTTACCTATTTTATAAATAAAATAGTTGATTTTATTAAAATTTATTTAAATTGTGTATATTTATTTGTTTGTTAGAAGATTTTTAGAGTAATTCGTCTTTTGGTGTTCAACGCTTAAAAATACTTATTAATTTATTGAATTTTGTGATGAAAAAAAATTCGCATATATTCATGAAATGATGAAATGAGATACGGAGCATTTGAATGCACAAACATGGTTAATAAGATGACTTGTTTTTACCCAAATTTTGTATATGCGTTTGCGACATAATCTTTAAACAACAATACATTGAATCAGTGACGTGACTACTGTCAATTTATATGTGTTTCGCCGAGAAAAATGGGCCCCTATTCTATTCTCCCCTCTTCTCCTTTATTGGGCCCCCTCACCCGTTTCAATCTTACAACATGGAAAAAACAAATATTTTCTTGCACTGAAACCTATTTATTCATAAAATGCGTATACTTCCGCATGTAAAAGGCGTTATAGAATTACTTATTAATTACTTTTTAAAACTTTGCAAACTTTCATATTCGCAAATACATTGATTAGCTTGGACACATCTAGATTTTTTGCTTCTTCGTTCTCACTAGAAATAATGGGCAAAGAGCTCAGCTTTTTTTGTACCAAAGTAGTTCTTAGATATTTTTTTATTAGTTTCAATTTCGAAAAAGATCTTTCTGCGCTTGCTATTGTGACAAGAAAGTTACAAATAAATAATAAGCAGTTATTATTTCTGTAAAACTACTGTACGGAGAAAAATTTTGGATCAAACATTTCCTGAGTCGTTTTTATATTCATTAAATCATACCTGAGAGACATAAGTTCTCTACGATAACAATTAGTGAAGCTTTAGAGCCACGGCGACCGTGTTCCATAGAACAAAGTGAACATTGCCAGTTGCGGCTCTCCATTAAACAAATACCTTTGGAGATATAATCAATCCTTGAGAATAAGATAATATAACAAAAAAGTTGATAAGCAAGACCAAGACCATGGTGAACTTGGTTTTGGTATTGGTATTGTCGATTGTATCTTGATATTGGCCTTGAATTATTAGCTTCAGTCTTGGTCTTGGCCTTGATCGTGTATTAGTATATCTTGGTCTTTTAGAATCGAGCCTTGCAAAGTTGAGTTTTGGTCTTGGTCTTGCAAAAATAATCTCAGTCTTGGTTTTGGTCAATTGATTATTGTTTTGATCTTGCATCAACCATGTTTTTAAGTTTTAGGTTCCGATTGAGTCTTACTAAATTATTACTCAGATATAATAAAAAAACACATTGAAAAACTCCCTGGTGGGTTCATTAATTATTTTCAATAATAAGTCTTGTTATTAGTCTTGATCTTTCACAACTAAGTCTTGATCTTGTAGAGTTAGTTTTGTAGATAAGGTCTTGGTATTGATCTTGTCGAAATGATACTACCTATATTGGAGTTCGTCTTGATCAATACTGCAAGACTAAAGGAAAATATTTATTTTATATTCTTCAGCTCATTAAAATTTACTTTCTATTTCATTGTGTTCAATAAAAGCTTGTCTTTAAACAAGAATTTTTACTTGATTATCAATCTATTATACAATCGAAAGATTTCTTATTTCATGGGCATATACGAGAGAAGAACCCAAGCGTACCTACATCTTGAATATCATCTATAACATTTGTTCCAAAAATAGACAAAAAATGTGTTTGTTAAACATATTTTTTTAGCTTGATAACATTTTATTTTGATAATAGATAAATGTTTACATATATGCTTATTAGGATATTTACACATTTGCCGCTCTACTAGCTATCTGCGTGTGCATAATATAATACAAATGATGGACTCTTGATTTGAGATGTTACGTTTAGATCTGAAAATACAAAACACACTTACTTCTTACAAGAATATGTAAAACAATGTTATTAAATTCCTCTTAATAAGGAATTGTTCTTTTCACTTTTAACAACAATTCATGGCTTTGCTCATCATCTGCATTCTATTTATTGTTCATTGACATTGAAAATTTAATACCATGTATATATGAAATATATCAAGGTATACTAAGTTTAGTCCCAAGTTTGTAACGCTTCAAAAGATTGATGCTATCAACAAAATTTTGGTATAGGTGCTCATAAAATTACCTAATTAGTGCATTTTCGGTTGTCTGTCCATCCGTCTGCCTGCCTGCCTGTCAACACGATAACTCAAAAACGAAAAAAGATACCAAGCTGAAATTTTTATAGCGTGTTAACGACGCAAAAAGTGAGCCGAGTTCGTAAATGAGCAACATTTACCAAAAGGTGTTTACTTTTAATTATTTGATGTATTTTTTTTTAAATAGCAAAGAATAACTCATAAATTAAAAATTTAAATTAATCAAACCCCCGACGCAAAATCAGGTCTGATCAATTGTTTGTGGTATCGCAGCTTCAAAGCGTTTGCTCTAATTTTGATTTTTTTTGTTTTTATTTGAAAGTTAATTGAGACCTGTGTTTCAAATCTTATCAGCCGTTTGATATTCAACTTTTTTTTCAAATTGCAGATTTTTTTTCTACTGTAGGATAGTACCAACGGTTTTTTTCAAAACTTGATTATGTGCCGAAACCTTACAAAACAAAAATACAAAAATTTTCCACACTTTTCTATGATTATAAGTTAAATCGTTTTCAGAATTTCAACTCAATTCCTTCTTTTTTCGAAAAGTTATCAAAGAAAGTTAAAAATATGTGGTTACTGCGGTTTTCTTAAGATTTTGAGATTATGTTGCTATGTTCAGATTTCGATGCGAAAATTTATAACAAACAAATCGATTTTATTTGCCTGAATCCGATCAATAGAAGCAGAGATGAATTGTTGAGATAAATTGTACCCAAATAAAATAAATTTTCCCGGAACCAGAAAACTTTTTAAAAAAATTAGCCTTCTTCCAAAATTTTTGGAATTGATTACCAAATTCTAGTAGATTTATCCCACTAATAATCAATCATAAATATTTATAATTTATAAAAAATTTGTTTTAATATACAGCGAATGAGCGAATGAAGTTTCAATTCTGTCGTGGGTCCTACGACATATACATTTTCTTTTATTATAATCGGATATCGTGGCATTTCCATTGGAATAAATTGAAATTAGTGAAATATATAGCTTTACTAGAGGTATAGCTTCTTAAACTTTGTTCGTTCAACACCAATAAAAATAGATCCAATTTAAATAGACGTAATGACATATGATTGTAGGTATATATATCGTGTTTACCTGTGTGTAGGTAGAGATATAGGTAGTTAGGATGCTGCTGTATATATCACAATAAAATAATACCTGTTTCTTTTTTTCTTCAAATACAGTAAGTATTTTATTTAATATTAAAAAGATTGCACGTGAATTTTATTTGATAACATATAAATATAAACTATAATATACCTATAGTTATACCATACCAATATAGTCAAAGTAATAAAGCGGAAAATGTTGAAAGCCTACGCGATAGCCCCGACTTCATAAACTTTTATTTTCTATGCGTTTCTTAGTACTAACTTCTGCCATAATATGAAAATTAGGGGATATTCAATCACTCAACCTTTAAACGTCCCAACAAGTCTATAAAATTAATATTTTACCTCTGAAATTCACTCTAGGGTTTTTTTTTTAATCACTGAATACGAATTCGGGGTTTAAATTCAACAATACCACACTTCAGTACGGGATTCGGGCTATTTTGAACCAAAAAACTGATTTTTCTATGCGAATATTAAAATGTAAATATTTTGCTGTGATAGTTTCTTCCAGGGTTTTTTTTTTTGGTCACTGATCACGAATCAGGGGTTTAAATTCAACAATACCATATTCCAGTAGGAAATTTTGGCCAATTTCCCGTCAAAAGACTTTTATATAAAAATTTAAATATCTATATTTTGCTGAAATAATTTCCCCTAGGTGGTCTTTGGTCGCTGTATTCTACTCAATTAGAGTTCGGTATTGTTAAATTCAGGCCTCGAATTCGTTATCGACGAAAAAAAAAACCTCCTGGCAAAAAAAAATGTCGCAACAAAATGTTATATATTTAAAAATGGCACAAACACCGTATCGGAGTGAGGTAATGTTCAATGTAGACTCCGGATTTGTATTCAGCGATCGAATATTAATCATACATATTGTCTTTTGTTGAAATGGTTTGTGGGGGGGGGGCGTGATACTCCATCAATTTTCAAATGAAGTGGTGATGAAGAACACATAAAAAAGAAATTTTGAAATCGTTACTCTCGAGCAGGTTTTCAACATTTTACATTTTTTTCCGGCTTACTTTTTTCGACTAAATAGTAGTCTAATGTTTGTAAATGTATTGAGAAAGCAATTGATTTATAATCTAATTAGTCTGGACAGCTATGTATAAAGACAGGTTCAACTTATAATAATATGTTTGTTCTAGGTGTGTATAAAGTGATTTGGAAAGAATGAAAGGATTCGTAGTGGAAATTAGAAACGAAGAATTTACCTTAAAGCTGATTTTATGATTTCTGCTGGAAAAGGGAATATCGAAAAAACGTTATTGTGATATTCAAGAAAATTCATTTAAATTTAATATAGATTTGATAAAAAACGGATAATTACACTTGAAGGATAATACTTCCAACCTTTGGTAAGGAACGCTGAGGATAAAACTTGACATTGTCGTTGTTTAAAAATAGACACCATCCACTCAAATTAAACATCCGAAGGGACAAAAATTCGCATCAGCTCAAAGTTGATAGGATTGTTGAAGTCTAAAAAGTCTTTATTTTTCCGATACCTGGGGAAAAATTTACTCTGACAGGTTTATCATGAAATTAATTCAGACAAAAATTATAGATAATTTTAAATACAAAAAATGACTCAATACTTTCTTTCCTAAGAACTATCGTTTCTAAGATATATATCGATTCAAACAGTTGGAATAATTGTAGTCGTCATAATATGTATAAGTCACGTACATGCATCACTGAAGCTGTAATACAAATACAAATATTTTTCTATCGGTCAGTGTAATTTACATATACCATGTGTGTTTGTACCATCTAGGCATATACATATCTGTAGTATGACAGAATACATCCGTTTAGTAATGCATCTAAGCAAGAGGTATTATATACATGTATTGAACATTAGTTGGAGGCCGCTTGGAGAGTGGGAGTTTTTTAGTATGTATGCAACAAAACTCCTACTCTCTGCATGCATACAACAGAACATCTGTCGTATCGTATCTGGGGTCTTACAACACATGTATATAACACCTCTCGCTTAGATGCATTACTAAACGGATGTATTCTATCATACTACAGATATGTATATGCCTAGATGGTACAAACACACATGGTATACAATTTTTACTTAAATATATCGTTGGGTGCGCAGTCTATCGTTCTTCTCACATGTAAATAATATAGCCAAAGTGACATTAAAATTAATGAAAAATAGCAATTAAATAAACTTGTTGATAGTTCTGAATATCATGTCTGAAAGATTCAGTCATTTACAATCACTCTGTGTTCTTACACACATTTGAGTTGAACATTTTGTGGTTTTTATCGTTTGTTTTTTAATTCTTTGTTGTATATTATATTGTTGTTACTGTTGTTCTTAAAGAAGTCTTCTTCAAATTTATAAGAAGAATAATGATATATAGTAATACAAGGGTAAATCGCAATTATTTAAAGGTCACCACTATTTATCGTAAAAAAAAGTTGTGCGTGACGTAAAATAAGTTGTAACGGTAAAATATTATTTCAAGATACTTTCAAAGATATAAAGGCTGAGTGACATAAGGTCATTTGGTGCAAATGCGCTCGGTTTTGATTGTGAAGCTTTTTTAACTCGATGTAAGCATTTTACTTTGTTCCATCGTAACAGTTCTTGTCTATGTTTAATAAAAATATGTATGAGTGAAGTTCAACTTCTTCTAAAGATCTATTTGTAACAAAAATGAATTCACCTAGCTCTTCCTCCATAATTATATTTTACAAATTCTGCCTTAGGATTATAGGCAGTTGAAAATTCCTTCTTTCTTTGGAGAGTTTTCCTATTTTTCTAGGAATTCCGAATGGTCAAAGTTGTAGGAAAATTTTTTACAACATATATTATCAAGTGGAATTGATTTTGTTCGGTTCGGAAAATATCGAAGGTTCGTAAGGTGAAATTGGGGCGAGAGGTGCGCTGACCTAATAGATATATTGATTTTCTCGTCAAAAATATAGTATATTTTGTAAATACTTGTTTGTCTTTGGCAGACAGAATCATTAGGCGTAGTTTGGAAAAGATCCTAACGATTTGTATGTAATTGACAGAAATTTTGTTTTTCTTTCAACAAAAAGTATATTTATTACCACCAAAGATTTAAGTATTTAAATAAAAATATTCTGCATTGTCCGGGAATCGAACCCGGGCCGCCCGCGTGGCAGGCGAGCATTCCACCACTGAACCAACGATGCTCGCTTTTTAATTTATCCTGAAAAATAAACCTATCACAAGTGATCTATATATTAGATTGAACAGATCGATATTATACCTAAAACTCTAATAATGAATATTGATTGATGATTCATTAACAAAATATGAAAATGCCGTAAAAGAGATGACAAAAAGTCAAATTAAAATTAAAATCGATTATAAAATATTTTTCTGGCTTTCTGTAAGGCTTTCAATAACGTTTCCAATTAACGTTAAATCTAAAACTTTAACATTCTACAGCTAATAGTTTTTGAGTGGTACCAGATGTACCAGCGCTATCCGAATAAATATAGTCTACGGGGCTATAAGGTAAAGAAAAATTAAATAGTCGATATTCCCTATTGTAAGTAAATTAATGAAGTTAACATTTCCTGAATATGTGATATTGAACTTCATATAAATTTGAATATTATTGAAAAGAATCTGATTTTGTGACAAATATATTTCTTGTGTATGTATATGAAGAAAATAAAATATTTCCTAACGAACTATTAAAATGTGGTTTTATTTAATAAAAAAATAAAATATATAAAATAATAATACCAGTTTTTCAAATGATCATTAACATTTTGTAGGTGTTTTTAAAAAAAAATCAGAATCTTCTCTTTTCAATATCACTTTATAAAAAATATGTAGGTACACTTATGTGCAATGAAATAACGCTGCAGCTGTATGTAAAGTTCTAGTTCTGTTCAGAAAAATAGCAGCCGATCGACGCGATATCCCTGTAAAGTATCAAAAGGCAATAATTTAATAATTTATTATTATAAGCTTTTCAAAAGTTTTTATTTATAGCACAGTAATAAGCCGGGATGCATTGGAATAGTTGGAAAACAGCACCGATTTTAATAACTTTTTGGAACGTGTTTATAGAGCCCCAAGGAACATTCAGCCAACGTAACCTAATCATAGGGGAGGAAATCTTGACAAAAAATTTCTTGAAATGATTATTTTGGTTTTATATTGTCATCTTGTAGGTATTTTTGGTCGCTGAATATGAATCCGATGTCATATTAACACGGATTCTGTCAGTAAATCGTGCCACTTTTGATTGGTACAAAAACGTCAAACTAACTATTTATTGTCCAAACGAAATGGATGTCAGATTGCATGGATTCTGTCAGGTCTTCCGAAAATCATGCCATTTTTACCAGTAACTAAAAATTTTAAGTTTTTTTCATAACATCGTCTCTAGAAACTACAAATACCTTGATATAATTGTGTAAATGACTAAAAATTGTGTAATTTTGTATTTCCAACATCAATATTTAATATTTATGTGTCCCAAAAAATATTGTCTGAGGGATTCTTGTCCAAATTCCTTACAATTCAAAAAAGGTGAAATTCTTGACCAAAAATGATTGATGCCACGATTTTCGGAATACGTGACAAAATCCGTATAATCTGATATTGGATTCATATTCAGCGAACAGAAATATCTACTAGAAGACAATATTAAGCCAAAATGAGCAAAAATTTTGGTCTACATATGTCCCCTACTGGGGCTCTATACCCCCATAGGACTTGGTTAAGCTGTGCAGCTTTTCGAAAAATAAAAGTACCCAGGGCAGGTAGAATGTGAATACCTACAACATACCCAAAGTTAAAATTGATAGATTAAAGGGTATAATCACAGTGCTTGAAATTCAGTTGAAAAATGCTTTTCTTTAGAACTTTTGTTTCCACCAACGATTCTGAAAAAAAGTTTAACGGCAATCAAAAAATGTTTCTCGCCAATTAAAAATGTGCATAGAACAGTCTTAAGAATTTCATTAGAATTTTAATTTCTCTAGATTACGCAGCTTCTAGGATTCGCATTTTTCTGAATCCGAATGTACATCAACCATAGAATTATTTTACAAAAATAAGACAAGTGAAAGAATTCTTTTAAAACATAGTTTAAGTATGTTTAAATAGAATTTATCTCACAACATTCTTACATATAAAATAAGTCATGAATAACTAAAACTCACACTATTATTATTCGTTAAACGACTCTGACTACACCAGGCAGGATCTAGAAATGAAACGGATAAACGACAATTGTTCTTTCAAGAAAGAAGGTGGTGATTATTTCAATTATAATATTTTATTAAACTATATACCAATGCAATGCAATGTAATAGTAATGCAAGTTGAAAGAAAAAAATCAAATTGTCGAATTGTCCAATCACAAAAAATAAAAACAATTGACTTTGACTGTGTTTTGTTAAATTCAGGAATGTTGGCATATCTTACAATCAATTATGTACGTAATATCCAAAGAAAAAAATGTCGTTTACTTTAATGGAATTTCAAATTATTGTGAAGAGTGATGCAATTGTAACTATACATTTTTAATTTGAAATAAAAACAAAACGGTATCAGATATCAACATGGTTTTTTTTTTAATTAAAATTATTTCATTTAACCCGTCAGCACTCACGTCAACTGTTCGATAATCTTTAATCGTGTGATGAGAGATTTGAGGATGCGTCAAATATTTCGCGTGTTAAATATTCTTTAACTTTGTAAATCACAACCTCAACATAATTTTATTTTTTAATGCACAAACATAATGCTCATAACGCGAGTGCTGATTAACCCGTCCTATAGCGGTAACAGCAATGCTATTTTCAAAAAATTTTGGACCATTTATACTTCCATACCACAAATCACAGCAAACAGTTAATTTTTGTGGATGTAATATATACGTAACTTGAGCAGTTTTTACCATATGAGATATAAATAATTAGCACTCGAAACAGTGGATGTCACTACAGTAGATAGTTTCTTATTTGAATAATATAGGCAATAACTATTACAGAAACGTTGTATGTATGCTTAGAGTAGGCTTTGCTTGCATCTTCAAAGCAATTTATCTATCCTAGATAAATTGTGAAAAACCATAGCAACATGCTTACAACCAAGAAAAGAACGAAAATTTCTTTTGAAGTGTCCATTAATATAGTAGCTACTTTTGATACAAGTAGGATTATGGTACAATTGGAATAAGAGCATATGGAATTTTTACAACGAGTTCTGTAAATGCAGCATTTCTGCAACAGTTCTGTATGGATTGAAGAAACGAGGCGTAATTGGGTCGAGGCGTTTGAAAATGAAATCACTTTTAAATAAAAATGCCATATTTCATGATATCAAATTTAAAAAAAAATTGTACTGATATCTTATACCGTTTTGTTTTTATAATATCCTTATTTCGAATCTAAAAATATTGTATGCGTATTGCGAATTAGCTACTGGGAGCCTGAAAAACTTTTAAGTTTATTTTTTTTCCTTTGAAATATAAAATGACATTTACCAAAATAACTTATGTTTGCTTTACTATCTGAATTTCAAACAATGAGAACTTTAAAACTCCATAAATATGAAAAAAATGCTAGCAGGGTTCAAATCAAAAACCACAAATGGCGCTACATTTTAGAATTTACTTACTCTCAATATCATTCTGCCTGTGCAGTAGTTGCGAAAAATCCATCATATAATTAAATTACCAAAAAATGTTAATCATCCCTGGCGGGGATCGAACCCACGACCTTTGGATTAGAAGTCCAACGCGCTATCCTCTGCGCCACAGGGACTACATATCAGCGTTGTCAAAGTTTTTAATGAGAATTAAAGGTCGTTCATCCCGATCTTGAATATATCGAAGGGCGGTAAATCTACAAAACTATATTAACACCTTTACAAAAATAATACATATTTTACATATATAGAATTAAAGAAAACGTAGCTATAAAATAAAAGCTACAATAAATTTAACTTTTTAATTAAAATATCAACACACAAATAATATAAATAATATAAATAATCATTAAATAAATAAATTTTTATAAATTGCAAACAGTAGAGTGTGTCAGTCACATTTGTAATTGAACAAAATACCTACATTCACAGTTTTTAAACTTTTTAAATGTATTTATAATAAAACATTTATTACGCGTCGTCATTCACGTCGTTTGATAATTGTTTTAAAAGTTATATACGTACGTAATGAGTATAAAGTTAAAAGCAGGTGTATACTTTATATAAATAAGTTAGTAACGTTTTAAAACTTACAATTAAAATTTTCATACACAAATTAAAATAAACTTGTTGTTTTTTTTTGTTGTTGTTGAAAAAATAGTATTTAATATAAATTGTTTAAAGAATTATTATTGTTTATAGAATGGATTTAAATGGCGTAAACGTTTCAAGAACTAAATACATACTAAATTTTCTTAAGGTATAGTACTATCGGTAATAGACTTTGCATTCAGAATTTAATGAAACTTGGCATAGTTGTCCATTATTATATCATAATTAACCAGTTAAATTTTTAGGGGCCTTCAGAGAACTGAAAAAAAGATATTTTAACATTGATGCTTATGGGAAGTCACAGATTTTATTTTATTTCACAAAACTGGACGTTCAGATTTTCAGTTCTCTGAAAAAAAAATTTAACTGGTTAATTATGATATAATAATGGACAACTATGCCAAGTTTCATTAAATTCTGAATGCAAAGTCTATTACCGATAGTACTACCTTAAATGATATTTATCTGCAGTTTTGAATGCAATAACATGAACTGCTTAATAGTGCAAGAGACGGTATATTTCGTAATTAAATTATCTTTCTTTTGATACCAATTTCCAGGGCCGTAACGAGAGTACATAGCGCCGGTTTAAAATATTTAGGTTGCTCTATCACATCTAAATTTTATCCAATTTTGATAAACCAAGTATGTAATCCTACTAAATTTGGACCAATTTTTTTCATATTTGTGATCAAAATTCACCTAGCCCTTACAGGTTTCAAGAATGTGCAGTCCTGGTCCCGGAATTAATCATATAAGTGATAGCTAGCGAAAAAATGACATCACAGCTGAAAAGAATGACCCAAAATTAGTGGGTTTCAAAACAAATTCCAATTAGATCGGATTTAAGAACTGAAGATATAGAATTTGTTGCAACTTTTTTAAGAAACAAAATCATACAAAAGCAATTGCGCTGTTTTTACCTGATCTAAAAGTGTGTTTAAAGAATTATTATATTATTTAATATTTATTTATTTATTTAAAATTAAATAAATTATTGTCTTAATTAAATTAAATAAATAGAATTATATATACCTGCATCTACCCGAACACTAGGAGGTACAGGTTTTTGATATTGATAATACAAAACAGATAACGTTGGATGTGATATTTAGGATATTTAACAACACAGGTGTTGAAAACAATCACAGGGGCTGTTATATTAATTTCCTGGTGTTTTATTTTTGATGTTATAAATTATTATTTTATTATTTCAATCGAAATGTTTCTATCATAAAATATGCAGGTAGACTCAGAATAAATAGGAAGTCGTGTTTATGAACAGCGTTGAATTTATAGATAGAAGCACTCGAGGCAAGTGGCGCAAATTTTCAGAAAAGCCAAAAATTTGCTCCGAAAATTCTTAGCAAATTTTGAAACTTTATTCATTTAAGCCCAGAGACGGTGCTAAGGTTAAATCCTGCCCTGTTTAAGCAATCGTTTTAGCGAGTTTTTCGCCTATTTGGATAATGGGATTTCAAAAATTACATTAAAGGACCTTTGTCTATATCCATAAAGTTGTCGGGACTACAAGTATCTGTAAAATACTCCCAAAAAAGATCTTAAGATTTTGGTATTTTCCAACGATTATCTTATTATTCTTTTTTCTTGAATGTGCCTTTTGTTCCAGGATATGTGCTTATAAAGACTTTAGTAATCAAATATTTATGTAAAAAATCGTTATGCATCGATTTTGGATGGGTTTTTAGCCTGAAAAAAAGGTTTTGTTCGAAATATAATGATTTAAGGTATTTTTTAAATTTGATCTGGCTTTTATAGGTATATTTTACGGGGAGAGAGGCTAATAAAGCAATGGATTTCGGTTCTTTTTGAAATCTGATTCAAATTGAAGGTAGAGTGATTAATCCATACACCATTTATCAAACAGTTTCAGTTTTGTATTGGTATAAATAACAGTAAAGTAAAGTAGTAAATCAAAATTATCGTAGTAGTTTGAAAATGTTTTTTGAAGTAAAAGGGAAGGCTCTATTTAAAATCATACGTCTGGGTAAAAACAAAATAACTTCTGAACTTTTTTCTGAAGATGAAAAAAACTATTTTCCATTGGAAACAAAATTACCATTATAATAACGTGATACGGTTTGATAGTGAAAAAATTTTTTTATACAAAATTTTTTATGAAATTAAAATTATGCTTAATAAAATTATCCAGAAATAATTAAAATAAATTTTTAAATGTCATTTCCGCTTGCCACCATAAAATAATTAATTAAAAATATCCATAACTAAATACATTAAATTTAAATGTAAATTATTTTAAAAGAAATTTTTAGGGTTTCGTATCCAAATCTGTTTTGTTCAATATTTTATCAAGATAGTACACAGATTTTTTTCGAATTTTGAGTATGAACAGATTAATTTACTATTTTTGGCATTTATTGAGCACAAAAAAATAGATTCAGGTGATAAAAAGCAAATGAACTACATATCAAAAATTGTATTTAAATATTTTTTAAAATAATCCTTAAAAAAAATTAATCAGGTGTTTCTAACAAGTTAGATTAGATATTTTTAAGGGAAAAAGTATCTATAAAAGTCCAAAATTATGTACTAATAGGGTATTATCGTTAGTCAAAAATAAATCATGAAATTTGAAAAAAGTTAAAATTTATGTAAAAATATTCTTAAATATTCTGATTTCGAGTCATAAAAGCACATTTTTCTTTTAAAATATTAAAATTAAAAATCGTAATTTTTAAACTGTATATCACGTGACCTAAAACGTGGGTAAGCCCTGCTGTGATGTCATAGCGGTATGAGTCATAGATCATCAGTTAGTTCAGTGTAAACAGCTGGGTATAATATATACATAGATAATAAGTACTTATATTTATTATAATCAGATGTCTATGAATATATCTGTCAAATTTATTTGTGTTATTTCGTATAGTGATACCCATATTACGTCATCAAATTGGATGCCCGCGTTTTTGACAGTTTAAAAAAGGTTTAAAATTCAATTTAAGTTTTTGGCCAGAAAGCGTGTGTATTTTTCCGAAATAAATTTTTGGTGGCTTTTTATTAGCAAAATCAACATTTGGAAGTACTTTTTCAAAAATAGTGGAATACCCTTTTCTTCACAATCATGTATTTAAATTTTATTTTATTCAAAACAAAAGAATGGCATATGTCAAAATACATTTTTAAATTTAACCCTTAAATAGTAGCAACATTTAGATTATAGTATAAATGAAAGGTTTATATTGCATAAAAATTGTTCGATTCAGATGGTATTGAATTTAAAGAAATAGATTTACAAAAGTATACTGAGCCCTTGATGATGGGAACCGAATTAAAACTTCACGAATTGTTTTTTAATTATGAAAATTATTATAAATTTGAATAATTTTATTATTATTATTAGTTACTTTGTCGTCGTGTTTGTCCTGTTAAAATTTTTTTATGAATAAAAGGTCAAAAAATCATCGGTTCAAACAAATAATAATTGTTTTTTTTTTTAATTTTTAAATATTCAACATTTGATTGAATTTTAATTTAATGTTTAATTGTATGGATATTAACTTTTAATAATAATTATAATTAATATTTGTAAGTAATCAATTTCCTTATTATTATTTTCAATAATAATAGTCTTTTTTTTTTTTAAATATTATTATTTATTTGTTCGAATACTTACGTGTGTGTTTGGGATCATGTCAAGTTTGAGGTTAAATAACTGTCTTAATTTAAAATTCGTTTTGTTCATTTTTATGAAAGAAATTTAAATATTGATATCCAGTGCTGGATTACCCATTGGGCCGGACTAGGCCATGGCCTAGGGCCCCGACGGGCAGGGGCCCCCACGAAAATCTGATTGATTATTTTTGAACAAAAATTTTCAATTTCAAGTT
The DNA here is from genome assembly GCF_905475395.1 of Chrysoperla carnea. Lineage (NCBI taxonomy): Eukaryota > Metazoa > Arthropoda > Insecta > Neuroptera > Chrysopidae > Chrysoperla > Chrysoperla carnea. Next base: position 119,762,444 of record NC_058337.1, on the reverse strand, counting down.
ATTTAACAGAAAAAATTACATTATAATTTAACAGAAAAAATTATTTTGTTCATTTTATTTCGTTTATAACCTTGGAATGATATAAATAGGCTGTACGAATGCTATGAATACACAAATAACGATTAATTTTACAATTATTCAAAAAAAGGGGGCTCCAAAATTTTATTGGCCTAGGGCCCCCGATGGGCTTGATCCGGCACTGTTGATATCAATTTATTATATCGATGAGAATTTTGTGGAAAAATGGCTTAAAAATATCTATCAATCATGGAGATTCCTTAAGGTGATTGTAAGCCTACAGTATTGTAAAAAAGTTTTGGTTTATTGTACGGTACATACATATAAACCAAATACATGCTCTGTAGTCAAGTAGTGAGTTATTTTTAGCTTTACAATACCACTCAACTAAAAAAATATATAATATATTGCGTGCAAGTGCTGCATATAAATTTGATAATATAGATATTGCTCTTCAATCATCAATACTCTAACTATAGTCGTTTCGGTTCATCAAATGATGGATCTTCGATGAACTCAAAATTGAATTAAAATTTTCTTTTTATATCATCGACAACCTTATATTTTTATGGTATTATTAAAAACTGCAAGATTGTCTAAATATTTTAGATAGTTTTTTATCACACTCTCTAGATTTTTTGATATAGAAGTATCCAATTAAAAAGGATAACCTATATGATTCATTATTTTTTCAGTCAACTTTGAACGATAAAGGAATAATAGAAAACCCGGTGACCTAGGAATTTTTTGTGATTTTTGGAAAATTTGTTAATCAAAAAATTTATTTATAAAGTTTTATTGAAATCCCTAGTATTATTCAATCCATGCATATCTCCTTAAACGATCAAAAAACTTTCACAATACTCCTGTCTGTGTACAAAATTTAATGGTTTTCGGCACCTTTGTTTTTACACTACGGTTTAAAATCGATAGAGTTTTTTTGGCAATATCATTCTGAATGTTTCTCGACCAAATAATGAAGAAGTAATATCTTAAGCAGATTCATCTGCTGTGAGCTATCTCTTCCGTATTCTCTTTGTATTCTTTTCATATTCTTTGACTATTGGGAGTTCCAAGACTTGTTGTACATTTTTATTAAAATTTTCGTTTTCTGCAGAAATTATATGAGTTAGACTTGCATACATTTGAACAGCAGTACAAATGTCAAAATCAACGAACTGTAATTTTTTTAAATACTTACTCACAAAATTCATTTTATGTTTGTTAGAAACTTCCACGCACGCGCCTGTAGGCAGGTGCCTACATTGCCTTATGAATAATCTGTCTTTGGCTTTGCTTAAACACTATTCTACAATTCAAGTTCTCTGCCATCTTGTTGGACGACAAATGGAATAGAATAGGCTTAACCCCTTATTATACGATTTTGAAAGATTTCGATACACTGAAAAAATAAATTTCAAATCAATTGAAAAATAAAATTGTTGAAAATAATTAAAAATTTTCAATATTTTAAATTTCTAAGAATAAAAAGTGTGCCATCCCTGGCGGGGATCGAACCCACGACCTTTGGATTAGAAGTCCAACGCGCTATCCGCTGCGCCACAGGGACTACGTGTTAATTGGTAGAAGTTTTTCAGGGTGTTTGTAAGGAACATTTTTTAAGCGCTCCTCTGTAACAGTTTCTCTGTTTCTTTTCTCTACAAATTGGATTAAATTTTAAAAATCACTGGTTTATTATAATTTATATTAGTAGCCATGTTGTTTTATAATTTTCTTTTATTTTTTTTATTCGATATCTCTATAAAATAAAATGTAATAAAAATATAATTTCTTAATTAATTATTTTCAATTAATTTATCAATTAATATAAATAAATCAAAATAAAATTTCACAATTTATATTTTATTATCTAATAAATATTTTTTGATTTATGTTTTAAGTGAAATGAATTTTAATTAGTAATAATATTTAAGTGGAATGAAGAAGGAGGTATCATCGCTCTCTGTACGTTATTTATATTACAAATAACAGCGTTGTTTGTTGCACTCATTTTTATGTGATATTCTCTCTGGTGGCTACTACGTGTTTTGAATATATTCCAACAAATTTTTATATTTGCATAACATTTAGTATAGTACGAATTGGCGCATGAGTGCATACAACTATTAAACCTCAATTTTTGAAATGAAAACTTCTTTTGGCACGTCGTCACCGTCATCGCGTGTGTTTGTAATCGAAATCCTCCTAAACCGATGGACCGATTTTGATTAAATTTTTTGAGTGTGTTCAAGTGGATGATTAAATGTGTAAAAATGATTGAAAGTGGCTAATTTTGCTTTTTTTCGAACATTAGATAATATCTCTGAAACTATTAGTTTTAGAGAATTTTTGTAAGAGACCCTCTTGTTCGAAATTGTCCAAATAATCTTAAAGTCTTTTTTCCGAGGCATAACAAATAATTTTCGCAATTTTACTAAAGAAAATTGTTCACAAAATTTTGTCGGCCTGGCAACATGTATATTTATATCATCATCAGGACAATTGGAGAAGAATCGTATAAAAAATTGGAGTGGAGTGGAATAGTTGTTTTCATGCGCCGATTAGTACTGCACTTAATTTGATTTTTTACATTATTTAATAGTTATGTATAGCGTATGCGTGTAAGCGGTCTGCTATGGATGTAAACAAAATTTTTCATTAATAAATTTATTTAATTTAATATAAATTATCATTTTTCTTAGTTTATTTAAAAAGTCAATTCGGTTTCGTAACTGTTAAATGATAGAAGGCCGCTTGAGTTTAGAAAAAAAATGTTTGGAAAAACATTTTTAAGAGCAATTTTATAATGAATTTATACCGAATTTATTCCGACCAGAAATTTAGACAGTTTTATTATAAACTAGCAATTACTCGCCCGCTTTGATGGGCAATTTTTGCTTAAAAACAAAGACTGTCACGTTATAGTCCTCACTTATCCTCTCTTTTGTTCACCATTTTATGGATTTTAATTATTTGGTGGAGAACTGTAACTTTTTTAAAAATGAAGTTTTGCCCATGATACTTGCTGACATTGTAACTTTCTATAGGTCAAATTATTAAATTAACCTGATTTTTATACTTTTTGGATCAAAATTACCCCATTCACTAAGTTTCATCGAATTCCAAAACATAAATTTTTTTTGCGATTTTTTCGATTTTTTCAAAGGGGTGGTACCGCTTAAAAAAACTGCAGAAAATCGAGAATTTTTTTTAATCTTCAATTTCAATAAAATTCAGTATATAAGCTTATTTTTACCCAAAAAGTAAAAAAATTGGGTGCATTTGCTGACTGCTCGAATAGTTTTTGAGATACGGACTATAATCGATCAATTTTTTTATTTAGAAGAACGATTTATTACGTAGTCTATGAATGAATCGCCAGATCTCGCATAAAAATCATCAGGTATAAGAAAACCGTCCGGTACGATTTAAGCACCGGCTCGATATAAGTTACCTGATCTCTTCTATAATGTTATTTAAATACTAATGTGTCTACTTGTTAGTATATGAACATTGATCAGACAATTTTGTCTCCATTTATTTTTTTATAAGGTGTGTTATTTTAATTAAAAAATAAATATAAAAATAAAATAATAATAAAAACACAACACTGTAGATACTGTGTATACAACATTCCATGAGTTCGTTTTTTATATGCTTATAAAACTATATTAAGTGATTTCCAATTAATTAAATACTATTTTCTAATTATACCTTTTTAAGCAGATTTAACACACACACAACATCAAACTGGACTTTATTTTATTTAAGCAAATAAATAAAAAAATTACATATTGGAAAATTACTTTACTATAATAGTTTAAATGCCCATTTGTTATTTTTTTATTGCTTATTACTTATACTATACGGATATCTGTTACGGTTTTCAAATGATAAAAAGAAGAGCGATTATGTAATTAGACAATTATAAAAAGTTTTATATATATCATTTATATATGTTGCAGATGGATTGTAAAATCAGTTGTTTTATAAAAATGTTAACTGTTTTACAAAATAGTTCCGTTTGCAGCTTGAACAATGTTCAGATGGATTGCCATTGCACTACGTTTAACAAACCGGCTACCCAAGTTTAGACGTAACGCAGAGTGACTTATCTTCAAACACAATAAGCGTTTGGTGGAGACCGTTAAGGACGTAAAACTAGAGTGGAGAGGGTAGCATGAAAAAAGACGCTTATCTGGGCAAGGTCTAGTCCTTTAGGTCGTTGTCTTTTGTTTTCAATATTTTGTCTTTTTCAATCAGTTAAAAGTGATAGAAAATAAGTTTTCAATCACTTAGGCAGCCTGATGCGCAGTACAAAGTACGCAACGACCGAAACGTTTATGTAATTTTGCGTGTTAAGTAATTTTGAAAAATCGTTATGCGTCTTTTAGCTGTTTTGCATAACAGAACTGTTCTGTAAAACGATTGACTATTGAGTAAAATAGATGATTATGCAATCTATCTACGACATATATTACTTCTATAAAAATTATATTAAATTAAAAGAAAATGCTACCCATAATCTGTACCGACAGTTGAAGGGTTGTCAATATTTCTTGCAGAAGTTGCTGACTTTGATGGGGGATATCATGTTCTGACATCAGATTAGATCTAGTTCTCCGGGTTGCTTTAATAGTCACTTTTTGATCCTAAAAGGCAAGACATAGAATAACACAAATTAGAATGTTGGTTCTCATTAAAAAACGGTTTTTTATTAAAAACATTTTTTCGAAAAACGGTAGCTTTCGGAAAAAATGGCGACTTAAAAATATGTCATTATTGCATTTCATCTACGAAAGCAAATACGCTAGTTTTAGAAGAATTTTTAAGACAAAAGTTATCAAGGGCAATAAAGGTCATTCGTCGGTGTCAATAGCTTTGAAGTCCGGTAAATTTTCATTTGAAGAACAAGGTCAAATGATCTTGGAGCTAGAATTTCAGTTCAAAATCATGAACACAGGCGAACGCAGGCATAAAACTTTTGGTAACAGCATTTTTCTGTAGCTAGCGTGTTTTCTTTCGATTAAATGCAATAATGACATAATTTCCTCCGAAAGCTAACGATTTTCGAACAAATTTATTGAATAAAAATTTTAGTTTATTAATAACTTTCTAATTTAAAGTGTTATTCTATCTCTGATCTTTGAGGAATTAAATTGAATTTCCTTTGAGGATCTAAATTAAATTTTTAACTTTCTAATTTTAAGTGTTATTTTATCTCTGACCTTTGAGGGAATAAATTGACTGATTAAAGCAACCCGGCGAACTAGATTCATTCTGATGTCAGTATATCATATCCCCCAATCAAAATTTGCAACTTTTGTTGGAGTTATTTTTTGATTGATTAACTACATAAAACAACTTTTAACAAAAAGAAAACCGACTTCAAAAGAAAAACTCTTCCAAAACAAATTAAAATGCACTAAAAAGTAAAAAAATAACTAATTTATCACTAAAAAAAGAATCATCGAAATCGGTTGGCGTGATATTGAGTTATTCGTCCTCTTGTCGTGCATACTTAATGCGAATTTAAGACTTTTATGATTTTGTCATGGATACCGTTATCAGAACTGGACCAAAATGAAATGGGACCACACGGGAAGCACTGGCTTTCAAATAGATAAAGAATTATCAAAATTCACCCAGTCGAAAGTTCTGAGGTAACAAATATTAAAAAAAAAAAAAAAAAAATACAGTCGAATTGATAACCTACTCCTTTTTTGTTTGAAGTCGGTTAAAAACTAGCTATTAGCCATAGTAGATTAAAATGAGTCACCCTGTATGAGGGTCAACTCTTTAACTTAAGATGTTTTTGTGTTTTTTATCAATTATATCCATGAATTCTTTTTATCGCGGAGTAGCTAAATTTGTGACATGAAATATTAAAATTGAATTTTTAAGATTTGTAAATTTTGTATGTTTTTTGGTCGTTAAAATCTTAATGATTTAAAAACAGGATTAAAAGCTACATCACTTTACAAAATCTCGTACACATGACGTTGGACATGTTACGGTAAATCCTAATAAATCTCATATATGTCCAAATAAATCGCATGACCAAAATTTGATAATTATACGTAGCATGTATTAATTTTATTGTTAAATTGACTATGGAAGTAATAAATAAATAAAAACCAATATATTTAAAATATATATATCAGACATTAAATAATAATTTGTAAAGAGAGTTCAATTACAAATATGGCAAAAATAATTAAAAACAATTTGAAATCGTTTTTTTATTTTTTACAAATAAAACAAGTTACCTTAATAATATTTTATTTTACTTTATAAATCTTTAGTATGTATTTTATTTATACCATATAGTTCTCTGGTCATAATGCTTATAAGCAATAAAGAGTTAGTAAGTTATTGGAAGTGTATTTGTATAATATACATTTATTTTTGATAAACTTCGTCCAGCGATTTTTAAAATGTTCAGGTCATTCGTCAAAGAATCGATCCAAAACTATGAAACCATTTATGAGGTTGTATAAAAGCTAAAGAACTAATGATTCGATGGATTTTAAATAATTTCTCTACAAATTTTCTATAAACAAATGAAAACATTAAAAAAATTAAATCGAACTAAATGAAACTAATTTTGACATAAAACAAGAAAACGAAATAAATCTGAAAACGACTCTGACATAGAAGGGTCTGTATTTAACCTTTTCACAATACACATATTTGATGAAATGTTAAATTCTGTTTTACATATTCTGGTGCTGAGTTCATTAAATTATGCAGATCGAATTACTACATAGTCGTTTAACAACCTAATATGTTACTGCTTTATCGCTTGCGATATTTAAACCACAGATGGGCTTTTTCTAAAAATTCTATACTACTAATTTTACGCTAATTCTATGTGCGTTTTTTGGAGGAATTTTTCAAATTCGGCCCGCTTGTAGCAGGAAACTAGCGATATAATATACTCTTTACGGGCAAAGTTTACCATTTCCAGCTTTTGGGTGGATATTCTTTGAGAATTTCGTATCATAATATATTTATCCTTTATATTTGTATATGTTGATACAACATCCTAACTTTACTCATACACACTACAAACGGTGACTACAATTGTATGAAGTTGATTTAGTCTTTGCGTATTTAAAATTGCTACTGTATAACCTCTGTCTGATATCCTTCTCAATTAATATCACGAAAACTTATTTCTGACATTATTATAGATACAGTATGTATTCGCTCCGTGCGTGAGTTTCGTTTCCATGGTAACGATACACTACTTTAATTATAGAATTGTATGGATGCATATATAATTGTATGGATTGCATTTAAGACTTACATTTAAAATTTAATATTCTTGTCTCACAAATTTAAATAAATAATTATGATAATTTACATTTGAAAAATAATATTTGTTCAATTTGATTTCTTATTTTCACAATTTTTAATGCATTAAGTTTAATTAATTGGTGTTTTTCAATAATTTTAATTTGACATTTCTATAACATTAACATGTAAAGAATTGCAAATTAGTCATAACAGCCCCCTTTAACTCCAAAATTTTTCACTTAAAGCGCTGTCATCGATTTTATTGTCCCTACCATGACTACGCACACAACGAATAAGGTGTTTTCATTTTATTATAAGCATCACTATGGTATCACTCAATAAGCGTTGCTACATCAACCATACAGTCGCTCAAATTAATTGGTAAGTGCGTAAATTTTCTTCATTGAAATCTGAATAGAGAACATGAAGTTATATATTATTTCGAGGTATACGTGAAGCAACAGTTAGACCTCTATAAAAACTGGAAGTAGAAAGTACGCTCGAATACATTTTTATGAAGTCCTATGTATAAGTCGAAGAACTATGTTTAGTGGGGTATGATTGAATAGATATCAAATAGACAAATCGATTGACGTAAGAACCATTAAAATTACGACGTATTTGATCTCTAGAGTGTCACAAAACCAAAACATACATACATAGGCTGAAAATGAAAGTCGGCGAACTATGAAAGTATCATTTATATTTCTTACGGTTGGTTTTACTTTAATTTTTTTTAAAAGTAGGTATCTTAAAACAATCATGGTCTGTTACTTTAAGTCCTGCCGCCGGACACAAATCCGGTGGGACCAGAGCACACTGGTAACAGGCGGGTCCTCAGGTGGCGGACAGAGGAGCTAATCGTAGGCATGGACCGCAGATTGGCAAGGAGTTCTTGCTCCCCCGGACCAAAGCATTCGAACGCATTAGGTATGTGTGAACCGGATTAGCGTTGCAGGGAGCGTTGATTCGGACTGGGTGTGCTTGGCGTTATAACTGAGCATACCTGGGTACCTGCCCCAACTCAGGGCTCATTGAGTAGTAAGGGAAACTTGCAATGGCCCGGTGTGCGAGAACAACCCTCACACAGGTATACTTCTTGCATGCTGCAAGTTAATTACGGTAACGGATTCTTACGTGGCAGTGGTTGAAAGCCTGAATAACGCAGGCGAGTGAAGTAGTTAAGAGTGACCGAGACTAAGTTGGAACTCTGGCTCGTTACCTTTAGGTTCAATTCCTTTAATAGCTAAGAGTACTAACACGAGGTGTAACTCTGACTCACTATCACGACGTGTGAGTTGCGGATCTCAACTCGGGTGATGAGCTACAGACTCATATGTGCTATAGATTGGGCGCGAACCTCACCAAGGTAACGGTCCTGCCTGCCTCGGGACTTTGGTAGCTGAGATGGAAGACACACTAGAAGTTTCAGCGCGCTAACTGGGCGTATCCCAGTGGCCTGCTCTATCGGAAGGGGGTCTTGTTGGGCAGTGTTTAGGCACTGTCTGACCGTGGGGGTAAGGCTTAACAAAGATAGTTAGGTACCCCACGTACGACAAATACATATTAATGTTACTTTAAGTATATTTTGATAAAAACGATATAACTCTAAGTATATTTCGATAAAAATATACATTCCACTACATCAATGTGTATTAGTTTTAGATATATTTTTCAACGTGTTTCATTTTTATAATAACTAGTTGTATAGTGTATGCGCATAATAGAACAAAATATATTTTTGCACAGCACATGCAAAAGCAACATACAACAACACACAATATATATTTTATTTAAAATATTGATTTGCTTAAAAAAGGTGTATTATAACAAAATGCTTGACTTTAATAATACAATATAGGTATATATAAAATGCTGTATATAATTTTAAAATGAAAAAGCTTTATTTTATTTATTTAAATATAAACACCTAATTGCAAAATTATGCAAAAATAATGACACATATGATTTGCACAGTTTAAAATTATACTATAGAAGAGAGTGAAGTGTCTTGGATACTTGAATCATAACTTATCATGCTTTTAAAGTATAAGCCAGAATGACATAGAAGGGGCCAAAAATGTTGATAATTATAATCAAAATGTTCATTTTTTTTTTATTAAGATAGTTCTTTCCCTGCAATCTAGTGTAAAATTATTGTTAAATCATTTTTAATTGCAATTATCTCATGTTAGACATGATAAATTGTCTTTAAGTTTTAACAGTATATGTATTAGGCTTCTAATTACTTATATTAAAAGTTTTGAAGATTGCTTAAGATTTTGCTTAAATGATACCCAACTACCGAAAGTGTATAACTGAAAAAGATTGCATATGCTACAGAAGGGTGTATGTTGATGCATTTGTTTTCATAGCTGATATGTAAGTTTATAATTCCTATGAATACGTATCTCAATGTCACAAAAAATGCTCGTTTTAAAACATTCTAAGTGTTACTATTATAACATAACATATGATGAGTACGCTTAGAATGTTTTAACTGTGGCACTTTTTTTGACAGTGAGTGTACCAGTCGCTATAGCTGATATGGTGTTATAACCGATGTTGTTATAGGCGATATATTCACATACGCTTTTATATGGGGATTCGGACGGGACCTTTAATTTTCGTCGTTACGGTTCGTCGTTATAACCGATGCCGTTTTAACTGACTTTGATTCTAGTCTCTTATTATAAGAACATCTTTTTACATGTGACAACCGGAGAATTAAAACTACGATAACTTGCGTCTTCAAGCTTCAACTTGCGTTACTATGAATGAACTTTATTTTACAATTTAACGATGTATGTTTTCTGAGAATATAAATATTAAACAGCTATCGATAAAATAATGTTCGTGTAATCGTTACAATTCACTCTAGATTCTCTTCCTTTTGAAAACAGTTTCAACTCTTTTTGTTTTTTATTAACTCAGGGTGAATAAGACTTATTTTTTTCACTTTTACTAAAGTAATTTATGCATGTTAATCTTTAAAAAGTGAAAAAAAATCCATTAAAGTCTAAATGAAATACCATTCTTTATTCATAAACTTTGGCTTCATACAACAAACTGAATACTGATCTGACTGAACAATCGGATTATCCACGATATGATATAACCAAGGTACAACAATTTACCCTATTATACTGTATTTTATATTATGCTATTTGTATGTGTACAGTTTTTAAAAGTAAACAAGTTAATTAGTCAACTAAATGTAAATACATTTATTTTATTTTATAATAATAAGACATGGAACGTTAATATTTATATTTTAAACTCTAATAATAAGTATATATTCTATATGATCGATATACAGAAGTCAATGCGGTGTATATCGTTAAATCGTATACCATTTGGGAATGAATAGGTTAAGTTTGATTCTAATGACAGAGGTTGGACCACTTAAACTTTAAGAAGCCTTAACTCCAAAAAGAATATTGACTTATGTCGAACTGTAACAATAGGCGTGCTTTGATTTTAACGGGCTTAAAACAAATCAAATTGTCAAAGAATGGCGAATTCAACTGAATTCCATTCTTATTAAAAGCCATATGCCGTGACGGAGTAAGCGAGTCATCGTTACCCATTCCTACTGATAGTGATAGTTCCTGTAATATAGACCGTGTGACAGAAAGGGTGCTTTGTTAAATGATTAATACACACTTGAAACTTCGTGAGTGGCTCGTTTTTGACGAATCTACTTTTTTCTCTTCACGACTTTTTTCGTCGAAAATACTAGTTTGCAGCACGAAAACTTAACATAAGATTGGAAGTTGCACAAGTATACGAAAGAGTCTAATAAGAATTTCATGGTTCGATTCTTGATAGGTTTGTAAAACATTTAAAATAACTTTTGGTGAGTGTAGCCTTTATGCACCAGCCTAATAAATTTTAAAATGCAATTTCAAAATTTGTGTTTTTTTTTTATATCTTTGTAAAGTTTAGACTCACAAATTTTAGAATTTGTCAGATGATGAACAAGCGATTTTGACTTTAAGGTAATATCATCGAGAGTGTACTAAGTATGTGCAAGCTTAGAGTTTCGTACCCAAAACAACAATAAACGAGGCGATGCTTTTAAAACGGCTGAGTAGATTTTTTTGAATCATGGCTTTTCAAAAAATTTCGATCAAATTACCTTTCATACAAAAGAGCCTAAATGGCCGAGTGGTCTAAGGCGTTTGTCTTCGACTGTATGTCCATTTAGACTTAGGTTGCGGGTTCGAATCCAGGCAGTGGCAGTGTGAACAATTTATAATTAATGGGAGTGCAGAATTGATCACATTGTCGACGCTTGGATAAGAACGAAGTAACCGACTCCACCCACATCAAAATGTAATTGTAAATATGTTTGTAATTAAATAAATAAAAATTAACAAATAATGATGTGGGTGGCCTCTGTTATAGGCGTATATGTCAGAGAAACGGAGATTAAACCCCATTATTATTATTATTTATTATTATTATTACCTTTCATACAAAAAAATGCAAAATCAAATTCGGTTGCTTGGATTTTGATTTTCGGGGTTTCAGTCAGAAAGTGAACAATATTTATTTATTTCCAAAAGTGTTTATTAGTGCCCGCGTGGCCAAAAAACCAAACAAAAACAAATCAAATATTTTGTATGTATTTATAAATATAAAATATAAATATTCGTCAAAAGCGTTACTAATAATACGCCGGTATCTTATGTAATATGAGTCGACCAATAAAATAAATTTAATAAAATTAAATAACAAAATATAGGTATATAAAGGGTTTTCCATTAAGAGTGTTGGCACATTAAACTTCAAGGAAAATTATGGATTCAGATGATCTTTTTTTAGCATAACATATTTTAAGATACATTTTGACTTTTTTGTTTTAGCCCATTCGTTTTTGAGTAATTAGGGCTGCAGTCCTACACTAGGAAGATGCAGCACCAGACGTTGCGTTCTTTAAAATATGTATTATATCATGTAGTTAATAGCTTGTTTAACTCCCAAAAGCGCAAAAAGAGGATAATGTAAGTTTCACTGCTATGCTTGTGTGTGTGCATGTGTTAGTGTGTCTGTCTGTGACATCGTAGCTCCTAAACAAATGAACCGATTTTGATTTTTTGTTTAATTTGAAAGGTTATTTAAAGAGGAGTGTTCTTAGGCATGTTTCAAGGAAATTAGTTCAGACCTGGAGAGAGCTTCAATTTTATTTCTTTTTAATCAAAAAATTCAGATACCTGAATTTGTTTAGTTCAAAATTCAAAGTTCGGACTCTCTTAATAGAAAACCCTATGTATATTTTTTTTCTTGAACAATACATTTTTATTTCAAAAAAAAAGCGCGACCGCATTTTTTTTCTCTGAAACAAAATTTTTAGAGTAGTAAAAAAAAATGTAAAACATACAAATTGTAACGCTTTATTTGTTTAAATAACAAGTGAAAACAAAAAAATTGACTGAGTTAATTGTTGAAATACCATGTATAGACAGTGTAGATTACTCTTTCACATTACACATACATATATGTGTATAACTGATATTCCCATGTAATACATACTATACAATATGCGGGTAATTTGCGCTCTCACGGGTAAACAGTGATGTTTACGAAAAAATGTTTCAAACAAAAGTTATTTATTTTTTTATAAAGAACATTTTTTACATTTAAACTTTTGTTTGACGGTTTACAAGATGATTCTTACGGACCCAAGACCCAATTGACCAATGTTGCTCATTTACGAACTTGACCTCACTAACACTTTTAACGCCCTAAGCACGCTATAAAATTTCAGCTGGATATCTTTTTTTGTTTTTGAGTTATCGTGTTGACAGACAGTCGGGCAGATGGACAGACAACCGAAAATGGACTAATTAAGTGACTTTATAAACACCTATACCAAAATTTTGTTCATAGCATCAAGAATTTTAAGCGTTACAAACTTGGGACTATACTTAGTATACCCTGCATATAACATATATGCATGGTATAAAAATATATAAGTAGATATATTTTTTTTCAAATAATTATATTTGAATTAGTTGTTATAAATATATAAATTTTTTTGTGTGTGACATTTTTATAGGTTATAGTTAATGGTCTGGTGATTTTTGTTTATGATTTAAATATGTATACCAAATGATGGGGCACGTTTAGGTCACTTAAGGTCTTAAATCAACTATATTTCTTTTTAGACCAACTGAATTGCATTTTTTTAAGGAAAAAATTAGTTGCAGGATCGGACCCATTTTTTTGTGTAGGACTAAATGTGTATAACTGAGGAAAAATATTTAAAACAGCTGAATTTAGCCGGAAAGGGGTGCGCCGGGGGTGGGAATAGGGAGCAAGTGGTTTTTAGCGAATTGTGGCTAAAGTATTAATTATACAGAAAAAAGTTAAATAGGAAAGTTCTTGGTAATAAAAAAATACATAACTTTTGTACTTACCATTTTTTCACATAACCTCAAATTTAACGAGTAAAATGTAAAAAACTAATTTTTTTGTTTTTAGCGTTTCTTTTTTAGAAAAAAAAATCGGAAAAACTGGATATGTTGAGGAAACGTTCTGTGTTTTATTACCAACAAATTGTTTTTTGATTTTTAAAAAAAAGTTAAATAGTTTTTGAGATAATCAATTTTTTGGCAAAAACCACCCCTTTTTTCAGCTGGATGAACAATCTATTTTTTTTCATCCAACAGTGTTGACCATGGTTTCATTTTCTTTGTTAGGATGTATATTTTTATTTAAAAAAGTAAAAACATATCGTTGCAATGAAAAAACATTGTTGAAATCGCCAAAAACTAAAAATTCAATTTTTTCATTTACACATTTTTTCAATGTCTATGATAATTATACAATTAAAAATTAAAAACGTTATAATTAATATTTTTGCTATCTGACATTTTATATATAAATATTAAAAAAATTTTCATTATCATTGCTGGGAATATTAGCTTTTTAAAAATAATTGAAAGAAAAAAGTAAAAATTTTAGAATTTGGAACAGTTTTATATTTTTAATATTATACAAACTTAAACTTAAACTCCTCAAATTATTTTCTCGCCGTTAATTTTCTTCGTTCTCTTCGGGTTCTTTTTCTTTCTCTTCCTGGTCGATTATTGACGCAGGTTCTATAGCAATTCCTTGTTCTTCATCTTGATCAGAATCGTCATTACGGTCATAAAATACCACCTCAGCATTAGTGCAGTTTTCTAAATCGTAACAGTACATAAATTAGTACATTTTAAGGCATGTTTTCTGCAACTACATTTGGAGGTTGTACATCCTTTTTCACACTTGCAAGAAATTCTGCCCAATAGATTTTCCAATTTTTGAAATAACATGCATAGTCAGTGTTGATTTCATTATATATAACACTGATATTCAAGTATAGAACCTGATATTCAAGTATAGAACATACTAAAAAATTTTCGCCTAATTTGCGCCCTCACGGGTAAACAGTGATGTTTACGAAAAAATGTTTCAAACAAAAGTTTTTTATTTTTTTATAAGGAACATTTTTTATATTTAAACTTTTGTTCTATCTCTAACGGTTTACAAGATGGGTCCTACGGACCGAAGACCCAATTGGCCTATGATGCTCATTTACGAACTCGACCTCACTTTTGACGTCCTGAGTACGCTGTAAAAGCTCGATATCTTTTTTTCGTTTTTGAGTTATCGTGTCCACAGACGGACGGACGGACGGAAATGGACTAATTAGGTCATTCTATGAACACCTATACCAAAATTTTGTGGGTAGCATCAATATTTTTAAGCGTTACAAACTTGGGACTAAACTTAGTATACCTTGCATATTACATATATGCAATGCATGGTATAAAAATCGAAAACATTAATTGTGAACGCGGTTTTAATTTTTAATTGTATAATTATCATAGACATTGAAAAAATGTATAGATGAAAAAAATGAATTTTTAGTTTTTGGCGATTTCAACAATGTTTTTTCATTGCAATGATATGTTTTTACTTTTTTAAATGAAAATATACATCCTAACAAAGAAAATGAGATCATGGTCAACACTGTTGGATGAAAAAAAATAGATTGTTCATCCAGCTGAAAAAAGGGGTGGTTTTTGCCAAAAAATTGAATATCTCAAAAACTATTTAATTTTTTTTTTTAAATCAAAAAACAATTTGTTGGTAATAAAACACAGAACGTTTCCTCAACATATCCAGTTTTTCCGATTTTTTTTTCTAAAAAAGAAACGCTAAAAACAAAAAAATTAGTTTTTTACATTTTACTCGTTAAATTTGAGGTTATGTGAAAAAATGGTAAGCACAAAAGTTATGTATTTTTTTATTACCAAGAACTTTCCTATTTAACTTTTTTCTGTATAATTAATACTTTAGCCACAAATCGCTAAAAACCACTTGCTCCCTATTCCCACCCCCGGCGCACCCCTTTCCGGCTAAATTCAGCTGTTTTAAATATTTTTCCTCAGTTATACACATTTAGTCCTACACAAAAAAATGGGTCCGATCCTGCAACTAATTTTTTCCAAAAATTATTAATATCAGATGTATTTAGCCTGGACTATTTAATCTAACCCTAAAATAAAATATTTTACTTACTTTTTAACCATTATGGAAAATTTTAGTTTCACGGGCTCTAAAATTTAAGCCTCAAAATTCCATAGCATTGGAAGTTTGAATGTGTAGACACATAATTACCGTAAGTTTAATTCCGCGGTGAAGTAACCCTATTTTATTTTAAAACTTGAACTTTCTTGAAAATTATTGAATGTAGTGTTTAAAAATACTTGAAATCGGTTGAAATTAGATCTCCAGTTTCGTAATTTTTGGGTTGAAATTACTTAAGTGGCTTTCATTCAAAAGCATAATAATGTGTTTTGCTAAAAAAATTGAGAGACCTCGATACAAACTTATTTTTTTTTTTAAATAGACAGAAATAGAGACTCAAAAAACATCTAGCCACAATTTTTGAGTCGACTTAAAAATCGTCTTTAGAAAATTGTAAAAATTCAATAAAATTTGTGTATCCAATTTTCTTGAAATCTTGATTTTAGGATAGTTTGAATCTTTTTACTAGGCGATATAAAATATGCCAGAATTTTGGCATAAGTCTATTTTGGTCGAAAAAACTACGAATTTCCAATATACGAGAAAAAAGCGAGGATGCTTCGCTTCACTTTTATCAAACATTAATTTTTGTTGGTAATAATAAAATTGATATTTTAATACCAAAACACAATTATAATTATGATCATATAATTTAATAAAATGTAAATTTTAAGTTAATTTAAATAAAATAATAAAATTAAATTAAATAAAAAAAAAAAATAAAAAAATTATTTTTAATCAGATTAAATAATTATTAATAATAATAAAAGTTTATTATTTATTTTCGTTGTATTCATTTTATACCGTGAGCCAAAAATAAATTGGGATTCTTTTAATATTTATGTCTTCCATTAATCATGAATCGAGTATCGAATTAATGTAAATCCAGCTTTGCAATTTTCGTGTTTTTTACCACGCTTTTATAAGCTTAACTCAAAACGATTGTATTGAAACTTTGGACACTTATCGAGGACTAATATAATAATTTAATAAGTTTTTCCGATTTTCCTGATTAGGATCTTCAGGACTAAAGATTAACTAAAGTCTTTGATGGTGGAAGCGCAGATAACATTCCATAATATTAATAAATTATATTTTTATAACTAAAAAATGAAGCTTTTGTAACTTAACTTAACTAAAAAGTAGAAAATAATTTCTATAAATTAATAAAAAAGTGATTACGATAAAAATCATTTTATTGGAAAAAAGCGCTGGGTGCTTTTAAAGATATTTTATAATGACTTAAACTTTACCAATATCTGTCAATAAAATATTTACATTAATTGAAAACTAGCACCCCATGCTTTTTTACGAAAAACAAAGTTTTTTCTTGCATCACTCTTTTTTTTCTTCTGGCTTTATAGAAAGTATTTTCTACTTTTCAGTTCAGCTAGTTATAAAAAGTGTTTTTTTAAACAAAAATTCAACCTCTTCGTCAATTACAAACTTCCTATCGTAGGCTTCTGCCCATTGTGAAGTCAACATTGAAGAAGCACAAAAGTTGAAAAACTCGATTTTCATAAATTTGATCACTCGAACCATATGGGTTAAAATCTCATTTTTCTGTATTCTCAAACTTACTTTTATTAATCCTTTAAATGTGCAGATAAAAAATTTAAACGAAATTTAACTTCATTAGGTATAGGCTCACGATCTTTTTATAACCTATCTTGTTTGTTTTTTTACTTTTTCGTAAAACTTCTTATTTAAAATTAATAGTTATCATTAAAATTTTTATTTTTAATTAGTAAATTCTGGTAGCGTTGTGTTAAATCACATTAATTAGTCGAGTGACATGTTTCTTTTTTTGTATTTCAATGTTGTATATATTATTATTTTTTGGATTATATTATAAATGGTTTTGTTTCTTTTTTGTTTCATCATTTGTTGAGGTAGAAAGTCTAATATGAGATGACACGGGCATATCGAAAAGGAATTGGAAAATATAGTTTTGAAACGAAATAAATACACACTTACTAGGAATATTTCATCAAAACGACATGATATATATAATGGTATTTTTGGCTATTGAACCGTGCCATTTTTATTAAAAAGGATTTCGTATAAATGAACGCTTCCACGTAGTTAGTAACGGTAATGTTATTTTCCATATCACACTGTTAATTTTTGCGAATGTTAACAGTATTAGTTGTAGTGAAAATGGACACCAAAGTTTTATTTTAATTTGCGCGGGTAAACAGTGATGTTTGGGTATGGGGGTATGGGTATGGAGGTTAGCGGGCCATGCTCGAGCATCGTGCCTCGAAGCAATGGTTCAGAACACCTAGCCAAATAGACCCTTGTACTCTATCCTCGCTACGCTTTTCAGTGGCTATTTTAACCAACTGATGTACTGAAACCCAGGATCTGCCTAGGGCTGAGTTTCCTAATTTCTTCTGGTTCGACTATGGCCGGACCAAACCATTTCCTTCGCTGCTGTATGACTCTGTTACTGCGCCGGGCAGTAACAGAGAAAGTGGGTCGATGTTTCTTCTGAATTTTCTCCGCATCTGTCACACGCGGGAGATTGTCTTTTTCCAATCTGATGTTGGAACTTGTTCAGGTTATCATGCTCTGTGAGTAACTCTACGATGACTCTAATATCAGCTCTGTTTAGTTTCAAGATCTCCTCGGCTCTGTTACCGAGCGAGTTTCCTTCACCCAACAGGCTTTTGCTGATTCGCCCTCCCTCGTAGCTGGTCCATACCTTTAATTGTTGGTTTTTCAGATTATCTCCTAATCTGTTAAGACCTTCTTGGTATGGCATCCTCGCAAGCTTTTCTTTAGTGGGTGCCTTGGTGGTTCCCAGTTTGGCCAGCTTGTCTGCTCTCTCATTACCGTTCCAACCAGAGTGTCCGGGGATCCAGGTAATATTTATTATTGTGCCTCGCCAGGTTGTTTAGACTGTTTCTAGTCTCCTAACAGTGATGTTTAAGAACAAATGTTTCATAAAAAGATATTTACTTTTTTCTATGATGGTTTGCAAGATGAGTCTTACAGACTCAAGATCCAACTGACCAGTGTTGCTCATTTACGAATTCGATTTCAGATTTTATATCCTGAGCACGGTATAAAAATTGCAACTTGATATCTCTTTTTGTTTTTCATTTATCGTGGCGACAAACCGACCTATTACAGAGTATAAAAACTTGGGACTAAAGTTAGTATCCCTTGATATATTTTACATATACACAGGGTATAAAAATTAAAAAAAAAAAAAAATTTCTTATTTGTCAACGAAATTTTCTTAAAAACTTGTATCCTACAATCAAAACAACTGTGTTTTTTTGTTGCTTAATTTGAAGAATAAGTATTTTCTATGATAGATGCTCATTCCCACCATTGAAAAAGGATGGAATTTTGAAAACGTACCATTTCAATACATCTCCGCCGATTCATACTAGGTATTGAAATGCGATTGCAGTAGCTGGAACAACGTAGATACAAGTGAGCAAATGGTCACTAAATAGTTGTATTATAATGTCCGCTTGTAGAAATAAGTGGGTATAATGTTTCTTTTTTTTGGATGTGTTGAAAACGGTTTATTATTTTTTTCTGATAATGTTGTCTGTTTTGAATATAATTGGTATGATTATAAAGTTTATAAACTATTATAATGAGAAAGTATATATATATACCAAAAGTTTTTCAGACAAAGAAACGGTTAGAGCAATCGTAATATTCACAATCTCATTATGAGGTCAGAAAGCCAATTTAAAGCAATTGAAGTATTCTTTTGAAGCGTTTACTGTTTACAATAAATGTTTACAGTTAAATATTTTCTTTATAATTGGTGCATATGTCTTAGGGCGTAGTGTTACTCTGGAACTTGAGAGTACGATTTCTGAGAGTACAATTTTTCTTAAATTAGAAATTTATAGATAAGCACTTTTTGAGAGATTTTCATAGAGGTACAATTTTTTTGCAGTTCCTAAGGTTGAAGAGTGAAGGCTTATAGAGAACAAGCTATGTGTCTAGACCTGAATCAAAGCAATTTTCAAAAGACTTAAGTTGAACCCATTTAAAAAGTGTTAAATTAATATGAAATTTTGTTTTAATTGACTTAAAGGTGACATAAAAATGGAAAAGGCCATAAATTGTAACTTTCATGTTTTATGAAATGCCAAATAATTAATCAGTTTTCAATTTTTTTTAAATGTAAAAAGTATGTCAACCTTGATTGGCAGATGTCCATAAGTTGTCTCCTTCACCCTGATTTATGAAATGCCAAAAACAAAAATTAATTTTTTTTTTCTTAATATATTTTTATAAATTAGAGCTCAAGTGTTATTCTGATGTACGAGATATATTATTGTTTCATTCAAATCAATTCGCAAATTTTTGCGTGAAAGCGTAACAAACAAACAAACAAACATCCTTTCTTTCACATTTATAATATATAGGAATGAAAAAGAATTTGAGAACTATTAAAATAAAAATATTTCATAATCACCTGAAAATTAGAATTAAAAAAAAATCAAAAAATAAAAATTAAATATTTATTCAAATTTACTGAAGATTAAAATAAAAAAAATACCACCAAAGACAAAATAAAACTATATAGTAAAGTATATTTTTTGGTTATTTTATCAATGAAAGCAATCTGATGTGATTTGGAAGACCACACTAATATCTATGTGGTCTTTGAATTTGATGGTCTCTTCTCTTTAAATAACACACAAACATCGTAAGGTAATTATAATTATAATGACTTTCATTTAAATTTTGGATGAAGGTGTCATATATTATAAAATCTTATCAGATTTTTATTTAATTTTATAACTAAACGAAATTTGTGGTAACGAGCTAATATCTATTCTACAGTACAGACGAGTTCAATAAAAATAATCCAATCAATATTATTAAGCTATGCCGAAAAAATCACAAAAATTATTGAGTAGAGATAGAACAAAAGTTTACATATAAACAAGTGAAAAGATATAATTGACTGAGTTAATTGCTGAAATACCATGCATAGTCAGTGTTGATTTCTTTATCACATAACACATACCTAACTGATATTCAAGTATAGTACATACCATAAAATTTCCGCCTAATTGGCGCCCTCGCGGGTAAACAGTGATGTTTACGAAAAAATGTTTCATACAAAAGTTATTTATGATTTGATAAGGAACATTTTTTACATTTAAACTTTTGTTCTATCTCTATCGGTTTACAAGATGGGTCCTACGGACCCAAGACCCAATTGACCTATGATGCTCATTTACGAACTCGACCTCACTTTTTACGTCCTGAGTATGCTGTAAAAATTTCAGCTCGATATCTTTTTTCGTTTTTGAGTTATCGTGTCCACAGACGGGCGGACGGACGGACGGACAACCGGAAATGGACTAATTAGGTGATTCTATGAACACCTATAGCAAGATTTTGTGCATGGCATCAATATTTTTAAGCGTTACAAACTTGGGACTAAACTTAGTATACCTTGCATATTACATATATGCATGGTATAAAAATATTCCTTATAAAAAAATAACCAACTTTTGTTTGAAACATTTTTTCGTAAACATCACTGTTTACCCGTGAGGGAGCAGATTAGACGTTAGATTAAATTGTATATTATGTATTATATGGGGATATCAGTTATGTATTTGGGGCATGTATGTATGTGTAATGTGATAGAGTAATCAACACTGTCTATGCATGGTATTTCAACAATTAACTCAGTCAATTGTTTGTTTTCACTTGTTGTAATCTATAATGGCTAATAGCTCCTTTCGTAGTTAACCAATCAAAAAATTACTATACAAAAGTTGCAGAGTTTGTTGAGGGAGATCATGTTCTGGCATCATATTGGACCTAGTTTTTCGGGTTTAATTAATAGGCACTTTAGATCCTAAACGGTCAGAAATATAGTAACACTTTAAATTAGAGAGTCGCTCCACATAAAAAAGCTAATATGTTTCATCTAAACCATTTTTTCGAAAATCGTCAGCTTTCGGATAACTACTAATGTTATCAAGTGGTCATAATGTACAAATTTTCTAGTGCGTTTTTCAGACCGATAGCTTAAATATGACGCTCGACGACATTCTCTGACGCAATCAGAGAAGTTTGGTAGACTCGCCAAAAGGTAGCTACTCACGAACTTTCGAGTATCATTTAACAGTACCATTTCGTTTATCTTGTATGAAAGTTTATGTATGGTAAGATTCAGTTTGGTTCAGTTTTTTTGTGAAAAACTATACCTATCTGAAAGGTAAATTTTTGAATTTGGTTTCACAATTAAATGATATCTTTGAAAGATTTTCAAAATAAATAGAATTATTTGATTCAGATGCTTTCTTTTGCTCTTTTTTTGATTTTACAAATTAAATGACTGTTTTAGACAAAGTGATTTTTAATATTTTAATCGATTGGCACGTATTTTCGATAAGAATTTATTCGATCATGTCATAAGAGTCACGGTGTTAAGAATTATTGATTTTAAATTATTAATTTATTCAAAAATGTTTTTAAAGGCGTCATTAAAGAGACCAACAACGATGGCTGATTTAACACATGATAGTTATAAGCGATATTTACATTTTTCTGATTAATTATAGTGATAATTGGTCGATATAAACGTTATATGAAATAATAAGGTCCGAAATTTAGTCAATAAGACTCAAAATAATGTTTAAAAGGTTCAAAATAGTATTTATTATAACGTTGTTTGTTTATACGCAGCTTGTTATAGACGATATATCGGTTTATTATTTCAATGAATATAAGTCCTTGTACCCGATAAGTCTTTATATCCGATGTTGTAGTCGATAGATTCATATATATCTGTTTTATAAGAAATAAAAGCTAGGACATTTAAATTTTTACGCTATAACAAATATAAGTTTCAAGTACGAGTTTAGGGTTCCGTTACCGATTACTACTAGAAAGGAGGTGATGACCTTCAAACGGTTGAGCAGATTTTTTTGAAACATTGCTATGAACATTCTCGATCAAATTACCTTTCAAACAATAAAAAAGATCAAAATCGGATCATGCGTTTACGAGCTACGATGCCACAAACGCATCGATTACACTTGATTTTGTATCGGGTTATTCTTTAAATTTTATTTTAATTTAATTTTATATTTGTTTTATTCTGGATGTCCATCTGTTTATATTATGGTGGAAGCGACGATTAGACTCAACAAATATGTTTATAGTGATTTAAGCAGATTGCTTTGAACAAAATACCTTTCATTGTTTGACGTCATATTAATGTCATGACCTAAATAAAATTAAGTCATAAAAATTCCGCAACGCAAAATTTATTGTCACATTATAAAGCGTGATTAGTCCAGCACGATTATTTACTAAATTCTAGTTATAATAAGTTAATTACCACAGAAGTACTACAGTAAAATTTATTTTTCAATTATTATGGTAATTATAATATTTTATTACGTTTTTTTTACTTCCTTGTACACTCATTTAAAAGAAGTGTTGTTTCGTACATGTATACAAACTAGTCGCTCAAATTAGATGAAATATTGATTTTGTCGAAAACAAAAAATTGGGAACAATCAAAATATACAGATTGCTTGGAAATTTTATGCTTAACAATTTTTATTCAAAGTATTTTTTCGTTAAAATGCACAGTTTTTAAGTAAAATTAAAAAAACAAAAAAGTTTATAAGTGCAAATCACATACAAATTTGGACTCATATAAAAGGCCAATCTTAGATGAAGGGAGGATGGTACTTGTGGTACTACAAGACAGATATAGTCTGAGTACAATCGAAGGCGTTCCAAAGATCTTATATCACTTCCAAGGGCCTCTGTTCGCAAAGTTGTTGCGGCTATTACAGGTTACTGGTTGGGCGGCAGGCAAGCCGAATGCCTGGGCCTGGCCGTATCACGACTACTGCAAGAGCTGTCACAGTGGTGAGGAAGATGAGACAACGTCTCATCTTCTCTGTCACTGCCCAGCTCTTGCATGACGAGATAGACTTACTTGAGCCAGCTTCTCTTTAACGACCTCGACGAAGCTCTCTTGCTGTTCTTAAAAGGCTCTAAATGGTTCATTGAGTAATGGCCGGGGATGAGCCAACCCTTTTTCGGTATCACAACGGAACTTATGGTCAAAGGGTGTCCCATCACAGGACAGCCACTCTAACCTAATTTAACCTAACCTTGGGCTCGTCTTGTTTTATTTCGGTATTTCGGTCTTACGGTACTTCAATACCGTAAATTTAAAATGATACCAAAGATTTGAAATTTTATTCATAAATTATTCAACCTTTTATACTTCTTTTCTAAAAAATTCTGACCGATTCTCTGTACGGTTAAGGAGAAATAAATTATCAAAGTCAGTGTTTTTACCAAAAAACGTTTTTCATTTTTATGCACAGTTCTTAATTTTGGTATGATTTTAAAGCTTAAAACTTGAGGAATATTGATACAAAAATTTTTATGTAAATGGTACACCATTTTTAAAAGCACTTATTGACTAAAAAACCAACATTTATTACAAGTTTATCATATGCCACTATGTCTAAAGGGATGTTTTTAATAATTTATTTATCGTTAACCGTACAGAGAATTGACTTGAAATTTATACAGAGGACGTATTAAATACTCATAAATTGACACAGAAAATTTCATTTTTTTGGTATCACTTTCTTTTTGGTATTGAAAAGCCTTCAAATAGTTTATTTGACACATTTGTACTTGAATATAAGCGTACAAGGTAGTAATGTGGTGTTCACATGGGATTTTTATTATAAGATCATAGTATATATTTTCTTATAGCAGTCATATAGTTAATTATAAACAAATAAAAGTACATAATTAACTAATTAATTAAATTGATAGTGAGAATATAAATAAATATATATTTTTTATATCAATATTAATTCACGTTTTTAATAAAAACTAGTTGAAATACCGCAATCATTTTATGCAACGGTTCATATTATATATGTTCAAAAAAATATTACCTGTATATGTTTATAAGACTTTTATTTACAAGGTGTACAAAATATCTTTATGATAAATGGGCATTAAGGTAGTACGAGCGCTAAGGAAAGTTTAGACTTGTGGTTAAAATTATTTGTACCTTATTTTCAACTTTGATGATGAATTTTGTTATAACTTCATGAATGTATACGAAAAATAAGAATAATTTTTTTTGATATCTGCCTTGGTTTTCGAAATATCCAAAGCTAAATAATTAAAAAAATTTCAATTTTCAATATTTTAAAAATTACCCCAGATATCGAAAAATTGTTCTTACTTTTTGTCTTATATTGTTCTTTCATCAAAATTTCAAACTAATAAAATAAAATTTCTACTATATTTCAATGAAATATGTTAGAAACTTAATGCAACGTCCGGGAATCGAACCCGGGCCGCCCACGTGGCAGGCGAGCATTCTACCACCGAACCAACGGTGCTTTTGATTAATATCTATTCTTATTACACCCAATGAATACAGCTGTTAGAAATTGTTTACTTAAAATTAGTAATACTTACCGATAGAATATTCTGTCTTGAGCTTATATCCATAGTAAAAAATTCAGCACCATTTATTTAACCCCCTTACAAAATAAATTTCGATAACCCTTTTTAAAATTCATGATTTGTAAATTTGCAATTTTAATTAATTACCTTTTTAAAAAATAATAATATAATTGGATTACAGGAAAAAAACAGGTTTAATATAAAAATTAGCGTGACGTATAAATGCTAATGAATTTCAACTCAATTCTTACATTTTTCGAAAAGTTATCAGAGAAAGTTGAAAATATGACATTACTGCAGTTTTCTTAAGATTTTGAGGTTACTTTACCATGTTCAGGATTCGATAGCAGCCAAAGTCTATGTACAACTTCATAATAAACAATCCTTTTTTTATTCACCTCAATTCGATTAACAGAAGCAGAGATATTCACCAAAGAAAACAATATAGAGATATATTATCCCAAAACTGCGTGCAGATGATCGTGGTGATCGTTCCGGAAAGGGAAAACTCCTTTTGTTTATTTATTTTTTTACAACGAAATAAAACTTTTTAAACAAAATTAGCCTTCACCCAAAAGTGATTTATGATTTCCAATAGTTGATTTACCCCATTAAATGTTGAAACAAAATTTTGATCTCTTACTACAAAGGCTTATCTTAAAACTTTCACAACCTTTTTGTACATTTAATAATAAATTTATTAATTTGAAAAATAACATTCATTTCAGTGTACCTATTGCATATTTACACGGAGCATAATGATTACAAACTCTTACAAAGTTGTAAAGCTTGTTACTAAGTAGTAATATCGTTTTTGAAAAACGATATCTAATAAGAAAAACCAATATAAAATAGATACCTACGTATAGATTATATTTAAACGATAATGGCTATTTTATATCTGATTTTAAATTAGATTTGAATTTTTTTTTATTATAAATTATTTAAGTAATGTAATGTATCTTATAAGTAATATAAATATACTTACTTACTAGTTACTAAGTACGTTAAGGTGATGTTAATTAATGTCTAATTAACTTTACCTAATGATCATTAGTTAACGATTTAGAAAATATAAAATACTTACTTGAGCTAGTATGTTGTTTAACAATTTTTAGATTGGTATTCATAAATTTGTTTTAGCTTAATGTTGCAATACGCCAGTCAAATTCTAATTTAAAATCGCAAAACGCGATGTACAGCTGCTTTTTGGGTATGTTATTTGGATCCCTTTCAGTAGTGTGAAACTAAGTTTTGCAAACAAACAAAAAATTGTTTTATTTGCGCTATCCGTGAAAAACTGCACTTTTTTCAATTTTTTCAGTTCAATTCAAAAACTATGCGCTTTTGACATTAGTTGCTGCTATCCATTGAATATTATACATAGATAACGCGAAGGATATGCCAGCCTGTAAGTGAATGCGATATGATGAATGAGAGAGAAGATTGCCAGGTAATTCTTATGTGTCCTTGTCACAGTCAGAAGTCATAATCATATAATGCATAGACATTTTGTGTAATGTAATCAATATGTAGCCAATGACATATAGATTAGACAAGGACAAATAGGAATTAACTGGTAGTCTTCTCTCTCATTCACCATTCCGCAAATTTTGGGCCATGGCGTTCTCTATGTATAATATTCTATGCTGTTATCATTTTGAAAGTATATTAAATTTGAACAATTGAAGCTAACCCACAGCTCCGTACGTCTAATAGTTTTTAAGATGGTTTTCGGAAATGTTTAAATTTTGAATTTGACTAATGTTAAACCGTTAGAGATCAAACAAAAGTTTAAATGTAAAAAATGTTTCTTATGTTTCTTCAAAAATATAAACAACTTTTGTCTGAAACAATTTTTCATAAACAATATTGCTTTTTCGGGAGAGGGCAAATTAGAGCAAAATTTTGGTGTTCATTTTCTCCAAAAATATAAAAAATAGATAGGAGAAAATTTGAAGGTGGCCTCAACAAGTGAGCCGTATGAACAAATTTTGAAAAAAATAGTTTTCCTGAAAAATACTTCATAAATTTATCAATATTTTAGAAAACTAATACAAATGGCGGACGGAAGGGGATGCAATGCTGCTTTTATGATATGTTATTTGAACCCCTTAGGGGAGTGTGAAACTACGTTTTGAAAGCAACAAAAAAGTTGTGTTACCCAATATTAGAACTGCAGAGTGGACCATATTAAGGACACAGTTACGAACAAATATTTGAAAGAAATAATTTTTTAAAATAATAAGTGCCAAGAATGATTCTTTTGTTTAATAAAATTTTTTTCAGTTAAATATTACCTTCGACTGAATCACTTATAAAATACCAGTAGCGATAGACCAAAAATTGAAATGCGTATTATAATTATTTAATATTTTGCAGTAAATAAAGAAAAATAACTAATTAATTTAAATTAGAAATTGCATCACCCGGGAATCGAACCCGGGCCGCCCTCGTGGCAGTCGAGCATTCTACCACTGAATCAACGATGCTCTTGATTGAGGTCTCTGCTTATTACACTCAATGAATACGGCTGTTAGAAACAGTTTACTTAACACTAGTAATACTTACCGATAGAATATTCTGTCTTGAGCTAATATCCATAGTAAAAAATTCAGCACCATTTATTTAAGCCCCTTACAAAATAAATATCGATAACCCTTTTTAAATTTCATTATTTGTAAATTCGCAATTTTAATTATCTTTTTAAAAAACAATAATATAATTGGACGACAGTGAAAAAAAACAGGTTTTACATAAAAATTAGCGTGACGTATTAATGCTAATGGTATAACGAATAATTTTTAATAATGTATATAAAAAAATAATAATAATTATTAGTAAGTATTCGTTCGTTGGTAAATCGTTTAAGTTGTTTTTACCACCGTATAAATATGAAACAACATTTCTACCCATATAGTTCGCTTAGTTTGCGTTCCATGCTTGCTTATAATCATCATTAATAATCTTTTAACTACAATAAAAAAAAATGTAAAAACTAACTTACGAACGTAGTAATGTTATTTAAGAAGTGCATATGTATTTTAGAGTTCGTACAAAACGAAGTGGCACCGAGCAAGAGAGAGTGTATGATGTATATGTATGTGCACTCGTATCTACACTCTCTCTTGCTCGGTGCCACTTCGTTTTGTACGAACTATACCCATATCTTTAAATTATATACATCTTGTATATTGTGTTCCAAGTAATAACTACAAACAAAGCTTTAGTTGCAGATGATATTGCTGTGAGACTATTGATAGCTGCCATAGAGGCGTGGCTTAATAAATATGGCTGACTTTAGGTTGCAAATTTACACAAACATTGAGTTTTGATTTCCTGTCATCTTTACTATTTTGTTACTTTCGCGATGTTTGACGAGATTAACGATTTTCGTAGTTTGACATTTATAAAATAATATTTAGAAAATGTATTAATATCCTCATTTATTTTCGGGTGAACTTAAAAGTAGATTTTTAGTTAAAAGTAGAAAAGACGTTCAATAATTATGGACTAATCAAATAAAATCAATTAATTTCCAGAAAAGGAAATTGTTTTCATACCTTTATTTGGTCCTAAATAGGTATTATCCGATTTTTCCCAATTCCAGGTGGTGTGCATTACTTTTGGGAGTCAAATAGCCGCGAAATTTTAGTTCTTTTTTCAGTTTTATGTTTGTAGCACAAAAATGGTACGTCGGACGAAAATGTCGTTGACCTTATTATTGAGAGGATCAAATTTTGTGTCGAAGGAACATCTAAAGCATAAAATTCGACTTAGTAGTATAGTTGAAATCAAAGGTTAGAAACCGGAGACACATATATCTCTAGACATTTCGGTTTTCAACTTAAGTCATTTTAAAAGACTAAATTAATTTAAATTAAAGTAAAGACTAGAAGAAAAGTGGATTATTTGTAAAAGAAAGTGATCTTATGTAGCGTTCTGTTAGTTTTCTGGGCCAAATCTATGGTTGGTATAATTGCCAAAGGATCCTATAGGCTGGGGTTGGAAAAGGTCGGACCTTGGCCTGTTCTCCACCATGAACACTAAGGATCCAGCTCCAGCTGAAATCTTCAACACAGTGTCCTGTGGATATAAGAAGGGGTGTATAGGGAAGTATACCTGCCGGAAAGTAGAAATGAAATATTTAGAAAGTAGATATGACTTTAGCATCGCACGAGGATGAGGGTGTGTTCCACATTCTGACCGCCGTAGAAGCAGAAATAGTTGAGAACAGTCCCTTAGAAGATGATTCGAATGAAGAGGATTGCGACATCCGACATGCCACTTCAGCTTGAGAGCTTCGTAGATGAAGGACCATCGACATCTAAGAAAGTTTTTCTTAAGAAGGATATCCTTTACAATCACTTTTAAATGTCAAGTTTATTTGGTACACAAATTATAATAGAATTTTACCATAAAGTAATTATAAACACGAATGTAGGTACTAAGCAACATTTTACAACATTCAAGACAAACAAAACGAGTATTAACTACTATTCTACAGCAGTCAACTAATAATTGTAGTAATTCGTAAGTACTACTTGGTATATATTTATAAATAATTATCAATTACAAATCGCCACGAAAACAAACAACAAACTACAAACAAACATACAAACAATAATAATAATAATAATAATAACAAATAAACAAGTTGAACCATATTAAATTATTTGTACTTGTTTTATTATAATAAATAATTGGAGTTCTATGCGCATTTTTAACTTTACACAGGGCTGGATCTAGGTATGAAACTGTTGTAAAAACTTTGTTAGCCAGCCCGGTAATATCTACTGAAAACTGATAGTAAGTTGTTCGATAACTATGCCTACTTGAAATGACAAGATGGACCATTAACTTATAATATTTTCCTTGATGTTCTTGATCTCTCATTATTCCCATTCAGACCGATTCTATGGAAGCCGCCGAACTGAAGCCTAATTAAGGATTATCTAAAAAAAAAATTAATTAACTTTATCTTTTCAAATAAATTAAGCACCTACATCTGGAGCTCTTACTGAGTTAATTGTTGAAATACCATGTAAAGACTGTGTTGATGATGTAATCGTTTGTTATTTTACGTCACGTAAGTAAAAAAAGATAATTTGTGCTCTCGCGGGTAAACAGTGAAGTTTACGAAAAAATGTTTCAAAACAAAACTGGTATGTTTCTTTATAAGAAACATTTTTTACCTTTAAACTTTTGTTCTATCTCTTGCGGTTTACAAGATGGGTCCTATGGACCCAAGATCCAATTGACTTATGTTGTCCATTTTCGAACTCGACCTCACTTTTTACGTCCTAAGCACGCTATAAAAATTTCAGCTTGATATCTCTTTTCGTTTTTGAGTCATTGTGTTGTCAGTCAGCCAGACAGACAGACAGACAGATGGACGGGATAAGCGTTACAAACTTGGGACTAAGCTTAGAAAGTGGAAGAGGAAGAAAAATGTATAGGTCATGGAACCAGGGACCGAAGTGAAATTTCACTTTCTTTATTTAGAAACAATATTTACATAAACTATAAATATTTGCTATTGATTATGTAGAATGGCAACAAATTGCCACCTGTGAATGGGAAATAGAACTATTGTTAAATTTTAATACAAGAACGGTATCTATGAATGAAAAATAAAATTATTATTAAATTTTAGAACACGAGCGCCACCAATGAATGAAAAATGCAATTATTGGAGTCAGGATGGAGTAACATACCAAATTGATGATGTCACTTGTTTTTACCAATTCACTCTCTGTGATATTATTTTTAGTGGCGTGTAAAAAGAAGTTTCAATCCAAAAGTTTGATAGATTCAATTCGTATATCCATCTGTAGGTGCTGTAATTTCAGCTATAACGCTAGATTCATGAAGCTACTTACTTTACTATTGATAATTGTATATTGCAGTGAAAAATTCCATTAAAAAAGATAAAATAATCCAGTCATTACTAAAACGTCACAAGGTCAAATTTTACAAAATAAATATTGAAATCATCATCTCAAAGTCAGTTGCCATTTGACATCATGTTACTCAAACTGTGTTTAATATTTTTATTTGTGTTTATAAATCACGTAATTTCGTTTGAATTCGAGCGTGATGTAATTATGGAAAATTCACAATATAAACCATACGAAGAATTATTTAAAAAACGGCCAAATTTACATTTTAACGATACATATTCGAATCAATACATATTACATTCGAATAAAAAAATTCATCGAGATAATTTCGATAAATTAAATGTATGTTTTAGTAATTTTGTGAGAATCAACGATACACGTTATTTACCATCGGAATATGATAAAATATTTAAGGATAGTCGAAAAATTACCGAATATATTTTCTCAAAAATTAGTAAATATACATCACTTAAATTTTACTTAACTGAATCGAAATGTGATATTGAAATTAACTTTAAAACAAAATTAAATGCTCGTATGTTGGGTGTAACAAATTTTTGGATTTATCACGGTAAACCACAGGCAACAATTGCTATTAATTTTGCATACACGAAAATAGTGGCTCAATATTTTAGAATATCTTTGCTACGTATGTTTATGCAAGTTATTATGCATGAAATTTTACATGCATTAGGAGTGGATCATATCGATAAGGAGCATATTGATGTTAGATCAATTGCGCATGATTCATATGATTCATCAGCTCAACAATTATTGTATAAAAAAGATGTGTTTACTTTGAGATCAATTTATGGTGAACGTTCAAATTTTTCAAGAATGCATCCTGATCCACCGGAAGAAGAATTACATTTGGAGAGAACATTGGAGACAACTACAAAAAAATTGAATACGACTGAGTTTGATCCAAAATTATTGCTGCAATTACAAAAAGAGTTTAGTAAAATTAAATATGGTGGCTTAATTTACACCACAAGTTTGCATCCTAGTGAAAATGTCAATTTTGAAAACAATCCTTCATAGCTAAAAAAATTGTTTTTGTATTTTATGTATAATTTTTAGTATATTTTGTATTTTTAGCCTAGAAAATAAAACATAAAAACAGCCGATTCGCTTAAAAAAACTAAGTTTAATTTTTCACCGAAAAAAAAAGTTATTCAAGCTCAAAGTTTTTATTATAATTAAAATTATTGTTATTTTTGGAGTCGGTGTCAGCCAAGGAAACAACTCTGACAGAACAGTTTGCTACATTAGCTTGGCTGACACCGGCTCCAAAAATAACAATAATTTTAACTACATTACTAATTTGTAACTAGAAAAAGAATCATCGAAATCGATTGGCGTGATATTGAGTTATTCGTCCTCTTTCCGTGAATACTTAATGCAAATTTAAGACTCTTATGATTTTCTCATGGATGTTGTTGTCAGAACTGGACGAAAATAAAATGGGACCACACTGAAAGCATCAGCTTTCAAATAGATAATAGAATCATCAAAATCGGTCCACCCAGTCGAAAGTATTGAGGAAACAAACATAAAAAAAAAAACAGTCGAATTGAGAACCTTTTTTTTTGTTTGAAGTCGGTTTAAAATACAAAAAAACCTTAAGATATACTTTTGAAAAAATATTATTGTCACAAACAATTTTAGTAGGCGGATTAGAGGAAACAGGTTATAATTTCAATAGAAAAGTTAGGAAATTTAATTTTATTAAAGATAATTAATCGTTAAATCATGATATTTATAAAAAGGTCAAACAAGAACAAATTTTAACAAAACAAAATGTCAATATTAAAACATTATCTCATAGAGTCAGTTGTTTTTGTTGTCTTCTGAAATCATGTTACTCAGATTATGTTTAATATTTCTATTTGTGTTCGTAAATCACGTCGTTTCATTTAAATATGATCGAGATGTAATTATGGACAGTTCAAAATATAAACCATACGAAAAATTATTTTTCGGACGTGAAAATTTATAATTTAATGAAACATATTCAAATCAAAATTTATTAAATTCGAGTAAAGAAGTAAATCGTGATAGTTTTGATAAAATAAGTGTTTGTTTTAAAAAAAATGTGATGATTAACGATACACTCTATTTAAGACCTGTATATAAGAGGAAATTTAGGGATAGTCGAAAAATTATCGAATATATTCTATCAAAAATAAGTAACTGTACAACATTGACGTTTTACTTGACTAAACCAAATTGTGATATACAAATTGAGCTGCAAAGAATATCAAATACAACAAATTTGGGTGCTACAAATTTTTGGGTTTACTATGGTATACCGCAGGCAAGAATTACAATTAATTGGGAACAAGTGCAATTATTTGCTGTAAAATATAATGCATCGTTTTTACGTGTTTTTATGTTAGTTTTAAAGCACGAAATCTTACATGGATTAGGAGTGGATCATATCGGTGAGGAGTATACTGATGAAAGATCAATTGAGCATGATTTATATAATGCGTCAGCTTATCAATTACTGAATAAAAAAGAAATATTAACTTTGAGATCAATGTATGGTTCACATCGAAATATTTCAAGAATATATCCTGATCCAACGATAGATGAATATAATTTGAAAAATACTACTTCATTGAAGAGAACTACAAAAATACAAAATGTGCAATGTAACAGTGGGGATATTTTAGAAACAACTACTGAAAAACAACAAAATAAGACTGCGATCAGTCCAAAAATATTATTAGGATTACAGAAAAAGTTTAATAAAATTAAATATGGTGGTTTTGACAGGACACGTTATAATCGAAATGACTGATTAGTTCTGTAAATAATCTAGAACAGGCGCTGTATGGCCGGTTGAATGTGTAAATTATGAGTACCGCATTTTTGCAATTGATTCTTGATCAGAAAAGCCTATAGATTTATATTGTGAATCATGCCAGAAACCCAAATGGTCCAATTTTTGTATACCCCCCCCCCAAAGAAACAGTTAAATTACATTTTTTTTGAATCAAGTACAAGTTATTTGTACAAGTACAAATAACTTCAACAAAACTTGTAGTGATTTAGCTTCTTTAAAAACATAAAAGCTGACTAAACTTTTGTGTGTGTTTTATATTTCTTTCTATATTTATTAAATAAAATTTCCAAAATATTATTTGTTTTCTATTATTTCTTCAGAATCCTCTGAATAGGCAAGTAACCATCCTTGTGCCGTAAGCTATGGCCACTTCACTATTGGGGCGGTTAAGATATCCAAGGTGCCCGTCTCCTCAGTAGTGTGATTATTGTTCGAGGACTTCTTGAACAGCCCAATACCGGTTATTAAGCTAAAATTGGTCAAATTTTCAAGGTATTACTTTTTTCGTCGGGTACCAAAAGTATCCAAATTTGGATTTGGGCCATAATTAAAACAAATTGACTTACAGCATTACGAAGACCATATTGAGAAGGTTCGCGGATAACAAACACGTTGAAAAACGGCCAAGAAAAAAGTGGAGCTACGTTTTTTACCAATGGATCTAGTATCAAATTTTGTTTTTGTCGGCGACGCGAGTTTTTCTTTGACGCCATTGAAATAAAATATTTTGGATCACTTTGTTGGCGGTAAAACTGTGGAATTTTTTAATGAAGAGTTAACATATCTCCAATTTTACGTTTGCGATCCAGTTTTATGCGGCAATCTATGTGTTTTGCACTAAATTCCGTTTATATTTAATAAAAATTTGAATTTTTCAATGTCGTTTCAAAAACGTATATAACAATTTGTATAGTGTTTGAAAAAAATGTTTTTGGAATCGTTACCAATCAATCAAAAATAATGATTTCTAATACATAATAAAGTATCGAACGATCGGCATACATTTCGGTACAATTTCTATATAGACAACGAATTGATCCAATTTTTACAAATGTCAAATTATAATTTTTACGAAATTGCATCTGTAATACAAAAAGGTTTCCATTGTTTCCAAAAGTTTCATTTTGGTTTATAGATTTTATTGAATGATTTTATAACGAGAGATTTATAAAAAGGTGGACTGTGTAAAAGACTCACACGATCTCCATATTTAAACGAAATGTTTTTATCTTTGGCTATCCGTGGTTTAATAGTCTTTTGGAATCTATCTTAATCAATCAAAGTCATTTTGTCTACACTAAAAACCAATCGAATTGCAAATATGTAATTGTTTCTCCTGGCATTTTGGTACCGATTCAAACTAAGTCATGTAGTACGTTACGCACCTGATGACGGATGCATTAACTAACTTTGCGCTAGTAAGGCAAACGAATTTCTATCTGACAAAAATAAATTCTTTAATTATAAAACTAAACCATATCAAAATTGCAGTTTTTTTCTAAATTATTGAAATCATGTCTAGCCAAGTTTTAGAGTGAAAACAAAACTGTCTAACAAGTATAATTTATACTGTCTTAAAATAACTATTAAATAAGCTATTTTCGTAGCATTTTATGTGAATGTGTTCTATAATCCAGTAATTTTATACTGCCCGCGTAAAACCCGGTAGTTCTAATTTTTCTCAGACCCAATAAATAATCCAAGTTTGTAACCTCGAGCGCCGAGCGTAACTTCTGACAAAATGTGAATAGCAGCCGAAATTTTCACGATTTTCGATTTTTGACAACATCATAAACAAGCCAGAACTACCGGATTTGACGCAAGCTCTGAACGATAAGGTTACTGAATAAAACGCACTTAATCCTTACTTAATTTCAAACCCCGCTTTGAAATCAATTTTTGTAGGTAATATTTCTAGCCCTCCCACCCATAAAAAAAATTGCCTATATGCATTAAGAATGTAGATATATGTTTCTTCCCAATCTCTCGGTGTTATGGAGCAAAATGGAATTTGATTTTATTCCAAAGCAATAGACATTTAATGACTCACTGTATTGTACACGAGTTCTGGTTCATCTATACAATAGTACAAAAGCAAAGCACTAAGTTTTAAGGTAAAAAAAAAACTTTTAACAAAAAGAAAACTGACTTCAAAAGAAAAACTTTTCCAAAACAAATTAATATGCACTAAAAAAAAAAAAAATTACGATAATAATGTATTTAAAATTATCACCGACTCTAAAAATAGCAATAATTTTAACTATACTATATTATCGTTATTTTTTTACTTTTTAGTGCATATTAATTTGTTTTGGAAAAGTTTTTGTTTTGAAGTCGGTTTTCTTTTTGTTAAATCTGAAGTACACTAATTTATCACTAAAAAAAGAATAATCGAAATCGATGTACGTGATATTGAGTTATTCGTCCTCTTTCCGTGTATACTTAATGCAAATTTAAAACTCTTATGATTTTCTCATGGATGACGTTGTCAGAACCAGTGATGGATTACCGCCTAGGCCCGTAAGGCCCGGGCCTAGGGCGGCACAATTTGGGGGGCGGCAAATTTTTCAGAATGTCAAAATTTTAAATCTGATATAATGTAACGACAATACATTTTAAGGATCTATTCGAATTTTTTTTATATAAATTTACAAATAAATTTCTATGAAATAGAATGGAATTTATTTTCTGATTAACTTTTTTATTTGTGAGTGCAATACTGATAAAAAATGTTTTATAACAGAAATAATTGAATATTGATAAGCTTTTTTTGAAGAATTTTCAAAGCTCTGTTGATTTTTTGTATCTTTAGTAAAATTAATCTTACATGTAAGCCGCTTCTAGAATTGCACAATGTTTTCTTATTTTATTTTCAATGATTCTGGTGTTTCATATATGAATTGATATAAGTATTATAAACGGATAAATAATATAAACGGATTAAAAAAAAAAAATTCATCTTTTAAAAAGGGCGGCAAAATACTTAATCCGCCACTGCTTTCCCATCTGTATAATGTATACCGTGGACTAGAGTATACCGCACACGGTATGTTACATTTCTGTAGAATACGCTTTCCCATCTGTATAATGTATACAGTGGACGAGACTATACCGCACACGGTATATTTCATTTGCTTCAAATAAGCCTTCCAATCTATATTGTGTATACCGTGGACGAGACTATACCGCACACGGTATAAGGGCTCGACGGCATAAAGAGTATACCGTGAAAAAGTATACCGTGCACGGTATAAGGGCCCCACGGTATAAAAGGGCAAAAATAATTTCATACCGCGTCTAAATAGACCGTATACCGTGGTATACCGTGGACGGTCTAGACCGTATACGGGATACCGTCTACGGTATACCGTCTATACGGTATACCGTCTATACCGTCTACGGTATACCGTCTATACGGTATACCGTCTATACGGTATACCGTCTATACGGTATACCGTCTATACGGTATACCGTCTATACGGTATACCGTCTATACGGTATACCGTCTACGGTATACCGTCTATACGGTATACCGTCTACACGGTATACCGTTCATACGGTATACCGTCTATACGGTATACCGTCTATACGGTATACCGTTCATACGGTATACCGTTCACACGGTATACCGTCTATACGGTATACCGTCTATACGGTCTACGGTCTACCGTCTACGGTCTAGACCGTCCACAGTATTCCATATACGGTCTATTTAGACACGGTATGAAATTATTTTTGCCCTTTTATACCGTGGGGCCCTTATACCGTGCACGGTATACTTTTTCACGGTATACTCTTTATGCCGTCGAGCCCTTATACCGTGTGCGGTATAGTCTCGTCCTCGGTATACACAATATAGATTGGAAGGCTTATTTGAAGCAAATGAAATATACCGTGTGCGGTATAGTCTCGTCCACGGTATACATTATACACAGAAATAATTGAATATTGATAAGCTTTTTTTGAAGAATTTTCAAAGCTCTGTTGATTTTTTGTATCTTTAGTAAAATTAATCTTACATGTAAGCCGCTTCTAGAATTGCACAATGTTTTCTTATTTTATTTTCAATGATTCTGGTGTTTCATATATGAATTGATATAAGTATTATAAACGGATAAATAATATAAACGGATTCAAAAATATAAAATTTCATCTTTTAAAAAGGGCGGCTAATCAAACAGGGCCTAGGGCGGCAAAATACTTAATCCGCCACTGGTCAGAACTGGGATCACACGGAAAGCACCAGCTTTCAAATAGATAAAGAATCATCAAAATCGGTTCGCCCAGTCGAAAGTACTGAGGTACCAAACATTAAAAAAAAATACAGTCGAATTGATAACCTCCTCCGTTTTTTGTTTGAAGTCGGTTAAAAAAAAAATACAGTAGTCTGTAACAATTTATGAATTTACCTTATACACACAATATTTCAAATAAGACTAATAACGAAATGAAGCTGAAAACATGCTTATAAAACCTAACGACTGAATTCAATTGAAAAACGAACGAATGAAACGGATACGTTATATATATCTTCACTATACACTATATTTCTTGATTCGACAAAAGAAGTTATATATATTTATGTATAGTGTGTTCCAGGCAATAAAAAAGTTGATACAAATGAATACTTTTAAAAGATGTTTAAAACTAAAACTAACTGTCTGAGAAATTTCGTAAATAATTGACTTCTAATGAAATTTTAGGATATGGTTTCTCGATATGAATCACCTGCTCAATAGAAACGGAAAAGTTTTTTTCCTTTCAGCTTATTGTCATAGCAGAAAAAGTGCTTAGCCTTTAAGAGCAAACCTGAAGGGGCAATTGAGTTGTTGAACAAAAATTTTTTTTTTAACAAAAATGGAAGTATAAGTTATATAACAAAAGTGTTTTTATTTTTTACTTTTTCATAACAAATTGAAAGTTATAAATTAAAAAAACAATTTTTATCTTTTGATTTTTTAAAAGAGAAACGTAAAAACCCGAAGGAATATTTGCGTTAAACATCGTGTGTCATAATAATATTAATTTTGTATATATTCATACATACGCTTTTATATTTTAACATTTCTACGCCACAAACATTGCACACTAAGCCAAAATAACGTTTGTAATCTGTGAATTCTTTTTTTTAAATTTTATTCATTTTCATTTACTTATATTTAATTTGACTATATCTTTTAAAAAAGTTTTGTTGGCGAAGTTCAATATTATTATGATAAAGAATTGAAACAAAATACAAAAATTGATTATATTATTTCAATATTTTTTATTCAACAACTCAATTATGAATTATGTTCAGAATCTCAATTTCTACAGTTAAGGACATTTTTTTGATTGGCGTGAAACATTTTTTCATTGGCCTAAAACTTTATAATTCTTTTAATAATTCTCATATATATTGATTGGGAAAAAATATTTATAAAGAAAAGCAGTTTTCCAGATAAGAATGGAGAAAGTTACAATTGAAGTTACAGATGAGATGAAAAGTACATTTAGAGAGCTATCATATTTTGAAACAAATTTTTTTCAAATATTTTAAATGAAATTGAAATATTTGAGTTGAGTTTGTTCTTTTGAATTATTGTTTTGAATTACCTAATTATTTTACCATTCCACTTTTCAAAATGAATTGAGCCAGGTTTAATTGACCATTCATTTCCATAGTAGTTATTTTTATGTTAAAATTATACGCCATGCCTTTTCCAAGCTGAATCGATTTTGAAGATCATCGCCAATTTTAGTTTTTCGAGAACGGAACTCTAAGCTCGCACTTTAATAATATCTAAGAAAACTTTCCTTTAAATTACCTCTCGGTTTATCCGTTACCTTTAAAATCGGTTAATTCGTTTAGGCGCTACGATGCCACAGATAGACAAACACACACACACACACATATCGGTCGAACTTATAACTCCCCATTTTTTTTGTTTCGGGGGTTAAAATAAGCAAACTTGATTGCTGCAATTTTGTCTAATCATTCTTTGGATTGGTGTGATGTACTTTTATCTTGAAGAATGTGAGGAATAAATTGCCATTCCATGCCACTTCTCGCAGAAACTTGGAACATCTTGTACATATTGAATATAATAATATATATTGTAAAATGTATTGTATCAACAATTTATTGTCCCAATTAGCCAAATCTTAAAAGTCTGTTTGTATATAAATATATAGACTATAAGTTTTTTTTTTGTGTTCTTATTTATTTGTATTTCTTGGTGAGTTTTGTTCTTCTTTTTTTTTTTTTGAAACGAACACCCATACGTTTTTACGTCTTTCATAATCCTCTTACTAGAATACAGCAGCTCAAATATAATATACGAGTCGCTCATATTCTTTAAATAAGCTTATCACTTCATCAGAAGACGTCGTCTTTTTCTGAAAAGTTGTTTTAAACATTTTATATTCACTCTTCTAGTTTTTGAAAATCGGACAGGTTAGAAAACTGATGTTCATCTACTTGTAAACCAGAACTTTTTGAGCATATTGTCAGTACCAAAATTAAATAAATTGCAAAGTGGTAAGCATTAATTTTATCTCCCGTGGTAGATACATCTGATATACTTCTCTATGATATACTTTTTTCAAAAATCGTCAAAAAATTTTTCAGTTACTCATTAAATACTCCGAATTTCAATCGCCAATAGCTCGAACAGAGTTGACTTTTCGAAATATATTTCAGTTACTCTTTTGCTTAGAATTTATTCCTAAATCGATTAGTATTGTCATTTTTAGCATAATTTTTTCCACCCCCGAGAACAATTTTTTTTAAAAACTTTTTAATGTCCACTTTTAAAAAGGGAGTAGAACAGTTTTTATAAAGATTCATTGACTATCCTTGAATTCCACTAATATACGACTTGCTGTTTTGAATCCACTATACTTTAAATAAAAGATTCTTTTCCACTAAAAAACACATAAAAAAGTGATATATAATTTTTTCTGTTTAGGATTAGAATCTCTAATTCAACACAGCGATCAATATTACCCAGTGTATAATTATCAGTAGTTAATTTTAATTGGTATTCAAAGATTCAAACAAAATTTTTAATTTAATGTTTACGAATAAAGTTTTAATAAGGTCTATAAATTTTATTTTGAATTTCTCTGTTTTTGTGTGTGTTTATTTCTGATCGTTATCACTGAAAAAATAATAATAATAAAAAAAGTCAAAATGAGTAAATATCTGTAGTAACAGTCAGTAAGTAGTTACGAACGCTAATTTAATAAAAAAACACCGTAGCGTTCAGATAATTTTTTGGTTTGATTATTGTATACTAACCGTTACCAATCGGATTCGTAGGGTAATCGCAACTTAATGCAAAAATTTTAAAATTAATGTTAACCCGTCAGCATTCACCCATGAGCGATTTGCCGCACGTTCTGCACATGCGTCAAATATTTCATACATAAAATATTCTTTAAACTTGTAAATCATAACCTCATGATTATAACATGTATATGAAATATATCATGGTATATTAAGTTTAGTTCCAAGTTTGTAACGCTTAAAAATATTGATACTATGAACAAAATTTTGGTACAGGTCTGCCTGCCTGTCTGTCGTCAGTCTCGACGTCTGCCGTCTGTCGTCTGTCATCACGATTACTCAAAAACGAAAAGAAATATCAAGCTAGAATTTTATAGCGTATTTAGGACGTAAAAACTGAGGTCGAATTCGTAATTTAGCGACATAGGTCAATTGGGTCTTGGGTAGGACCCACCTTGTAAACCGTTAGAGATAGAACAAAAATATAAAAATGTTTCTTATAAAACAATAAACAACTTTTGTCTTAAACATTCGTTAACATCACTGTTTACCCGTGAGAACGCAAATTATGCGCAAATTGTATAGTATGTATTATGTGGGAATATCAGTTATATACAACACTGCCTATACATGGTATTCCAACAATTAACTCAGTCAATTGTTTTTTTTCTCTTGTTTTATATAAAAATCATACTTGATTTTACATAAATTTATTTTTTAATGCACTAGCTACTTATAAATAGTAGATTCTTCATCTTCGATTAGTTCCAGTGAATTTAAAATATCTTGATCAGCTATTGTTTTAAAATTTGACTAGAAGTACAAAAGTCTTGACTAGAAGTACTGTAGGAACTGTGTATAGACTTTTACGGGAAGAATGAGAAGATTATGGGTAATTTAATGGTCCTAGTAAGTGAAATCGCATCATACTAGAGGCCGAGGAAACTATAAGCAGATGAGGAAATATTTGAGGGTAGGGCGCGTGTATAAAAAACAGTCTGTATTCTACTGATTAGCCATAACCGTCAAGCAGACAGACAGACAAGCCGAGTTAATATCGCATTTATATTTCGAAGGTAAGTAAGAATTGATCAATTGAAGAAAAAAATCAACAAGATATTGATCATCAATTAGTAAAATGCATTCAATTTAAAGAAAAAATTCTAGATTAACCGATTTAAAGTTTTTAAAATATTTGTTTTGGCTTGAATGGATTTTGGCTTAGCCACCATATTTTTTGAATTTGTTATTTCCTTTAGCTTGGAAGACTTTTGCGCGGGGAAATGTTGTTTATCATTTTAGGTACAATGTTCATTTTGCGATTGATTTAAAATAATCAAATTAATATTAATTTACGTCATATTTTGATATCATTTCTAAATAAACATAAATCAGTGGCGGCCTTATAATAATTATTTTTATTAAAAGACGATATATAAAAGACTCATTATATGAAACTATCTACAAATTTTCAATTCTCTATCTTTTATAGATTTTGAGAAAATGAAAACTTAAATTTTTGACCTAATTTAAACCCTTACGGGAAAATAAATGCATTTATGAAAAAAAGGTTTGAAATAAAACCTATTGATACTTTTAGATTAGGAACCTTTTTTGTACTCAAATTTTTGTTTTATCTGTTACTGTTTAAAAATGGTGGGGAACCTTAATTAACCTATATTGCTCGTTTACGAACTCAAAGTTTCTTTTTAAGGCCTGAACACGCTTTTAATTTTAACTTCAAGATCAAAATGTACGCTGAGGTTGAAAATTAGCAGATTATATTAACCTGATAAGCCCTCATTTAATCTCTCTATTTAAACCTTTTCAAGATGGAAGCCTTTAAGCATGCGGTAATATCAATTAAACCAGTATTCGGTAGTTAA
This sequence comes from Chrysoperla carnea, assembly GCF_905475395.1. Lineage (NCBI taxonomy): Eukaryota > Metazoa > Arthropoda > Insecta > Neuroptera > Chrysopidae > Chrysoperla > Chrysoperla carnea. Next base: position 119,719,163 of record NC_058337.1, on the reverse strand, counting down.
ATAAATTACCTCCGTCTTTAGGGATTTACCGTTAGAAGGCATTAATAGAAAAATTACCACTCCCTGTTTATTTTTTCTTCCCTTTGTTAGGGGTTCACAACAAAACTTGTTCTTTTTCTTACTCTCTTAGTAGTTCATAAGTTCACATTCAATAATTCTTAAGTTTGACCGCTTTTAAAATCTGCCGCTGTAGAGTCTAGCCTACTCAGCCTGCTGATAAATCCGAGTGCTGGAGTAAAGAGATATTGATCCCAAATTTATTTCTACTGTTGCGGGACATGCATTTATGTGATTCCCCTATTACGCTCAAACAAAAAAATGTTATATATTTTTAATAAATCGGGAATTCCAATTTTTGTGTAAATATCAATTACTAACCTAACCCGATTTTTAGTCAAATTGAAATTTCTTATACCTTAAAGCATAATCTTTGCTAAAAATTATAAAAAAACTTGTCCAAAATTATGTTTGGATGGTAACATTTGATAACAATTTTTGTATATATATCAAAATTTTTTTAAAGGAAATTTGATTTAAAAAAACGAAAATGAAGTATATTTGTTTGATATTATCATTATTGTTAGTGTTGATTGTTAAAGTGAGTTCAAAACAATTAAATCGCTATGTGATTACGAACAACTCATATTACGAGCCGTACGAGAAGTTATTTAACAAAAAACCAAGTGTAAACTTTAACGATACGTATTACAATCGTTACTTGCAAAATTCAAATAACAAAATTTATAATGTAACAAAGATTCGAGTATGTTTTAAAAATCATTTTAAAAGTCAAGATCCACGCTTAGATCGATACGCTAATCAATTTAAAGATGGTCGAACAATTGCTGAGTATATTTTGTCGAAATTAAGCAAATATACTGCGTTAAAATTTTGGCTAACCTCGAAAAAATGTCAAATGACAATTGATTTAGATGATCCAGAATTACGTTTGGCTGGTTTATGTTGGTTTTATGCGAGAGAAGGACAACCTCGAGCAAATATTTCAGTGAGTGCGAAAGAAATTAAAAATATGGCAAAAACATTTAACATTTCACCGTTACGTGCATACATGCAAATTTTAATGCATGAAATTTTACATGGATTAGGAATTGATCATAGTATTGATGATACGAATTCGAAATCAATTATTCGAAGTGTGTACGATTATACGGCGAAACAATTAATCTACAAGAAAGATGTTTATATCTTACGATCGATATATGGTGTTCAACGGGCATTGTCTGTGGACAGTAAGAAAATATCAGAGTATACGGATCCTGGTGTTTGGGAAACTAATCTCATGGATGCAGTAGTGAGTTTTGAGAAGAAAGAAAAGTCTAGAACTGGATCAAAGAGAAAATCGAAGAAAAAACGAGCTCATAATCACAACAAATAATTAAAAATTCATAAACAGCAAGGACGAGACTATACTCTGTAAGAAAAATTTGTTGAGTTGAAAAAACTAAAAATTGTGTCTAGATCAACTTTGGCCAAGTTGCTAAAGCTTTTGGCATGAATCGAATAGACCCGGGTTTGATTCCTGGAACGTGTGTTTTTTTTTCAAATCTCTTTAATTAAGATTGACTCAACATGGTATTTGTATTTATAGTTTACGCCATTGTATCGAAAAAATATCAATTATTATCGAAAGATTTTGACGTTTTAAATTTGTATGAAAAATTTTGTAAACAAACTAATTTTTTTATACCAAAAAACATTTTTCTACCTCAATTAAACAGGAGAATCCGAACTCTAACTGTGAAATCAAATTTGTTTACAATAAACAATATAATATTCTTTTAATTGATAATTATTTTATTTTTTATATTTAACCTTTATTGAATTTTAATTTTTTTTTAAGTAGTGCCCTTTTTTCATTATTTCCATTTTACCGTGAGAATTTCTTGTCCAAATTCTGAAATGCAAGTCATTTAGAATGCAAATATTCAGTAATGTATTGTAATTCGTTTATTTTAAAATAATTATATAATTGAAAAAAGATTAGTTCGAGCAAACATAATATAACTGTTATAGTCGTAAGTGGATGAATTTGCTTGAGTATATTTAATGTAGATATGTTTATAGTATATTTTATAAGATATGTATTTAGGATATATTTACTACATTCGTACTTGCTGTGACTTGTTATTGCTGCGTCCCTCTATAAAAGAGAAACGCTACCAATGTATCTGCATTAGCGAGAAACTCGAGTTAGTGAGAAGCCTCTATAAGCGAGAATGAGATTCTGCTCCCTTGAACTCTCGCTTATCCAGGTTTGACTGTATATGTTAAAATTTTGTAAATATCGATGTATTAATAGTAAAGAATGATATGAATTGAGTTTCCTAACTTTAAAATACATAAAGAATCGAATATTAAGTAATAAAAAATGATGTCAAATGACAATCTCTCTCTGAATCTTCTGCATTAGTTTATTCGTTTGAAGTTATTTTCTATGGCTTTCCTCGGATGATCTGGTCTCGGGGGATTATTTCGGTTATAGTTTGGCATATGTCGGCTTTTAAGTGCTCCAATGTTACAATTTTTGGCTGAGTGGATCTTACGATGGTAGACACGCCTTACCCTATCTCCAAAGCTTACAGTTTCTTCGAACTTTTGCACATTGATGCGAATCGCTTGGATGATCAAACTTGCCATAATCTTACCTTAAAATTATTTACATAGTTATTACAGAATTTGTTGATATTTCTGTAAAACAAGTGAACAATTTGACCGTTGTGATTGAGGGTTAGTTTAACGGTTCATATCGAGTTGCAACCATAGGAGTCATATAATTTTTCAAAATAAATAAATTTAATAAGTAATCAATAATTCAAGCAGAGAATAATTTATCGTCTCACAAAAATTGAGCCTTTTTAGCTCAGCTTTTTGCACAAGTCTCAAATAAAATTCATTTAGGCTATATATGCCTCAGGAGCACAGTCCAAAAAAAAGAGGATTATTTGATAGCAAATTAAACTTGAAGTTTGTCGAATTAGACTCGATTCGAAATATATTTTTGAGTTATACTATTTAAAAAAAAAAAAGAAATGGGAATAATATAAAATTTGAATATAATTCCAGTTATTCGCTTGTGTTTTCTAGCCTAAGTTTATACACAGTGTCTTAAAATCATTTTTACATATTATTTGTTACCACACTATTACATTTTACCCAACTCTCCTCCATATAATTTAAATTAACAATAAAAAGGTAAAATAATATTACCCACGGAATCAAGAAAAAAAGAGAAGAATTAGTAAGGTCTTCACATACTTCTTATATGTATAAACCGATACGTTGTATAACCCAGCACTTCTTCTGTTATCTGTAAAGTGTTATCAGAACAATTCTTAAAACCATTTGAATAAAACCCAGTTAGAATAAGGAATCTGTTTTTTTAGTTTTTTTTAAATATTTATATATATTAAATAAAGTTACTTTTTATATATATAACTACCTGTTTCACATTGGGTGTAACAAAGCATATATTAGTTATATCGCCTCATTGTGAGCCCTTAATTGCCATAGTGCGGTTAAAAAATATTTGGTAGAAACAACTCTAAGATATTACTCATAATTCGATAGACAAGCAAGTAATTAAGTTGTGCGACATGACTATCTACCGTTTTACACCACAGCTTGATCTCATAGCATCAGGGGAAGATATAATCCTCCAAAATTGAAACTACTAAACGCAAAACATGGGCAGTTAGGCAGCAATGAGCCTATTTGCCACTTTGCACCAAATTTCATCTATGCCATGACTTTTGGAAATGTTTTGGAAGCGTATCCCTAATTGAAGGTAAGCTAACGAATTGTGGTTAAAGATGATCGATAGGTTCATCGCTATCGGTTCCGCGATGAAATTATGTCGAAAAAACTGCGTCGGAATTATTTCAATTTTGCAGGGTTTATATCTTTTTCTTCACAGGGATTGCGTAATCGAGCTTGGATGAAAATCTGTAAATAGGACGATATCTTTGACTGGTTAGTAGGATTAAACTCTTGAGACAGCTATTTCGCACGGATTTGTCTCGTACATATCTCGTAACATCTCGGAAGACAAAAACTACGATAGATAGAGGTGGTTATACTACGTCTTTTAGTTGAAGGTCTTTTTAGTCAAAACCAAGGTCCTACATCAACTCAAGTACAAGAACTTGATAGTTTTGCCAAAAAAAAAAAAAAAACGGATTGGGTCGGGGGACCAGGACAGAAGCGAAACTTCAATCGCCTAATATTGAAGCAAAATTTATATAAATTAGAGTTATTTAGAATTGATTATGTATAATGGCAATAAATTGCCCATTTTTGATCTGGAAATAGAACTATTGTTAATGTTCAGAACGCAAGTGCCACCTGTAAGTAGATTTAATCGCTGTATTTCGTATTTGATTAAAAGAAAGGAAAAGAAGCTTCGCTTTAAAAGAATTCAGCTTTTCATTCTTGTACGATATTTTTCTCTAACGAGTTGTTCGATGAAAAATGGAAATCTTCATAGATTTATAAAAGGGTTGAATCTCTGAATTTTGTCAAGGATCAGACAATTTAGAGTTGAAATAACATCTACTTTTCTAAGACCTTATTGAAATGACTTAAACAACTCTACGATGTTAGTAAATGGTTAAAACTATACCAACATTTTGTTCAATCTCATCTGTTCGAATCGGTCGGTCTGCCTACTTTGTCTGTCTATGCCAGCTTGTATTTTATTTACTTTAAAGATAAAAACAAATAAAACAATTAGCATAATGAGACAAGTAATTTAAACCAAACTACTGTATATTACAATTATTTTTTTAAACCTTTTTTTTTCATTTCGTTATCATTATCGAGTGAGTAGGCCTATCTATATTGTATATGATTCTAATGTATGTAACAGGGCTCTTGCATTTATGTAAGGTTAGAGTGGCTGTCCTGGAAGGGAATGACCACTAGTTCATGAGCCAATTGGAGCTGTTTAAGAACAGCAAGAGTGCTTTGACGTCAACGAACTCCAAGTAGGAGAGGTCGTCAAAAAAACGCTGACTTAAATGAGTCTATCTCCTTAATGCAAGACCTGGATCGTGATAGAGCAGACGAAACACCGATTTCTCCTCTTCCCTGCTGTGACAGTTCCCGCAATAACTGTAATGCACTAGAAGGCGGTCCAGTCGTTCAGGGCGCCTAGGGCTTGGCCTAGTATTGGTGTCCTGTAAAAGCGGCAACGATTTTGCTTATAGCTACCCATTAAAGTGGGTATAAACCGATAAAGTGAGAAAAGATATTCGGAAATCCTACGATTGTATTCAGACCAAATCTATCTTGTAGTACCACAAGTGCGTTTCTTCCTGTTCTTATTTCCATTTCGAGAACTTTTACCTAATATAACTAAGTTTTTCGTTGTAAAATAATTGAAAATATTCCAATCGATAAAATATTAGATATCGAATTGAATTTCGCGTTTTTTAAAGCACAACTAAGAAAAAACATACGATGTACAGATATTTTCATTTGAAAATTTTTTATACTTTATGAAATTTCAATGTCAAAACTCAAAGAAACGGATGAAATAAAATAATGATCGTTTATCTCAAATCGAAAGATTTATTTATTACTTATTAAGAATAATAAACTAAAATATCACTTCAGTGGATGCATCATCCCTTTTTTGGTAAATTTAGGTAATAAAACAAAAATTCATTGTGACCAAATTAAGTGGTGTACAAAACAAACACATACAAAAAAACACAACACATTATAAAACATTTTAAAAGTCTCTGTGGAACATGTTTTATCGATTTTAATTATTATGAATTTTGTTAAACAAAACCTAATTAAAATCACTTGCTTCTTAAAACAGATCTCTTTTTGGTTTGATAGGTGGATGTGTGGTAACAAACAGCCAAACAGCCGCTTTTGTTGTTGATTGACCATATGACGATATATACAACCTGATTAGAGTCATAGGTTTTTTTTTTTTTAAAAAAAACTTTTAGAGATAGAGATTTATTGTTTGCACCCCAAAAAACAAAATAGACAATTTTATGATATCTTTTATCTTTGTATCTTTCGTTTTCAAGTATCTCAAATATTATAAACTCTAATTGAGATATATGTTTTCCCACGATAATTGGCGAAAAAGAATGTGATAAAAATTATAAATTGACGACGAAGTCCTTTGTGGGAAAATAATGGTAATTGTTTTGAATAATGAGAGTAATGGGCAATTGTAAATTTCTTTTTGATAAATATATTTTTGGACGTAATTCAAAATGTATGATACTCATTCGACATAGAACTTGACATGCTTTAATTTGTAAAAGAATAAAATTATTTTACAAAAAACTATTTTAAATACAAATGAAAATTTTGTATCCATTTTCTAGCTTTCCGGGTTTTTGTAAGACTGCTATAAGTAAGCCATGTGAAGCTGGGCATCATATTCAAAAAATCGTTTTGCCAACCAGTGTTTTACATTAGAACTAAGATAGGGAGCTATCCATAAATTACGCCCATCCAAGAAGGGGGGTATCAATGAAAGGTGACCTTGCGTGACAAGGGTAGGAAGTCAAAAACTTTGTGAACTTGTAATAGCTTTGGAATAAGTATAATAAGTTACCTAAACTGAAAGTTTTTGGTGTTATCTCTTAAGGTCATATCAATCACGAGTTGTTGTCATTATATTTTGATGAAACAAGAACACATACTCAATATCATCAATTAAAATCAATCGATCGATCGATTGGACTCCGTTCGCGTTTGTTTCTGAGTTTATAATAATATACTAAAGTGATCAACAAGTCTTTAAAAAAAAGTAACAGCATAGATGTATTATATTCAGTATGTGTTGCCGTTTGTTAACAGTGTTATTGTGTCTACGGTTTTATCGACTTTTTATTTTAAAATTTATTTTAAGAATTTCATTCACTTGTCAGTTGAGAGAAGATTTTTTGGTTGAATCTCAAAAGTAAAATGTATTTTAATGCTCATTAAAATATACGAGCGTATCTTTATACCCCTCAACAACATTTTCGCGGAATATTCTAGCGCGAGTATAACTGCTCGAGTTACCCGAAAAGTGAAGCACTCACTACCCCACTCTAGTCTAATTTCGCAAGTTTCTCATCAATATAACAAAAAGGTTTTTTATAAGCCACAGTAGCTGCTGAACTACATAAATAATCACGAGAATGTGGAGATCAAACTCGCCTGCACTCCCCTGGGTGCGCGTGCTCTCCCGCTGGGTGTTTCCTTTGGCTCTGGTAAAAAAACCGCCTTTTTGGTGAAGTGAGAGAAGTCGAGGTAAGTACCTCCACATTCTTGTTCCTTGCTCGACTTTGTGTTATTACGCGAGGGTGTAGAGAAGGCTATACATTCATCTTGGGGTAGGATACAAGTGGATATTTTTAAAGGTGTTGGTAGATGAAAGTAAAAGATCTTACTGTCTCCTTCGAATCTGAGATTGGAAAAATATTAAAAAACAAATACTAAAATAAACTCTCTGATTAGACAAGTTTGGCTAGTTTTTTTCCACTTTGTTGCTTGAAAAAAACAAAAAACGTTTAGTACAAAACTATCTAATTGCTAACAGTATCTTACTTTTTTAAAATTTGATGGTCGGAGTAGCCGATGATAATTTCCGAGCAAGTGAAGTTTGTTTCTCTGAGTTTTGAAATTTGTATCATTCGAGACTTCAAGTGGGAAAACCAGTCCTGGATTGATTAAATCTGTCTTTTTGAAAAGGCAGTCACACATTTGGTCTGTATTATTTTACTGACAAGGTTGACTAAATGCATATCAAACCCCACAAAAACCTAGAAGCTGTTCTTGTATGAACGATTCGAGGGTAAATTGATATTGATTTTCAAAAATCGTAAGGTATCAGTAAGAAATAATAATCAATTTTCGCAATTTACAATTACCACAAGTTTTGGCACAGCTTTTAGCAGTGGTGGTCTCTTGGTTTCCAAACATTCGATTGAAGAGTGTACCTTTCTCAAATATTTTTTTTTCGTGTGTAAAAAATGAAGGATATACGCACCTGTTATCAATCAATACAGTAGCACAGAGTAGCGGTGTTAAAAAAAACTTGGATCATTCCGCCTAATTGGTTAAAATGTCTTTTGCCTTTTTATATTCTTTATTGTATTTGATAGTGAAATAGCCGTCGTCTTGTGTTGTTTGTAGTAAACTATATATATATACTATACTTACTATACCTCTATATATATTTTTTTTGATGATTGTTCCCGATACCAAATTTATATTTATTTTTGTGTATTTATTTCAGTAAATTGACTGTCGCTTCTGAATTTATTTATATTTCTTTTTTTTATTTTGTCTGTCCGTCTGTTTGTCTTTACTTTAACATGTCTGTTTTGTTTCGTTGTTTGGTTTAGTACCGTTCTTATTATTATAATTTGTCGGATAGAAAGTTACTATATTCACCACGAAAATGGAGGTAAAAGTAAATATGTATAGTGTAATATGTTTGTCTCTAGGCACCATACCTCAATGTCAAAGGGGAAGAGTCTACGAACAGGAGATGGAAAAGTACAGGAGAATACTGACATGCTAATCGAAAGGTAAACCCAGCTCACTTAAAAACTGGCAATCTCCCAATTGGGGTACTTAAAATCACTGCAAACTCAAAAGGCACTTACTCTGCATAGTGAGGATGAGTGCACGACTTGTCCAGATTGCCAGCAGGCGAATGAGACCCCATTTAAGAACCAAAATGTTTTCGCCAAGCTTGAAACAAATCCATACAGCTACATACTATTATTTGTCAAAAAGAAAAGTGTAAGTACTACGACTACAGGCTTGCTGACCAATAGGACAAACTATTTCCCTGGCTAATAACCGGATAGGCATAAATCTCCTTGTTGAGGTCATTGCCAGGCTGCCAGGCGAAGGATACGTGCTAAGTTTCAAACAGAATGTTCTCGAAAAGCCTTAATGGTATTTTAGTAATTCGCTTCAACTATCAAGACGACTGTTAGGTACTTCATAAAGAGGTACAGAAAACGGAGCCAGAATGGTTTAAGGTTGAAGAAGTTGAAGATAGAGGTTGGTTTAACAAGGGAATTTCTCAAAAGTAAATGAGTTTTTCAATTTTGTATAAATTTAATATTTACAGAAATATGTGCGAAAATATCTCGTCGAAACCATTCAAAATATTTATAATACATAATTTTTTTTATTAAGAACCGGCTCGAAGGACCAGTCAATTGAAATAAATAGAATGGTTTTTTTCCCAATACTTTGAACTTTTTGGAATGAAAACAATAATTTACTTATTTCGAAAGTGTTTGGTCTTTTTCATAAGAGTTATATCCACCACAGCTTGTTATTTTGAGATGAAAACAACTTTTATGTCTAATTGCTGTGTTTTGAGAAATGACGATCATGATAATAATTTTTTTACTTTGATTGTGATAAAAAGAGGTATTTGATTTTTTATTTCTAATGAATTTTTAATCAAGTCTTTTATTTTAAAAATAACTGAAAAAAAAGTCAACTTAAAGGTTTTGTATTTATGTGAAGGAGTAACTAACTACCTGTGTTTTTAAACTAATTAATATATACGCAGACAAAAATTATTGAAGTTGTTGGTGTTTTATTTTTGTTTTAAATTTGTTTCTAAAATTGGCTACTTAATAAACAAAGTTGATTGAGATTTCTTGCAAATCATTGATTAAAAAATTTTTAATTGGCAAATTTTTACAGTTATAATTTTTCAAAATTGTTTTGAAATCGATTTATGTTGTATAAATTCCAAAATTATGATTAAATCGATGGTTTGAATGTCAGTAAAACCAACTCTTTTAGTGTGTTTTCCTTCTTTGCCTTTTTGGCTATTAACTATACAAATGCTAGTCTAGAAACATAAAGGTGGTCTCTTACAAAAGGAAGAGTCAGCGAAGAGATTTCTCGCTGTTTCAGTGGAAAGTACAATGCTGATTCTATGGACGCTCCAGTTTTTTCATTTCAAGCTATAACATAAAAGTAAAGATAACAGAGAGACTAAACTACAATCCATGATATTGTTAGATTTCTATTTGTGTCTATTATAGAGTCGTAACGAATAGCAAGATTGCCAGAGGAAAACTGTGACGTTCTAGCATGGCTACGAGACTCTTGCACTGCTAACATTTCATGGTAATCAATGCTTTTGCAAGAGTGTCAGTCCACTTCTGCACTTGCAAAATCAAGATTTTGTCATCAGTATGTATAATACTTCACTGTGATAAATTCTACTGAAATCTTGTCTGTAAGGATTATTCCTGTATGGATAAGATCATAAAAACTCTGCACTTGTTTTCTTCTAAACTCTGCAATTTTCACAAAACAAGAGCAGAGGATTCATTTTTTTTACACTTCGACGAAAGTTGAATGATGTATGATTGAACGGATGTATTCTGTTCCAGGGTTACACAGATTTGAAAATAATCTCATTCCTAGAAATCTTTAAACTCAGAAGGAGGATAATATTTAGTCAAAAAAGCTCTGTTTCATATTTGTATGCGAAAATTTACTTGGCTATTTGATGTTTTTGATGTAAAATTTTAAAAATGCAAATATATGCAAGTAAATTCAAATTTTCTGAGGAAATTTTTCAATTTTGTTATGTAAAGTGATTCGAATTTTTATTTTTCTTAAAGTATTTTTCATCTTTTATTCAAGTTTTTTAAAATCAATAAATAATAAAAATAATATTCACAAAAAATGAAGTAACATGTTTATGACTCATAAATTTATATAAAATCAAAAATATTATAATAAAAATAAAATATAATAATTTTCGGCATTCAAAAAACACACTTTAAAAACAAACGAATTACAATTAGTTTGTAATAATAATCAAGAATTCCTACTGTTTTAACATAAAAATATCCCACACATATTATCTTACATAGTTCAATTAGATTGGGACATCCAGCAGCAATAATGGATGCATCTAATTGTTTTTCTGTTTTTATATTATTGATCAAAGAGATAAAATGTAATTTTATTATAGTGTTTTTTTTTTACTTTTAAACCTTTTTTAAAAAATTTTTTTAATCCAATTATGAAAATAAGTATTTAAAAAAAATAAAACACACAAACGGATAAACATTTTAAAACCGGTACAGAAAAAAAGAGAATAATTTCCTTGTTTGTGCGTACAGTTTCAATTTGTGTGATTGGCGTTAATATATAGGGAAAAAGAATTTTAATGTTTTAATGAGGTAAATAAAATTATTTGTTATTATTTGAATTTAAAAAAAATTATCTGGCTACTTCCATGATTGAGGCTTGACTCTTTAGTTTAATTCTTATTTGTATTTTATGAAGTGTTTCTCTAGGTATCACTTGTTAACTGTATCTGCTTTTACAGAAACGGTTCGAAGGACCAGTTAGTTGGTGCACAAACACTCAAAATGAGACAAATAATTGGTACAAATTTAGATAATTTTAAACTTGTAATTGCTGTTTGCACCATCTAATTGGTCCTTTGAGCCATTTTTTTAAACCATTAAAATGGTTGGCATCTTCTTTGATTAGTTTAAGTTAGAGTGGCTGTAATGGAGTGGGACACCGTAAGATCAAAGGATGAATTGGATACCGAAAAGAGAGTTGGCCCATCCCCGGTCACTACAACAAGAACTATTTGGAGCGGTTTTAGAATAGCATAAGAGCTTTGACGTTAACGAACTCAAGTGAGTTCATTTTCTCTTGGCAAAAGCTGGGCAGGCGCAGAGAAGATGAAACATCCTCCCCTTCTTCACCGGTAGGCCAGTTCAAGAGCAGCTTGGAGTTGGATAATGGAACTACCGGATGCCTATTATGATGCTTGTGACCTGTGTGCTGTTGTATTACGGATGCTTGTGACCGACATCCTAGTGCTCTTTCTTCAAATTTATCGACTTTACAATGCCCTGAAATATTCCAAATACCCATATCAGGCTTACATTCATTTGTTCCATCAGCTCATTTAAGGACGTTGCCAATCTTGTGCTACCTTTGATTGATGACTAAGAAGTCTTTCAGTGAAGTAAAGTAATTAAGTGTACAGATTTCTAGCACAAAACTATGATATAGAAACAAAGAGAAATTTTAGGCACAGACAGAAACTGAACACATATTTCATAAAACTTGTTGCAAGATACGGTTCACCAAGCCGTTGTTACATGGCATGAATTAAAATTAATCAGTTCTCATAAATTAAAATCTGTATCGAAAATGCGACTTAGCAAATTTTTGATATTAATTTTTCAATGAAATTAAATGCACAGGTATGTTGGTATGTTGATTCTAACACAAAACAATTGAACGGAAATCATAAAAAAGAGTCCAAAGTCAAGCACGTCTTTAATTTAAAATTGTTATAAAATTCAATCAATCGGTCCTTCGAGAAGTTTCATGATATGAATTAAAATTACATCATACAGTACTTATTAATTAAAAATATTAGAGAATGAAGTTTTCAAATTTTTTGATATTAATTTTTCAATAAAATAAACTTTAATTGGGTATTGTTTCATCATAAAAATTACAAATACACAAACATCAGAAAAAAAAATATGTACTCAGCTTTAATATTAAATCGTATGGTCCTTCGAGCCTTTCATGATATGAATTAAAATAATCTCATACAAAAAAATTATTGATAGAAACGTTAAAGAATGTTTTTCTATTTCAAATTTTTCGATGAAAAAAATTTACTCATCATAAATAGTAATGAAAAATTTTAAGGACAGAAAATTTTATCAAATAGTCTATCTTTGCAAAAAATCATGGAATTTCGAATCATGATAGCTCGTTTGAAAACTTGTTCTTTCTAGTTTTGCCACTTTTTACACTGGATTAAAAGCGTAAGAAATCTTATCCCTAAATTACAAATCTGATTAGACAACTGGTTTTTTTATACCATGTTTTTAACAAAAATAAAGAAACTTTCCAGATGTCTTGGCTGATTTAAAATACCGGTATGAAAAAAACCCTTAAAATATCGAAAGATGTTGTGTTTTTTGCCATGCTTTAAAATCGAGTACTCGCTGATTAAATTTTTACAAAACAATATGCAAGAACTTAAAAACAGCCAGTTTACAGCCTTACTCCTATAATTTTCGAATGAAATAAGACAAATTTCAGTGGAGATGACTATTTTAGAAGATACTGGATTAAATCCAGAAGAATCTATTTTGATTTGAAAGCGAACTTTAAAGTTAAACGAAACAAATTGTCTTAGATATAAATTTGAAAGAATATTCGATTATGCTACAGCTGGAACATAAACACTGTCAAATAGATTCCCTGGAAAGTTCGGAAAAACGAGGTAACAATGATGTCGCTTTTTTATGTAGATGGTCCATAGTATAATAGGCTTTATGGTATGTAGTATCGTCTTGTTGAGGCCGGAGTTTGTTGAGGTTTATAACGAAAAGTCTCCAAAAATTTAGGCCATACAAATGTTTACAAATGTCTTGTACCGGCAACATACAAGTACTCATTCAATAGTAATCGAGGAGTGACGGTAAGATGCTAAAGCAAGCATTTTCTTTCAGCAACCATGAGAATAGATAATAGGTTCCCTATACCAAATGTTTTGGAGCACCTCCTATCCCTTTTGATTATTGCCCACATACACCCTCCTCCTAATAACAATCCCAATTCGACATGGCTAGCACACAGTATTCGTTCGAGTACCTCTCATTGGAAACCAAAGGATGAACGTAGAATAAAGATGATCATAACATACTTATAATATATTGTTTTTTGTATATTTGTGATTTCAGTCCACTGGTCCTTCGAGCCGTTTCATGATACGAATTAAAAATATCCTAAACAATGTTCATTAATTAGAAAACGTTAAGGAATTCAACCATCAAAATTGTTTTATATTAATTTTTCATTGAAATAAAATTAATAGGTATATTGTTCCATTACAAAACAACAAATCAAACAGAAGTCATAAAATAGATCTCTAAAAGCACACCAAAGAGAAGAATACACATACAAAACAGAGAGAAGATTTTAAAACAACACACACACACACAAAACAAAAACAACAAAAGAACGACAGTAGTAGTAGCCAATTAAAACATTGTGACGTATATTGAATAATAATTACATAAAAACAAGAAGATGATAGCTACTGTGTTCTTCACTTTGTGTTACACAAGTGTATTTTATATTTGTGTGTGCGTTTTTGTGTGTTCATGTGTGTTGTATTTTATATTGTGTGGTAGTGTGCCCTACCCAGTTTCTTGTTATAATCATTATAGTAGTAATATACCATCATGTTATCTCATTCTATTACATATTAATTAAATAAAGACAGGTGTATTATATATATATTTATATATGTAATATATTATATTAAATTGATTTTTAAAAAACACTGTAAATTAAAAGTGTAGACGGCAATTTGTGAAATTAATTCTTGGAATTAGTTGGAGATACTTACGTGTGTTTTTTTTTCTTTTTTTTTTTTTATCATTATTACTTACTATTATTGTTTGTTGATCGATGAGGATGATATTATAGGAGTAATTTATATAGGATGTCCTATTTGTGCTTAATTAGGAAACCCTAGCGTAGCCTCGGATTTGCCACGGGGTGCGAAATCTATGGTTATATAGTAGCAAAACGATTATCACTCAAAAATTTTTGGGTTATTCTGTGCGAGCTTAAAGAGCATACTCAAGAGACATCTAATCGTAATGGAAATGGACGATATGCAAGTTGCCCAGATACGAATTATATAGATGATACACACTTTTATCTTCTAGTAGAATGTCCTCTCACAGCAGGAATGAAATGCCCATTCTTCGTCTGAATCGAAATTGGAGAAATAGAGATGAAGAAACTACCTTGAATTTGTATGCTTTCTTTCGTAAATTTAGCGTATGACCTGGCAGTATCCGTAAAGCTAGAAGTGACTAACCAAACACGATAAACGGAGCTAAGATGCTGAGAGTACTTAATTATCAGGTATTCCAATTTCTGTAAATTCCTGCAATCCTTTGGAAATCATAGTAATATTTTCCTGTAGTCTATTACTCATTTGGCCACAATGCAGCGGTGGATAACCCAGCCTTGCACTTACGCTCTGCAAGTTTTTCAATACTGAAACACTGAAATAACGTATCAAACAAGACATGGTGAAAATCCCACTGGAAAAGCTGCAGCATATGGCGAACTTCAAGATTCATCTGTAGAAATGTCTACACCTAGATGGACGTCATCTTATTGGAACTAAATTTACTGAATTGACATAAAAACAGAATTAGTTTTCCTCAGCACTTTGTTTTCTTAAATACTTTTTTATGTGGTTTCAGGTAGTAAAGAGATAATTTACAAAAAATTAATGGAATTTCTTTTTACATCGCTTTCTAAATCGCATACTACTGTGCCCCCCTCTCTGTACAATAAACAAATTTTGCCATCTACCTTTGGGTCCCTACTTCTTTGTCTCACACACATTTTTTTTGATGCCCTTAATAAACGCTCTGAACTTTCCAGGGGTCCTAATATCTGACTCTTACCCTGGGATATTGTTCAAGCGTTCGACGTCAGAGCTATGTTACAGTGGGTGCAAATAGTCGGATTTACTTATATCGATGAAATCAGTGGTTCTCAAGCTTTCTTGCTTCATTGCCACGGTTGCCGACCATTATTTAGTCTCCCTGTCACGCAATGTCGGATTAAGACAGCATGGGGTCGATAAAACACAGTCGACCTATTTTATTTTCAGTAATCGTAAATCTACTCACCGCCCTTTCTCGTACTTACCCTGATCCTTTTCTATTTTTTTTACCTTTTAACCTTCGCTCATCCACCACCTGCTCGTTTTTTGCCCCTGCTCCTTAAAAGATTGTTTTTACTCTCAATTATGCGCTGTCTCTCAATCAAATAGTGGGTCTTTGTATGCCTATTGCGTGCTTTATTTTCGTAGACCCCCTATTCTTATTTTCGATATCATAGACCCCTTTCTATTTTCATACCATAACCACTACCCCAATTTTCACTACCACAACCCTTTTCGTTTTCGAATCGACTGCAATTTGGAAAAGACTGGACTAGATGAACGGTCAAGATTTGATAAACATACTTTAAATTACACTCTATAGATTTGTTTTCCTTTTCTACTCAGTGATTACTTAACTATTTTATTTATTTGTTATTCTTTTCTAATTTGTATCAAACCAATATATTTTATATTTCGTGATGGAAGAAGCATAAGCAAGAGATAGCAAATAAAAGAATATAAAAAAAAATTATTGTGGAATAATAATTGTGCATGATTGGAATTTGAAAAAGGTGGAGTTTTATATATTGTTTTAATATTATTTTGTCATTTTAGATATTTTAATGAATTGTATAAATAAATTTTTGCAGTTACAACAATAATATAATGATTTTTCAACAATTGATTGGTTCAATTCTTTTTTTTTTTTGCTTTTTGCTGCTTTGTCGTATGTTTATGTGATTGTGTCGTACTTTTTGTTTTAGACAAGTTACGTACGTGAAGTAATGTATTTGCTGTTATATAAGTTTTAGTTGAACGAACGTGCTTGCGATTAATCGTGATTGTTTTTTATTGATCTGTCTGATTAGATATTCAAGATGTAATAAAATAGATTTAATTATGTCCTTTGATCGGCAAATTTACGAATCAGTTAAAACAAATTGAATCTTTGTCGAATTGGTTTGAAAATCGTGATATGTTATACTTTTTTACTTCCGCCAAGAAAAGGCCATCATTGTTATACATCTTGAAATCTATCGCACTTGGAAAATACTTGCTTGAAACGTGAATGGTTGTCACTTGGTAGGTTTAGCAACTCCTTTTTGGCAATTTTAGAAACATTAAATGGATGTTAAATAGGGGATAATCCATATTACCCATAAAAATGTAAAACTAGACTTGAAACCATGACAAAATTTAAAAGTGTAATTCAAATTGATTCAAAAACGAAGAAGTTATAAGCAATCAAAGATTGCATTCAAAGGTTGCCCATATTCTTTTCCCAAAACAAAATTTTATGTTTTTTTTATGGCAATACCCACGTATGACGTCACTGGTGGGTATCTTTCTCTTTGTTTAGTTACGAATTTTAAACGTTCATACCTTGTATACTAGTAATGATTTTTGAAATCCAACTTATAAAAAAAATTTAGTCCGATCCTCTATTTGAAAAAAACAACTTTTTCTTTTTAACTCTAGCGGAAATGAATTTTACCATTAATCGGCTCCTCACGGCTACTATCAGGTGACAAGTAAGCAAGTCTTGAACAAGCTGAAGTTACGAAATTGACCTTAATATTCACAATATTGCGTCCGGGCAGACCAGTCAATTGACTGCATAAAACTGAAGTCGTTGGTGGAAACAAAGGCCTTGCTGAAATACGTCAAAAATAAGTGTTTCTTAGACTGGAAGAGATGGTTGTGTAATTTTCTTCCTACAAATAGGGTCCTCTTTGTAGGAATTGAACAAGTAGTTCAATTATGAAATAAATATCCGTTATTCTGCCCAGATTAGGACTTGTTCTTCTTCAAAGATCTAATTTAAAAAGTTGAATGAAAAAAGTTTTTGGGTGTCCCATAATTTAAAAGTTAAAAACCTCATAAATATAAAGTGTGATCAGAAAAATTGATATTTATAAATCGATAAAAGGATTCTTTATATCAATTAAATTTAATTAAAATTTAATAAAACCTATATATACAAACCAATAATTTTCGGTGAACAGTAGTTTTTACAAAGAGGTAACCAATAAACCATTACTTATTCTTATAGATCGACAGCTAACAACAATTTTGCTTCTTTTATAAACCAATGTCTCCATGGATACATATCTGTGTGTCATAAAACACGCGTGTGTTTTTTGAGTATACATGCATGTAGTTATTGATAAAGATGGCAGAAAAATAAATTTACTATTTACTTTTCTACGCTACACTATTGCAGAATTAGTGGTACTTGCACAAAACTGTTTTAGAATGATTCTACGTTTAAGTAATTTTATTTATTTCTACTCTCTAAGGATAATACGTTTACGATATACTCTTAATAATACTCCTTAACAAAAAAACATTTTTCTCCTCTAAAATATTTTTACTCTCAAAGATTTATACATTAAAATATTTCTACTTTTAAATAACTTTACTTGCAAAAAAACACTGCTTTATTATATAAGCCTATCCTTAACATTTCGGCTAAGTGAAGTCCCACAGATTAAAATTCAGAGAGAAACAAATATAACTTTCTAAAACTATATAATTCTTAACTAAACTACTTTGGGTTGGAGCTAAAAACTAGATGGTAATATACAAGTTAAAATTTATATTAAAACGTTATTCTTTAATCAATTCAGTCGAAACTAAATTTAAGTTTTACGTTAGTTAACGAACAACCGCAAATGTTGTTAGCTGCCGGTTCATTACCCATACCTATAGGATATAATTATTATTAAATATAATGTAAAAGCCTACTTTTAAAATATCAATAAATAAAGGCAGGTGGCGTTTTAAATTATGTATTTAATTATAAAATTAATTAATTATTTGTTATTATTTATAAATAAATTATTAAATAACAGAATGAGATTTGTGATTTAATATATCCGGGGCATTAACTTTTTTTATAAAAACAAAACTTTGTATTTTAGTGATTAAAAAACTTAGTTTTTTTGTGCTTATGGTGTTTATTAGATAATTTATTTGCGCTTCCACCACTTATTTACAGTACCATCACAAAAACCTCTATTTATATCATTATCATTTAATTTCAATAGGGAATATCGTTGATTTTTTGTTGCAGCTTTAATAAAAGCTCATTCATGTAAAAAAACAGCAGAGTAAAATATTTTTCGAATAACTACAATAACAACCAAGATAAAAGTCATCAAAGATTTGTTTATATCTTTTTCTAACAAAACAGAATTTAGCATGAAGTTCTTACGACAAACATAGTATATGACGTCAAATACACTGTCCGATCTCTCTGTCTAATACCAGTGAAATTAGTAATTTAAAATGTTTATATAATTTGTATTTCCATGTCGATTTAAATTTTAATTTCACTTTTCGTCATTCCTTTCACGGTATTTTCACATGTCGTTAAGAAATGCAAAAAAAAAATCACCGATATTCCGTATTGTCTTAAAAGTTGAACGGTTCGCCACTTTTGTCAATCTTTTCCTTTCTAAATAAGCATGTGGTGTCTATTCTAATTACTGTTTGATGATTCATGTCAACAAGAATCTACAAATATATCTGAACTGTCTTTAGGAATTAAAATTCTTTAATACCCTTATGTGTAGTAATAACAGATTCTAGATATGTTTCATGTGGCGGATATAATTACAAAAAAAACAGTGGCACATTTATAAATTAATTAATTAATATTAATCTATATCATAAATGATATAATCGATCGTAATGCAATGTTATTAGATCGTTTTTAATTGATCAATCTCTCTCTAAACCAGTTATTTATTATAAATAAAACAAATTAAAAAGTATTTATGAATAATAATCAATAAATTCTAATCTAAAATAATATTTTAAAAATCTGTTTTATAAAAATATTTTTTATTTATTTTGTTTTTTTAAATTCATATGTACAGAGTCTTATAAAAGTTTTGATCATTTTATAGGAAAAAATGCAGTTTCTAGATTACAACATACCTTGAATCATTCTGTAGGTTACCGGCAGATATTACTATTTCTTACCATTGGTAGTTAAATAGTAAAATCGAATTCAAATAAAGTAAAAATAAAATTTTTTTGTGAAAAAAAGTAATTAATTTTCATTTTTCTAATGTCTGTTTATAATGGAAGAGCCAAGCCAAAAAAATTATTTGAATTTACTAAAGCTGATCATTTGAGGATTGGTTTTAGTGGTTGCGTACACACTCATACTGCGGTCAGTCAAGCGAACGATAGAGCAGGTGTCACTTATATGCTATTAAATCGGTTAAGATTGCCGTGGTATTTATATGAGATTATTAAAGCTGAAAATTTTTATACGGATTGTATATTTTATATAAATAACATTTATGGTAGTCAGTCAGTTAAATGTGAGAATAGAGTTGGTCAGTCAGCCTTAATGTATGTACAATAAATTAATAACATTCAACTCATTTATTCAGCTTTAAAATTTTTTAGTGCTACTTAATTGTATATAACCATAAATAATATGGTCAGTTAAGCATATTGTGGAGCAAATTTATTGTACATTCATTAGGGCTGACTGACCAGCTCTGTTTTCACATTTAACTAATGACTGACATAACTGTTATTTATATGCAAAACACAACTTGTATAACAATTTTCTGCTTTAGTAAATTCGCAATCATAACTGTATCTTAGTTATTTATTGTACATATATTGGGGGCTAACTGACCAGCTCTGTTCTGAAATTTGACTGATAGTAGCTCAGCAGCGATAGGAATGATTCTTCAGGCAGGTTTAATTCATTTTGAATTTTTAGCGTTTAATTTCGACCGTCACGTGCAAGCGAGTTTAATGTTTTTTCCGAAAGTGTACAAAAAGTTTTCAGTTCGAAAACCTGCTTACATAACAATCGTATATTAATAATAGTTCAGTATTCTCATATGGGATATAAGTTAAGTCAGATTATAGGAGTATAAGTAGTAGTATATTAAGTAAGTATGAATAGTTATTAGTTAAGTAAGGTGTTCTCTTTAAGTTAGTTATATTTAATAAGTGTATTATATTATTAATTTATGTAAATGAGTTTTAGTTACTTATTTTTAAACGACAACATTTGTAGTTTAATAAATTATATTTATATATAGTTTTTTTATTTTCATTTTTTTAATTGATATTTCAACTTTAATTCATTTATGAAGTCACTTTTGTTTCAATATTATTGAATTCTAGTTCCCGAACTGAAACAGGGTGAAACATTTCTCAACATACTTGTGTCGAGAGACCGTGTTTTTGTGGATAAAGGCTATTAAGAAAAAAAGTATATTATTGTGCATATATTGATATTCGAGGTCATTGAATCTAGATGGCAGGAAATTATAGCAAAAATGCAAATATAGCAAAAAAACTATGCAAAAATTTAAAGTTGCTGTTTTCTTTTTTATTCCAGATTTTTTGAGTGTCATATTGGATTCTTACGTTTTATGATTTCATATTTATTGATGAGTACCAAGAAAGAAAAAAAGCCAATATGACTGCCTTTATCTTAAACACTTAAGCTTGAACTTGGTAGCGAAGTGGGAGGGGGATTACTTGGGCATTTGAAGGAATATGTAGGGTCCTAAGCAAAAATTTCAAATTGCTGTTTTTTTTTCGAGATTTTTGGAGTACCATATTGGATTACGGTTTGTGATTTCATATGTGAATGCAACGATCTAGAAAACCACTTTTTAAAGATAATTTTCAACAGAAAATACGTTAAAACTTAGAGGATTGTAGTTTTTTAAACCGGTTTTCTTAAAAAAATATTCAATATTTAATTTATTTGGGTGTATTTTATGCATTTCCAAATATTTTTTCGCATATAAAGTACATTTATTAATTTGAACAATGTTCTAAATTAATTGGCTCTATCCATAATAGATACCTTGTGTTGAATTTTATTGATTTGATTTAGAACTACTGTATTAATTGGCTTTATCATACTTTAAAAGTAAATTACAAAAGAATTCAATTTTGGGGATATTTATAGGGAAAAAATTATAATTATCGAATGAAATATGTGTGGTCGAAATGACCTGAAAATCTCATTTAGTGCTTTTTATTCTGTGATCTTTTATAAAATATTATAAATAAATCAGAATTTATGTATTTCTATGAAACAAAAAGCCAATTAGGTGAGTATTCTATTCATACACAAAAAAAAAAAAAAAAACTACTGAATAATATATTAGTTGAAATCAAAGACACTGTACGAAAATAATAGACAACAAAATTAATAAACATAAAATTATTTTAAATTTCGATCTAATTAGAGAAGAAGTTTCAATTGAGTGTTTTTAAATGCTTTTAAAATTTCATCTTAAAAAAGTTGACTTTTTGGATGGCTTTCAATTTGCTGTTTAATCGCAATTGCACATCGGATGAATGTTAGCAAAGCTTTATCAATAAAAAATCGTCTGCAACCGCACTGCCTAACCTTTTCCATTACCCAAAAATCTCTTTTCCTCCACTTATTCGAATTCTAGGTTGAGCAATTGAAATATGTAAGCAGGATTATTCAGACTATTTAATGTAAGAATACTGTCATCACAGTCTGCATCAGTAGACTGCAAGAATAATTCATCTTAGAAAACTTCTGTATAACCAGCAAAAAATGTGTAAAAAATATTTTAACCAATCTGAAAATTGACAGGAAAAAACTAAGTTATAAGTCGCGGAAATTAAACACTAAAAACAGTCAAAGTTCGGAAAATTTGAACGACATATTATTTATGCAAATTGCATACTTTAAATTTCATATAAATCAATTTTGGTCATTTCTTGACGCTCAAACGAATCGAATGTAGAAAACCTAATTCAATTCTGTCTTACCGTTCAAATTTTCGAACTTCAGTGCTTTGTTTCTGCCATTATATACAAAGATATGATAGAAGGCACTACTAGCTTGACTAGAAACAAACTGTGGGCAGGGTTGCATTCATCGCCACCATGGGTTAAATCGATAAAGGACAATGTCGTTGGCCGAGACTTAATTGCCAGACCATAACGATATTGTTAGACTCATAAGAAGAACCCATCTCGTATAACCACAGAAGTTAATACCAAAAATTGTTATCTGGCTGAAAACTGACATGTCGAAGATTTCTAAAATTTTTGACAAAGCCTTCTAAGTGGAATGCTTTGTCAAAATCTCGAGAAGCATAAAGAGTTTTTAAAAAAGCTTGAAATGCTTTATAAGAAAGTGGAACAAGTGTTAATCAAATGTTTAATACGACAGTTCCCCAACATTCCTTACCAAACCTTCAAAAGCTAGCTTAATCGACGAACTTTTACTGAATTCTTTATTAATTACATAGTCTATGATTCTAATATATATTTTCAATAAAGTCTTTAACAACAAATTGAAGTGTAACGCACCCATATATAAATTTTTTATATTTTGAAAACTATAAAGAAGGTAAAACCTTCTGTTAAAAGTGAAGCTATATGTTGTAGCTGCTCTACAATAAATTTAATATATTGTCTATACACATTTATTTGTGGTTATTATACTATAATATAATAATAGCCTTAAGTAATATTAATATTTGTCAAAATTGACTTATGAACAAATCTTAATTTATTATTACAAATGTAACATTTATTTTATTTTAATTTAATTTTTTTTATTTTTTTTATTTTGTTTTGTTTTGTTATTATTATTTTTATTTTAAATCACCGACTGTAGATATTAATATTACAAAATGTTACAGGGATTAGACACAAAAATATGTAAGCTGCAATATGTATAACAGCCTAGAAAACATGTAAGCTACAATATAGTAATACAGTGCAACCTTAATATAACGAACCTCAATATAACGAATTCCTCGATTTAACAAATTTTTCGCAATCCCCTTGAATTGTCCATAAGAGTCAATATAAAATATACCTCTACATTACGAATATTTTTTGCGAACAGTCTCTTTATAACGAATTTTCAACTACATAAATTTAAATACCTCTAAATAACGAAATTCGTCAATTCAAAACCTTTATATAACGTATAAAGTCCCACCAATATATGACAGTTAGTATACTCCATAGTATGTAATTCATGTCGCGAGAGGTTCCGACACTTTTTTCCTCTTTATAACGAATTTTAGACCAACTTAACCTCAATATAACAAACCTCAGTTTAACGAATTACTTGATATAACGAATATTTACTGGTTCCCTTCAGATTCGTTATATCGAGGTTGCACTGTATATGGTCTTTCACAAGACCACTAGTTGAAGCACCGTAACCAGTGATGTTTATGAAAAAATGTTTCAGACAAAAGTTGTTTCTCTTTTTAAAAGAAACATTTTTTACATTTAAAGTTTTATTTTATCTCTAACGGTTTACAAGATTCAAGACCCAATTGACCTATAATGATATCTCTTTTGGTTTTTGCGTTGTTGTATCCAATGGACTAATTAGATAATTTTTATGAACACCTGTGCCAAAATTTTGTTCGTAGCATCAATATATTCCTAAGCGTTACAAACTTAGGACTACACTTAGAATACCTTGGGTATGTATTACATATATACAAGGTATCTATTTTGTGTTTTGAATATAAATTGACACTTCACATTTGACTTTTTCGAAATGGAATCATTAGAGAAAAAGAAAGAATGCATCCCAGTCGCATTATTTTTCATGAAACACTCCATACCTTTTAAATATAATATACACAGTGTATACTAAAAATATGTATATTATGTTATTATATTATATTATACTTTTTTTTTTTCAAAGCCATTAATAATTTAAATGTTAATACTTTAATTAATATAACAAATTAGTTTTGTAATTAAGTTTTATATTCAAGTTGTGTGTGATTTTTTTTGGTATTTATTATTATATTATGGACTTTCTGACTTGTTTTCTTTGAAGCTGTTGTTTCATTTTAATAATATTAAAATAAATGATGATAAATTTCTATAACATAGCTTTAAGCCGCATAAGACTAGAGTCGGTTGTGGTAGTTGATAGTCATTCAGAATGGTTGAGAAGTTGAAAGGTTATTGTAAAGATCTTGCCTAGGAAGTTTTTCTTCTACCAGACCTGAAAGTTTTTATGAGGTACCTGTAGCAAATAATCGCCATCGTGTAAGTGAAGGACGATGTTTTATTGAAGCACTACTATACTATTAAATTATCAATTTGTCCAGTTTTTACATTCCATAGCACACTAATTATAATAGGAATTTTATAACAAGTGTACTATGAAATGTAAAAACTGGACAAATTGATATTTTAATAGTGTTATGTATTCAAATATTTCAATAAACTTGTAATAATTATGAGTGGTATATGGGTAAAAAAAAAATTCTAAGCAACTTTTTCTAATATTTTTTTTCTCCCATCTCCCATATCTCCCATCTCTGACGCTAGGCAAAATATTGAGAATTGGCCCTATTTGCCAATAGATACTAGGCTGAGTTTGAAGTTCTGATTTCGGTTAAGTATCTTAAAAAATGTGTCCCATCATTCCAATAAATGACGAAAATATGAGAATGTCTTTATCTTAAATGTGACATACTGAATGAATGATTTTCACTTGCCAACACCTTCCGGAAATATTCCAAGCAGCCGAGCTATGTACAGTGCGTTCTTTCGAGTGTCGGACTAAATGATTTTTAAATGCCACAAGTCTCTTACATATCTCAAATTTCTCAGCGTTCTTAATAGTTATTTGACCGTCAAATACTACCCGTGGCTCTTGACCTAGTGTAGCCGCATTAAGATGATGTCTTTTATTCAAAACGGATCATAAAAATGTTGTTTTTTTGTATTGTTTATTCGTTTTGTATCACATTATTTATGGCAATTTAGTTTTTATTTTTATTTAATTTAAATAATTTAATGATATGTGGTATTTAAAGTAGTTTGTTTGTAAGGTAATTTTAATTTAGTGTTAAATTTAAGTGTTAATTTATTTAATTCTTGTTTAATTTAATTTTCTTCCATTATTAAATATGCATAACTAAATATCTGTAATATGGGGGTGGGATTCTTATATATTTTGTAAGATTTGTCTTATTTAAATGTATACTTTATGAAAATGATTACAGTTGAGTTTCGATAATCGGAAACGTGTTCCGTTTTCAGGAACACTTTTCATTCGTGCTTCACTTTCCACGTCACTATAGCAATCACTAAAAAATGCTAATTTTTTTGTGTATATATATCTAACATGATTCATTGTCATTATTATAAAATCGTCCCCATGCCGTTTTGCAAAGTTTTCTTTGATTTATAATGAATTTTTTCACACAATCCTATTATTAATCGTAACATCCTTGGTTGTTATTGAGCCGTGATTATCGAGACTCATACAGAGACAATATTTATCGACACCCGTTGTCATACGAACGCAAAAATTACACCCATATAAAATTACGTCTAGCACGTAATACCAAATGTTGTAATCCGAACAAATTCGCATTGTATAAATTCGTTTGCCTTTGTTAACGCTTTAAATTTTTAATATTACTTGTCCAAGAATTTAGGCAATGCTGTAATTATAAATTTCTCTGTTTTAAGAAATTGTTTTAACCCGTCCGCACTACCGCTATGCTTTATGCAGTAAAGGTGAAAGATGAAAAAATTGATCATGATTATTTCAAAATTTTTACTTTTTCGCATTGGAATAAGTTTTAACACTTAAAAATTAAGATACGATAGGTATTCTTTAATTATCCAGCAACGCGTTTGGTTAGTTCATTTTCCCAAAAAAAAGTTTAATATGAACTTCAATTAATAATTTTATTTGCGTTTTATTTGAAGATTGTTAAGCATAATTATTTTTAACTAATTACTTTCAATTGAGAATGAATTATTTTGTAAATGAAACAAATTAGTTTGATTCATGAATCATAATTCATGAAAAATTTACTGTACAAAAATATACCGAAGTTTAATAATCTTAGATTAGAATTGAACCTCTATGTAAAGAAAAACCCAAATAATGTTAATCTTTTCTAAAAATCTCAACTCAATTGACCTTGGTATGAATAATTTTCTTATCAAATCAGTAGATAAACGATTGTTATCTCTCAGAAGCGTAAATTTACATGAAACCTTTTTTTAAATATAAATGCCATAATCCAATGTTTAAAATTAAAAAGATATCTTGTACTTTTTTACTTTTATTCCAAATAGGAGATCGGACTAAATGGTTTTTATCATTTCAGGTGAAGAATTCTCACTGGACGTGCAGAAAAGTTGGTGTTAGAAATCTTTACTAGTATGTAAGATATGAACGTTTAAAATTCCTAATTAAACAAAGAGAAAAATTCCCACTATTGACTTCATACGTGGGAATTGCCATAGAGATTACACTTTCAAATTTCGTCATGGTATTAAGTCTAATTTTACATTTTTATGCGTAATATGGCAAATTTGACATCAGAATTATCTCCCATTAAAATTGAGAATATTCCTCCTAGAAGAAACGCTGATTTCCATCGTATATACATATAGACGTTATGTAGCGATCATACCACAATTTTTTTTTAAATTTTTAAAATCATGAAATTTGCAATGTGCGAAATAATAAATCTTTTTCTTATCAAACTTAAAAAAAAAATTAATGGGAAAACTAAATTTTTCACTTTTTTGTTAATATTATTTACCAAATGGTTTTAAACTTTATTATCTCGCCATTGAACATTATTATAGAAACATAATTCTTAAATTAAGTTGCAGACTTATTTATTTTTCTAAATATATGTTTGTCACGCTATTATAAAGTCTAATCTAATAAAAAAAGCAAGGACATTTTATTGTGAAAATTTCCATTTTATTTTACTGAATAAATATAATTTTATTAACATGTTTTGATAATATTCATTTTATAAAGTTCTTGCTTTGTATATTGTAATAAAATTTGTCATATATTTCATTTTCAGACTTGGAGACATTGACACAAAATTTGAATTAATTTGTTAAAAATATGAAGACCCTGAAGGTGGTTCCTTCTCGAGGAACGTCTTTAAGAAATGATCATCGGCCTTAAAGTAATAACCTTCTGTGTCATAATTACTCTCTAAAATAGTATTATTTAAATAAAAGGAAAAAAATATATAACCAATTCTTGCAATCCTTTTAAAAACTTGACAAAAAAAGGATATTTTCTAATTTAAAAAAAGTTTGGAATATAAGGTAATTTTAACCCAAAATTTGCGTAAATTTAACGATTGGATGATCGAAGTAAGTAAGCACATTTTTGTTTTTTTGTTAATTTTCAGCAAATAGAGCCAAGAGCCCAACCGCTTCGCTAGGTTACTTCAATAGGGGATCGGACAAAATTTTTTTTATCACATTGGGTGAAGAATTCTTACTGGACGTGCAGAAATGTGAAGTTGATTTTTAAAAATATTTACTAGAATGCAAGATATGATCGTTTAAAATTCCTAATTAAACAAAGAGGAAGATACCCACTGTCTTATGTGAGTATCGCCATAGAAATTAGATACTTTGTTTTCCCAACAAGATATGGGAAACCTTTGAATGCAATCTTTGAATGCTTATAACTTCTTTGTTTAAAATCAATTTTAATTTTTCCAGTTTAACATTTTTATGGCCAATTCGAGATCAGGATTATCCCCTACTTTAAATTCATACAAGTATTTAAAAAATTAAAAGTTCCGTTTGATTCTTTATCCTCTATTTTACCCCCTTAAGGAATAAATTTTATTTAAAAGAGAAAATACAGTAAACATTTGTTTCTAACTTCAAAATAGAACAAGTTTCATACAAACTTTTTTGCCAATTAGGGGATGAATTTTCAAAAATATCTTCTTAGACTAACGCCATTTAAGGAACGTTTTTTACAAAATGTCATGCTTCTACACCTAGCGGTGTCACCGGTGCGTTGATCGAGCAGTCAGTGAATGAGTAAGTGTGTTTTTTCTTTTATATATGTAAAATAAAATTATTCTTTGAGTCGATTAGTATATTTTATAACTCCAACAAAAAGTACTTACCTAACGTGGGAAAAATTTTTAAGTGATGTTACTAAAATACTTACTTTCTTTGTTAACTTCAAACAAATTTTGGTAAGAAAAAAACAGGTAGTTAGTTTAAACAATTCAAAATAAATAAAAAAAACACATTTAATATTTTTTTAATATGAATAATAATATTTATTTTAAAATTATTATTTTTTTGTATTTTAAATAATTAAAAACATAAATTAAAATTTATTTACAATATTTTCAATAATATAATGATTTTTTTTTTATGTACAACGTAAAATAAAAAATAATATAAAATAGATTTAGGGCCAGGCGTAGTTTTTGTCATTTGTTTCAGATTCAGACTAGCTGGAAGTTTTTCTCTTATAAAGTTTTCGAAACTGGGAAATTCTCTGTCAAATAAAAATATAAATTGTACACAAAATAGCAAAAAACAGTTTGTTCGACATTCTAGGGAACAAAATGTTCTTTGTCCCACGCCAATCGGGTCTTGTGACTAGCGTTTGCTGAATAGCGTTTTTTTTACCTATAGCAAAGAGATTCTTATGAAGTTAGATAAGAGTGTGGTAATGTGTGCTTCAGTTAACTTCGGCGAGTATACTCGGAGAGAAAAAATTGTAATATTCAAGATGTCTGACTATGGGCACCCTGTTTTGCTGAGTGCAGGAATAAATGATTTTTGCATTTGTTATTCAATTATTTTCTTATTTGAATATTACAACTTTGTACACCTCTTAAAATAGAAAACTCTACCTTCGAAAATTTTCGAAGAAGAATAAGTTTTTAAGAATCACCTTAAATTTTCAGCCGTTATGAAATGATTGTCAAATATTACGCCTGACCATAGACCTAAAAAACAAATTTAAATACAAAGAAAACTGTTTTACCTACATATTTAATAATATCAATATTGAATTAATTATTAACTATGTAATCATTAAATTATCTACTCAATTATTTCTTTAAATATATACAAATATTTGCACTTTTATCATCAATTTTTTTTTTTTTTTTGTATTTTTGTTTTAAAAGTTTTTTTTTTTTTTTTATACAAAATCATAATAAAAATTTACAGAATATTTACAAATTAAACAGTTTTTTTTTTGTTTTTACGTGTGTTTTTTGTTTTACAGAAGTGTATTTACAGAATGTTTTAAAAACAATTGAATAGTGATTTTAAATTGTTTATAAAATTTACAGTCAATTTAAATCGCACAGCGAAACTTTAACTTTGTTATTAAGTGGATAAAAATGGTAAAAGAATAAAATTGAGAAATAAATTCGTATGTAGAGAAAAAATGATGAAAATAAATCAACTCAACATTACTTAAATCTTTTTCCCAAGAGCAGTTCTTTCAGCGAATTTTCTTTTACATAAAGTACAGTTAAATTCGTTAATCGCACAAAAGATTGATTTTACAAATTGGAAAATTCATTTTAATATTTTAATAATGGTGTTTTCTAAGAATTCGGTTGTCGCATAACGTACGTATGTCCAATTTGTCATTTTTGATTATTACATGACAACGATATTTTGGAATATCTCGGAAATTAAGCATCAGATTGAAATTTGTTAAATAGCTTTTTCGTTCGTCTTGATGAGCTTAATCTCGTAGTGGAGTTTTTCTGAATCAATTAAAGAACACCGTGTATATGTTAAGCTTCTTTTACGTCTTTTTACAAAAATAGACAACCTTTGAATGAAAACTTTTTTTAAATATATTTCCCAATTTTATTAAATTTAAAGTTTTTTAAAGCAGTTTGTAAATTGTTTTTTATATTGATTTTCAATTATTTTTTCTTAAAAATTTCCATGGATACCTAAGCTGAAATTTCAACCACATATTCTTTGAGTAAAATATTCAATAAAACTATTCAATTGAAAAATTTAACAATGCTAATGGAAAGTTTTTTTTATGTATAAAAAATCGCTCAACAAAAGTGAGATGGTGATGAAAAATGTAATAAAAATGATAATAATTTATAAAAAAAAGAGGATATTGTGTTTGGAAATGAAATTAATAAATATAACACTATCCTTTTCTAGTAAATACAAAGATTTTTTTATCGCACGCCAACATTGGTGCAATGTTTTTTCTTAAACAAATTTATTAAACAATTTACAAAATATTTCTTATATCATTGTTTTTAATATGTCGTATTTCATTCATTCGTGACATAGTTTTCCGGGAAATGAATAATTTCGAAGTAATTTAAGATGTTTTTTCTCGCTTTTTCTAATTATTCTTCTGTACATGTAAGACGATTTTTTTTTACATAAGATCAAATCAAGATTGTTATCTTTTTAATTAGTTTTCCTTGTTAAATATATCGTGTTGGAAAAATTAGCAAAATTATCTTTTACTGTAAATTTTTCGAGTTGAAATAAACACTAATGGAAAATGCAAAAATTTACGATAGTCGAAATTTGTAATATTGACTTTTTGGTAACGGCACAGAAAAATTTCTGAATATTTTTTATAAAAAAACTGTTTTTGTTGGAATCACAATAAAAATTTTTACAAAATTTATTTACAAAATTCTTCTTAACACACAAGATTTCAGTGCGGTAAATTCATAATATTAACCATATGACCTTGTGCTCCCGTAAATACTACATGATGTTGAGGTCTATGTGCAGCCGCTGCCATGGCAGCTAAAAATGGTGGTACTACTCCTCCAGGCCCCGCACCAGGGAATAATCCAAATGTGGGTGGAAGTAATGGTCGAGCTGATAATCGTAATTTCTCGATTTCAGCTTCTTGTAATCGTTTCGCTTTGGCTCGACGATTTTGGAACCAAATTTTAACCTGTAAACAAAGAAATACTTTTAGAAATTTCCCTACTTGGAGAACGAGTTGAGAAGTCGTTTTATGGGTAAAATATATACCTGTGTTTCAGTTAATCGTAGCGAACTACTGAATTCAGCTCGTTCGGCAATGCTCAGGTACTGTTTTTCACGGAATTTCTTCTCCAATGCTAACAATTGTTGTGTCGTGAATGGAGTTCGTGGTTTTCTGTTTGGTTTATGCTTTCGGAGTGCACATCGTACAACTGGAGGTCCACCGGGTCCACCATTTAAACCATTCATAGAAGCTGTAACAAAAAGAAAAGAAATTATTGTAGACAATTATTTTTGTAAGAAATTGCGGATACTTTTCAGAAAAATTAACTAAATTTTCGCCTTCTAAGAAAAAGAAGCGGTCAAATGGACCATCATTATGCTTAGAAAGAATTGGTATACTGCATAATTTAACCCGTCAGCACTCGCGTTAACCATTCGGTAATTTTTAGTCGCGTGATGAGAGATTTGCTCACACGTTCTGCACATGCGTCAAATATATCGAGCGTTCAATATTATTTAACTTTGGAAATCATAAACTCTACAAAATTTTATATAAATTTATTTTTTAATGCAGTAGCTAGTTAAAAATAGTTTGATTACGTGATTAATGAATGATGTTTGAGAGTGAAAATATTAGAGCAGGAAAATAATCTAAATAAATAAATCCATTTTAACTAATTTCACCATATTTCGATCATAAATTTTATATTTACTGAGGCCGACATATATTAAACTAAGGAAAGTACACGAACCGGACCGAAAATTTTCGAATTGATTATACTTTTGCTTACACCTTTATTCTCGTGATGGGAGAAACTCTCTCAATTTCTGAAGGACTTGAAAGAAGTATATTTTTAAAGATAAGTTGAAAATAGGAGAATAGCAAAAGTTTCAACCACATATAAAATTGGAAAAATAAAAGTTATTTATGTTTTAAATCGAGCATGAACAAAATGCTCATAGCTCGAGTGCTAACGGGTTATTTGTCGATAATTAAATTTAAAAAATTAACGTTTTTAATACTAAATCGAATGAGAATTATTGAACTAATTAAAATTTAAAAAAATATTAAATACTAATTATAGTTAAGGTAGTACCAGCATGAAATCACTTTTCGACAGATTTGGCCGAATTTTTTTTCTCGGGTTTATAATAGCTTTATTTATGAATTCCTAAAATTTCATAATTTTTGACCGTTTAGATCGCGAGATATTTAAAGACAAAGTTCGCGATTTTGAGGGTCATGTCCCATTTAAAGCATGTAAAATGTCCGGTCTCTCCAACTATTTTTTATGATATTATTATATATTGAAGAAAAAGTAGAAAAAAATGTTTATACAATAAAATTCTAAAAAAAAAATTTAGAAATTAATTTTCACTTTCGAGATATTAATTTTGACGTAAATTGATCGAAATTGGGGCGTTGGCATAATTATTTCCCATTTTAAACGGTCAAAATTTCTGAAACTTTGGGAATTAATAGTAAGCATTATTAAATTCTTAAATTTAATTTTTCGTTAAATTCTGTCGAAAAAAAAATTGTACCATTGCTTTAACATAGAAACTGCAAATACCATGCTGGAACATCCTTAAATTAATTAACAAATTTTAAAATTAAACATGGCTGCTACAAATAATATTATTGCGGTATTAAAACAATATAATAAGCAGCATGTTCTTTTCATACTGTAGTGTACATACACTAATTTGAGTGTAAGAAGAAAAGGCAAGGCACTTATTACATTGGAATATCACTATAATTTTTTACTTAAACAAAGTGTAGTACACGGAGACAAAAAGAACAAACTAAAATAATATCAAACCAATATTATATAATTAAAATTCTATACACGAACATTTATACAAATAAGAGTGAGACAAATATATATATCAACCTTCATATTGTGTGTTATCATTATAATTCGATCACTATAATGTGGACAAATAAAATAAAAGACGAAGGCTTCTTCTTCTTCAAACTTCCACTTCTGTAAGATCGACGTACGATCGTATATTATAATGATGGTTTTGTGTATAATATAAACCACATATTATATACTATACCATTTAGTTAAAAACCATTGGGAAACAAAGATGGAAGTAGGTATATATGTAATTGTTTTATATTAAAAACTACAAAGAAGAAAAAAAAACTGGAGAAACACAGCTGCTACGTTTTGGTTTTTGTGTCTTTAAGTAGCTCTCGTTAAAATATTTGTTGTGTTTTTTTTTTATTGCTACTGAATTTTTTTGATATTCAATAGCGTAGCTTAGTCAATCTACTCCCCAATTATAGAGACAAAAAGACAAACTTAACAGGAGTCAATCCCCGGTCTCTTGGATTCATGCCAAGAACCTTAACTATCTTCGCCAAATATGCTTTAGATCCTATGTGCAACTTTTTCGACTCAACGAATTTTATTTTTGTCAAAATTAACTTATTTATTTATTTTTTATTTATGTTTGTTTACTAAATTTTGTATACAACTTTTAAACGTCAAAGTCTTTCGATTATTATTGATGTTTTTTATGAACAATGGCGTAAACTATAAAATCAAATAACTTGTCGAGTTAATATTAATTAAAGAGCAATGAAAGAAATGCACGCATACCAGGAATCGAAGCTGGATCTCTTGGATTCATGCTAAGCCCCTTTTTCAACTGAGCCGTATGTGAATTAGGCAACATGTGTAATACTCCCCCATTCTTATGCTGTCCTATGCGGCCTTAGTTCTAACGTTTTATAATTATTAAACGTTCTGGGGGCTAAGTTGGTCAAAGTGCCTGGTGGCCTGCGAAAGTCAAGAAAATGAAGAAGTGAAGAACCCTAAGTATCATGTAAACTTAATTACCAACAGATTTAAGCTTGAAGATAAGACTGCACTGTGGTTTACTCAAAAGAAGCCCAGATCTAGGTTTGCTGATTATTGGAAGAAGATGATAACTGAACGTAAAAAAGGCCTGCGGATCCACTTCGAATGAACGGTCGGCAAGTGCCATTGCAAATTTTGTGGTAATCGAGCCTAAACGGCAAGTTATGGACCAGAAGTATTCAATATTCAAAGAAACAAGAAAGGAAATACTCCAGACATATTGATTGGTATGAACTGAGATTTTAGGCTTAACGGAGCATCAAGAATATTGCAAAACTTGCAACCATTATTCTTCTATCGAATATTTTTTATGTTATTGGTTTTCTAGGAATACAGGAAACTATACTTCAAGTTTGCATGACCTCCCGTGTAGGAACTATATATACCTCCTAGATTGCATTAGAAGATATTTCACGCT
This sequence comes from Chrysoperla carnea, assembly GCF_905475395.1. NCBI lineage: Eukaryota > Metazoa > Arthropoda > Insecta > Neuroptera > Chrysopidae > Chrysoperla > Chrysoperla carnea. The sequence goes on along the minus strand of NC_058337.1, from coordinate 119,684,365 downwards.
TCTAAAGAACATCTAATCACGTTTCACGCTTTGCTTCTCTGGTTAATGTGAATGAAATGCACGTTCATTTTGTTTATAAATGCATGTTAAATTACAATTAAATAATTAAAAAATAATTAATTTCACTATAAACATTTTAACTATTAATTTGTTATAAATAATTAAAATATACAATCAATTAAATAATTTTTCTAATTAATTAATAATATATTGATTAATAATTAAATGTTTTTTTTATTTTATTTATTTGCTACTTTTTATTAAACAGGCACGTTTTTCTAATTGACTAAAACGAATATCTATTACATACTTGAACATATTAATTAGTCCTAAATTGAATGAGTTTATTGGTCAATTAAACAAGTAAAAGTTGCAAAACGGAACAAAGTAGGCCAATAAAATGGGTTTATTTTTTGCATCGAGTATTAAAAATTATTTATTCACCACTTGTTTATCTGTCGATTATTCTCATTAACGAACTTGACCTTTCAAATACCAAAACCCTTTTTGATACCAAATTATATTCAAATCGAACTTAAATTGCAACTGCTAGAGAGTTTGCAGACACATAAACGTATAGATGCATACAAAGTTTTGTAAATTTTGACGATGGTCATTTTTGACATCTTTTAGGTAGGATCCATGAACATATAAACCAATTTTTTCAAAATTCCATCATCAGTACAAAAGCATTAGCTCCATTTTCTTCGACAATTCGACAAAAAAATGATGAGTCAACGATCTCAATATCTAATTCAAGAAAATAACTTTTATTTGATAACTTCAAAAATGTCTTAAAACACGACAATATTTACTACCAACCACGGTAAGAATATATTTCTGATATAAATAGAAGGCCACTATTAAAGTAAAATGGCTACGCCATTGGATCTTTTAAAATAAAAACTTAAAAAAAAACTATTTTGTGTTGTATAAATTGTATGTCTCATTACTAAATTGGTCGTTACTAAATTAATGAATTCAATAAAATAAACCGATAAATAATTTTATTGTTCATAATTATATCAAACCGATGTTTGATAACTTTTGAAACAAATACGATACTTCTCCCAATAACATACAATACGATAAACTTTACAATTTTATACAATATGGTTCGAAAAATGATACCACGAGGCATGCAAAATGAATTTGAAGGCCAAAAATTCTTCATTAAAAAGTTCTAACCACAATTTAGAAATCGGATTATATGCGTTAAGTGAAGGTAAAACTGACAAAAGCCGATTTTTTATAGTTCGAAGCGTTAGAATGGAAAGAAAAAAAATGAATCTTTTATCTAAACGCTTAATAAACAAAGTTTGGCTTGATCGAATATAAATATCGACTTGGTTGAAATATTATTATGTACCATACAGTCAATGGCCATAATTATCACATTTCTTATTATTGGTTGAAAAGTGTATTTTATAATTGATTAAACACTAAAAAGTTTGTAATTACTGCAGTAAACAATTAACAAGTTTAATGGAATATATAAATATCATTTGAACTTTGAAAAATGCTCAACCTTCCCTCATAAGGTTTTGAAACTATGTTGCTTATCTCACGATATTTGTTTGCTAGTTGGGAGTTCAAACCAAAAAAACTGCAACCAAAACCGACATCTAAATTAGCTAGAAAAATAAAACTTTTTTAATCGATTCAGGTTGCCATAAATTTTGAGAAAATGTAAAAATCTGTTTATAACTATCAATTTGTATTTTCTGTCAAAATTTCATGTTTTATCATTTTAAAAAAACTGAGTTGTGGAATCTATCAGAAGGTAAAGAAAAAAGAGATAATTTAAAGTAAGTACAAGGCAATTTTTATGTTATACCAAAATAAATATCCTGTAATGTACTCACATATTTTGTTTACTACTAAATCTCAAGTATGTCTTTTTTAAACTAATACTGCAATTATTTCATACAGTTAAAACTAAAAGTAGCTATAAAATTAAATTCTTTAAAACAAGTATTTGATTTCTAAAACTAATACCGTAAATTTTCAGAAAAATATCTTGTAAATAAAAAAGTAAGCGCTACATTTATAATGTATCAAGGTACGAAAGTAATATAGTTCCTACCGGGTGTCCAACGATACTTTTCGATCTCATGGTAAGGTATAAATTATTAAAAACAAAGATCACAAATATAAAAATAGGGTCCTTTTTGTAAAAAAACTAAAAATCCTTTAATCAACTTAGAACGTGTTGAAAAATCAAATAGGCGGTTTATATTTTTTTTTTTTCAAACGCATTTTATTAAGATTTCCGGGAAAAGTTCCTCGATTTGGACCCTCCCCCCGTCACTAGATCCGGGACTGGCCTCAATCCATCATTGTAATCGATAATATATCACGAACTGCTTAAAATTCTACAATCGAAAAAGATTGTTATCTTCAATTCAAACCGTTAAATAAATTGAAAAAAAAAAAGTTAAACTATTTTCTTTATAATTACAACAAATTGTAAATTTACAATTCAAGTTTTAAATATCCTGTTTGTTGAACGAACACATCAGAAACTTCTCGTTAAATTGATTGATTATAACAGATAAGAGTTTCTCTGGATTAAATAATAATATTACTTTATTATATATTTATCCGATTAAAATGTGAATTTCGATCTTATTTACCACTCGACATAAAACAAACCAGTAAATTTTATGTTTTTTTATTTCTAAGAAACATCTATAAAAATTAATTATGATATTTATTAAAAAATATATATATATTGCTCAATAATTTCTCAATATAATGAGACAATATTTATTATTATTTTTATTATTAATATTATTCATTTTTATAATAATCACAGACATAACAAATATGTTACGACTACAAGTTATGGAATTCAATAATTTTTATATATTTTTCAATAAAATCGATAAAGTATTGATAGTTTATAGAATTGTATAGAAATATTGTTGATTGATAGATAGTTTGCTGTACCCGAAGGCTCCATTTTACGCTGATAGATAATGTTTTCATAATAGTTGTATTGATAAGTTTGTATCTCTGAGACTCTGTAAGCAATCTGAAATGGTATCGTTATTATCTATTTGCAGCATATACAGGGTTTATCTATATACAGAGTGTTCCAACAATACCGCATTAGAATAGAATAGTGACGAAGAGAATAAAGTTGTAAATGAATTCCCTCAGAGATTGAAACAAGAACACATTTTTCTTAAAATCGAAAATTGCAATTCTAATTTTTCAAGAATTTGTTTTCGAAAACTAAGCTTCTAGAGAAAAAATCATAAAAATACTTTTTTGCTTAGAAATGATCAAAAAATTCAAAAATTTGTGCTTTACGCACTCTTTTTCTTCGGAAATTCGTTAAACATTTCTCGATTAAATTAAATATTACGAGTTTTTTAATTTTTTCTCTCTAATTCCAAAGGACGCAATTTTTACGAACCATACGGTATTTTTCTTACAACTTCTGTTTTTTTTTTTTATTAGTTAACATTTTTTTCTTTAACTAATAATCGACTCAATAAAAATAAGAAAAATACCAATGGATAGAAGTATTTTTTAATACTATTTTAATAAGAAAATTGTTTTTAATAAAACTTCTAAGATATGTTAGTTTATTGCAATTGCATGTTTACTTCATTGTATTCTTTTTTTTTTTTTCATCTTTCCATCTCTTTTTAATAAATAATTTGCGTATAATATTTTTATATAATAATATAATATATTATATTATTAATTATTAATAATTGTTATTTAAGTTTAATAATAATAAATAAATAAATAAGTTATTGATCTGTGCACAATTATTATGAGTTCAAATACAGAATGGAACACAAAATACAAATGAAATGTTTTGTAATTTTATAAAATAAATGAATTTTACAAAAGTGTGATGTGATTTTATTGTTTAGGTATATTTAACTAATTTACTAAAATTTGAATTTCAGCTTGTACAATTTGGCTAATTCTTTTTGGGTATGTTAAATATTATCAGTAGAAAGTTCTTATGCGAGAAAAAATTTAGGAAGTTAAGCAGAACATTAGAAAATTTGAAAAAAATACTAAATGCAATAAATGGTGGAAACGCACATAAATCATGCTTTATATTACCTTAGTGTGTGCTTATATATTTATTTGCGCTCCCACCATATTTATCTATAATTAGGAACAGGTCTTTGAATATTATTTAGGTAGTATTTATTATAACAGGACAGGCCAAAAGTCAAAGGCCTGTCCAAGAGATAGTAGTAAAATTTGTGTTTAGCGGGAAGGCAAAGCAGGAGGTGGACTTGGTTGTAGGTTTAACGGACTTTTAGCGAGCGGGCTAAGCATAGTATAGCTATTCCTGAATTGAAACTGCAAGTTAATTAAGATTAATAATCAATAATTACAATTTAATAAATTGTAGATGAAACGTAGTTCACCGGGTCATCTAGTATTGAATAAAAACATATAAAAAACGTTGTTTTTTGCAGCAACGATTAAAAAATTCTTAATATTATCATTAATTTAAAAATTCCAAACTCATATTTGTTATAACAATATATATAAAGGCATAGTAAGTTATGTCAGCTTATTATTTTACAATAAAATAAAAATGTATTTGTTTTATTAAACTTGAAAATGGTTGGTGTACCTGAGATAATTCCAAATGTTTTTATATATAAGTAATAATAAATGAAATTGTATAATATATAAAATAAATAAAAAGATTTTTAATTATTTAATATTTCCGTTCGTTATTAATCAACAACGGATGATACTATTTAGATGTAATTAAAATTATTTTTATATTATATTTATAATTGTATAACAAAATACTTTGTAATTATACTTTTTGTCTTGTTTGTGACTGGCTGAAAGATTATTGTTCTTATGGTTTGTCTCATCATATTACAGAAAAAAAAACTGGTTTGGTTCTTTGGATGGAAACAAATGAATTTTTCATACACCTGTCAATATGGCGATCATTGTATAATTGTAATGATGGTGTGTTAATTTTAGTTAATAATATAGGTAATTAATTAGCAGTTGTGTTAATTAATTTGTTTGTTAGTTTATTTGCTTTTGATTTCCTTTGAATGGCGGTGGAAGCGCATAGAAATAACAATTTTTTTATTTATTTAATAAAATAGCCTTCACTATTTCTCAAAGAGGCATTCTTCAGCATTGATTTTACGGGAAATTTCAAAATGTAGTTTGTCCAGATTTAAAATTTTTTTGCAGCTATCCATCGAAACTATTTATAACGAGTCATTCAAATCATTGAAATCTTTGATTTAAAATCACAAATGTAAATTTTCGAATTACCTACAGAAAATATTCTACAAAAATTGATTTCCCACAACTTTTGCTTGTATAATGAAACCTCGATAGCTCGAACCTCAAAGCAAATGTCAAAAATTTCGAGTTTTCCACTTAACAAGTAGTTCAAGATACAATGGATTTTATTGCTAAAATTTCGACTAAAAGAGGCACGATTATATTTTACTATCTAAGAATTACGGAGTCTGAATTTGGAAATATGAGTTACAGAGTATAAATATGCACTATCAATACCTCGCAGGAACATTTTGTTCGAGTTAAAAAGTCTAAATAATTCGAGATACCGCATATTTAGGTTTAACGAGGTTCCGTTGTAATATAAAACTTTTCCATTTTATACACAAGTTTTAAAAATTTCGATTTAATTATTTTTTTCTGCGTAAAAATAAAATTTAATAAAAATTCACAGACGTTGTTGGGCGCCTTTAATGTGGGTACGAATCTAGTTCGTTATAGTACGAAGTGATGGTGCTCTTAATAATATCCTGTTTTAAAAATGCACTTTATAATTAATTAATTAAAAAAAATAATGATAATAAAATTTTTTTTTCATTTTTTTGCAATAAAAATATCAGCGTCATCATTTTTCTATATTGAAAGATTTATTTTCTAACGATTTATAAAATCTTTTGATTGGCGGCAAAAATTAAACAAACACAAATAGAATAATATTGTTAATCAATTTCTTAAAGTTCCAATTAGCCGTTGTTGCAATATTATACAATTTGAAATATATAAAAAAATCACACACACAAAAACAAACGAAATGTACAGTGTCTTTCAAAAATGATATACCTGTTGGTGACATTGCTTTCAAGTAATATGAGCGCCAAGGTACCTTATTTTCAACTTTGTTGATGAATTTTGTGATAACTTCATGAATGTAGACGAAAAATAAGAATATCCCCTCTCCTAATTCCCCAAGGGGCGATCCCCTTACCTAAAATTTTTAGAATTGACTTATACTTAATCCAACCTCATATTTTTTTTTAAAATCAAGCTTTTTTTCTAAAATTGCATCCTTAAAGTGTTCTATGCTATTTTTCAAGTGTAAGTTTAAGATTCCGTACCCGATTACAACTAGAAAAGAGGTTATAATCGTCGTATAATGATTGAGCAGATTTTTTTGAAGCATAGCTGAGAACACTCTCGATCAAATTATCATCAAAAAACAAAAAATCTAAATAGGTTCATCCGTTTAAGAGCTACGATGCCACAAATAATCACAGCTTCTTGCCAAAGAATTCTACTATTTTTTTTAAAGACCCTGTACATATTTTTATATTAAAAAAATTTTTTTTAATTAAAGAAAAGTGAGATAAACTTATATTTTATAGAGACAACGATGACATTCATATATAAATCAATCAACAGTAAAAAAGCAGACTTTTGTGTTATTAATTAGCCAATTAGATTGATAATATTGAACTTTGTGATATGTTTTTAGTTAATTGTTTTTTGCTTATAACATTTTGTGTTTTACATTTTTAAAAAATAAAATTTATTATTGCAGACTTTTATTAATTATAACTTGTTTATATTTATGAATTTCAAAAAAAAAAAAATTATTATTAAATATTATTAATTATTTATTTATTTTAGTTTTTTTTTTTTTTAAACAAGTATTATTATTGACAATATTTGTTGCCGACAGACTTTAATAGAATATTGATTTATAAATATTCTTAAAGGATTAATTTGTTTTCAGGTTAATTAATTGATTTTGCTCAATTATATCTGCAGTTTACATTTATTCAACTTTAATAATGACTTTTTGAAGAGACAAGAAAAATTAAAAAATAAATTTATAAAACTACACTGTAAAAAACGCGTTTACTTAGCTGTTTACGATATTATAAACAAGTTAATATTTCTTGAGTCGATGATCTCAATACTTAATTCAAGAAAATACGTATTTGAATGCTTAAAAAAATGTTCTTTGAATCAAGAAAGTGTGCTACCGTGTTAGGAACACATTTCCTTGTAACTAAACCTTTTTCTACAGTGTAATGAAAAATTATAAATCTAAAAAAGTCCCTTTAATCAGAAGTCAAGATTAACTACCAAAAGATGGCATTGCAGAAATGTTTTTACCAATATTAAAGACAACAACTTCATCAATACTAAGGTGGAAGCGTTGGGACGAGTAAAGACAATGGATATCTTATCTTATCTTGGTAAAAGTTTTTAAATTTTGAAAATTTCACTTCTTTCACATAGACCGTAAATAGTGATCTATTTGAATCCTTGTTATACTCGATTTTACTTCGAGAAGGAGCTTATAATGAGTAGAAATTTGTGAGTTAGTAGAAGTTATCGAAAAATAAGTTTTCACAGACCTTGTGTCTTGGATATTCATTTTAACAATTTTAAAGCGTAAATAACTGCAATATTTTCTTACAAAATATTAGGACATTATGTAATCATTTCTTTTAACACGCTTAATCCTCCATTTTCCGAATCTACTTTCCATCACAGAATTTTCATCGAGTGACAAATTTAGAATCGAAAAACTGTTTCGGCAACTTTAGTTAATATCGACTGTAAATATTTCCCGACGAATGAAGTTTTTCTAAAAAAATATGAAAATAAATTATATTGAAAATATGTCAATTTATAAATATGAATTGAATCAAAAATTTTCAATGAATAAATTTTAATAATTTGATTTACATAAAATGAAAATGTGCTATGTTATTTATTATTTGATGCCTAAAAATACCTTTCTTTACATGTACCTTTAAAATTTTCAAAATGAAAAATTAAATTTGATATTTAATATTGGAATAATATATCAATTTCCACATATATATTTCCATTCAATAACAAATCATATATATATGATGAAAACTCTATTAAATATTATTATATTTAAATAAATAATATATATTTTTGATTTTCAATATGAATCAATTACTGACAGGATATGTTATAGCACAATATTTAATAATATTTCATTTTATTTATTTATATATAGAAAATATAATATTTATATTCTAACAACTTTTAATAATAATTCTATATAAAGGATGTTTTTCAATTCAAATCAAATATTGAGAAAGTGATTTTAGAAGTACGGTAACAGGCGGTCAGTTTTAGCAGGCGTTTAATTAATTCATATTGAGAAATCATAGTAATTTACAACAATACTGTTCAAAAGTATTAATAAACAAGTGAAAATAAACTAGACACCTATACCAAAATTTTGGTCGTAGCAACAATATTTTTAAGCGTTACAAACTTGACACTAAACTTAGTGTACCTTGATATAATTCATATGGCGTATAAAAATAGCCCACTCTTTTAATGATCTGGAAATTGCAAAGGTCTTTGGTATATTTTTTAAGATATAAGTCTGTTTATGACTGCCATAATAAGAGAAATATCAGGGAAATAAGACAAAAACGATTACTGCTTCTGTGATTTTCTTTTAGGAAATAAATTTGTCGTATTTTTAATTAATAAAGAGATTTTCCGGCAAATTTTCCGGGGGTTTGATAGACAAATTTTTAAACCGTGTAATTTTTTAATATTAATACAATTGTATGTTGATGTAATGGAAATTTGACAAGGCTATAGAAATTCTTTAATCACTTTACTACTAGTAGCTTTAATCAAAAAGCTATGAGTACTTACCTTTGCTTGGGCATTTCATTTCATTCAAACTTTGACAAATGTCTGCACCTTTTCAATAACCAAAACGGTTTAGGAATTTTAAAATTTAATTTTAAAAATATAAGCGCCAGTGTCTATATTTCCTTTGTCCATGGATGGAATCTAAAATTATCCAGGAACTAAAAGCCATCCTATATCATATAAATATCCATCCTATAAATATAAATATTTCAACATATAACAAGAACTTTATTTAATAATATATATATAATTCTATATTTTATATAATAATAAATGGATATATTAGTTGTATATCCTGGTGTAGAATTTTTTTATATATATATATAAATATATGTACGTCCGTATGAAGTGTTTTATAGTTTATTTTCTATAGGCTCATCGAGCGACGTCATCATCATCGTTGGGTTGAATAAGCAAACGAATAAGCGAATCATCACAAATCATCATATGAGCATTGGGTACAATTTATATATATTTTATATGTCTATTGTATATAAATAATGATTTTTCATATATACAGGGTGTCCCAAGTAGTGACGAGTTGATTGTAAACGGACAAACAATCGTATGTGTCAGGAAGGCAGTCACAGTGACATAAATGTTTTTAACTCAACTGCTGTCCAATTATACCACAATCATTACATTAATTAGGGTGAGTGTAAACCTACAGTATTGTAAAAAGGTTTTGGTTTACTGCACGGTACATACATATAAACCAAATATACATGCTTTATAGTCAAGTATTGAGTTATTTTTAGTTTTACAATACCACGAAACTACAAAAATATGTAATATATTGTGTGCAAGTGCTGCTTGTAAATTTGATAATATAGATATCGCTCTATCATCAATATTCCATAGGTGTCTCTGATCATCAAATGATAGACCTTCGATGAACTCATCATTAAATTAAAATTTTGCTTTTATATCACCGACAAACTTATATTTTTATGGTATTATTATAAACTATAAGATTGTCTAAATATTCTAGATTTTTTGATATAGAAATATCCAATTGAAAAGTATATCCTTTATGATTAATCATTTTTTCAGCCAACTTTGAACGATAAAATAATAATAATAAACCTGATGATCTAGGAATTTTTTGTGATTTTTGGAAACTTTGTTAATCAAAAAATGTATTTATAAAGTTTTATTGTAATCCCTAGTGTTACTCAACTCAAAGATATTGCACAAAACTATTTTTGGTCTATACGAATATCTAAAGTGAGTCCTTTTATTTTGGAACACTCTGTAATTCTCTTATTTATTTTTCATTGCATGTAATTTCGCTGGATACATTTGTACAAGGGTGTCAAATAGGGCATTTGACTCGTGGACTCTGCCATAAATGGGCACCGCACGCACCAACTACACACTTGAGGAAGTTTACAAATAGTTCAATAAAATATTAAAAAAATTCTTCTTTGATGTTAAAAGCCGCTGCCACACGAAAACACCATAAACTAATTCTATGTGTCATTTATTTGTCTACTGCGTATTCACAACGCACACCATGAAAAAATCATGTCTTTTGATGAATACGAAAAATCTTTGAATGGTTAGAGAAAATTCAAAATTATTATATTATAGATTAATCTTCTAATATAGAATTTCAAGATTTCTTCTTTGTGATATGCCGCTGACAAGTAGAAATACCAAAAAAATAATAATACAATTTGTTTAAAATTAAAATTTTATCCACATCGTAAGATGTCTATGCTGTAGATATTGAAGAAAGTATTAATTTTCAAAAATTCATTTTATTTTGAACATATCTCTTTACCTTTTAAGGTAAAAGTTCTCTTACAAAAAAGGAGCCCTTTATTTAGCCTTCTTGAACTCAGCGTTGCCCCTTGGTTATGGCAACCCTTGACAAAAACTTCCCTGAACCGCTTATATTTTATCTTTCGCTTCTCATGTTTTAATCAACGTTTTTCGCGCACCGGGGCAGTAGCATTTGCTACTCTTGCTACGAGGTTAATCAGATACTGCTTTTCGTTTTAAGAAGTGTGATAGTTTCAAGAATTTCTTCTGTCATAGAAATATTCCTTGTCAAATTATTGATTCTAAACAGCAGTCAACAACCCAGTTACTGGAACAACTGGAAACAGCCCAGCTATAGAAATAACTAAGCTCAGTTATAGGAATTTACTAAGAAAAGTATAATCGAGTGATTTTTGGAACATTATTTTCATTTCATAGAATTCTAGCTTCCCAATAAAAATTCTTATCATGGAAGAGAAAAAATCAAACTTAGAAACGAAATGCTATACTCTTTGCTGTCAACAATTTCCTGGTGAAATAGTATAAATATCACCAGACAATAAATATTAATAACAGAAATTCATCTGACGAACAAAATTTGACAAGCATTACTTACTTATAAAATCTATTGGCAAAATCGGTGTCTTAAAATAGAACTACAATAACAAGCTTAAACAGGGTTTCAATAGGCGTTGAAAAAAATATTCAAATAAACTATGGTCAAATTTTAAGAGTTTAATTACATACAGCTCACTCTTCTAATGGCCTACTCATCCTAATGAATGCCTACATTGACTACTGGCCGTCATTAGTAATTTTCTCAATCTTTATCTAAAACACCCTTTAAATTTCAACAAAATAATTTTCTTTCGCTATATTTTTCCACAACTACGACAACTTAAATGCAAAGACAAATCAAATTGACACACTATATATTAACAATTTTATGTATAGTATTACAATTTTTCAATTGATATTATATGTATGTAAATTTTTTTCGAAATATTAAAATATAGAAAATATTTCATGAACTATAAAATATTCTGATTTTTTTCATTTTTTTTTTTTTGAATTTAGATTAAAAACTGGAAAGTGTTATATGTTTATTTTATGTATCACAGGTAATAAATTCAATTTTCTTCGACATTTATATATGACTGACTTTTATACATTTTATTGAAATAATTTCCTTTGTTGAAAATTATGTAACTATCACATTTTCATTCAAAAAACCGGTTACATATATACATATTATATTTTATTTATAAAAAAATAAACATAGTAGCATAAAAGGTTACTATTATAAACACTTGTTTTGTAAAATATATTCCAAAAATGTCTTCTCGTAAATTTCACAATCATCTCAATAAATTTTACATAAATATATATATATCAAACAGTAAATTGTAATGGCATTTGAATATTTTACAGGTTGAAGGGATTGAAAATAAATCTAATATCCTGCAGGATGACGTCCAGTAGGTATTCAATACCTTTTCTTTTAATTAAAATTTGTATTATATTTCGGACATAAATCTTTTAGTTTTTACTAGCATATTTTTCCTTTGATTGATTTCCTTTCAGCTTCAAAACATTATATATTTACCATGAAGTCTATAAAAGTCCTCAAAAAGATTTATTATTAACAATTTTTTGGAGGAAATTGAAAAGCTGCAACTTATAATTTCATCTTTTGTTTGTTTTCAACTGGATTGGTTGATGAAAATTTGTTTATTTTTCATACAAAAGGTGAAAATGTAATTAAAAAAGTTGAATTCAATTTCCTGCCTACTTGAATTGGTTTAAGATAATTTCATTAACTCTTGCTTATAAACTAAAAATCAAAATATATTTTGAAACGCAATTTTTCAAGTTTCTTCAGAAATAAATGACTGGAATATATAAAATTGGAAATTATTTCAAAATTAGTATCCAGATGAAAATAAGGAAACAGTAAAAATAATAATTCAAATAAAAAAAAACTATATATGAAATAGAAAACGACATTTGCGACAATTGTTTAAAATTTATATTATTTGAAAAGGAAAACTTTCTGGAAACAACACAAAGTCAATAAAACAAGGTAAACCAATCAATTTTAACACAATTTATTGTAAGGTATATACTTAATAATAAAACCACATATAAATGGTTTAAGTCGTAATTCTTTTTCGATTTCACAAAAGTAAAATACAAAGTACTATGACTGGTATATTATATGATATCGAATATAATATACAAAATGTACATTATTGTAAAAATGTTATGTAACAGAGAATTAAATTCTGGGATTGTAAAATCATATGGTTATAAGAATGAAAATATTTATGTAAAATAGAGAATATGTTGATTATTCCCCAGAGAGAATTAATTAATTTGTAAAAATTAGCTCGGAGGCTAAGAAGTGATGTGATGAATAATACGGAATATTTATTTACAAAATCATTTGTATCTACATTTTTCTCACAAAATAGTCACTCACTTTACTAATGTTTTTTATAAGTAGGAAAATTTTTGAACACTCCTTGTCGTACTTCTGTAGTTATTTGCTGTTAGAATTTGCATTTTCAGCGTACAAATCCTACACTGACTTTCTTTGAAACAGAAGTTATTTTATTATACCTGCAAGATTAGACTTCTTGCACTTGAATTGGAATGATTACTTCGAAAGATAAAAGGCTGATTTCTTTTTTATTACTTCAGGTGAAGAATTGTTTCTACACGTACAGAAAAGTTTGAAATGTTTCGAAGTACGCAAAAAATGAACGTTTAACAATCCTAATTAAATAAAGAGGAAGATACTTTAAAAGTGACGTCATTGTTGAGTATCGCTCTAAAGATTACATATAAAACCGAGTTTTCCAAGAAAGAGACGGACAAACAGTCTTTGAATGCTTATTACTTCTACGATTTTAATCAATTTTGTTTTAACTACTAGATTTTGTTATGATATCAAGTCTTCTTTTACATTTTTATGGGTAAAGTGGCAAATTCGATATCAGTCATTTATCAAATTACAATCTCCCTTTTTGATTGTGTAAAGAGCTTGTTTTTTTCGAAACAGGAGTCAACCCAAGTAATGTAAGAAGTTCATCACATGAGCGAAATTTCATATATCTGGCTCTTGTAATTAATTATGTAAATATGTTGACACTCTTATATATACCTGGTGTCAATTATTATATTACATAACATATTTAAAATTAAATACATCCGGCAGATAAACGATTACCTATACATAAATAATAAACCTTTAAAACCAATGGTTTTTATTTATTTTTTGTTTATATACAGGGCGTTCTGTTATTAACTGCAGATCGTTGGCCTACAGAATAAGCTCATAAAGACGAACAAAAAAGCTCTTTACCAAATTTCGATCTGAGGCCAGATTCGGGAGATGTGCCAATGCGAAAATAGAAAGATTTATGAATTCACAAACCTATCAAATTCATTAAATTAGTAGGTGTCACTTAGAGGAGACTATCATAAAACAATAATTGATTTAATTGGGTAGTGAATACTAAAAAAAATATTTTGTTGTTATTATTCATAAAGAAAACAAAAATATAAATCACCAATAGCCAGTTAGATGTGGGAGGTATCAAATTATACATTAATATAGGTACGGGGCAGGGGGGAATTAATTGTGTTATTCAGAACACAAAATCTTAAACATTGTATCACTTTACAACTTCAACACACAACATACATACTTTGGTTTGTCTCGGTGTATGTGTATCTCAGCATATATTTATCAAAACGGACAATTGTCCGTCTTGCCAAATATATGCCTAACGTATGTGATATGCGCACAATTAGTTGCGTACAACACTTAATTTACCAAGAAACGTAGTGTAGGTTTTAATGGGTTAGTTTTTATTATAACAAAAGTAGCCAAATAGAGTTTTTTTTGTAATAATTTTGCATTTAGAGACGCCTTCCACTATGATAAAACACATCCTCTCTTTAAGTAGTGTCTTATTGGTTTCATTCAAAATGTTATTGAACTGTGATTCGCTAAAGATATATTAATTTATTTTGTTAATTGTCTCGCAAAGTAGGCCTCATATCCAAAAGTGGAAAATAACTTTTTCCTTCGTCTTTATGAGCTTATTCTGCAGGATAACGATCTGCAGTTAATAACAGAACGCCCTGTATATAATAACAAAAGACGATACTGTTATACTTATGTAGTATAAGTAAAATGGATTGCAAAAGGTTTGTCACTTTTAATAAGCTCAACTTATTGCTGAACTAAGCATGGATATAATACTTTACTATGCACACTACTACTGTATACAATATTCGTAGAACCTATGTGACTTAAGTTAAGTATACAGCACGAGGACGAGCAACAAAACCATGTTCGGTAAAATTTATTGCATCTATTAACTGTGGTGGACTCCTTTTATTATTATTATTCTTTAAACAATTTCTTGTGGTATTGTTTTCAATGATATTATTATTCTGAGTGTATACATAAAAAAGTACTGGGAGTCCCAAAAAATTATATGCTTACATGAAAATAACTATTTTAATTCCTTAGATATACTTTGGTCAAAAATTTCTCTTGAAGGGATTTATTATGTACGCTTATGGTAAAACACTAGCAACGTAACGAAAAAGTTTATTTCAAGACGGCGGAATTTTGGATATTTCTTGCACATTCCTGAAAATTTTACCGAATATTATGAATCTGAAGAGATTGTTTTTTTGTTCGAACTCACTTATTTCGAGGTTGGAATAGGAAAATTATTTTAGTATTACATCACTCTAAGCCCAATAGGAGCGGAGCACTATGAAAAACGATGCAAAAACCCGGGAATATTTTGTTCAATGGTTCTCAAGTTGTTCGTGGATAAAACAAAAAAAGTTTCGGCTCCTTTAGAATTGAATGATGGGTGCTTACGCTCCACTCTCTCTTACCCTTTCTTTCTTTCTTATGTGACGAAGTTGCGCAGGTGAGCTAGTCTCAAGAAAAATTTTTTAAATAATTTCTAAATAGTCTCTTTTAATTCGTCAGGCCGAGACCAATCAAATTCAAAGAAGCTGAAAAAGAAGATTTCTTTAGAAAATTTTCATTTCTGCATTTATGTTATGCCAGAGAAATAAACTCCTTAAATATATTGAGTGTTTGACCATCTATATTTCGACTCTTGAACTATGTGCATCATAATTGTGGGACATCCTGTAAAAGTTATTTAAAATATATATACACAGATGTCTCTCTATGTATTAATTTCTTTATTCGTTTAAGATAAAGCAACAAGAAAGAAAAGCCACAGAAGAAAACTATTTATTATTTATGTCACGTATTTAAAGATCGATTGAACCGATTTTGGTATCGTAATTGTTATTAGATTTACTACTTTGGACGTATCCTGTTGTTTTTGCCGCGTTAAATTTCATTTGTTTTTTTCACCGATTTCCTTTATAACAGTTTTATTTTAATAAGAATTATTATACACCGGAATTGTAGGATCCATTCCATATCTGCTCACAATTGCGTTGTAATTTTAGATCTAGAAATTTAGATAATATACCAAAAATTTTGTTGTTCGAACAAAATTGTCCATGGGATCTAAAGCTTCGATCACACGCTCGATTGATTTACGTACACTGTTTTCGGACGTTTGGAAAAGTCTGTAATGACGTCAAGCAATGAATAATTTTATGGAATAACTATAGACCATTAAAAGAGTGGGCTATTTTTTATTAGACAATTTGTTTGTACAGTTATGTTGTAAATTACTATGGTTTCTTAATATCTCGCACATGGGAAAATAATTTTCCCGATAATATTGTTTGTAAGAAAAAAAGTGCTCTTAGCAAAGAAAATTCGATAACCTGATCATCAAGGTTAGTTCGAGATACAGAGGATTTATTTTTTTTAAATTCGACTTTTCCAAGGCGCGATTATATTTTAGAGTATTTTTTTGAAATTGAAGTTACACAGTATAAATATGTACTATCAATACCACGCAGGGAAATAACATTTTGTTCGAGTAACAAAGTGTAAATAATTCGAGATACCCGCGTGCATTTTTTCGACTTAATGAGGATTACGACTTTACGAGATTCCACTGTATACTTTTAAATGTTTTCTTTCTGACGTTAAAGGTTGTTAACTTTATAGCACGCTCTAAAATCTAAATTATCCAGGTACCTATTTATATTCAAATATTTTTAAATGTTTTAATTTAAAAAAAATTCGCGCATGTTTGTAAAATTTCTGAATCTTAATTAAAAATAATTTTTTGTGATAAATATCTAATATTTTTGTAGGTAAATTAACATAATTTTCATCATTTATAGAAAAAATGAAACACAAGAAAACAATTTATTTATTTTTAAACGAATTAAAATATTTTTATGATATTTGACTTTTATTATATGAAGCATGTTACAAATATGCTCAGCGTGATATTTTTTAGTATTTAGTACCTAAGTAATAAAATCGTAATTATTTTAATATGAACAATTTAGAAATTTATCGTTTTTTTTGTTATTAGTTCTCTTGTTAGTTTTAATTTTTGCTATAATTTGTTATTATGTTTTTTAAATCAGACAATTATGCGTGCTTATTAAAGCGTAACTAAACGTCTTAGGCACGGAATATAATTAGCGAGGTTTCAAAAATAATTTTCTGAAAGTAAACAGTTAACTACACGGTAAGAAATTTTTTGTGGATATCACTATGTCAGTATCGGTGTGAACGCCATACTGATCTGACCATAGAGGGAATATTAACATTAGCAATAGTTATGGCGGACGAGTCAATGCAGTATGGAATTTGCGTTTTGGTAAGGCACTTTAATCTAACAATGGATTTTTTATTTTAGCTTTTTGGAATTATCTATTTGATGCTTTAGCTACCAGATCTCCAATATTATATGAGCTGAGTAACGAATTGAAATTTACCATGTAATTGGCTCTTAAACCACAGTTATTCCTAAAGATATTGCAGAACCATAATTTAGATCAAAGGTAAAGAGCATGCTTTGATTAATTTTAAATAAAATTGCTTAAGTTATACAGATCTAGAAGTGTAAACATGTTTGGAGATAATTTGTTGGGGATAATAAAATTGTAGAATATTTTATGTAGAATAATTTTTTGTCTGTTTATCAAAATTAGGGCAGCGGCTGTTTGTGTTGAACACACTAGGCCATAAGACCCATCGAGGTTGCTGTAGAAACTCCGCCCTATAAGGGGATCTATTTCTTAAACCACTTGAACGGAACTGCTCAAGAACCGCAGAGGTTTGATCAACAATCCTGATACCAGTCCTTCACAACTATCAATTCGATTTGGTTTTCGTAACGGCGAGAATGGAACTAAACACCCTAAGAATATATAACGCTCGGAGTTTTGATTATGCTTTAGTCAACTGAGCCAATAGGATAAGTAGTCAATAATGATTTTAATAATTATCGCAATGTAAAACTTAAATAAATTATACTACATCATCTTAAAACTCCAAGGGCAGTCAGTCCTTTCGATGATTTATTGATTCTTCTTCAGGCCTTAGATTCTTCCTTAGACTTACATATTTACCCACTAGCTAAAATCTATTTTCTTAACTTTTTTCTTGCAATAATTTTAATTATTTAATAAATTATTAAACATGTAAAAATAATTGTTTATAAATTTATTATTATAAGTTTTATTAGTTGACATTCCTCTGTGTTTTATTAATAATATATTGATTTAATTTAAAATTCTGTACAGCTTTAGGCTTAACTAAGACTTAACTAAGTTTATATTATAGCCATTTGTAAATAAGTAGACTTAATTTATTTATATATGCTTAACATATTGTGTGCAGTGTTATCGTTGGTATGGTAATTAAAAAAACATTAATAGTGCATAGGTAATAGCTGCCAGGCCTAAAATATGTAATATTTCTAAAGGTTTATTTACTTACAAAAAGATTTAAGTGTTTCTAACAGCTAAATATTATCGTGTTTCTTAGAAGATTTGTTTCTTAGACAGAAAGATAATAGCATATAAATAAAATATTGAGAATACGTGTAATTGTAATAAGTACAAAGAAACCGCTGTTTTTATAGTCTTTCCCAAGTTTGTGATATTCTAGACATAAGAAAAGATAGCCCATAGAGTACCTGGTGGTTTTTGGCGAAATATGAAAGTCAAATTATAAGCTATATTTCAAATCGATAATTTAGACAAAAAATTGTAGTTGTAAATTGCAGTTAATTTTTTTTATTGGATGTGTATAATAAATTGGACGAAATAAAGAGCAAACGATTTTCAAAAGTTGCAACGTTTCATGGATTATTTTCAACTTCTTCAGGCATCCACAAATTATACAACTAAAAGTGTTAGATATATGAATAATACATAGAAAATCTTAACAAAATTTACATTTGAGGATAACATCAACATATATGTATGTGATTTTTTTATATATTGTTCTTATATTTAACTCTTGTAATTGTATAATTTGTAGAGTGTCTGAAGAAGTCGAAAGTAATTAATGAAACGTTACAACTTTTTAAGTATCCTCGTTATAATTAAGAAGTAGGTATATTTTATAATGGATAAGAATATAATGGTCTAAGAGGCGGTGTAAGATCGATCTTCACCGATCTGATAAACAGTTGAGACATACTTTTTATGAAATTTGATTGGTTTGAAACATTCCTATCATAGTTTGCAAGTTCATGGCTCTATTTTTAATTAAATTAATTTTAATAAATTTTTTGCTTGTACGCCTTTTTTCCGGTTATTTTCACTTTTCGATAAACAATCTATGATAGAAATCTTTAAAAATCATAAAATTTCATAAAAAATATGTCTCATTTGGTTATCGGATTGGTGAAGATCGATCTTATACCGTTCTTTTAGACCATAATTATGTATTTTAAAAATAACTCGATAAAGCTAACTTAGATCCACTTGCGATAATTGGAAAATTAATTATATTTTGCACAAAAATTATTCATTTAGAAAACTAAGAAGAATGTCTGGAAAAACTTGTTATTCCGATTATTGCATCAATTAAATGAATTGGGATAGTAACTTTTTTTAGCATGTTTTTAAATAAAAAACTACACTATAATCAGTAGTAAAAATCGTTATCGATATTTTAATTAACCATGCTATGACTAATTCTAAATTTAACAATAAATTAAATTTCTATTGAATTATGCCTAAAATCGATATTGCGTTAATAAAAACAAATTGGCTTTTTTCTAAAAATATTTTTAAGGTAATTTTTGCTACTTCTTTAAGCAAATTTGCAAATAAAATTAAATTTTACAATTCATTATTCGATTTTCCATGCCCATTTAATAATCGTGTTCTGTTTTCCGACGGCAGAAGTAATTAAAAAGAAAATTATCATATACTTACATTGTGGCGACGGTGGTCGAAAATGTGGCATCCATGGCATACCAGGGAATGGCCAACTGGCTTGATGCGGCGCCCCAAACATTCGCGGGACAGGTGCATGTAAAGGTTGTGGAATTATAACTCCCTTGCCTTGCGGACTAGAAGTCGTCGCCGTGGCTGCAGCCGTTGATGAACCCAACGACGATGTCGGTGATGGTGATTCTTTTGATAAAGGTAATGGTGAACTTCTACGTAACATAACACTTTGTCGATCACTTTCAACGTCAATTTCTCTCGATTCATCATCATCCTCGATTAATTCCTCATCAATATCACTTTCTATATATTCGGAATCACTATTTTCTACATTTAATTCGTGATGATCATGATCATTGTCTAAATGTTTTTTACTATCCGGTGATGATGGTAGTTCACATCGTGTATATAAACTATTATTTCTAGTATCACAGTAAATTTGATTATTATTATTATTGATTAAATATTTATCACGTATCGATTGACTCGATTTTGTTGTTTGTTCTAAACGATTACCTAATAATGAATCAACACTAAACGATATTTTACTTTTCACTATTGATGTATTTGTTAATGTTTTTGGTATGGTTACTTCCATTTTTGACATTGTTTATTTTCTCTTTAAATTATTAATATTTTTTAAATCACTGTTTATCAAAACAACAAACAAAAACGCACTAAACACGCTCGCACATTATCACTACGCTATGAAACGTAAACATGATACAAAAAAAAACAACGTGGGGACTATCTTTCCGACGTCTCGTTGTTATGTTGAGTATTGTGTCCGTCTATGTTCTCGTACAATCAATGATTAGATGTATCTTTGACTGTGTTTACCATGAAAGTGATTGTACCACAAGTTACGTATGAAAGTTATTATGCTTTGGTGGTAGTACGTTTCATGCACTAGCATGTGTTAAATAAAGATAGTGTGATATATATCTCTTTATTTGGTTTACAAAGAGTAGGCGGAGTTTACAAACTATATAATATCTTTGGTACAGATATTTTACGTTTGTTTGTTTAAACCACACACTCACACAACACGTAGTCACTTTCATGCTTATGCATTCCACCCCCCCTCCTATACTGTATCAGGTGATGGTAGTTGTGAGTGTGTGGTACTTACTCGAACTTTTACCTCCCCCCCACTCACTTACTCGCTCGCACACTGTGTGTATAGTGGTGAATGAGTGTTCTTTGTAAAGAGTTTTGCACACTCCCGTTGTATATCACTGACTATGTGAGTATTTTTTTTTGTAGATGTGTGTTGGTGTGTTTTGATTGTATTATTGTTGTTGGTGGGTATATTGTTGAAGAACGTACAAATGTTTTCAGAATTTTATCGAGAAATTAGAAACGAGTTCAATTCCATTTGGAACTTGGTTTCCCGTCCAAAATTTTTAAGTAACCTTTGAGTTGGAATATCCAAAAACATTAATTAGGGTGAGCATGGAGCAGTAGAGGTGCTAACAAAAGGCCTTATCTTGATTATGATCAAGGTTGGAAAATCTTCCTGTCACACGTTTGATGATGTCTTTGTCTTGATTATTTTCCTCTGAATTGTTTATTACGAAATATGCTTTTTGGTACTAATAATGAATTATAAATATTCACTCTGTCCTTACATCTAAACTTTATTCCAGATTCCTGATTTGTTACACTTTTCTTTACATTTTAAAGGGTTGATAAGTACATACAATAAGAATCTAATTTTGTAAATTCTTAATATATCTTCAAGATTTTTATTGGGAAGGCTACCATTATTTGAGACCTGATATTTTGACGGATATTTGATAATTTATAGAGAAACAAATACACTTTTAGGCCCGTATGCAGTTTAAATAATTACTGTACAACTCTCCCCCTTTTTGAAGTTCAACCACAAGTCTGGCTATAGTTTCTAGATATACTGTCACTCTGAATGTTTTCCGACCAGATAATGAAGAAGTAGTATCTTTGGCAGATTCAATTGATGTGAGCTTTCTCTTCCATATCCTCTTCGTGTCCTTTTCATATTCTTTGACTGTTGAGAGTTCCAAGGCTTACTGTTCAATTTTATTCCAATTTTTCCTTTTTCTAGAAATTATATGAATTAGACTTTCATACATTTTAATGCACAAAAAAAGTCAATATTAATGGACTGAAACTAGTATACTTACACAATTAATTTTATGTTTGTTTAAAAACTTCCACATTTGTAACTCTTTGTAACCTCGCGCCTGTACGCACGTGCCTACTTTTTCCTCATGGATAATTCATATGGTTAAAATATCTTCCAAGATTTATATTGCGAAGGCTATCATTATTTGAGAGGTATTTTGACGGATATTTAATAATTAATAGAGAAATGCACACGAAATAAATGTCAGCTTTCTATTTAATTTAGAAGTTCGCTTAGATGTTGAAGAAGAAGCTTCAAAAAATTGAAATATACTCGATATAATTTCAGAAAATGTCAAGTTCTCTTCTATAAATTGCTGATAGTGAACACAGTTTGAGATAAGCCTTCGCTAGGGATTTTCTCTGGTGCATTTTTTCTTCAGTTTTTTTCGAGCACATGTACTGCATCTTCCCATCGTTTTAATTTTAATTCCCGATAATAAATATTTGCATTATCTTGAGGCTTTTGAGGTTCGTGTTGAGTGAGATCAACCTGATATCTATTTTAAGCGATCTTTTCTATCTTAAACGATCAGCGATTATTGCGACTACAAGGTTTGCGTTAGATATTCTACTTTAAAAGGTTTGGCTCAAAAAATCGTAGCCCGGAGCTTAAAGTTTCCAATTGCGAAGGGAGACTCGCGTGATAATTGGAAACATTTTGTCGATTATAACCATACATACATACTTTGTCTTCGTCAATTCCGTTCCTACCCATTATTCTTCTTCCATACACCATACAGATGACGATACGATGATTGTATTCGTGTGTGATTTTATTATAATGAAATTCTCTCTATTTATTATAACCTAAAAGATAGAACTCTCTACACATCTGCAACAAACACACAGCCAAACAGCCAACAACCAACAACCAACAAGCTAGGAGGGTAGTTTTGAGTACAATGTTTTTTGTTCATACAAACACTCTCTTACAGTAAGTATATGATGTAATACTAATTAATAATTACATATTAATTATATTATTTTAGAAAAGTAAGAAATTATTTTTGAGTTAAATTTGTGTTGAGTTTATCTTATATCCTATCTTATAGTCCTTTTATTTCTTAATTCTTATTCCGTTTTATTTTCATCCTTTAAGAGGTTTGTATTTGATTTATCCTGACACTAGATATAATTTGCTCTCAATGTTTTAGTCTAGGACATGATGAGACATAGCAATCGACAATTCTCTTGCTTGGCTTAGAATTTGAAAGGTATGAAAGAGTTTACATAATTGCTAAAAAATTGAGGAACTCGCCTTGTTGATGTCTAATAGCCAGTAATGAGCAGCAAGACCAAAACAAGGTCAAATTTGACTTTCTTTATCTTTCACACTTAAGCTTGAACTTTGCTCTGTGTCTTACACATTGATCGTGGTCGTCTTGCAATTAATTGTCTCTGTCTAGCATACTTGGTGTTGTACTTTGATCTTGCTCTTACGCTTTTCAAGACCAAACAAGACTCGCAAGAACAAGACCAATGACAAAGACATGGATGCTAAACCAATTATATTAAATTCGTTAAACAAAAATATTCAAATAAAGTCTTGGTTTTGGTCTCGGTAATACATGTGTACTAAGATAATATTTTGTCGGCACTGTCTTATATATTGGTTGACGGGTAAAATATACTAAGACAGGAAATTGACTTGGAAGACTTGGAAATGAAATTAGTAATTTCACTCCAAAAGTTTTTGTCATTATTTAAAATCCTTTTGGTTGTCAATTAATGCAGAATATATCCTTGCAAATATACAAATATAAGATTTCTTCAGATAATTTTCAAGTGAAAGTTTCTCAATTTTTCTGCATAATACCTATATCTGCGTAATATCAATTTTTTATTGCGCAGTCTTGAAAATATGAGCGAGAAAATAAATAATTCTGACATCCCCATTTCTGAATGTATTTGAGATGTTCTTGTTGCATGGACTACGCTAGCTCCACAAATATTTATATTTTCATTACCAGGAACATTTGGCAGAAGACCCAGTAAAGTACTTAATACCTTCGTATTTGTTGGAAACTTAGTAAGGCATATTAGAAGGCATATTAAGAAATGAACCTTCTTCCGTTATTTTAAAATACTTTACGTAACCCTCTTCTTGCCTAAAGGTTCATGGTACAAAAAACAGTTTATGAATGATTCTTTTCAAACTTGCCGAAATCGTTTCTAAATTGTGACTCGTATATGTGATATCTATAAATTTGTAGGATATGATCATACAACAGACGGAGAAACCTTATCTTATTCAAAAAAAAATTGGTCTCATATGAAATGAAGAATTGGTTAATGGTGTCATTTGATACATCGATATTTTCTTTTTATAAAAAGCTAGATGACTTTTGTTATATGGACAAACATGCAATTCGAATATTTTTATAAAAACTGAATAAAGTGATTAAAATTACAATGTTATAGGCATTAAAATTGAATACTTTATCTCCAAATTAACCACTTTCGAGTACTTCAAAACTACATTCTACACCAGAACTTCTCGTATGATTATTAAACACACATATATACCTTAACCAATAATACATACATATGTCATTTGATACTATTACCAACCTTCCAACACAAAAAGAGGAAAAAAAAAAATAAAAAAAAAAACTCCTAAAGTATAATAATAACATACTCAAATACATGCATACCTATTAAATTTGCTTACATATTTTACAATCACATAAATAAATCTGTTTTATGCAAAAACATGAGATATATATATTTTTATCCTTTTCCAATACATATAAAATTATTATACAACTATCTTTATCAAATCAATTGTTATAATGCATATACATACATACACGCAGTTAGCAGTGATGGAATATTATAGAGAAGGTAACCAAGCCAAGCATTAAATTGATTTTATTATCCCCACTCTAACTCCCACCACCACTACTATCATATAGTATACTTAAGATATAAACTTTGTTTGCATATATTACATATACATACATAGATGGTAGTAGTTATGCATGTTTTAGATACACGCCTAAAGAGGCGGGAATTTATATTTAAATATAAACCAATCAACTGGTTTTGAATTGTGTGTGTGTGTGTTTTGTTTTTTTTAATCACATGATATGATTGTGTGTGTCATCTCTATGATTGTGTTGTTGTTGTCGTCTATTATTATTATTATTGTCTTTATCTTTATCTTTCTATGTCTCAAACCATTTATTTATTTGTTTTGTATGTCTATTATATTTTGCTATATTGCTGTATGTGTTGGTTGCTTGCTCGTTGCTGTTCCTATGTGTGTTGTTGCTACGTTTCGTTTGTTCTTTATTTTAATTTCTCTTATTATTATATTTCATTTTGATATCATTATTATTATTATTCAATTTGTTTCTTTGTTTATTTTAGTCGTATTGTTTGTTGTGTGTATATATGTTTATATGTCTCTTTTTCACACTAATTTAATTAGTTTCTTGTTTCTTTCTCGTTTTTTTTCTTTTTCTTTTGAAATGTTCTAATTACAAAGACAGTAATTACATAAATCAGATAAAGGTTTTTTGACTCTTTATTTTTAAAAGATTGTTTATCTTTTAGTTTCACGATTGATGTGGAGTAATTAAAATATTGAGATGTCGATTAGTATTCCTTTCTTATTATATCACAATCTTTCAGCACGTAGTAAGCCTATTTCGTTCTTTTTAAGTCTAGTAAGTAATTTCATCTAGACTTCAAAAAAACGAATTAGACCTGTTTGGTCTAATTCACCTCGTGTGTTACGATTTTTTTTCTCGAATTATTTCACCTGAGTGGAGTCGATTCTATCTCAAAAGACGGTGTTGTTTGAGAGAGCGACTTTCTCAATCACACAACACATTTTTTCCCCAAGGTAGACCAAGAAGCTATTTTTAGCTATCCTTCTAAATAAGAACATAGATGGATACATCATTAAAAAATCACTGTTCTAAATCACCAGAATACATCCTTACTAACATACTGGCTCTATTTTGAACTTCTTCAATGTTCAAATTTCTGAAAAACGAAAATTTACTGCAAAAATTGCTGTAAAATTCTGGGCTTTTTTGAAGTTTGAACCATAAGACTGTCTATAATTACTAGATACACTGATTGTTACCCAACCAGATATTGAAGGAGCTATCTTCGACAGATTCATCGGCTGTGAACTTTCTCTTCTGTCTATGTACCCTTTTCATATTCTTTGAATATCGAGAGTTTCAAGTATTGCGGTTCATTTTTAGTAAATTCTTCTTTCCTTTTTGTGTCAATGAAAATGGCTTCGTCCTTTTCATGTCAAAATCGGCAGATCGTTCCCGGTGTGATTGATTTTGTGCATGCGCTTGTTGAGTTTACGTGTAAGTATCGTCAGATCTTTTTCCTCTGGTTGTAAAACTCAAGAGCCTTTTTCCATGAAGCTATTCTAAAGCCTTTTTCCAATGAGAGCGATTGGACTCGTGTACTCAAATTGACAAATTATTGATTGGTCAAGAAGTTTCTGAAATAAGGGCTAATATCGTATATTGATATTGATTCCGAAGCAACATACTCAAGTGATTCCTTAGAAATTGTCTCTAAATCACAAAATCAACTAGAATTTTATGCTTTTAACTAACATTTATGAAAACTAAAATCCCAAAAACTTATGTCCAACCCGTTTGATCATTAGATGAGTATTTCTCGAAATATCTCCAGAATCGCTCCTTAATAAAAGTTTTCCCGATTTTCGGATTTTGCAGTGGCCAATTTTTGAATGTTGATGTTTTCATAACCATTTAATTCGGTAAGGATATAATTATTGTTTTCGCCAACATGAGCAGCTACGCACACAATAAAATCTGTAAGGCAAATCAAAATGACATGTCAAAGGGTAACCAAAATTTGAATAACAGTTGTTATTTGTTAATTATAATCCAATTGTTAATATTAACTTTCCGTTAGATTTTCAAGTGTATTCTAATAAAGTTTCAACTATAATGTCAGCTAAAGTTTTAATAATTTTATAAATTGTATTTATTTTATTTTAATAAGTAAGTATATTGTTTTGATTTGAATATCTGTATGTATATGAGAGATAGATTCGACCACCCTTTGTGATATCCAACTGTGTTTACATTGTTAATTCCACACAAACGACATCAAAATGGGTTAAATAGGCTTATAATCATTTTTGATTGGCAGTTTACAAGCATCCTTAAATACAGTTACTTACTTATAACATGCAGAAGTTTAAAATGTTATTTTGTCACCTAAGAATGTAATTTTTATACCATGTGTTTAAAATGAAATATACCAAGATATACTAAGTTTAGTCCCAAGTTTGTAATGCTAAAAAATATTGACGCTACCAACAAAATTTTGGAATAGGTGTTCACAAAATCACTTAATTAGTCCATCCTCGGTTGTCTGTCCGTCCGTCCGTCTGTCTCACTGCCTAACAAAACGATCGAAGTCAAAAAAGAAAAAAATTATCAAGTTGAAAATTTTACAGCGTGCTCAGGGCATACAACGTGAAGTGGAGTTCGTAAATGAACAACATAGGTCAATTGATTCTCGGGTCCTTGGGACCCATCTTGTTAACCGTTAGAGATAGAACAAAAGTGTTCCTTATAAAAAAATAAACAACTTTTGTTTCAAACATTTTTTCGTAAACATCACTATTAATCCGTTAGGACGCAAATTAGGAGCAAATTATATAGTATGTATAATATGGGAATATCAGTCATGTATGTTTGTCTGGCTATCTAAGAGTGGCTATCTATCTCTCTTTACTTACGTGAAAAAACAAATGCTTCCGTAATCAGCACTGTCTATACATGGTAATTCAACAATTGACTCAGTCAATTGTCAGTTTTCACTTGTTTACTTGGACTTTAATGTGAACAAACAGAAATGTTATGTGTCACATTAAAGATGAAGATACCCTCATATTTTCGTTATTTATAAGAATATCGATTAGAAATTTAGCACAGTCATACTCAGCTTTAAACTCAGCCTACTTCAAATTGACAAATAGGTCCGATTTTGAATATCTTGGCTGCCGTCAGAGATGGTTAGAGTTGGTTAAAAGTTGCTTACAATATTTTTTTATACTAATATACCGATTTTCATATAAATAACGAAAATATGGGGATGTCTTTATCTTAAATGCAACACACTGTATATTTTTAAATATGGGAATATATTATTTTGGCATTCCTTGGTGAGTAAGCGCTTTCTAGAGCGAGTCGTGTCTATAATCGAAACGAAAGCTTTCCTATTACCTACGAATGGAATATATAACGCCTTAAATATTTGGTATAAGTAAAATTATCCAAATCAAAACAAATATTAACAAAACAACGCACCGTTAAACTAATCCAATTTAACATCCATTTTTTAAATCTAAGATTAAAATTAGTTTCAATTAACTTTTTAACCAAAAAAAAAAAAAACCCATAAAATGATTGATTTATTACAAAATATAATCATTTCAAATTATAAGACATTATTTGTTATTTTTTTAATAAGATTTGTCTTAAGCACACTAAAGTCAAATACTGGCAAAAAAAAATTAATTTTTTTTTGCTATAGAAGTACACATGGGGTGAATAAATAATCTGTAATCATACTTAAGCGATTAAATCCTATATATGTATTTAATTTTTGTTAAAAACAAAAATATTTTGAGGGCACACCTTCTACTGAACGAACGAAAAAAATTTCCAGAAAAAAGTGTAGATACACACACTTTAAAAAAAAAAAATCCTTTTGTAAAGATTTTTAAAAACGGCTTAAAGGATTTACATATTAAAGATATTGGTTTACCTGTCCGTTCGTGTATGTGACTTAAATTTCATTTTGAACAATATGTTTACTAATTTTTGTTGACAAAATCATTTAACTATTACAAAAGAATCACTAATATTGTGGGTTGGCCAGAAGGGCTTTATGTATCAGATTAAAATATTTTTAACAAACGTGTACAAGATAATCTTGTATAGGATTTGAAATTTTGTGTTGAAAGTGTTAATGTCAATTTTTTTGTTTGTTTTGTTTGAAATATTGTTTGTATATGGTATTGAAAATAATTTAAAAATTAATTTTCTTTTTAGCTTGGAGAAGTTTCCAGGATATTTAATCAAAGTTTTTCGCTAGCTATCACTTATGTGCCGGGACCAGCACTCCAAATTCTTGAAACCTATTAGAGCTACGTTTATTTTGATTAAAAATTTGAAAAACATGACCCAAATTTAGTAGGATTACATACTTGGTTTATCAAAATTGGATAAAATTTGTATGTGATAGAGCAAAATTTAATTTTTTTGATTCTGATGACGTCATTAAGTTAAAATTTTTGATTTTTTTGATAGCACCGACAAATTTGATCCGATCTTATTGGAATTTTTTTTGAAACCCACTAATTTTGGGTCATTTTTTTCATCGTCGATGACAGTTTTTCGCTAGCAATCACTAATTTGCTTAATTTCGGGACCAGCACTCTTCATTCTTGAAACCTATTAGAGCTAGGTTAATTTTGATCACCAAATTGAAAATTTTGACCCAAATTCAGTAGGATTACATACTTGGTTTATCAAAATTCGATAAAATTTGGATGTGATAGAGGAAAATTAAATTTTTTGGATTTTGATGACGCCATAAAGTGAAAAAATTTGATTTTTTGATAATACAGGCAAATTTGATCCGATCTTATTGTGATTTTTTTTGAAACCCACTAATTTTGGATCATTCTTTTCAGCTGTGACGTCAATTTTTCGCTAGCTATAACTTTTGTGCTTGACTCCGTAACCAGTACTCACATGCTTGAAACCTATTAGAGCTAGGTTAATTTCATTAATTTGAGAGAAGATACACAACGAGAGTGTGTACGAGGATTTACAGTTTAACAAGCTTACTTTTTATACAAGAACGAAGCTTTAACTTACACTCAAAGAGCTATAAGTTTGAAGAGAATATATATTTGAAGAAAGTGTTGCTAGTTTTGCTAAGTCTACATATCCTTTACAAAACTTTATGTTATTATATAGGTATACATAAAAATTTATGTACTTGTTTTGTATAATAAATAAAATATTACTTATAAATATAATTTTAAAATAATATTCAATCAATATATAACATAATAAAAACATAGTCATAAATTTAAATACTAATGTCATATTTCTGTCAATCATTACTTATATTAAATATCTATACTAGTTAATAAAGTAATAATATCTAGATACTTATACTTTCCTGTTTACAATCATAGATATTTAATTAAGAAATAAATTTTGTATATATCGTTATTAATAGTATATTTTACTAATAAATATATAATATTTATTAAAATGTTAGTATTTAAGATTTTGAATTAATAGGTAAAAAAATAGTCCACAGTACTTCAAATAAGTTTTTCATATATTTTCACTCGTTCCAAACTTCGTGAGTGGCTTCGGTTTGACGAGATTATAACATAGTTGTGACGGCCTTTTGGCTGCCATTTAATTGATTTTCGAAAATTGCGAAACTTTTCGAAAGTATTTTCTATCAATTTTTTTCTAGAATGTTTCACAAGACTACGAGTTGAAGCTATTTGCAAATTTTCAACTCCCTAACTTTTATAGTTTTAGTGAAAATGGACAACAAACTTTGGTTCTAACTTGCACCCTCACGGGTAAACGCAGTGATGTACGAACTCAAACTTAACAAGTCCCGTACTGATAGAAAAAAGTCAATGTCGATCAAAATATTTCTGTATTACATAATGAGTAATATATTGTACATAGAGGTTAGTAAAATCAATAAGATTAATTATCCTAGATTTGAAAACAATAACTTTTTTAAATATTTCCTTTTTTTTTATAAGATTTTCAAAACCCACTTCTATACTTGAAATTTATTATACATTTCTTTTACGCTGTGTAAAATTTTCAAATTAGTTTCGTAATAAGAGCGAGTGTTAGACATATTATGCTCTTAAACTGAACTATGAGCAAATGTCTATGTAAATCTAATATGGGTACGATAGCAATGATATGGAATGTAAAATCTGGACAAATTGATAATTTAATAGTGTTTTGTATTCAGATATTTCAATAAACTTGTAATAATTGTGAGTGTGATATAATGAAAAAATAAAAAATGCGAATTTTGTCATGAAAATCTCTGACACTAGGCAAATATTAAAAATTGGCATTATTTGTCAATTTGCAGGAGTCTGAGTTCCAAGATCAGAAAATTTCAAATCGATATTCCTATAAATAACGAAAACATGAGGGTGTCTTCTTCTTAAATGCGACACACTGTGTGTAATGGGCTGCTTGTTATACTGTGTTCTTAGATGAGCACATATATGAGAGTATTCGTTTTACCGCTGGCAGATTTACTGGACTAATACAACCGCTATTAAGGGAACTATATGTTTTCTCTTTCTAGGGTATTACGTTCTCTGTCATTCCGGCAAAAACACTTTAATCAATTGAGCCATTATTTTGGCTTTGTATGAGTTACATAAACAGCAAATATGTGCTCCACCCCGTAAAAATTATCTTAAAAAAATGATATCCAGTGGGAGTAAAAACTTTTTTATGACATAATAAATGTTATTTTGAGCTGTAGAACAAAATGAATGAGCTAGCTATATTATTGATTATTTCCTTTGAACAAAGTTAATTTCATATTCTGAATATGATTAAAGTATCTATATTATTATGTATATGTCGTTTTGTTTTAAGTTGTTCTTGTACAGATATTATAATTTTAATATGTCAATTGTATATGTAATGTATAAATTAATTTCTAATATTGAAATATTTTATTAAATTATTGTCAGTTCAATTTATGATAAATTGATTGCATGTGTGTTAAGGTTGATCGGACATTAAAAGCCAATGTGTAGATAATAATCTGAGTTTTTGTTATGTTGATTAAATATTTTTTATCATTTCAGGTGAAAAATTATTTCTGCACGGGCAGAAAATTGAAGTTGGTTTTTGAAAATCTTTAGAAGTACACAAAATATGAACGTTTAAAATTCCTAATTAAACAAAGACGAAGATATAGGCTAGTGACGTTATTTTCCGATGTCACCATAAAGATACATATGAAATACATTTAAAATTTCGTTTTTCCAAAAGGAGATGAACAAAAATCTTTGAATACGTCTAACTTTTTCGAATTTGTAATCAATTTTAATTTTACTTTCAAATTTTGTCATGGTATCAAGTCTAGTTTTACATTTTTATGCGTAATATGGCTATTCGACATCAGGCAGCTACCGAATTCTGATTTGTAATTTTTCATATTTGGAAGTTCTTCTCGTTACTCTAGGCTCCACATTTTCTATGGAAAAACCTTTTAGAAAGTCGAGATTATTGTTGTAAAAATAGGTTTTAAAGTATTCGACTGTCTATATGAAAGTTATATCTAGTGTAAAAAAAAGGTTTCATTATAAAAATTGTTTTGAAACATTTATAATAATCCAAAAGCGTGGTGCACACACTTATGCTTATGTTTTATTATAAGAAAATGTAATTTAGATTTTGTTTAATGGTGTAAATAATGTAAAAGATGCTTTTTATAGCCATTTCCTTTCATTATGTGGCCATCATATCACATTAAAATCATCGACACACATAATATTATAAGTATAAAGTCAAAATCGATAACAGCATTGAAGAGAGTAACAATTTTGATCGTTATAACCGACAATCATTATAAGCAATATGTGCATTTTTATATTTCAGCGAAATTATATGCATGTGTGTACATGCATCGGTCACTATAGCCGATATGTAGATCAACAATTCCAATAAATATTTTTCGCTTTAGCCAATATGTCGTTATAACCGACATTCCTTCTTCCGATACATTCCTATAGCCGCTGTTATAGCCGTTTCATTCGTACATGTTTTTACATAGGGATTCGGAGGAGACTTTTCATTTTCGTTAAAATTTACGATTGCTCTCGCAAGTTTCAATATGATAGATACTCGTTATTTTGTTATTCCTTTAGGAAGATACATGAATCACAAAGTGGAAAAAAAAAACTTGCCCAATAATTGATAAAAGAGGAGGTTTGTTATTCGACAACTTCAAAATTACAGAAAATCTTCATTTTCATGTCGTTTAACGGACATCCCTTTTAATTCAGTATCGGACCAAACGATTTTTGTATGTTTTTTTTATCGGATTAACAAAAAACGAATATCAGTCAAATGGAAGCCTGTGAAAGCAAATTGGTTGAGTATGCACAATATAGTATTTTTAGTGCTTAGGGTCTGTTATATGGCTGAGAAGCAAACACGCTAAGCACCTGACGTATCTTTTTCATAATATCGAAGGATAAATGACGTGTCTACTGTCTCCCCTACTGCAGTCCAGCTCTTGGTATGAGAAGAATGAAAAACACCTGCCTATGACGACCTAGTGTTAAAACACAATACACTCTTGCAAATTGAGTTTCCATTTAGGTTCTCCGACGTTCCAGGTTTGTGAAGGTAGACACAAATCTCAAGAAAACTCTACAAAAGTAATCAAATGGCGTATTTTCGACAGAGGTCACGCAACGATGGTATACACGCCACATCCTGACTGCAATGAACTTTTGCAGAATTGTTCGCACATTAGGACAATTAAATTGGTTATAATTTTCTCGAAAAAGTTTATACACAGTTCTTATGAAATTTTTATTTTCGAAGAACAAGTGAACAACTTGACCCTTGGCGATTCATATCGTAAAAACTAACATATGAAGTTTGAAACAAGCAAAAATATTCTCAGTATTCTAATTTACACATTTGGAGACATAGGAAACTGCAATTAGATCACCTTTAGAATGTCTTCATCAGCTATCGCAATGTACGCTATGGCTTAAGTATATCACTCTCAGATAGATACTGCAACTTAGATCAATCTAATATTTTGTAAGTCTATGATAATCCAACGTATAAATGAACATATTAACAGCATTTTTTTTTTTGTTAGTTAAATAGAAAAACACTAAGTAGGTATCTTACCTTCATATAATAAAATCATCACATTTAGAATAAAAAAAAAAAAAACTTAGTTATAATGCACAAAATGGTGTATAAAAATAGATTATATAATTTCTACCTAGAAAAATATCATAATAATAATAATAATAATAATAAAAATAATAATGATATCATGTTATTAAAAATTTTTTAAAAACTTTGTCTGCTGCTTCATGCTCTATATGAATATTTTTTTATATGATTTTATTTTTTTTAAATTTTTTTGTTCGAGTAGAGTAGAATTATCTTTATAATGGTTATTATGACGAAGACATATAGAAATGTATATTCGAATTAAAAAAAAGTCGTCCGATATAAAATCAGATTTAAATACTTTCCTCAATAATTGAAATAAATGCAAATATGGGCATCGTTTATTGGAAACGCTTCTCGAATACTTCCATTCTGTTATTTCTACCGATGGCAAAAAATTTTTTTGATTTTTTGCAATTTTCTTAAGGGGCACTCCCCTTAGAAAAAATCGGGAAAAAGTTTTTGTTTCAAATTTCGATGAAACTCGGTATATAAGGTAATTTTGTCCCAACAAATACGAAAATTGGGTTTATGTATCGATTGGATGCATAGTTTGTGAGAAAATCGCTGTTTGTGTCCAATTTTGGATTATATCTCAAAAGCCGAACAAACAATAATTAAATAAACCTTGTTTTTGGATTTTTTGGGTCAAAATTACATTATGTAATGAATTTTATCAAAGGCAAAAAAATTTTTTCGATTTTTTGCAATTTTCTTAAGGGGTACCCCTTAGAAAAAATTGAAAAATCGCGAAAAAGTTTTTGTTTCCAATTTCGATGAAACTCAATATATAAGGTAATTTTGACCCAAATAATACAAAAATCGGGTTTATGTATCGATTGGATGCACAGTTTCTGAGAAAATCGCTTCTTGTGTTCAATATTGAATTATATCTCAAAAGCTCT
Source organism: Chrysoperla carnea (assembly GCF_905475395.1). Classification (NCBI taxonomy): domain Eukaryota; kingdom Metazoa; phylum Arthropoda; class Insecta; order Neuroptera; family Chrysopidae; genus Chrysoperla; species Chrysoperla carnea. Next base: position 119,649,162 of record NC_058337.1, on the reverse strand, counting down.
GTTCCCCTATTGTGTCCTTTTTTTGATTCAAATTGTACCATTCTTATACGTACCTACATAAATGAGCTTAAGTATCTATCTAGATACTTCTAATATATGCAAATAAAAAATGATATTTGATAGAAGAGAGATAGTTAAATGGTTTGAAAATGAAAGATTTTTTTAAATATTTTTATTCTTTTTTATTTTTTATATGAAAATTCATTTAAATATGAAGAGTATAATTTTATCTAATGTTTGTGACATTATGATTATTTTTTTGTTTTTTTGTTGCTGCGGTAATTTAAAATGGGAGAATAATTTATCTGTCATGAAATTATTAATATTACCTACCTACTACAGATAGATCTAAAGCCTGGTGTAGTATTTGGCAGTCATTTATCGTGCCTTACAACTTTTCCCCTACGAAAATTTGAATGGTTGGGGATTTTTCATTCTGTGTTTTTGGGGACAAAATAATTATTGAATATTTGATTTAATTTTCCTTTCATTTGGATATATAATTCTCAATGCATATTACGTTTCATAGAGTAAAACGTTGTTAGATTCGACCTTAATATATCTTTTCTAGCTGTTTCTGGTACGTAACCCGAACTTACCCTATAAACATAGCTAAGAATACTTCTGATCAAATTAGGAGCAACGATGCCACAAACGAATCGATCAGACTAGATTTTGTGACATCGTACCTCGTAAATTGATTTATCTTTGTTTGAAAGATATTTTGATTGAGAGTATTCTCAGTTATGTTTCAAGATAATCTACTCAGCCGTTTGAATATCATCGCACTAAACTCGTACTTGAAACATAGGTAAGATCATTATCGATCAAAATACCTTTCAAAGAAACAAACAAAATCAAAATCGGGTCATTCGTATAAGGTCTTCGATACCACAGACAGATACTCGGAGATACAGATACATAAACACGTTTAACTTATAACACTCCTCTTTTTAGCCGGGGGTTACAGTAGCTTTTAAATAGTTTCAAAAAGTAATGAGCTAGACTAAGATTCAAAGATCTATAGTCTCGAGTTTCACTGAAAGCAAATGTTGATTATGCCCAAGGATTTATTTCTTAAAACTATGAAGGGAAACTAGTTTACCATTTCACTAAAATAATTAAATTTAGCCTGATTCTTTAAAATCAGCAATGTTTTATTTTATAGGATCTAAAACTCAAACATGGTGAACAAATTTTGTATCTGTATGGCATACCCCACGCAGTAGAGTAGATAAATATTAATAACTGGCTATTATTTGATTTATTGAAGACACCGTAGTTGAGAAAAAACTGATTATTATTGCCAAACCGTCACCACTGCCGAATTTTATGCTCTGTCATGGGTCTAGATTTCATTGCGAAAACTAAGAAAAATATAATGATACTGGTATGGTATGGTATGGTATGGAGGTTAGCGGGCCATGCTCGAGCATCGCGCCTCGAAGCAATGGTTCAGAGCACCTAGCCAAATAGACCCTTGTACTCTATCCCCGCTACTCTTTTCAGTGGCTATTATAACCAACTGATGTACTGAAACCCAGGATTTGCCTAGCGCTGAGTTTCCTAATTTCTTCTGGTTCGACTATGGTCGGACCAAACCATTTCCTTCGCTGCTGTACGAGCGCCGGGCAGTAACAGAGAAAGTGGATCGATGTTTCTTCTGAATTTCCAATCTGATGTTGGAACTTGTTCAGACTATCATGCCCCGTGAGTAACTCTATGATGACTCTAATATCAGCTCTGTTTAGTTTCAAGATCTCCTCGGCTCTGTTACCGAGCGAGTTTCCTTCACCCAACAGGCTTTTGGCGATTCACCCTCCCTCGTAGCTGGTCCATGCCTTTAATTGTTGGTTTTTCAGATTATCTCCTAATCTGTTAAGACCTTCTTGGTATGGCATCCTCGCAAGCTTTTCTTGAGTGGGAGCCATGTTGGTGCCCAGTTTATATAATGATAATACCTACTTAAAAACACTGGAAAATCTTGATTAATTGTTTTTCTCATTTATTTAATCAATCAGGTGCCCCGTCTCGCTCCATATAATCTTCTAAATAAATCGGGATCTCTTCGTTAGGTACTAACACCTATGATACGAGACAGAAATATAGGAAAATGAAAAAGAAAATTTAGCACGTTTTATTTGAGAATCCGAAATTGAGGTATAATCATACTCCTAGCTTATTTATCTATATGAATCATTATCATTCTAAGTGATAGAGCTATAACATATCATATAGTAATATCACTTAGAATGGTAAAACACATGCATATTTTCTGACGCAGAGTATACATATGAATTTTTGGGTATTCGAGTTAGATATCTATACATCGAGTATTTAAAAATATGATTGATATCAGATATTTTTTTATTAGAAAATATCATTGAATGAATCTCTAAAAATATCTAAAACAAATTCCTAGAAAAGAATTTCATTAAATAAGTGATTAATATTTATAATTCATTAAGAAAACCTCTCTCATATTTCATTACAAGCTGTAAAAGTATATAGAAACAAACCAAATGAAACAGAATAAAATCATTAATAAAAACTTTAGGATACAAAACTGTTAAAATATCTGAATGTCATTACCCAGTCTTTAAATTAATTAATTAGTTCTTTTTTTAACTGATGAAACAAGCTGTCGTGAATACGATCTTTAATAAGAAGACCAATAACTTTTTGATTCAGTAGGAAAATCAATTCATTGAAAAAATGATTCAACTTATAATTTTATTTTTCTAATAATAGGAAGTTGAAGCTAAAGCATAAATGACTAAGCCGAATATTCACATAGAAATATCCAATGAACTGTATGAAATTAATTTCGGGCAACCTATTCAACTTTTCAATCAAAAATGATGATTTCTCAAATATTCAGTTCCTTGGACATTTTTAAATTATTGATAAAGTCTTCGTCAGAGCATCTATACTGTTCGCTTTTACTTTAGGTTCAGTTTATTACTTAAAATCACAAAAATAGTTCCAAGGGATTATAGTTTTTTCTAATTTCCCATTGTCCACTTAACCATGATGTTAGGCTAATCATAATCCAGAAAATCCTAATTTAATTTTTTCTCCCGAAATAACTTACATAAAAATATTAATTTTTATAGTTTTACTCATTGAAAATTAACCAAAAACTGCTAAATTTTGAGTTTGAGACGAGAAAATAGTGCTTGTTAACGAAAAAATTTTCAAATTCAAACATTAATAAAATTACAAAATCTCCCACAGATAAGCAGGTAGGCATAAACACTCATATCTATATGACAGGGGTTATTAACAAAAAATTTCGCCTAAATCTGCGTTCGTTAACAAGCCAAAACATCGTGTGAATTTACTTTTTGGATAATATCAAAAACTACGAAAATATGAAGGATTTAATTGAACTAATAGAAAGACAAGAAAATAGCACGTTGTGATGTCATAACTTGCGACTGTCATAGAGACTACATATTAAAAGTAGTTTGCAAGAAACAGATATATAAAATTATTTAGTTTTTGCTCGCACATTTTTAAATTTTAACGAAACAAAATTTAACGAAATCACATACTTTGTAACGCAAAGGTTTATATCATAAAATTTTTTATGTCGATTTTCGTGAAAACATCAACTTTATCAGAAAGTTAATAAATAATAAGGATAATGTTGAAATTATTCCAAATATTTTTGATTTTTTTTTTTTGTATCCAAAATTTCTTTAAGAAAGAAATAGTACATTTTTTTTAAATTTATTAGATTTTCAAAAGTATTTTTATAAAATAGTGTGATGGTATCGTTTTGTTCAAAATATGTTAGACCACAAAATATAATGTATTTATGTCAAGTATTATTTTACTTATTTTGTTAAAAACGATACTTGAAATAAAATTAATGATTTTTTAAAAGTCGCATTACTTTTATTTATAATAATTGGGTTTATTTTATTTTTATTTTTTTGAAATCAACTATAGCAGAAAAAACTAATCTAGTGTATATAAATATTTTCACTTCCGTAAGTATGCTGTAACTGTTTGCCAAAATATTCTACTGAAATTTCGTTTATTTTAGCAAATAATTCCAAAAAAAATTTTGAAAACCTATTAATTCTGACGTGGGAAAGATAAAAAAATCTTAAAATTAGTAGTATTCATCTTTAACCCGTAAAATTGGGAGAGAAAATAATTAGTAGATGTAATTCTACCTTATCGAAGGAGAGAGAGTTTCGAAGAAAAATATTTTTGTTGGACTATTCAATGTCAAAAGGTAAAGTCTCATTTTATTCTGTCCTAATGAATTATTGATGTATTTTTGAGAGTATCAAATCGTTTGGCATTATTTAAATTATTTTGCTAATAAAACATACATTTAACTTAATTTCGTTCGTTGTCTTTTGTATACAAATTCTCCAATTGTTTTGAGCAAAAGCCCTAAAGCGTTGGAAACAGCATTGATTCTTGCGACATTTCAAAATTATTTTTAAAACTTTTGCAACTATAATTTTTATTAATCGAAATATAGAATAAAATAGGTTTATGGTGGAAACGACGGGAAGAATATTAAAATCATGGAAAATTAATTCAGTTCAATTTTAAATGCAAGCTTTCAGTTGACGACATTAACTAAAAAGTATAAAATAAATTTTTCATCACTGTCATTATTCTTTGGGTGCGTAGTAGAAAAATAAGAGACGAAATTGTAAAAATAATATTCTTAAATAAAAATTAACATAATTACCTACTTATTAAAATATTTTAAAAAATAGTATTAAATTATAAATGTAAACTATAAATATAAACCATAAACTTATATATGTCCATCTATAATATTATATTATTAAAGTGAATGGTTATCTACCATGGAAACGCCTGAAATTTAACTCTTGCACGGTGGGAATAAATAAAGTATTTAGATGCTCATTGTTTTTAATAAAATATCTTTTTATTGACCAATTTAAAGCACGAGTTTTTTAAAAATACGAGCCTTTAAAAATTATTCTTACCACAAAAAAAGTTTGAAATTGTTTTTCAAATAGTTTTTAGTATATTTTCGATAAATCTAGTTTATGGAAGTAATAACATGATGTACCACAATTTTTATAATAATATTTAACAAATATTCAGCATATATTTAACTACCATTTAAAACCGAATAAATCAAAATAAATAACATAATTTCAAAAATATATTGTCAAATAAATAAATAAATAAAAATAATTTGTATTTATTAAAAACTCGTATACCATTTATTAAATAGTAATTTAGCCGACATTTTTTGTCCAAATTCAATCATATATTATTTTATTTAAAAGTAGAAATTTTTGTAGAAAGAAACCAAAAAAACATTTGTGATGAAATTTAATCATGCATTAATAATATATCTCTAAATATATATTAATAAATAATGTTGTTTTTAAAAATAAAATTTTAAACAACCAGAAACATCAGTTGTTAATATATGTTGATAATACAGATCCCATTATTATTATCTTGCTTTAGGTTACTATACACTAACATAAATGTATTATGATTGTTAATCACCGTTTAAGTAAATCGACCTTAACTAAATACATATAATATGATATCGTCACCACAGATATTCGTTCAATTCTATATACACAGACACACTCACTCAATAATCTTCAATCAAATTATTACAGTCAAACTTGCTTAAAACATAATAAGAGTTTAGGTATTACCAATCTTAAGATGAATCATGTTACACAAGAATTATCTGCAGAACAAAATTGGCTTCGATTGACTGGAATTAATAACACATTCATATAATATTGTTTACTTTTAGTCAGCTCGGAGAGAAAATGTGATGTCTCCAGAAGAAAATTGAAAGCCGAGAGTATTGAATTAGTATAGTTGATCATTTGATGAGATGAATTGTTTTCTTGGTTCTAGCAATGCTCCCATGAAATGGAAATATAAATTTCAGTACTTCCATGACCCGGTCGAATATATTGGGTATTGGAATACATTTCAGCTACGGTAGGCGGAACGTTTCGGTTATTAAAAACCTAAAAGATAGTTAATATCGTGGATAGCAAATAGCAAAAAATTTTGACATAAAAGATCTCTTCTGAATTTATGAGGAGTGGAAAATTTTCTTTGCAATTCTCAAATGATTGGAAAATAGGCTTTTCGTATGTTAGAAATACTTTTTTCCGGATGTTTTATTTCATTTGTACTAGCGATGACATAATTTTCAGCTTTCTTCCAAGTAGAAATGAAAAAATCAGGTCAAAATCTAACAATGATTCAATATTTAAGGATTAAAAGACCGTAAAAGTGATATCGGTTAAGAAATACGTAATTTTTTTTTTTAATGTTGAGCTATCGAATTTAAATCATTCTTCATGCAACTGTATTACAATTTTGAAGGAAATTTCAATTTCGCGCTCAATCGGGTTGGGTTACATTAAAGTGGTTTAACTGTAATTTTCAAAACCATACCATGACTGTAATAAATAATTATTAATAATAGAAAAATAGTTGTTAGTATGTCATTATGAATAAATAAAATGCTACTATATTCATTTATTTAATGCTTTTAGGATACCGTATCTATAAAAAGTGCAGTTGGATTTCATTTTTTGTTATGGATCCATTATCTTGTAACTTATTACCTTTCAAAATCAATTTGTGTGGCAGGTCATATTAAACTTAATAAAAGAAAAGTTTGGCGTAGAAAAACGAATATTTTTCAATATTTATTAATTTAGAAAAGGGACTAGCAAATATCCTATTAAGATTGTAATTAGAAATAAATAAATTGTACGGAGACCTGAAGCGGATTAAATGTCAAGAGCGTCCTAGGTAAACACCGCACCGGTGGTCCTCTAGCGGCATACAATGCCCAAAAACATTTGTTCACGTATGCGGGTCCTTCGATATTCAATGTCAAACGTCGCAAAAATAGGTTTTATGAGAATATCTTGTTTTTATAAATTATGGTAGAAGATACAATTTTCTACAAATTTTGGAGCGTTTTCTACGTTGGACCGTTTTTGAAATACAAGGTGCATAAGTGCATGGAGTGCTCTGCTATACGTATCTTAGTGCAGGGTCAATATTCATAAATATAAGGTATTAAAAAATTATTTAAGGAGTATTTAATATCATATGTCTCTTTTGAGTAAACATTTGTACTATAAAAATAAAGGTTTGTATAAATATTCATCTTATTCCGTTAGATTTCGAGGTGAAACCGTAAAATGATTAGAACTCTTCTGATCAAAAATATTTTTTTTAAGTCATCGCTTTGAAATATCTTTCCTCTGTCAAAAATTTAGAGATAAATCCGAAATAGATACAGTCGTCGGTACCTTCAATATATATGCTTGCTTCATACTTGAATTCCAATAAATTTTTATAAAATGGTGGTGTGGTGTTGAACTGTAAAAAAAAGACGAACTCCACTCACATACACCAAAAGATAAATACATCTGCTATTTGATAATAGATTCGTATAATAAATTCTATCTATATATAAACGTATATGAGTACATTTGTTTCCCCTTTTGTAATATTTAATAATAGACTTGTATTCTATATAATCCATATCTAATTCATTTTCTCACTAATGTTCGCACGATTTACTTTTCTATTGTATTTATTTACAATATTATGTCTATTTTAATTATATTATATTAATATTGTCGTCATGTTAACTTATAATCAAGTCGTGGAAGATACGGCCTTAAGGAACCAGGCTATTAACTTTCAGAATAAATTACTTGTGACCTCTCATTGTCAATGTAGAATTTTTAAGTTGCTTGGTGTCGAATTTGTGACATGTTCCATAAAAATGCAAAACAGGTCTTGATACCATAACAAAATTTGAAAGTTAAATTAAAATTGATTAAAAGTTATAGACGTGGAACAGAAAGGGAGCTTTGCAAAATGATTAATACTTACAAAAAATTTCGTGAATGGCTTCTTTTTGCTCTCTACGACTTTTTTTCGAAAGCGCTGCGTTCTCAAATGAGCACTATGATGTCATATTTAAGCCATCGATCTGAAAAACGCAGCAGATAATTTGTCTGACACTTTGACCACTTCATAATATTAATAATAATTATAAAACAATAAAATATTTTTTCCGACTAAAATGCTGCACCGATGAGCTTGTATACCACCTCGAACATGCCGTACTCCGTATTTTTGCCATTCAATACAAACGTAATTAATTTCTGCTGAATTGTTAAATAATTATTAATGTTATCAAGTGATCATAGTGTCCGACAAATTCCTTTCTGCGTTTTTTTAAAATCGATAGTTTAAATATGGCATCATCGTGCTCACTGTGCTCATTTGAGAATGCAGCGCTTTCGAAAAAAAGTCGTAGATAGAAGTTGGATAGACTCGCCAAAAAGAAGCCAAGCACGAAATATCAAGTATCAACAAAACACCCTTGGAGTTCAACGGTTGATGAGCATTCAAAGACTGTTGAACGTCTCGTTCTTGAAATTTTACGCGCATATGTAAATCGAATAGCAATGCATTTTTATGTACAAAATGATTTTCCCATCGCTTTCACCATATTTGATATACCTACATACGTTCTTTAGTTTTAAATTTAAATAAAAACACAGTTTTAGGGACAAACATTTAATATACTTACTAAAAAGAAAAAAATTATTTTTGCTGTGGATAAAAATTATCGTTGATATTTAAAATTGAGCGGGTCCGATTTTTACAGTCATGTATGAAGTGACGTATGAGGAAAATTATTCCCTACTTTTTAGTACAATAAAAGCCTTTCCTTAAAAAAGTATTTTTTACTTAAATTATTAATAAAAGCCACATTTTACTTTTGCATTTTCTTCAATGAAAGTAATGAAAGTCAATGGTATGATCGACTTTGTCGACCTTCCATATACATTATATATGTATATATAACTTTTAATTTCGATTTACGGGATGAAAACAACCATCTTCTATTTGAAATCTTGTGCAATCTAAGTGAGTCTATTTTGTCGTCTCTGCCTGTCTGTTTGTATGTTTGTCTGTCTATCGGACTTAACTGTGTGTTTGTTCGTGTCAATCCTAAAGAGTTCTTTTTATTCAATTTTGATTGGATATACTTGATATAATAAAAAAATATATATTTTTATATCATATACAATATATCTTAATATTTTTATGAATAGAAGTTTGTGATTGGTTGATTTTATGATGTTTATTCAATCAAATAAAATTATATGTGAAAAATTTTTATATGATTATGAAATCTTAATATACCTTGTGTTTAATTTATATGTTTTAATCTATGGAAAAATTTGGTATGACGAAATTAAAAACATGAACAAAATACAACCACCTACATGTAAAATACGTTAAAGTCCAAATAGAATCAAGTTGAGGTCAAAATTTGAATATTTCAAGGTAAAAAAACTCGAAACCTTATAGCTTCTGACGAAAAAATTATAGAATCGGAATACATAATAACTAGATTACAGTGTCAGTGTACAAGCTGGACTCTACTATGTTTGAAAAAGTACTTCAAAATGTTGATTTTCCTAATAAAAAGCCACAAAAAATATATTTCGGCAAAATAAACACGCAAACTAGCCATAAAATTAAATTAAATTTTAGAGACGTAATATTGGTAAAAATTCAATCGTGAATGTAATTATTATAACACTGTGTCCAAAAAATAAGGTGACATTTGAATTTAAACTCAAACGCCCGGCCAAACAGTCAACAATATTATTTGAACGTTATGCGTCATTTGCGTAACGCTATCCGCCTAAAAAGGCCGGAATTGTGGAAACAATTTATGGTTTTTACACCACGAAAATGCATCATCTCATACTGCACTCATAATTCGTGATCCTTTCGTCAAAAACTCAACCAATATCGTTCCGCAACCACCGTATTCACGTGATCTGGTGCCGTGCGACTTCTGGCTGTTCAGCAACCTCAAAAGACCGCTCAGGAGACACCATTTTGATACGATAGAGGAGATTCAAGCCGCAGCGAAGACGGAACTGAAGGCAATCCCGAAAATTGACTACAACCAGTGTTTCGAAGATTGGAAAATCCGTTGGCATAAGTGCATTGCATCGAAAGGGGATTACAATGAAGGGGATGGAATTGATTTGGAAGAATAAATAAAGTATTTTCAAAATAAATACAATGTCATCTTATTTTTTTCGGCACAGAGTATGTATAAATAAAGTTAATGGTAACATAACCTACAATTACTATGAAAGCCATCAACAAATTAGTAATTAATGCATTTTATTTTTGCCTACATAAACTTTCAATTTTTATCAAATTTCATAATTGATTTTTCACTACCGAAAGTATCCTATTGAAGTTTTTATTCATTAAAAGAAGTTGGGTAATTTTCCCAATAAACACCCGTTATAAATCAACGATAATATAAAAATTGTTATTAAATACAATTAGTTCATATAATAAATATAGAATAATTGAAAACTTGTTAGTTGCAAAATTTATGAGATATTTATGAAAGCCTGTTTGTCAAGTATGTAAAGTTTTAATCATAAATAATATTTATTACATCGACATTTTTTTTATTTTTATACAAAGAAAGAAAAATATTCCATTCTATTCGCAAAACTTCTATTAAACAACAAATAAGAAGCCGCATCTTCATGAATAAAATTCATACATTTTTCATTAATGTTGTTTTGCTTGTACACAATGATAACAGTTGATGTTTCATAATTATCAACTTACAAATCAGTTGTTAATTTAAAATCAATCAGGTATTGCTATACAGATGTTAACAGAAGATCTCAGAATGTACTTATTTTCTACCGCATAAGTTGTTAAAAAACAATAACCTTGAAGAATTAAAATTTTCAAAAATTGACATTTGCTTCATTAACAGACAACGGCGTAAAATATCTAAGATTTTTTCAATTGGTTCTAAGAATTTTTGTATTTATATTACTTACGCTATGGGAAAACATTTATTTTAAAATAATATAATCATACGAAAAATCTTTTACTTTTTCCAGGACTTTTTTCATCCTACCCGACTAGGAACAGGCAGATTTTCACATGGTTTACGTAAGCTTCCAAACAAAATATAAATATTCATAAAAAATTTCCTGACGAATACAATCTTTTTTTATTACAAAAACCTTCCAATCTGCGTTTTTCATCGTTTAAGAACTTTAATTAGAATAAATGTGGTAAAAATTATCAATAATCTAGATTTATTTAGTTTCTTCGAAATTCTATCAACAATTTGAAACTGGGGTCAATTTTGAAATTTGTATTTAAAACCCCTAAAGCTCTGAAATTTGTAGGTAGGGAAAGCAGTTTAGATGCATAAATTCATTCTATTTGCGCTGATTAGTATGTTACTGGAAATGTTTCGAAAAGAACATCCAAGAAAAACATTAGTTCTAGAATTTTCTAGTATTTAAAACACTTTTCCAGAATGTTCGAACAAAGTGAAAAACAAATCATTCTAGAACATTTCAGAATAATCGAGAAAAGGTTTGAATTTTTCAGGATGTTTGAAAATGTTCTCGAATGCCCTAGAAGATGGTGTGGAACTCGAAAGAAACTTCCATTCCTGAATGTCAGTTTTTACATTTAATGGTTCATCCCTATATTCACCATCCATTGGAGCTTCTTGGATCGAAATTGAAGAGGCTTAAAATATTCTTAATAATCTTTGAACAATATGTTAATCGAATATACGCCATATTAGTAAATTTTATTTGTTTACTAAATTTTGAATACTTTAAACGTCAAACTCGTTCGATTATAATTAATGTTTTTTTATGATATAAAGGCATAAACTGTAAGACAAATAATTTGGCGAGCTAATATTAATTAAAAGAAATGGAAAAAATATACACATGCCAGGAGTCGATCCCGTATCTCTTGAATGCATACCAAACACCTTAACCAACTGGGTCGTTTGAATTCTAGGAATCAGTAAGGTGTAAAATGATCTGCGCCCACACGTAATACCAGATGATATTTTTTCACTGATTCTTTCACCATATTATACTGTTCAAAGTTAATTGAAAGTAAACGTTCAAGATATTATTTTATTGTGATAATAGATACACCTATACAGATTATAATCTTGTTATTACACCTAAATAAATATCAGATATTTTACAGATAGTGAACAAGTGACGATTTACAATCATAATCTGATTAAAAAATCAATTTTCTACAATCAGTTTCTTTTTTTTTTTAACCTTTAAACGTATTTAAATATTTATTTATTTTTTTTGTCAAACTAATGCTTACTTAATCCAATCTTAATATTGACATTTCATTTATATATACATAGAACTTTGATTTGTTTTTTTCTATTGAAAAATCTTATCTCTTTGTACAAAGTTGAAACTGTAGAAATATGTTGTGTAAAATTGTTAAAACTACAGTAAAAATTGATTATATCGACAAACCGGTTAAAACGACAAAAATGAAAGGTTTTAGCTGAACCATTTTAGTATATTATGGGTAATAGCTTGTTTTGTAGTTAACAAATTAAAAATAACTTTTACAAAAGATGCAAAGTTTGATGGAGGATATCATGTTCTAACAGCAAATTGGACCAAGTTTCCCGGGCTGCTTTAATATTCAATTAAGATAGTAAAAGGTAAGAAATAGAAAGAAAATACGCTAGCTTTTGAAAAAAGTTATCAAAGACAATAAAAATCAGTCGCCTGTGTTAATTAACCCAGGTTAATTTTCAAGATCACTAGATGATCAAGATCAATTGGACAAAGAGTAATATCCTCTATTGCCCTTGACAATTTTTGGATATAGTACTTTTCTGAGCTAAAAGTTTTTTTCTCTCCAAAAGCTAACGAATTTCGAAAAATTGTGACTAAAAATGACTAATTTTGGAGAAATCTATGAAAACATATCATCCATCTATCGTTTTCCCATAAGACCAATGTTCAATATGTCTCCTTAAGAAGTTATTTATTAAATTTAATAAACAGAAAGAGACTTAGTCCAACTTCATATGAAATAACTTTTATCCAAAATTACCCTGGCGCTCGTACATCCTTTAATAAACAAGTGAAAACAAACAATTGACTGAGTTAATTGTTGAAATACCATGTATAGTCAGTGTTGATTTCTTTATCACATAACACATACAAAAATGTGACACATACATAACTGATAATCAAGTATAGTACATATGTAAATGACTTTATAGGTTTCTGCATTACCGACCGACATTTAGTGTATAGTTTGTACACATATTATAAAATTTCCTCCTAATTGGCGCCCTCACGGGTAAACAGTGATGTTTACGAAAAAATGTTTCAAACAAAAGTTGTTTAATTTTTTATAAGGAACATTTTTTATAAGGAACATTTTTTTACATTTAAACTTTTGTTCTATCTCTAGCATCATTATTTTTAAGCGTTACAAACTTGGGACTAAACTTAATATACTATGTATATTTCATATATACATGGTATAAAAATGTAAGTGTTTTTATGAGGATTAATATATATAAAAAATTAAAATGGTCACCCTGCAGTATATAAATGTATCGGATAAAATGACGTCGGTTATAATGACATATGGGCTGTAGCGACCAATATTCTTTGGAATTATACGAACATTTTACAACGAATGTTAAATCACACGTTTAACATGTACGTACTTTTCCAGAACACAAAACAACATCATAATTTTATTTTGAACCTTTTAGATTTGGCAGATATCGAAACATATTATTCTTATTTTTCGTCTACATTCATGAAGTTAACAAAATTCAGCATTAAAATTGATAATATGGTACAAATAATTTCAACCACAAATCTTGGCGATCGTATTACCTTCTTAACACACGGCGACAAAAAATTGATACATAACACATTTTCTCTTTGGTACAGTCTGTATGTGCTGACTTTTCAAACAGAATGTAATGGGAAAAAAACAACTAAAAAGTCACATCAGTTATTGAAAAACACTTTAAAGATCTTTTTAACTTTTTGAATCGTATTACCAAATCCTATTGTTCGTAAATTGAATTTCAATACATACATAAAATATATATATATATATATTTATTTTTTCTTAATACATTTAAATTTGTATTTATCTTACTAATCCAAAAACGTGTTGATTTCCCAAAGGATTTCAAAGTTGAAGAACAAAGCTCACCAATCCAATACCTTTATACATACACCTGCTGTGGGATCGATATTAAACGTTTGTGTTATAATACAAAAATTTACATAAATCGACAAAACATCGTGTGAGGTAAAAAATATTAACGAAAAAAATTTTTGATAATCTATCATTTGAATTAGTTAGTTTTTGTTTGTTTGTTTCTATGGGCAATTCGTAATTAATTATATGAAATTCTTATTAATTTTTAATTAATTAATTAAAGATTGTATATGATTTTAGATAAATAATTATCTGTATTGGAAATTTAATTAATTAATTAAATGAATTCTTATTAATAATAAATTCAAATGGCTGTTTGGATTCGGTTATTTGTATATGGTCGCATACCAAACATTTCTTTTATTGGACCTTAATTAGTAACCGGTGGAATCTATTTTTTTTAGAGATTAAATGTTTGGAAATGTTTGGGTGGCAGGTGAATTATGTTTACAAGTATTTTTAATTTTAAAACTTGTACGCATAGCTTGTTCTGAAACTTTTTCGATTCTGGTTATTTTAACACATTGATCAAGAAAAGTCTCTTTGGATAAAAATATGTTAAATTTTTTTTGTACTCCCCGATCACTCGTACCTTTTAAGGTGCGAAAATATTCAGATGAAATTAAACAGAGTAAGTAAATAAATAAGTAAAATTTTTGTCGCGGAAAAAGCGGTTATTGGTGAGTCCTAAGCTAATCTATAGAAAACAAACAAGATGTTTCAAACCGAAGTTGTTTATTATTTTATAGGGAATATTTTTTATATTTTAACTTTTGTTCTATCTCTAACGGTTTACAAGATGGATCCTACGAATTGAACACCTTGACCTATGTAGCTCATTTACGAAGACGATCTCACTGTTTACCCCTGAGCACACTACAAAAATTGCTTGATATAGCTTTTCGTTTTTGGGTTATTGTGTCCACAGATTTTCGGTTAAAATTGATTTTATGAACACTTATACCAAAGTTTAATTCGTAGCATCAATATTTTTAAGAGTTACAAACTTGGGACTAAATTTAGTATACCTACTTTGATATTTCTCATATATACATGGAATGAAAATGAATTTCTATCTCCCTTGATCATCGCATTTAAGTGTGAACGAGTGAAGATTTTAATGAAAGAAAAAATTCAATTATGCGGAACATTAGAAAATTTAAGACAAAATGTTAAATGCAATAAATGGTGGAAACGCATATAAATAATGCATTATTATTATCTTTCGATATACTAATGTATTTATTTGCGCTCCCACCATATTTATCTAGAATTGCGAATAGCTATTTGATTTCGTTGTGTACGTAGTCATGGTAGGGACAATAAAAACGAAGCCAGCGCTTCCAGTGAAAAATTTTGGCGATAAAGAAGGCTGTTATGACTAATTTGCAATTCTTTACATGTTAATGTTATAGAAAATGTCAAATTAAAATTATTGAAAAACACTAATTAATTAAACTTAATGCATTAAAAATTGTGAAAATAAGAAATCAAATTGCACAAATATTATTTTTCAAATGTAAATTATCATAATTATTTATTTAAATTTGTGAGACAATAATATTAAATTTTCAATGTAAGTGATAAATGCAATCCATACAATTATATATGCATCTATACAATTCTATAATAAAAGTAGTGTATCGTCACCATGGAAACGCCTCCAATAAAACTCACGCACGATGTTAATAGTATTGAAGTATTATTTATTATTATTAAGGTATATTGTGAATAGGTATTTATTAGAGCTATATGTCAGCGCGGCGAGCTCCACTGCCGAAGGATCTAGCCAGGCCGAAGGCCGATGGCTCGTTCGTTGCGGGTAGGCTTACGGACATAGCGGGCAGGCTAAGCATAGTATAGCTGTTAATGAATTGGAGCTGTGGATAAATCAAGATTAATAATCGCTGATCAATACTTACAATTAAATAAATTGTAGAAAAAACTTAGTTCACCGCATCATATAGTTGAATAATATAGAACTCAAGCCAGAAGATAATTTACAAATTCAAATAATTAATATTTTTGAATTCATTTAAAAAGCTACTGAATATTTCCAAAAAATATCTGTATCTTTTCACAAAAGGATGCTCATTATTTTCAAAAGTCTTTTCTTATAGCCTACAAACATGGTACCAAAAAATAAAAAATAAAAATATTTTTTAAGCCTATTTAGTTTTGAATACAAAATAATCCGTATAATTTTTTGTTTATTGTTCCAAATGATTGGATATTTTTTGTGCAAAAAAAAAGAGATTAATTTTTTTGACAAAATTTTTAATTGGATTTCCTAAAAATTTAAAAATTTGTTTTACTTTAATTAAAAAGTGATTCCTTCCAAAATCTTCTATTGATAAAACAATTATAAGTAAATTAAAAAAAAAGTAAAGTTTAAATCGGATTTAAGTAT
Organism: Chrysoperla carnea; assembly: GCF_905475395.1. Classification (NCBI taxonomy): domain Eukaryota; kingdom Metazoa; phylum Arthropoda; class Insecta; order Neuroptera; family Chrysopidae; genus Chrysoperla; species Chrysoperla carnea. The sequence continues at coordinate 119,632,616 of NC_058337.1, read as the reverse complement.
GTTATCCCATATAATGTTTTCAAAATGGATTATTTTCTGGTCAAAATAATAACATGATTTATTGAGCCCTGCCTGTTTTGTTCGGTTAAAATATATATATGCAGAGTCAACTTTAACACGCATATGTATACAAACATATCATCATCGAATGCAAGGAAGCGTAGATTATTATTATTTGAACAACCCCATAATGTGAACAGTAAATTAAGAGGGAACGTCTAAAATAATTGACCAAGTTAAAAGACTGTTAGATGTGTGTATGTTTTCGAAAAAGGGCGATGATATGCTGTTTAAAATTAGATTAATTGAATCAAATGATTTTTCTGTAAAAGACACATGTATTTCATGGAGGAAACATTTAATTTTCTATACTAAAATGGCAACGAATTTTTGGAGGATTTAATTGAGTTCGTTTGAAATGGAATAACATCATAAAGTCACAAGTCTGATCCATTACTCAACAAAATCGATTTTAAATGCTTATGGGCAAAGGTGCTGCTACAGCCTTGGAATACTAAATATAATATTAATTTGTATGGTTAGTTTTACAGGGTGTCAAGTTATAACAGTAGAACTTCTGCAAATTAAAGTATCCCCTACAAGAAAATACCCGAGAAATCCACGTCAAAAATTATAGTGCCACCAAATATAGAAAAGATCGAGAAACCAGAAACCCTATATAATATATATATATAATATATATATATATATATATATATATATATATATATATATATATATATATATATATATATATATATATATATATATATATATATATTAGCATGATACCCGCCCGCTTCGCTGAGAAATTTAATAAACCTCCGATAAAAGAGTTCACAACTTTAAAACGGCTTAACTGACTTTCATGTTGTTTTTTAACTGACTATTTAATTGGAAAATATTCATTTATCCGCACTTCGCCTTTTCTCTCATACCCGCTTCCATCTGTACATACAGTTTTGTAATGTACACGCCTTGTTCTTTTATTTGATAACCCACTTGGGAAAATTTGATTTTATTCGATTGTTCATCACCACTTTCACGCCCCAGCACTCCATCCCCTAAAGTTTTAGAAATAGGTAAGAACAATCCTTGAAGCTGGTTGTATATCGTCTCAAAATTTGAGCTTTATCGATGCAGAACTTTTAAAATTTTTGAAGCACATCCCTTTCAATCCAATTTCAACCTTTTACAGCCCTTTTTTCGGATTAAAAATGTCCTTTTTCTGGCTAGACTATCTCTGTACCAAATTTCATTTAAATCAGTTTTGTAGTTTAGGCGTTTGTTTAGGAGTTATTTCGCACTCATATTATTTGTAAGGATTTAAATGAAAAATTGTGTTTAAATTAAATATATATTAATTTTTCATATGTCCAATATAATATCTATAAATAACATTTATAAGGGAGAATAATCTTTTGTAAAACGATTCGCATGGCTAATCATTTAAAGTGTTTGAAAATCAGCGATCCTTATATGATCGCCATTTTAACACATATACCAGTCCTACAGTCCTTTATATCATTATTTATTTATTTGTAAGTCAAATTGGGTACAGGTTGTAACAAAAACTTTGGTGTTAAATTATGCAACTCAAATAAGGTTTTGAGGATTGTTTTGCGATACGAATGAGCAAGATAAGAACAATACCTATGCTCTTATAGAAAATAAATGGGACTGAAAATAGAATCCTGAAAATCGGAGTCTTTGAAGACTCATTTCAGAACAGCTATAATAATTTCAAAGAAAACGCAGGTTTTTAATTAAATATAGTAAATTTTTTATTGGAATAATCTATGGAATAGCATTTCGAGTCTTTATTACAAATAGAGAAGGCTTTTTGGCACATACGAATTATTTTGTAGAAATTATACTTGACCTTTGTCGCCCTGGTAGCTCAGTTGCTTAAGGCGTAGCCAATTCCATCCGCGGTATGCCCATGGTAGTGGCTAATTTAATTAATAGTTGTGATGGGCTTAAGTAGTACATGGTACATGCATGAAGGAGGTGCACTAAGCCTCTGAAATCGAGGAGCTGATCGCTTTCAATTTTTTTCCTTAAGGTCTGGGTATCGGACTTGTTAACATAAGCCTCGGAATTCTCTAATCTGAACACCACTTACTACGGAAATGTCGAGCTAAAGATATCAAATCTTCGATATTTTTAAAATATTTCTAAACAATAAACACGGGTAGTGCTCATTTTATATCAATCACTGTTAAAACTTCGTCGCACAAATGGCGTAAAAAAATTCTAAACTTGCGCGAACTTTAGAACACTCTTTATGTGTTCCAGACTACCATAGAAAGATATACATTCCAATTGAAGAAATAACAATAAAATTAAAAAATTAACGCAGAAGTATATCGAATTCTCATTTAGATACCTTTTTAATACTACAAAAAAATTTTCATTCAAAAGATATTTTTGGCATTTTTTGCTGAATATAATAAATTTATCAAATTTTTGACAGATATAAAAAAAAAAAGGATCAAAAAAATTATTTTATTATAATAATTTTAATTTTTTGATCCTCCTACAATTCTTTTCCGATATTTTTTTTTTTCATTTCGTTTTTTGATATTTTTATTAAAAAGTATAAATTTATATGCTAGATAAAAATATGACTTTTACGACTTTTTTGTTTTATCATACGACTTTTTTTATATAAAAAACATTTGATTTTTTTTGGTGAAATCTATTTTAAAAAAAATCTGTGTTTGCCATGTTTTGAATAGAAAAGTCGTAAAATTATTTTTATTAGATTTTATATTTAATTTTTTTGAAGAATTGATTAAAAAATAAATAAATATATAAAACATTTTGTAATTTATTTGCTTGATTTTTTTATAGTTTTCTCCTCAAAAAGGTAAGCCTTTTTTTGGTTGAAATTATGCAAAAGAATTTTTTAGATTTTATAATAATATAATAAACACTTTGTTAAAATTTTTATTAACCTGAAAAAAGAATTATTAGATGGTAATTCTATAAATTTTTTTTTAGATTTAGTATAGAATTCATAAATTATATTGTCAAGAGCGTCTATAATTAGGGGTTTTTTTGAAAATTTAAAACCTACATTATTTAATTTATAGTTATAGCTGTCAAATCAAATCTATCTATAAACCCGTTAGCCCTCGGTATTTTTAGTCGCATGATGAAAAGTTTGTTCACGCGTTCTACACATGCGTCAAATATTTTGCGCGTTAAATCATATTTAAATTTGTAAATCATAACCTCTACAAAAGTTTATATAAATTAATTTTTTTATACATTTGACAGTGAAAATATCAGAGCAGAGAAATAATTTAAACAATAAAATTCATTTTTACTAATTTCACCATATTACTACCGAAAGTACACGAACAGGCTCGAAAATTTCCGAAGTTAATATTTTTTTGCTTACATCTCTACCCTCGTGACGAGAGAAATTCTCACAATAGGGAATATTCATGTATTTTTTTTATATTTTTAATTCATTGGTTACACCGTTATAATAAAGTAAAAAATATAAATACTGCTTAAAAATGCTGTATTTAAGTGTAAACAAATATTTAAAATACATTATAATTTTGAGATATTTAAACGCAGTTTTTTGGCGCTCTCTGTTCATGACGTATAAGTACGTGATCTGTCAATTTTTGACAGTTTAATGTATAATTTACACTTTAAAAAAATGAATTTGTAACACAGAATTTACACTCGTTATTATTAAGTTTTCTAATAAAAAGCCGTAGAATAGTAGAATTTAATGAAATACCATATAAAATGTAAGTAATTAATATCATACAGTATGTCAACAAATTTGACAAGTCCGTACTTTGATGTCACATCCGTATAAAAATTTGAATTTTCGTTTAAGAAATTTTTAAATGCCCTCACTGAAGTTGTACTTTTATTAATGAATCTTAAGTAATTAAAAAGATGTTAATTACTAAAATAATGATTTAGTTGAAATGTCCAGTCATTAAAGTTACGGAAGAAAAATATTTGAACCAAATTTAAATTTCATGAATATTCCCTATTTCTGAAGGACTAGAAAAAAATATATGTTGAAAAATTCATAATTCGAAAAAAGCTGAAATTATATGAAGACAGAAAAATTTAAACCGCATGTACGATTTAAAAAATAAAATAAAATAAGGTTTTTTATGTTTAAAATCGAGTGTGAACAAAATTCTCATAAAGTGAGTGCTGACGGGTTACAAAAATCTATCTTTAGTCCTTTACAACGATTATTCTTCGAATATATATTTGAAAAATATTTGAGGACCCACCGTGTGACTTCAAGTCGAAAATATGGAAGATTGAGTGACTTATCGATGGTGCCTCTTACTTAATTGACTTCAAGAATGCACAAAAGCAGGGCTCGTTGGACATAGGACCTCAAAGTGGCCAAAGAGCTTATGCTCATCGGCTTCCATAGCTTATTGATATTTTAGAAGACAACTACAAGAAGCGAGAACGATAAAATATTCTAGTGTGAAGCTAAAACCATGAAAATTTTCAACATGATTATATTTTTCACAAAATTTTACTTGCCATGACATCTCTTAGTATTCTTGGAGGATATAAGAAAAAAAATTTAACAATTGAACTAGGTTTATGAAGATTTATTTTCATTTCATCCACGATTACAAATCACAAAATTCGTGTTTTATGAGATAATTATTTTTATCCTTTTATAGGATAATTGGCGTATCCAGATATATTTTTTACACTCTTGTTCTGTAAGAAATGAACATTACATTAATACGTAATTATTTTATAAAATGCTATTACGTGATCTGTCAATGAAATATACATCACACTTCGATTATACACATCTCAAACGTGTTTTATTTATTAACTAACTGCTAACGTTGTGTAAGGAAGTCAATCGCTTAGCTTCGTCGTTTTTTTGCCGTATCTATTGCCACCTTACATGGAAATCTCTTTCAAATTTTATTTTTATTTTGGGTAAAAACCACAAATTGCAACAGACACCAAAAACCGACAGCTGGGTTACCTAGGAAACTAAAACGTTTTTCAATCGATTTAGGTTGCCATGAATTTTGAGAAAATTCAAAAATCTATTTATAATAGTCAATTTGTATTTTTTGTCAAAATTTTATATTTTATCATTTAAAAAAAAATTGAATTGTGAAAGTTATCAGAAGTTAAAGAAAACAGAGATAATTTAAAGTACAATGCAATTTTTATGTTATATCATAATAAATATCCTAATCAAACCAAACGTCTTTTTTAAACTTATACTACAATTATTTATACAGTAAAAACTGAAAGTCGCTATAACATTAAATTCTTTAAAGAATCAAACAAGCATTTTACTTCTACAACTAATTAGGTACCTTAAATTTTCAGAAAAATATCTTGAAAATTAAAAAGGAAGTTCTATATTTATAATGTGCCAAGGTACGAAAGGAATATAGTTCCTACCGGATGTCCCACGACGCCTCTCAATCTTTTTTCATTCCAAAAGGAGTCTAGTTTTTTTGAATGAGTATATTAATCAGAATATCTAACTCGAGAAACTTCTGGCCTTAGATGCTTGAATTTGCAGATATTATTCATGAAAACCACTTTAAATTTTATATATAAAATACCCTTTTTTAGTAGAAAAAATTAATAAATCGAAGTATTTTGACAGACTCATTACTTTTACACGCTACCATGTGAATAGATATTATGCTAGTGTTTTTTTGCACACCAGCTCACGTGACTAGACCTATTATTCACTTTTAATGAATTTATTGTTATTTATATATTGTAAGTTTATTTTTATTCAAAATATTACAACCGCGTAACGCATTAATCAATTTAGCCAATTTTTTTTCTTCGCAAAAATACATCTGCACTAATTAAAATAAACTTACACAAACGTATATAAAAAGGCATCGATTTATATAAAGATAAATATCTACAACAAGGGCATTGAAAGATAAAAATATTGAAAAATTAAATCATGTCTACTTAGAAAGAAGTACGTTTTTACGTTTGACCATAAATGACTTTAGATTGTTGTGTAACAAACGAACATTGTATTGAGAAATAGTTTTATGAAATCATAATTTTTTACACATATTTAATATTTTAATTAACTTCAAAAAATTACATATGAAATTCTCATATAACCTGCATGGCAAATTTAAATAAACTTTTTTAAATTAAGAGCCCTGCATTTTCTTCAAGGGTAATTGCTTTCGATCATATTTTCTGACATTTTGGATTCTGGTAATTATTGACATGTACAACAAGAATCTTCGTGGGCTTAAGATTCTAAAAACTCTCACTTTGAAGGGTAAATTTAAAGTCATTGAAAAACTTTTATTCTATTTTGAAGACCTACCCAAAATATTTAAAGAAAGAACTGAGCAGAAGGTATTTTCATATTTTCAGTGTTATTGACAGGAAAAAACTCGGATCGGTCAAAAAAAAAATAGTTTTTCAATTATTTTCCCCACCAAATAAATATATTATTACATCTATTAAATGGCCCCCAAAGGGTACAATATTACCTTGGTTTGAAGATCGACTCACTTCTCGATCCACTCATATCTCAAAAACAAAACTTGCTGGGTCTTGTATGGACATTTCTCATCAAATATGAAAAAACCGTAAAAAAGTGGACAAATGTATATAGTTAAAATTTATATCGGCCTGGAACTACGAACGATATAAGCATTTTAAACAAAAAATTAGACAAAGAGATGGGACATGTAATATTTGACTTCATGTACTATATGATTCCCATAAAAACTCCATGCTTAGTTTCGCTAGAAATAGATACAATCAAATCTGAGCTATTAGTTTGCTTGATTTTATAGCCACTCAAAAACCATCGGTATTCCCTACTTCTTTAATTAGAAGAAGTTAAGTATTTTGTTTTTTTAGCTACGAAATCTAGATACAAAGTCTTCGAATTAGTGTATCACACATGCAAGTAATTCATTGAAACTAAAGGATATTAATTTTAGCACATAATAAGTGGCAGACAAACATTTCATGTACTTACGTATTTTATAGTGTGCTAAAAAAATATGCCTTGAATGTAATTTTTCGTGATGTTTGTAAGAACATACGCGTTAATATGATTATTATTTATTATTCTGTAATTCTATGAATAATTACCCTTTTTTTGAATGCAAAAAAAACTTGCATACAAAACGTATTAATCATAAATAATTAAGATTATTTTTAATTATGTTTTTTGTGTTTTATAAAATGTAAAAATTGAATGCTTTCATTTTTTAAACCCCTACTAAAACGAGGAAAAGATAGGTGATATAAGTTTAACGTGTCTGTTTATTTTTGTATGTTTGTGGCAGTATCTCCTAAGCGGAAGAATCGATTTTGATTTTTTATTTATTTGTTTGTTTGAAAGGTAATCATCGAGAGGTCTCTTAGCTATATTTCAAGTTCGAGTTTAGGGATTCGTTTCTAACTAGGAAAGAGATGATGACCTTTAAACCGCAGTGAAGGTTATCTTGAAACATAGCTAAGAACACTCTTGATTAAATTATCTTAAGAAAAAAGATAGCCAGTCATGGGGACTGCAAAGAAAATGAAAACTTAAAACTGTGGAACTCCCATTTCGATAAAACTCAGTATATAAGATAATTTTGACCCAAAAAGTACAAAAATTGGGTGCATTTGATGCCTGGTCGAATAGTTTTTGAGATACGGACTAAAATCGATACAAATATTGCGGTATCTCTGAAACTCTGCATCCAATCATTAAATTAACCGGAATATACACTTTTTGGATGTTTTTTTAGCAGCCATATTTAGCAGCTACGTATTTTTCCAAGCAAGTAAATAATTTTACCAAAACAACTATTTACACGGAAAGTTTGAGTCTTTCCCAGAGACCAATTGAAATTTAGAATAAACATCAGTTTCAGACAAATTTATGGTGTAATAAACTAAAAAATTTTAATTTATGTTTTCAAAAAATTTAATCTTAATCAAAATTATTTGATTATATTTGAAAGGGCGAGATTTGTACTATAATTTAGTTGTATAACAGGCGCCGTTACATTTCTAAGAGATAAATATAGGTTCTCATATATTTTTTTGTTTTTTTATAACAAAATCAACATCATGGGAGGCTTTAATTATCATAATTTATTTCAAATCAGTCTGTCATCATTTTAATAAGTGTTTTCTTCACACTTTTTGAAAACGTTATCAGCCCTATACAAAAAAATATGTTTATATGTTTTTTAACACTATAATAATATACATTAAAAATCTATTTATCATTATATAAATTGGTTAAATTGTTAATATTGGTATCCTAAAGGATTCAGAATGATGATATAAACGTCTCACAGTATCCTGGGAGAATTAGTTATAGACAACTTGGATATAAAAGAATTCCATAGACAACATCATCAGTACTTATAATGAATGGATCATCTATTTTTCAGAAATTTCTATTTACTCAGATTCTGAGCTGCGTTTGTTTTAAAGTTCAAACTTAATTTTTGATGAAAATAGTTCTAAGTTTATGTCCTAGGTTTGGTTAGGCTTAATTTTTGGTTCGGTTGAAACCTGACCGTCACTTGATGACCTGATATTCAAGGCGCTACACTGGACATTTAAAAATTTCTAAAACGGTAATTCAAATTTTATACGGACGTGACATCATAGTACGGGCTTGTCAAATTTGTTGACATACTGTATGATATTAATTACTTACATTTTATATGGTATTTCATTAAATTATACTATTCTACGACTTTTTATTAGAAAACTTAATAATAACGAGAGTGAATTCTGTGTTGTAAATTCATTTTTTTAAAGTGTAAATTATACATTGAACTGTCACCAATTGACAGATCACGTACTTATACGTCATTAACAGAGAGCGCCCAAAAACTGCGTTTAAATATTTCAAAATTATAATGCATTTTAAATATTTTTTTACACTTAAATACAGCATTTTTAAGCAGTATTTATATTTTTTTACTTTGTTATTATGGTGTAAACAATGAATTAAAAATATAAAAAAAATACATGAATATTCCCTATTCAAAACCTATAGGTATATTCATATTTGTTAATTGATAGTACACGGTTATACGGAATCCTAAAATAATATTCGAACAAGGAAACCCATTAAATGAAATCAGTAAGTAATTTATTAGCTTTAAATTACACTCATAAATATTAAAAATATATATCAAATTTAAACAAAATTAAATAACTAAACAATATTTAAAAAAATTTAATTTTCATAAATTTAATAAAATTATTTTAAAATTTGACAAGATTATCAAATATGAAATAAATAATATTAAAAAAATAATAATAATTATTATATTCCAGAAAAATTAAATTATTTTTCTGTTTAAATTCAGATAACTTTAAAATTTATTGGTATGGAAAGCTAGGACCCTAACAGTAAAATGCATCTGACACTAATCGGGAATCATACAAAATTCTTTTTAGTCGCACATTTAGTCGCAGAAATATTGTAATGCAAGTTGGAAATTAGGTATATTCATTTAATAACTAATTCAGTCCACTATAACTAATAAAGAAATGCTCTGGTGTTTCGAAATAATTGTTCAGCATAGAAACTCTGTACTCTTCTCCTCAGGTTTTTTATGGATTTCTATTTCCAATTTTCAATTCGGAAATTTATTCGAACGTTCCTGGTTCAATCAGAGGTCCATTGTAAAGAATTTTTCTTAAAATAGAAACTTTTGAAAATACACAAATTAATGAAAATTAAATTTATCAAATATAATTTATTAAATTATAATTAATAAAAAGACCTCTACGAGTCCTACCCAACACCTCTTAATGATGCTTTCATATTTATAAATTTATTTAAATATTATAGTTTTTGTGTTTTTAATTATCGTGTAAATTATAACAATTTTTGTCAAATATACAAATGACAACCATTAAATTTGTTTCTTCTGTTCTGGTGTGTATATATATGCACTGTTTTTATGAAGCCAATTTTAATAATCTCTATATATTATAAATGCGAAAGTAAGCATGTTTGTTTATTTGTTACGCTTTCACGCTAAAATTAGAGAATGATTTTTAATGAAACTGTAATGCAATATAGCTGATAAATCAGAATAACACATGAGATATAATTTATATAGATATATAAATAAAAAATTTAAGAATAAATTTAATATGACATTACCATAAATTACAGATTTTTGTAAAAGTAGTCATTTGACATTACCATAACTTACAGATTTCTGTAAAAATTGTCAATATAAAATATTTCTTCTCTGATATACTCAATGAATAATTACGACTATTATACATTTAAAAAAATAGAAAACCATACATATATTTTACCCATGTGTAAAACAATCCTTACCATTATTTCGAGTGTTATAGAAAGGAGATAAGCGAGAGCAATCTTTATCAATAATTACTTTTAAACCCAGCGAAGCGGGTGGGTATCATTCTAGTTTAATAATAATAGTGAAACTTGAGTTTAGTTCAGCTCATTAGTGAATGAATATTATTAACATATGTTTTTATGTTTTGTGGATGTTGTAAAGACGGTGAGAGTTTAAGAACTTTTATAATTATTAAGTGTGTTTTGTTTATTTTTAACCGACTTCAACAAAAAACGGAGGAGGTTATCAATTCGACTGTATTTTTTTTTATGTTTGTTACCTAAGAACTTTTGACTAGGTGAACCAATTTTGATGAATCTTTATATATTTGAAAACTGGTACTTTCCGTGTGGTTCCATTTCATTTTGGTCCAGTTCTGACAACCGCATTCATGAGAAAACCACTAATGCCTTAAATTTGCATTAAGTATGCACGACAATAGGACAAATAACTTAATATCACGCCAACCGACTTCGATGATTTATGATTTTTAGTGAAAAATTAGTTAGTGTGCTTCAGATTCACTAAAAATCATAAAATAAAGAAAACTTTTACAAAACAAGTTAATATGCACTAAAAAGTAAAAAAATAACGATAATATAATGTAGTTAAAATTATTGTTATTTTTGGAGTCGGTGTCAGCCAAGAAAACAACTCTGACAGAACCGTTTGCTACATTAGCTTAGCTGACACCGACTCCAAAAATAACAATAATTTTAACTACAGTATATTATCGTTATTTTTTTACTTTTTAGTGCATATTAATTTGTTTTGGAAAAGTTTTTCTTTTGAAGTCGGTTTTCTTTTTGTCAAAGGTATTTTTTATTTAATTGGCGCTAAAATTATTTATCTTCAAAACGTTTTATTATTCTATTTAATTAAACTTGATTGGTTTTTGCGTGAATACGAATCAAATAAAATGATTTTGTCAAACAAACAAAACAGTTTAAGCTCAATTACAATACCCAAATCCAATACAATACAATACCAATGTTTTACCGTTGAAAAATATCAAACTCAAAAAATTCCATTTCCTTCAATTCAAATTCAATTTTGGGATATAAAAAATGTAATTTTTTTATAAACATATTTAAACAAATTCGTATATTATAGCGCCATTCAAAACAAATAAAAAATACTCCTTTTTATATTTTTTTTGAAAATATTTATTTATTTAGTTTTTAGGTTTTTTGACTTCTTAAAACCATTTTTAAGAAGTTTAGTCAATAACGTAAAAGTCAAAACCACACAATATATATATGGAAGATCTTAACGAGATCCCATCTCACCTTTGACAATATTTTTTTACAAAAAAAAATTCACCGACTGACTTTAAGATCTTTAACAAACAACAACGATAACATCACATAAATTTTGGATCCTTTTTTTTTCCTTTTTTTCTTGTTTAGGAAAGACCGCAAAAACAAAACTTTTTTTTAGAACATTATTTATTGTCTAAACAACATGTTAAAACAAAATTTTAGTTGTACATGGATAATATGTCCTTTTGTTCGATACATGTTTAATATTTGGGTCGTAGCGATAATCATTACTTATCTTACCTAATTTTTTTAGTTTTTGTTCAAAAATTTGTCATACTATTAAAAAAAAATGTTAACTACTCTTTTTTTTTTTTTTTGTGAAATTTTTATGTTTTTATTTATGACTTTTTACAATTTTAACAGATCATTATAATTTTTGGCTTTTTTACTTTTGAGTTGATCGATACCTGAAGTAAGTCAAACGATTAAAGGCTACACTAATTTATGTAGGGCATAGACTTGTTGTTCCAAAATTTAAACATATAATTATTATTAATATTTTATCCAAATGACAACTCAGAGACCTAGTCGTCTTTCTATAAATTAATTATCCATTTGTTATGAGCATTTTGCTCATGCTCGATTTAAAACATAAATAAGTTTTATTTTTCAAATAGTTGATAAATGTGGTTGAAACTTTTTCTATCTACTAAAAACATTACGTCCGATTATTTAAAACTACTTTTTAGCTGTCTAAAATGCTTTTTCCCAAAAATTTTTACTTCACATGGATTTTATGTTGCCGAGAACTACCTAGAAACGTCACCTACAAAATTTAATCCTGTAAATAATTCCAAAAAATATACTCTTGGTCTAGCAAGACTACAAGAAGTGTGTATATGAATTTCTAATTTGAAATTATCGCAGAGATGAATTTAATACAGCTAAATTCAATAATACAGCTAAAATTTTGGCAGAACAGTTTTCTGATGAATCGTTTGTTTTAAAAAACTTTTGGGTGGATGTAATGTCTAGCATACGGCAAAGAGTCTTTGTTTTGAGGGAAAAATGGGAAAAAATTATCGCAGAAATGAGGGAATGACGAATATTAAGCTTTTCGGTAGGAATTTCTGGGCCAAGTAGTAAAGGGAAAACAGTACGTACTTTTTAAATGGCTGAAATTTGAAAACTGTTATGGAATTTTGAAAGTTTAGATAATAATTAAAATTGTAAAAGTTTCTAGTATAGTTTTCGAAGTTCACTTTGGGAAAATTAGATTTTTATTGTCCGTTGAATCACATGTTTGCTCAGAAATTTTTGCTCAGACTAATTTTTATAATATATAGCCAGCATTATAGTATAAAAATAAATAAGCTAGTCGAAGTTATTCCTCAGGAATAATCGTCGATATTCTTCTGTTTCTCGTCGTTAATTTGTTAATACTCTTATAAAAGTCAAAATACATATTTATAATTCAAAAATCCGTTTAGACTTAAATGCTAGAGTAATCTTTCATTTTTAAAAAGTTTTTATTTAGCTTCACTTGAATGTCCTGAAATTTTGCATGTTAAATTAGACCCACTTCCCGGTATCTGATTGAGCTAAAGTTTTGCATGACAAGTATGACCTGATTTTCGCTTTCACCATATTGATATGTTTTTTTAAGTTTTAATTAAAAATTTTAATAAAAAGTACTCTTTAATGGACAAGCTTTTATTGTACTAAAAAGTTGAAAATAAATTTTCTTGCGAATCACTCATAATGACTATTAGTAAAAGCTTGAATTGCTTCGAATCATCCTTGATATTCTAAATTTGGCACGTCTAACTTTAACAGTTAGTCATGTATGAATATAAGAGAAATTATTTTCTACTTTTAAGTATCTCTGCGTTACAAAATGTGCACAGGTCTTACCATCCTGAGTGATATTACTGTATGATATGTTACAGCCGGTTACAGCTATATCACTTAGGATGGTAAAATCTGTGCACATTTTGTGACGCAGAGATAAAAGCTTCGCCGTAAAAAGTATTTTTTATTTAATAATTTAATAGTTAATTCAAATATGTTTCAACATAGTTGAATAACGCGTAACAAATAAACCTATTAACAGCTACTAAAATTAGAAAGCTGCTAAACTATTTTTGTAAACCTTTTTTTTCTACTGTTTTGAAAAGAAACAAAACTTCTTCTTTTTTTCTTCAATGAATAGGAGAAATGAACTTCACACTTTAAAAGATATAATAATAATATTTTCTTAAAATATACCGATCATTCCATAAATCATAAATATTGCAGGCAGGCAGCCTCCTATTTAACAGAGAGATGAATGCCTAATGCTAAATATAAATTTTTAATAAACTTCAAAAAAAAAACTACTCTTGAATTAGTTTTTGTATATATTCATTCATAAATTTGATAGGGTCATTAATAATATTTTTAATAGTCATAATACACTTTCAAAAACTAAAAGAAATTTTTAACGACAAAACAGAAAACTTTGAATAGTTTTTTTTTTTTGTGAATATAAGACATCTTGTTATTCAAAAAACTATGCTAATTATTTTAACACTTAAAACTGTTTATTATTTTGTACCAAATGTTTAGTATTCATTACCAAAAATCACTGTTTGCTAACTCAAAAATATGTTCTTACATTTTTAGCCCTTCAAAGTCTTGAATTAACAAAAAAAAAAGGCAAAATTCGTGTACTATAATTATGTGCGTCTTGGAACCCTGCCTACTTGACACTACAGATTGAACAGATACCCTATATGTATTTATTTAACGTTTAAATTTGTTTCTGTACGACATCTTAAGGAGCTTCGTTCCTAACGGGGGTCCCACGACCACAATCTTTATATTTTTTGTATACAGTCATATTTGCAAGCAAACTACGCAATTTGTGATACTTATTGTCTTTTTTGTAATATCTGACTGGAAACACTTGGAATATCTACAAGAACTTCAAGAAGGCTAAAATAAAAATTACCGATTTCAAAAATTTGAAATTCTCTAAAAACCATCATCAACAATAACGCTCATATCTTGAAAATGAAAATCAACCCGACAGTAAAATATAAACCAAATTCAAGAAGAAAATCAAAGCTTTTTAAGTAGTATATAATTTATTTCAAAGTTTTTGTTACAGAAAAACTATAAGCCTTTCCATTGAATAAAATAATTTTTTCGTTTTTCGTTTAAGGTTTTCCGGCATGGTATTTGCAGTTCCTATGCTAAAACTATGGTGAAACCCACTATTTGACAGAATTCAACTAATTTTCACAGGCTAAGAATAGGGTTTACTATTCTTAATTACCACTTACTAAATCCCAAAATTTCAGAAATTTTGACCGTTTGAAACTCGAAATAATTAATGTCTAATATTCGTTATTTTGACCAATTTACGTCTAAATAAATATCTCGAAAGCAAAACGACGAGATGCTTTGTATTTGTTTTTATTCTAAAAACATTCTTTTCAACTCTCCTACATTTTTTTCAACTCTTTTGAGAGAATAATGAGTTTCACCTACTTTGACCCTCGAAATCCCGAACTTTACAGCTAATTATCTCTCAATCAAAAGCTAACACTCTTACAGCTAAAATTATTCTGAGTCTGTAAACAAAAAATAGGTCTAATCTGTCGAGAAGTGCATTCATGCAGGAAATACCTTCAATACCTTTAAACTTGATTATTAACAGTGGAAAATTTGATTTTTGTACGATGAAAACTGTTTTTAAGGCTGAAGACAAAAAATAATTTAATTTTCATAGTTTTTTATTATTGTTCCGGGGAAAGCAATGAAAGTTTTCTGGGTAGAAAAGGTCCAAAATTTTTTATGTTATGTTCACGTTAGAGATACAAAAATGCTATTGCAAAATTTAATTTGATAATTTCAGAATCTGGTTTCATTTCAAATATATGGAAATTTTTTTTAAAATAATTTTCTCTGTCTTAATAATGTTTTATTTAAGATTGAATATCATATGAATTTTCTGGGAGAAATTATCAGAGCAAGAAAAGATTCAGCAAGCTCTTATTTTGTAATGTCTTACGCAGTTGAATTGCAATTATTTATAGAATCTTAATTGAACAGCACTTGTTCTCCACTTAACATTAATTATAAGGATTATATATCACTTGTTTAATTAGAAAAATTTTCTTTAATGATTCATGCCTCAATACATTTCAAAATCATTTATTAAAAAACCAAAAAATTTTATGACATACATTTATAACAATTAATCATATCAAACAATATTTTCAAAAAAAAAAAAATGTCCATTCCATAGCAGATCTGTCCATATGTTTTTAATAACAATCATAATAATAATTAGAGAAACAATATTATTATGGTTTTTGGAACAAAAAATCAAATTTGGCACAAATGTGTTAAATGTCTAATGACCAATTGTATCAATTATAATACATTTTTTTTTTAAATTACAAATAATTAGGTATGAACATTTCTTGTTCCATACATGGTTAAGTTGAGAGCCACAAGTTTTTCGTTTAATACAATTATTAACACCATGGAAACTTTTTATTATTCCTATGTCCTGATGGAAAACTTCTTACGCATGGGAAAATTCTCAATTGTCTTTTCATAACAGATGAAACAAAAAAGGATTTTCGATTTTTTCCAAAATTGCAAAAAAACCAGACAAAATTGTCATCACCAAAAAAAAAAACACAAAAATTGTGATTGTTAATGATTGGAAGCATAGTTTTCGAGATATTGTCTAAAATGTCCATTGAAGGGGATTTTTCGAATCGAATTCTGGAAATTTGTTTGAAAATATTCTTTAATAATCAAATAAACTGGATTAATTTTTTTTTTTAAACAATTAGGAACCAAAAGTTATAAAGTTACAGTTTATTTGACTGTTAGTAAAATAGTTCCCTTGGAATTTCTTGAACTCCATCCGATCGCTCTTCGGGTAGCATTTTAGACGATTTTGTACTTATTGAGTCAAAATACCATGTGTGCCTAGTTCAATCGTAATTGGGTATGCAAATTTTCTCGATTTTTTGCCATTTTCTTAAGGACAAAACTCTACGAAAAAAAAAAAAAATCGGAAACGATTTTTGTTTCGGATTTTGATAAAACTCCAAAAAATAGAAAAAGCGGGTCTATTACTCAACTACTCGTCAAATGAACTGAATTGTACTGCCGTTTGAATCATCTTCACCCTACTATATATTCCAAAAACAGAAATTTTGTTTGGTATCTTTTTTAGTTTGCCCGATAAACCTCGAAAATCAGGCTTTCTTTAGAATTGGCACTGTATTCAATCTATATGCAGGTTATCTATAGAACTATTGGAATAATTCCAAAAAATGACTTTAGTATTAATTTATTTTGGTACAGAACCATAAATGTTTTCTAAAGTTCAAATTACACAAAAATAATTTAGTCAATTAAGAAATTGCTGTTATCTTTATTTAATAACACACATTAAAATGAAATAAACATATGTTCAAATATTTAGAGAGTATACGTAGAGAGCCCGGTATTTATATGGTTTGTTTGCCGTAGACCGTAAAAAAAGACAACCCCTGGCGCCAAATATTCTTCAAATTTATTTTAACATAATATACTACCGAAAAAAAAAGTATTGCGGTTTACGTTTGAGTAATTTGATGCCATATTTTTAGGTATCATATTTATTGATTTAAAAAAATTTTCATTACCGCATAGTGTTTTTAAAATTTTAGTGGGACAAAATTTTTGAAATCGAAAATATGTTTTTTGTATATTGTGTTTAATTAATAAAAATAGGATTGTACTATTAAAAAAAAAATTTAAGTGAAGGTTTTTAGGTCATAAGGTCTTGTGATAAATACTTTAGAAAATGATTTAAAATAAAAATGTTGATAACATTCTGAATTATTATAAAAAGTGATATTTTATATGTAATAGTTACCAAAAATTTTAAAACTCATAGGTTTTCGTTTTCAACTATTTAATGGAAATATTCATAAATAGGATTCTAATAGTGGATCCTAATTGGTGACGGTATGATGTTGGTTGATAACCAGATGAGACAAATTTTTAGTTTTTATCGATTGATAAACACGACTATTTTTGTAGAATTTGTTGATTAATTCTATAAAAATCTTCTGCTGATATTCTTCTGCTGATAGAGTTTAGTAAGAGTCTTTAATTATAGGGATATTTCGCGCCCCCACGGGCAAACAGTGATGTTAATGAAAAAAAGCTTCAAACAAGTGGATTATTTTTTTATAAGAAACATTTTTACATTTAAGCTTTTGTTCTCTCTCTATCGGTTACAGGATGGGTCCTACGGACTGGCCAATTGACCTTTCTTGCTCATTTACGAATTCAAACCCACTTTTTAAGTTCTGAACACGATACAAAAATGTCAGTTTGATATATCTTTTCGTTTTGGGAGTTGTCGTGATGACGGAAGTAACCTTGGGTCTACATGATCCGTGGTACGAGAGTACTCATAGAAAAAAAGTTAAGGAAAACAAGTTTGACTATCACATCTTAAGGTTTTACGAAAAATATAAAGAGAGAAGGGTCTCCAATAAATTGGTTTTGTACCTATTGACCAGGAGGTCCTTGTCACAAATAGCCCTAGCCTTTGACGTTGATGGGAGTTATAATTTTAAAGTAGCTGTGTATCTGCGTGTCTGCCTGTGGCATTGTAGCTCTTAAATGAATGAACCGATTTTAAGTTTTGTTTGTTTGTTTGATCGAGAGTGTTCTTCTTCGCTATCTTTCAAGTTCGAGTTTAGGTTTCCGTAGCCGGGTGAAGTAGAAAAGAGAAGTGAAGATATTTTCAAACGGTTTAGTAAATTTATAGCTTTCTAACAAAAAAAATACAAAATATAAAAAACGAATGATATTTTTTTAAATTTAAAAGTTCGAAATATCTGCGTGTCAAGAATGGGTTCATTTTAATTTCGTAAAAATTTTTGGCAAAGTGTCCCTATAAAATCACGCGATGATAAAAATGTTGTTGTTGTCCATTAAAAATTTTGTTGTTGTAGGAACAACCTAAAAATCGCTTCCTTCAGCAAAAATCGCAATATAATCTCAACACCAAAGGATCTTTCAATTAAAAAACTTAGCAAAACTTTGTTTAAAATGGTGATTATGATATTGAGCTATTACTATGCTAGATAAGGCGATTTGGAGCAAATAAAACTCCGGAAAAATATTTTATGATCCCCTTAGTTTGTTATCAGTTTGCTTTGTCAAACCTGATAATTTCCTACAACCACTATTTCGTAAAATCCTGTATATATTTAGAGAGTGCTATCATAGATTTCTCTAATTTTAAAAACTGTATGTTGAATGAAATTTCTTTTAGATATGCAAAGTAAGATCGATCAATCAAAGAAATTTTTCTGTCAAATCATCACAAAACCAAACGATACAAATTACGTTTGAGTAACAATTTATGTAAATTTTTTAAAACACCATTTTTTTTCTCTCGAAACGTTTAAATAACAAGTTTTTCTGTTTCGTATTATAGATAGATAGGTAGGTAACTTTATTCAACTTATTAAATATCATTTTTATTTATTATTAATTTGAACAAACTCAATCCATTAAAAAACCATTAAGTACCTATCTACTTATTGTAAACTTACCAACTGGTAGTAGAGTAGCAGTAACTATAGAGAAAGAAGTACTCAAAAAATTTTAACACACCCAAGCTATATCTATTGTAAAACGATGCAATGAAAAAACGTCACTTAACCTCCATGCACAAAATAAAAATGAGAAGGTACTGGTTAATTATAGTACACTTAGGCATTAAGGACGTTCCCAAAAAAAAAAGAGTGTATGAAAATATTTGTAACTAACGATTCAAATTTTGAGAGCGGATTTTGTTAGAACTTGGGAAAATTAGATGAAAATTTTTAAATATATATCTATATACGATAGTTTTTGAAATATTGATGCCTAAAGATTTAGAGAAAATCACTTTTAGAAGAACACACAAAAATGCCATTCATTCATCACTTTAAATGTATATTATGAAAAACGAGTGCTGCTTGTTGTAATTTTCTTTATACGAAAATATTTGTCATGTTTTTAACAAATAAATATGAGTTTTCCAAATAACTTTACGAAAATGGCCATTGAGGTAGGTACCTGGTGCTCAAGGCGGGCAGTATATGCCTCGTCACTAGGAGTTTTACGACAATATGTAAAATATTGAGTCGAAACTCGTTACTTGGGGATTTTTGGGACCGCTAAACATGAATATCAATACGAAAATGATCCTCGCGATACTTGGTGTCAAGGACAGACGAAAGGGGGACGCCCATTGACACTTGGTCGATGCGTGGTAAAATTAAAGTTCGAAAACTCAATTTGGATCATTCTTTATATGTACTATCTTTAATGTGCTTTAACAATTTCGTGTAATTTCTTGGGTCATATTTTAATCTTGGATCATATAGTACCCATTAATATCATCTTTGATTTTCTTTGGCTCATTTATTAGTGGTTTGCTTTCTTACTCTCCATTGATTCTGATCTAATCGTTTATGTTATGGCTAAGACCGTCAGTGTAGCCTAACTGGTCTCATAAGACTTATTGACGAAATTTTTTTTATCACTCCAGGTGAAAAATTGCACGGGCAGAGTGAAATTAATTTTTAAAAATCTTTAGAAGTACGCAAAATATAAACGTTTAAAATTTCTAATTAAACAAAGTGAAAGATATAGATTAGTGACTTCATTGTCCGATATCACAATAGAGATACCTATAAAATACATATTAAACTTTGTTTTGCAAAAATGAGAAGGGTAACAATCTTTGAATGCTTATAACTTCTTCGTTTTTAAAACAATTTTAATTTCACTTTCAAATTTTGTCATGGTATCTAGTCTAATTTTACATTTTCATGCGTAATATGGCAAATTTGACATCAGACAACTACCGTATTGTGACCTACATCTTTTAATGTTACACTTTTGGATTC
This sequence comes from Chrysoperla carnea, assembly GCF_905475395.1. Lineage (NCBI taxonomy): Eukaryota > Metazoa > Arthropoda > Insecta > Neuroptera > Chrysopidae > Chrysoperla > Chrysoperla carnea. The sequence continues at coordinate 119,612,000 of NC_058337.1, read as the reverse complement.
TCACTTGAATTGAATGTCTCCACTTATACATTGTATATATAGAAGTAAAATATAAAATTTAATATACTCACTCAAACTCAAATATCTATTGTGAAAAGGTACCTATACAGAATAATAGACTTTATAACACATTTTAAGATCATTAATAAACAATATTATAACATTATATATTGTTGTATGTATTATATATGAATAACAATATATAAACGAAAAGATTCCCTTTTTTACCCAGATATACACTACGTATTCTTCCCTTATAATATAATAATATAACACACAATATGGTATACTATATATGAGTTTGGAGAGAAGTACCTTTTTTTTGGAGTATATATAAATCATATTTAAAATAAATTTATTTGCAACATCAGAAACTTGTATACATATAATATTATATGCAGACAAAAAAGAATTTTATTCATGTATATTTTATCATTATAGAAATAAGTAGAGATCGGATTTACTTGGTAATAGATGATAGTCGGGGTTTTGTGGTTATGAATGAATTCCCCTAGCTTCAGACGATTATTGTTTATTTACTCGGCTTAGGGAAGGCGACATTCCAGTTGCGCCTGTAGTCAATCACACTTGAGTATTAAATTTTTCCATGATTTCAATTAGCATATGTAATACCACAAGCTTTAGACCGGAAAGTTGACTCTGCAAATTGACATAAGATGTATAAAATATTTTAAAATATTGTATATTATTCGTAAAACAGCAATTTCTACAACTATAGAGCGGTTTGCAACCGATTAGACAAATGCCATGAGATCAGGGCTAAATTAAAGGTTGTCAGTGCTCTTATTCAAAGGTTTGAGACTCATTGTGCTGTACTCTGTTTCAAACTCACGAATTTTTTTTAAACCTTGGATTTGAAACATTTTGAGCTTTTAGAAAAGATCGATTTTCTTAGTGCCCATTGCAACCACTTCTTTCATGCCATTTAGAATCACTTCTTTCAAGCCATTTCTCCTTGAATCATTTCTTCTTTTTCAATTAATTTCCCGTAGTCGTTGTTATTTGTTTCGCCCTTTTTGAGGTTGATCTTGAAAACTCCAGTCGTTTTGTACAAAATATTTCTTTTGATTTAGAAGGTCTTCTATTCGACGAAGACAGAATTTAATAGGTAAGTCCAAACTCTTATTACAGTCCTTTCCTGTGGTTCAATAATTTCGATTCCATTTACATTCTTGGATCTGCGGGCTCAACATACACACACTTTATCGCAGAGAAAAATGGAAAACGCATTATTATAACGACTTCATTAGCAGGCTGACCTTAGAACAAGTGATCCTAGATTCGTCTAAGATCGCTTTTTCCAAGATTACCTTGCAGTGAAGATAATAGTTGGAAGAATGTAAGTCGGAAGAATTTTCAACTATTCGTTAATCGCTCTTGTTACGATATAACGAAGAACGGTAACAGAGTAAAATTCAACTTTTGTTTTCTGAAACCAGAACCATGATTCTATTACCACGTAAATGAACTTGTGGAAATAGACAGTTTATATACAATGTAGGATTATCCTAGATCCGCAGTGTTTGAGCTAGTAAGTACGTGTATTTAAGCTACTAATATGCGCGAGTCCTTATTGCACAAATGAGAAATACTAAATAAGCTTGAAAAAGTTTTGATTTGAAGTACCATTTGAATAATACACCAAATTTAATATGAGCGATAGCACTTTCTATCACGAAGTTTACAAACTTCATACTTATTAAGAACTTTAAATCTGGTCTTTATTATTGTAGCAAAAACACTAATTCAAGTATTCATATTTTGAAGTAGTTCTTTACTAAAATGAGGTATTTACTATTTATAAATAAAAATAATTCACTCTAATATGACATATATAAATTATGTTATAATAAATTACTTAGATATATAATATAATAATAGGTTGAATTTCATATTAAACATTAGGTATATTTAGTAACACTTATAAAAATACAATAACCCAAAAAAAAAAGTATATATATACCGGGTAGTGTGTTGGGCCTTAAGGGAAAACTACCTAGAACCACCTCTATTCAATCCTGATGTTGAATTGGCCATATTTCATAAAAAATGTAAAACTAGACTTGATACTATGACAAAATTTGAAAATGAAATTGAAATTGAAAAAAAAAAACGAAGAAGTTATAAGCACTCAATTAAGAAGTTATAAGTGATCCATTGCACATTATGATCTTGTACTATAGATCACATATATTCTTAATAAAGCCTTAAATTTATATCGACAAGTGTTTAATATTTTATTTCTCAAAAAAATACTTGTTTTTGGTGTGTAATAATAAAAGTGCTACAACAAAAATAATAGCTACAATTACAGAGATTGTAGTGGATAAAATGTATTAATCATATTTAATACTTTGAAGCAATGTTTTTCATATAAAAATGTTTAAATTCAATTACCGTGCTTTTTCTGGTTATCTTAACGTATTTAGGAAAAAATATGTATTTATTATTTGGGAAAAATGACAATTGACTCCTTTTGATCAAATTTTAAAGTGATTTTTCGTTACGATTCCTTTTGTTAAAGTAACATTGTACGCAGCAGTCATATATAACATTTGTACCAAATGGTAGAGCTTGTTTTATCTCAAGTACTTACATTCATATCTCTAAATGACCATTTTTGGACTAAAACCTTTCTACATAACAGATAAGATTTCTTTAGGAAAACATACAAATGTAAAATGTGAGCCCTAGGTACAACACTCTCTCATATACAGTCGGAACTCAATAATATTAATAAGCGGAGTTACTTTTGACATCATCGAATCACTGTAGTATGTTTGTTTCGTAAAATAAAAAAGCAGATGGTCTTTATATATAATTATAGTCAGAAGTCAAATTATTGTTATAACGATATTATTCGCTGTGTCGTCATGGTTTAGTACCCAAGTATAAAACACTAAAGCAATGGTGTATATGGATTTGAACCTTTTTATAATATAGTTTGTGATATTACACTAACAGCTATTAAGTAATCTGTTCAGAAAAAAAAAAGTTCAAATAATTTTTACACAGTTTATTATTATTATTTTATTATGGAGGGAATTTTATTTGATGAGAGAAGTCAGGGAAACGGTGTTTAATAATAGAAATTTATTAAATAATTAATAATAAATAAATTTGTGTATACCCTTTTTTGAATATAAAAAGTAATCGAGTATTAATTCGGTGAAGGTGCAAGAAAAGAAATGGAAACGTTTAGAAAGATTGTGCTTAGTTCCCTTGGAGAAAAGGACTTTTGGAAGGGATAAGGAGGCCAAAACAAAATTTTACTTTTTTTTATGTAGATTTTTACCGGATAAAAATGGGTAGCATATTTTTAAAAAGCTTAAATAACAAAGTACAAATCTTTTTTTCCAAAATACAAAATACTTTTGTATTTTTGATCCATTTTAAGAAAAAAAGTACCCATGTGATTTTTTTCTCTAGGCGCTTCGTTTTTGAAATAAAAATTCTTGAAAAATTAAAAATTAATTCTTGAAAAATTTCCAATATCTTGAGAGGGAATTCACTTAGCTAACACAGCTCCTATGCTACGACTTTTTAATTTTTATCTTTATTATATAAATTGGCTGCAAAACCTTGACCTCTTGGGTTGAATTATCATTATTTTTGGTTAAACTTAATCATAAAATTTATCATTTTTATATTTTTTTTATAAAACACAGTTTCCAAATAACAGTTTTTGATATTATTTGCTAGTGAAGTGTTAATAGAACAATAAAATGAAACTGTTGAAGCCATTTTTCATTTTTGCAGTTATTTGCTGTATTCATGTGAGTTATTAATTTGATTAAACATTTTCTTTTTTAATTATAAACTCAAAAAAATTTAAATTTGGTAAAATGCTATGTAAAATTCAATATTATTCACTTTATACGACAGGATAAGCTAACATGGGCGTATGTATCTTAGAGTACAAATATCAGAGATTATTAATATCAATATTTAAAAAAAGATAAGTAATTTTTATGAGAAAATAAAATTTTTATTATTACCTTTTTAAAAGGATTTTCGTCAATTATCAATACAAATACCTACTAAAGGAGACGGTATAAGGTCGAACTTCACCTATCTGATAACCAGATGAGATATATTTTTTATGAAATTTTATTGATTTATGAACACGTCCATGCAATTTTTTCTACGAAAAAGTGTTCATGACTATTTTTAATTAAATTAATTTTAATCAATTTCTTTCATGAACAGTATTTTGCTGGTAAACTCATACCATTATTTTCTTCATTAAATTATCTTTCTTTTGATCCCAATTTCGATTGTTTAACAAGATCGGTGTATATCTGTTCATACCATATGAAGAGGTAAGTCAATACAGGTAACTACACCGATCTGATACCAATCGAAATTGGTATCAGAAGAAAGATAATTTAATAACGAAAATAATGGTATAGGTTTGTCTGAAAAAACTGTTCATGCAAAAAATTAATTAAAATTAATTTAATTAAAAATAGCCATGAATACTTTTCGATATGAAAAACTATGATAGCCGTGTTTATGCATCAATAAAATTTTATAAAAAACGTCTAATCAGATGGGTGAAGATCGACCTTATACCGTCTCTTAAACCAAAAATCAATACATAATTTTTTTTAATAATCTATCTGTTATGAAAAAAATTAACTTCTGGGAAATTCAGCCAACCCATACGTTGCGAATTGGTTATTTAAAAGACATTCTTGCTAACTGAAATTCCACCTACGTTATTTAAAACCATGACGATGCTCTCATAGATCTGTTATCTTTTGTTGTAATCAGATGTCCGACCAAAACTTAATGCAGTAAACGACGATTGTAGACGTCAAACTTACTTATTCTCTTATTGCAATATCAACCCATTAAATAAAGAAAAATTTCCAACTAGGTTATCTTGCTTGATTATTCAGACAAAAATAATTTTGCTTGCCACAATGAGGGGTTATTGTAAAAATAGTAGAGTAAAATTTATTTCTTTTGGAATAGGCTCGCAAGGTCGAATATGAAGATCTTATCAAAGATATTGAGGAACTAAATGAAATTGATTTTGAAGATATCCTTAAAGAAGCTAAGTTCCATATAACAATTGATGAAAAAGACGAACACATTTCAAAATCTACCAATATTTACGATGAAGTTATTGGCGAAATTGAAGGAATTAATGATGACTCGGAGAACACACGCGATCGCTTAAATGATTTACGTGCAGAATGCGAAGCATCCAATTGGAGTGCTGGATTAGCTAGTACAATAAATGGAGTTTTCCAAACAATTTTCGGTACTGCTGCCAATGCTATTGACACAGCCGTCAATACGGTCGCTGACAAATTCAATCAAGGTATTTCAGCCTCATTGAATTTCACTGATCGTGTTCACACCCAAAAGAAATTGTTAATCGCTAAAGTACAAAAATGTGCTGAACAACAAGGTCTTAGTGCTGAAACACTAAGTGAAGATGCTTATGCTAATATTGAAACTTGTGTACCAAAAGCAGTTGAATCGATAAATGCTACAGCCCAAACAATTATGGACAATTTTAGAAATGTTCGTGGCTTTATGTCGAATCTACCAAATTCGGTAAATGAATGCGTAGATATTATGCGAAACGCAAAAAAATTGGAAAAACTGACTGCAAGTCCAAAAACGATTTTCTGTTTGGGTGGTGTGACTGGTCAAGTTGGTGTCGAATCAGCACAATTAACTACTAAATTGATAACATGTGGTGTTAAAGCTGAGGTTAGTTTCTATCATATTCAGAGAGAATTACGATTTTGTTATATGGATGGTTTGGAAGCGATTGTTAAAGAAGCACAGGCGAAAGGAATTGAACTTAAAAAATGTGTACTTCGTAATGAAACAAAGAAAGTTGAATAAGTTTTTGATTTGAATTTATATTTTCTGATAATTATTAATGGAAATAAAAAAATATTTTTGGTAATTAATTTGTGTTTTACTTTAATTATTCATAATCACTTGGCGAATTTATTTTTCAGAAGCTTTGAACGATTAATGTATACTACACAAGAGGATATTACAATTTTCGGTTCCTGTATTTACAGTTTTTAGTTATCGTTTATCTAAAACGGTTTTTAGTTATTGTTTAAGAATTTTAATAAAAATTTTCTTGGCGGAAACTTTTCAATCGGTAATATCTGAAATCTGATGCTCAAAATTTGAGGACCAAATTTTCCATATGCAAGTTTTTTCCAAGCAAAAAACAAGAATATTCTTCACAAAATATGTTCGCCCTCGTACATACTGTGTTTTACCAATTTTCGATTTCTCGTTTTGTTTTCGAAATATGACGGCGGAAACTTTAAAAAATAGCACCCTGTGTATTAGCGAATTTTTTTCGAAGGAAATGGAGCTATTGCTATTGTACTGATGGAATTTTGAAAATATTTCTTCAAATCTTCATCTATCCTACTTAATAGATGTCAAAAATGACCATCGTTAAAACTTATATATGTATGTACATATGTGTCTTTACGTTTATGTTTCTGCACTCTCTCTGGCGGTCGCAATTTAAGTTCGATTTGGATAAATCAAGAGGGGTTTTGGTATTTCGAAGTTGAAGTTCGTTAATGAGAAAAATCTCCAGATAAACAAGAGGTGGGGGGTTGTTGTGCAAAGTACAAAATTTGGATTTTCTCCTATAATTTTTCTTAAAAATGCATGCATGATTTTTTAATTTTTCAAGAAATCTCACCTATTAAGAGGGAATTCGCTCAGCTAATGCAGCTCCTAACAAATTTAATTTTTTTCATGGAAACACGCGAGCACCGTTACAGACTTAACAGTGAATTATTTCTCCATTTTAAATTTACAAATTATCTGATTCGTAATAAGCATTAATTATTGATTTTACCGATACATAACTACTTTTATAAATTTTAGCATTAAATTTGGCTTAAAACCTTAAAAGATATCTGTAAAGCTTCTTTCGTCTTGATATCGAAAGGCTAATTAAAACTTATGCCGGTAGCCTTTATTAGCCGAGTAATTCGTTGACCATTTTTCCATTTTTGTTGACGAAATACATTTGGTTGATACAATCATAAGAAGATTTCTGTAGAACTTTACAATCCTAAGCTGTGATCTGAAAAAATTGTTTACTGAATCCGTTCTTGATTCCTACTTCAAAATCCTTGAAATTTAATTTTTTATCTTTATGTGTGTTATAATTTGGCTGACCAAACCTTGACCTTTTGATAATCCAATATATTTTTGGTAATGTTTATGAAAAGTTAAGATAAAAATTGTTTCAAGATCATAATTTTTTATTTAAAAAAAATTGGATTAAAAACTTAGTTTCAGAAGAATTCATTTTTCAATCATTCGATAGTGAAGTGTCGATACAACAATTAATAAAATGAAACTGTTGAAGCCATTTTTAATACTTGCATTAATTTGCTGTATTCATGTGAGTTCATTTTTAATTATTATTTTATTTTTATAAAAAATTACAATTTTTATTTTTTAAAAGAATAAATAACCTTTTTGAAATGAAAAAATTAATTTTAACAGGCAACGACCGGTGCTAAAATTTAGTTTGGGTTATAGAAAAAAAATAATAGAAAAAAAAACACCTTTGGAAATGGTAAAATAGGGGTGGTATTTAAGGGTTGGAAATTTATTTTCGCATTTTTTCGAGGAAATTTGACTGCATTATGTTCTGGATAAAAGTTGTAGATGATAAAAAAATTTAAAACTTTTTACGGAGTATTTTTCAGCATATCTTCAAATTTTATGAGAAAATTACAAAAACGAATTTTTCAATTTTTATTATTTTTTTCTCCAAAATAAATTTTTATGAAACTTGGTGAAAGCATGCCTTTTGCATACTTAATATCCACGTTTTTTTTGGAAATTGAAAAATAATTTGTTTTGAAATATTTACATTTTTCTTAAAAAACTTTCTTGATTTTTTTTTTTCGATTTTTATAATTTTTTACCTACTTATTTAATTATTTTGTGAGTTCAGTTACAATTAGTTTTCTTTAATGCTTTTTTTTTAATGTAATTTACCAATTTTAGTAGCTAAAAATACAATTTATAGTTCACTGGAAAATACAATTTATATAATTTGCTTAAATTTTTTTAAGATGGTAAAAAAATTTTTGAAAATATTATCACTATTTTTTTCTAAGCAGTGTTTTTAAAATTGCACACTACTTGTCTGTCTCATATTGTATATATATTTACTATTATTTTTACAATAATATTTTATATAATCAAGTTAGGTGCATGATATGGGAAAAATTTTTTTTACTGAAAAAAATTGAAAAAAGTGATCAACATATACTAATAACTTTAATAAAATTGTACAGTTTATATTTTCAAATATCCTTCTTTAATCCTTATTTTAAAAGATAATACCAATAGTATTTATTTTTTATAGGCTCGCAAGGTCGAGTATGAAAGTCATATCGATGACGAAAGTGCTCTAAACGAAATAAATTTCGAAGATTTAATAAACGAAGCAAAATTCCACGTTACAATTGACGAAAATGATACAAGTATTGCACAATCAACCGGTATTTGGGACCAAGTACAGGACGAAATTGAAGCAGTCAATGATGGGGCAGAAAATTTAAATGAACAAATGAATGAAATTCAAAGTGAATCAGATAGATCAGGTTGGCGTCCTGCCTTAAAAGATAGTATAATTGGACTTTATAATACAATATCCTCGTCCGTGGCTAATGTAATTGATAGTGCAATTAATAAAGCAAGCGACAAATTCGATCAAGGTATTTCAGGTGCCTTAAACCTCACTGATCGTGTTCACGCACAAAAGAAATTATTAATAGCAAAAGTACAAAAATGCGCAGAGCAACAAGGTTTGAGTGCTGATACAATCAGTGAAGATGCTTATGCTAAAATTGAGCATTGTATACCAGACGCTGTAAATTCAATTAATGAAACTGCTCAAACAATTATTGGAAATATTAAAGAAGCACGTTCCTTCATTACGAGTGTGCCAACTTCTATGAATGAATGTTTAAATACCATGCGTGAGGCATCATCATGGGCACAAATAACTGCAAGTGCAAAAACCGTTTGGTGTTTAACTGGTCTTTCAGCTTCAACATGTACGGAAGCTGCACAATTCAGCATGAAAATGGCTACATGTGGTACGAAATGTGTTGTCAGATTTGAGCAAATTAAATTAGAATTGAAAAAATGTTATATGACTGGTTTCTATGCTATTACGAAAGAAGCTGCTGATAAAGGAATCGATCTTGGACAATGTGTACTTGGTGGTGAAAAGAAAAATAAACCAGAATAAATTTTTTAGGAAATTCATCTGTTAATTTTTAATGTAAATACAAAAATAGTTTTCGTTTATTGTGTTTGTTTGAATCCATTTTTCCTTTTTTAGTACAAGTAACGATATAAGGTCGAACTTCATCCAACCGATTACTAAATGAGACGTATTTTTTATGAAAATATCATTGAGTCCCATCCCGTTTTACAGACAAGGGTCTCATCTGTACGAGATCTGCAGAAATACTAACTACAAGTATGATAACTTAGGTTTAGGATTAGACGCGTCAAAAATCCACGTAGCCTAACTTTCTGCCGCGTAGTAAATAAGCTTCTGAGTCGATGTGGAGCATATATGGCTGCGAAGCCAGTTTCGACATACAGGGGCGGGGGGGTGAAATAAAATTAGTAAAAATTTGGGAAAAGTATAGATTTTATTCGGGAAAATTCTGAAATCAAAGCTAAATATTGGACATTTTGTACAATTTAAATGTCCGCTCTTGGACATTTAAAAATTAATTATTTCAAGGATTTAAACAAGTGAAAACAAACAATTGACTGAATTAATTGTTGAAATACCATGTATAGGCAGTGTTGATAACTCTGTCACATTTCACATACATACATATCTGACATATTTAACTGATATTCTCATATAATGCGCAAGTGTTGATGCGCAATCGTTTTTTTTTTTTGACGTCACGTAAATAACAAAAGATATTCACTTTGATATTCCTATATTAATACATACTATAAAATTTGCACCTAATTAACGCCCTCGTGGCTAAACAGTGATGTTTACAAAAAAATGTTTCAAACAAAAGTTTTTTATTTTTTTATAAGGAACATTTTTTACATTTAAACTTTTGTTCTATCTCTAACGGTTTACAAGATGGGTCCTACGGACCCAAGACCCAATTGACCTATGATGCTCATTTACGAACTTGACCTGACTTTTTACGTCCTGAGTACGCTGTAAAAATTTCAGATCGATATATTTTTTCGTTTTTGAGTTATCGTGTCCACAGACGGACGGACGGACGGACAACCGGAAATGGATTAATTAGGTGATTCTATGAACACCTATACCAAAATTTTGTTCGTAGCATCAATATTTTTAAGCGTTACAAACTTGCGACGAAACTTAATATACTATGTATATTTCATATACATATACATGGTATAAAAATGACATGTGGTATTAACTATCTTGACCCGATATAGAAAGTTCATGTCTACAAATTTGCATTATCTACAAATTTTTTTTGGTCATAAATGACAAATTTTATACTTGAAATGCCCTTTAAAATATTTAACAGATAAAGTCTACACACAAACGCATTCATTCAATTAGGTAAGTCATTTTATTTTAAGGTAAGGAAAGAAACAACAGTTTTTTTTTGTGATCGATAAACACAACCCAAGTCGGTAATTAAAAATGATTAAACCTATCTCACAATTGTACAAATAATCAATACACAATTATTTTTACTTATTACCATTAAAAATAATAAAAACAGAATCGTAAAGTGTGAGTTAACTTACTCATAGAAGGTTCTGTATATCCAAATGAAAAATGTTGATGCAACATTAAATCATGCTGTTATCATATATTTACAGGGTTTATACAGGATGATTTTTAAAAAGTACTCAGTGTTCAGAGTGAAATAAAAAACCGATAAACCTTTAACTGTTCTTTCGGGAGCCGAGGAAAATACAGTATTCAGTTTTTTTAGAGTTTCATGGTGAAATAATCAACTTTGATTTTTTAAATGGAAACACGTATTTTTTTACACTTTTCAATCCATTTTTACTAGTGCACGCCCGTAATTTCCACATTGCTCGCTTAAGGATGGTATTGTTTGTTTGTGTATGCATCCAATATGATCATTGTAATGATTCTAAAAGTACAATAGCATAACAATAAACTTCTTGAATGTTGTGTGTGCAGCGTGACTAGATACAAAATCGATTTATCCGCTTAGGTGCCACAAGCGAATCGATCAGGCCCCATTTTAAGTCGAGTTTTTTTTTTTTAAATTTTGTATTTATTTTATTTTATAATTTTAATATTTGAATTTTGGAAATCAATCATGAATTTGTGAAACGGAATACTAAAAATAATGTACGTGACTATAATATGATTAAGGCCTCTCTTTTCATATAAAAGAATATAATGAACAATTAAAATTCCAATTTATTAGCGAAAATAACAAATGATCATTATTGCAGAATTACCTCAACTCCGTATACGGTTTTATTGGTTTACAATACAAGTAACGAATTTTAATCAGTTTTTAATGGTATCCTATACCAATATATATACAGTGTCTGTCTACCATATAACCGCAAAACAATTTTAATTGTATATAAAAAGAAAGTCTGATAATGGTAGCAGCAGTATAGACTTGGAGATAGTGACACCGCATACCATTAAATGAAAGGGGAAATAACCTCAGAAATATACTCCAAACTAAACGTAAAAATTCACCGCTTTATCCTCACCACCAGAATATTCTTACAAAAACTCCTTGAAAAATTTCGTTCCTGAAAATGTATCAAAACACCATCCAAAAACCACAAAAAATCACCCCCGCTCCAAAAGAAGAGAATTTATCACAAGATACCCCATGAAGAATACCTTGTTTCGCCGCTGAACAGCTACTTGAAAAATCACTCGCTTTTAGTCAAGCTTGTAAAAATTAATAGATAGCCCTTCACATTACAAATAATTTATCAATAAGAAAATCATTTGTCCATGTGAAAATCTGTGGATTAAAATATAGCTACTATAAATTGCTTAAATTGGTTTTCAGTAAACGTTTCATAGTAACTTCACAGTAACAATGATACTGTGAAAAAGTATGAAAGAATTTTCTAGCAAAAAAATAGTCAACATATTTAATGGTCCACTTCATAGTCCATGGCTGGTTTTTTGTAAGATGTAAGCCTGCTTAGGACTGCCATAATAACTGCTCGGCGTCTTTAGTGATTTTTCCCAATAAAAAAAGCTTTTTTTAAAGGTATAAAATTTAAAGCCACAAAATACAGATACTGGATTCATTGAAAAGGCTCACTTTATATCATTTGTGGTTGTATAAGACTACAGAAACCAAAAGAGTCGTCGAAAAATGCAAGAGTTGAAATAATCGATTTCTTTAAATTCGATAATCGAGCCACGATAAAAATCTAAAATTTCTTTGCTACCAAACTTGTCATTTTAAATTATCAAAAAAGGAGACAAAACTAATAAAGGATTTTTTTTCTTTTTTTTGCCTATACGATCTACTTGAAATCTTTTGACAGTGTCTCCAAGTCTACCCAAGTTACCAGCCATAGTGGGACAACACAATGTAATAATATTTATATATATTTTTTTGTTGTTGTGGTAAGCTTGGCAAATAAAATGGACGAACTAATTAATGTTTACACATATTAACATAACAAATAATAATTAGTGTGAATGTCTTTTTGAAGATTGTTTCACGACATCTTGAAACTTGTTTTATCCATATATGGGATTTTGGGTTGGATATAATTTTTTTCATTTCAAATAAATTGGACACACTTTGATTTTTGGATGTTTAATACAGATTAGCGGAGAAAACTTTAAAATATCTACTAAAAATATAATAACATAATCAATTAAGTAAAAGAAAAACTCTTTGTTATAAGAAATAGTAAATCGGGGGTGGTAACAAAATGGGGGTGTATAATTATGTGAAACAATCTTACCGTTTCTTAGGACTAAAAATTATAAAACTACACAGTAATCTGTTGCTTCAAGAACTCGTTTGTTACTGAGAAGATGGCGAGCGGTTTTGGACCAATACGTAGCATTTACACAGACTAAGTGATTCACCGTGAATTTTCAAATGTGAGTTTTCTTTCTCCCAGAGCCTTATTTACTTCAGGTATCTGTGTAAAGAACGAAGGTTTGCCGAAAAACCGCAAGTTAAGAGTTTGAAAACACCATGTAGATAGTTATCTTCAACTTCGTGACAAAACGGAATCCGTAGGACCACTGCTCTGTCACTAGGCCATTGTACCTATGTTAAATAATATGGGTAGGTATAGCTATAGATATACCTAGCAAAAACGAATGTTAATGATGACTTAGCATTGCTGACGCGAATCCATAAGTTTTTCAAAATTTTGTTTAAAGATGTACGACCACCAGGACAATTTTTAATAAAAAGCCCCCCCTTTTTTGAATAATTGGAAAATTAATCGTTATTTGTGTATTCATACCATTCTTACAGCCTATCCATACCATTACAAGGTTATAAACGAAATAAAATGAACAAAATATTGAATCATAAACTTTATAATAAGCCTCATTTCGAAATTTGAAAAAAAAAACTTGAAATTGAAAATTTTTGTTCAAAAATAATCATATCAGATTTTCGTGGCCTAATCCGGCCTAATGGGTAATCCAGCACTGTCTAAATCAATTCTCAAAATTATATTGGAGGTTGCCCAAAAAAGACTTCAAAGTAGGCATATTTAACATGTTTTACGTTAAAACGGTAGATGGATGATATATTTTCATAGATTTCTCCAAAACCTTAATAAATTATTGAAAAAAAAAACCGTTGTGCCCGACTAATTAAGGCTGTATGAGCACTGTAATGCGGACACAAATTAAAAAATATATTTATTTCCAATTTTGATGGTGAATTATTTTATAACTTCACAATATAAGACGAAAAGTAAGAATAAAATTTTTCGATATCTGGAGAAATTTTCAAAATATTGAAAATTGATAATTTTTTTTTATAATTATTTGGCTTTCAATATCGCGAAAACCAAGGCAGATATCGAAAAATTGCCTTGTCTTGATGCTCCTACTACCGCAATCAATTCCAACTTATATGAAACAAACTACATTACAATTAATGTTACATATTTAATAAGTATAATGGACAGACACAAACGTACAGACAATTTAATAACTGCCAATATTTACAATATCTTTTAATCACAATTCAATTAAATGTAAATAATATATATTTTTATCCTATTAAGAGATACAAATCAATATGAAATTTATGTTAATACATAAATGAATATAAAACGCAAGAATTGTTTCTTTGCCATATCTTTGCGATTGCGGAACTTGTTTTTTTTATTATTTTTATATAAATATTCAATAATATTTTATCGTCTACTACCTAATTACTTTTTTTAATATTATTATAACAGGTAAGTAAGTGCACACACATTAAAATGTAAATTTATAAATAAAATAATTATTATAAGTATTGATAAATATCTCTAAAAGTTGAATGAAATTGGTAAATAATTAATGATGATTTTGTTTTATAAATTTTGTGTTTTTAAAATACGGTTTTTAATGCGGGTTTTGAGTGACTGTAACATTTTTAGTTAGTTATATACCCAAAATAATAATTAGTTGAAATTTCTTTTTTCTTCCCTTTTAATAAGTATTTACATATATACAGATTAATTTTAATACCCTGTATATATGAAGTAAATATCAAGGTATACTAATTTCAAGGTATGAAGTAAATATTAAGGTATACTAGTAACGCTTAGAAATATTGATACGAAAAAAAGTTGAGAAAAGGTGTTCATCATCACCTCATAAGTTCACCTAATCATATCTTTTGACTTAAAGACCATTTCTTTAATTGAAATAATTTAATTTAATAATTTTAATTGAAATATCAGACCATCAAATCACCTAATAAGTTCATTTCTGTTTTCCATCTGTTCATTCGTTCGTCAACACTCGATAACTCAAAAACGAAAAAAGATATATACTCAGTTTTATCGAAATTGGAGATAAAAAAAATTTCTCGATTTCTTGCTATTTTTTTAATGGGAAAATATTGAGAAAAACGCAAACAAATTTTTGCTTCGGAATTTGATGAAATTCAGTGGATGGGGTAATTTTGATCCAAAAAGTATAAAAATCATGTTTATTTAATGATTGGATGCAGAGTTTCTGAGATATCGCAATATTTGGCGCGATTTTTATACTTTTTGGGTCAAAATTACCTTATATACTGAGTTTATCGAATTTGGAAATACAAAAAATTTCTCGATTTTTTGCAATTTTTTTAAGGGTATGTACCCCTTTGAAAAATTCAAGAAACTCGAAAAAAAAAATTTCTATTAGAATTTGATGAAACTCAAGGTATGGGGTAATTTTGATCGAAAAAGAAGAAGAACAAGTGAAAACAAGCAATTGACTGAGTTAATTGTTGAAATACCATGTATAGACAGTGTTGATTACTCTATCACATTACACATACATACATGTCACACATACATACCTGATATTCCTATATAATACATACTTTACAATTTGCGCCCTCTCGGGTATACAGTGATGTTTACGAAAAAATATTTCAAACTAAAGTTGTTAATTTTTTTATAAGAAACATTTTTTGCATTTAAACTTTTGTTCTATCTCTAACGGTTAACTAGCTACGGACCCAAGATCCAATTGGCCCATGTTGCTCATTTATGAACTCGACCTCACTTTTTACGACCTGAACACGCTATGAAAATTTCAGCTTGATATCTCTTTTCTTTTTTGAGTTATCGTGTTGACAGACAGACAGACAGATAACTGGAATGGACTAATTAGGTGATTTTATGAATACATATACCAAAATTTTGTTCGTAGCATCAATATTTTTAAGCGTTACAAACTTGAGACTAAACTTAGTATACCTTGATATATATTACATATATACATGGTATAAAAAGTATGAAGATGATCATACAAAAATTCTATGCTCACAAACAAACCGAGGGTCGTCAAAAAAAAAGCCAAGTTAAATGAATAGCTTTGCAATTAAATTGTATATTTTCTTATTTCATAAAAAAAATTATATAATTTTATAAAAATAAATTTTTATAACTTCATTTTCATTCGGTGTATAATTTAAAAATATAATTAAAGGTTTATATAATGATTTTAATATATAATTTAACACCTATATAATTTAATATTTATTATTATAAAAATAAAAATTACATCAAATCACAAACCAGAAAGATAGCTACAATGCATTGAGCTGCAGTTTGTCTATAGTTAATAAAATCAGTTGGATTTGTAAGAAATAATAATAATAATGAGTTTTAGTTCGATAATAATAAGCTTAAACAACATTAAAATTTAAAGTTAATAATATTAATATTATATTAAATATATACTTATTGTAATATTTTTATAAAGTTATTATACCTATTAAAAGGTATTTGTTTGCTATTGTTAAATGCATATTACACTATAATTACATCAAAGTTTATTACTTACTCTACAATACTCTGTTAGTTTGATCTAAGACGGTCAAAACTCAACAATTTTCTTTGTACGAAGATAATATTTAGTGGATATCGTTTACGATAATATCTCCGTTTGCTGTAATCGTGCCTCATTTTTAAATGCAAGGGATAAAAATTTCAAAACCCAACCAATTCCTCTATAGACGACCACATCCACTCAAAAAATCGTAATTACATCAATCCAGAGTTTGGGATTTATATTTCCGAATATATTTTTCCGGCATATAATTACTAATGGGTAATAAGCTGTTTGTTACACGAAAAACAGTGCAGAAAGAGATTACTTATCTGCATAAGTGAAGAAAATAAGCACATGGGTAATAATAAGAACATTAGCTCGGATTTTTTTATTTTCCCTTCAGGAATAACGTGGGAAGCAATCGATAACTATCTGTCAGTATTCCTTCTTCTGGAGAACAGCTCTGAAAAGACTATATTTTTATCTCATCTGGAAATTAACTGCTCAAGTTAATAAGTACATATACAAGTTGTTCAAAAAGTTTTTTAGAAAATAATGACTGAAAAAAATCACTAAGGCAGAAATTGTAAGATTTTGCACATATAATCTAATGGCGACCTTGTATTTCACCTAAATCCTAACGATATTTACCAATTCAAGTTCATGTCAATTTTTTTTTTAATGCAATTCGTAAATGATTTATTGATTAAATGAATTCACTATGAAAGTATTTGAATAAAATTGCTGAATGGTTTTCGTAACTTTACATTAAAATACAAAAAGAATTTAATACATTTAACAATCAGGCGTTTTTACTTCACGATTATCAAAGCTTAAATTTTTAGTGATATCACAGATTTTATACATTTTAAAAAATTTAATTGAAAACTTTACTATCCTGTCTCTCGGCAACAAAGCGTTTGCGGACATATATTCATATAAACTTTTTGTTATAAAGTTAGTTCAAGAATATACAGTTGAAGTTTCTGAGCTTTCTTACGAAACAGCCTGTATATGTACTTGTTTGGCCTTAAAATTAACTATGGAACACATAGAATAATAATTTAAAATAATGAGTTTATTATTATATGAATGATTGTTATGATGTAAATGCATGTTCTTTTAAAAACTTGATACAACAATACAATACACAACAATCATAATAAAACATTGATTTTTAATTTATTTTGTTTTAAGTAACAATATTAATATATTTTAATTACTTCATAATATATACGGCAGACGTAAAAATATTACTAACACATATACTGCACTCTAAAGGTACAGTCAGAACACAAATTATCGAATACTTTTTCAGGAGACCTCGACAAAATACGCTTGGCGATAAAGTGAAGTATAAAGAGAATACAAATTGACATTTTCTGCCTTTAGAGGCACCATGAGGTATCATTCGGGAACCTGGATTCTCGAATACCAACGTTATTTTCATTTTTGAGTAAACTCAATCTCTTGTTCCTGTCTCCAATATTGGGCTAGATTAATAGCACGATATTGGAGACAGGAACAAGAGTTTGAACTTACTCAAACTTGAAAATTACGTTGGTATCCGAGAATCCAGGTTCTCGAATGATAACTTAAGGTGCCTCCGAAGGATACGCTTTACTAGAATACAAGTAGGATAATGAGAAATGAACAGCTTAAATCTTACATCTAATAATATTTTTATGAAGCTGGTACTCATGTTCGTGTGTAATTTCAGGTAAAATTATAGTATAAATAAGTATACTTGATTGGAATTATTTTTATTATTACTTAACTTACCTTATCACGATTGATTTAAAATTGTTAGTATTATAGTAAACCATAAGTTAAAGTTGCCATGAAATAAATTTTGTAATTGATATTATTGATTTTTACTTCGAATAAATTGGTTTCAACTATATTTCTATACACATGAAAGAAACACGCACTAATTTAGCAATTATTTCTAAATCATTAGTTCCAGTATCGGTATTTCATTTCTCAGTTATTAGAGTAATTGCTAACCATTAAGTTAACGGCTCAAATTTTTGTCGGAATTTAAATGTTATGTCAAGTTTCTAAATACATAAGGCTAATACTTAAAGTACCACAAATTTCGCCGATAATAGAGAAAAAACAAATAGGGGCTGAAAGAATTTCCTAGCAGGAATCGAAAAGGAGGAATTCGGGATAATTGTCTCCCCTAAAAAAGAAAAAATTAATTATTTAGATCATCTCCGATTTACATAAAAAAGATTTTAGAGAATATCTCAAAACGTTCTTACACAATCGTTTAATGAATCCCATTTTCAAAGTTATGTTAAGATGGGTCTCTATAAACAATGGTTCATCAAATTCCGAAACAGAAATTTTTAGGTAATTTTCTGGATTTTTTTGAAAGAAGGATTTTTTTTATCGTCAAGAAAATTGAAATTATTCTTGTAGTACAGGCAACACGTGAACAGATATTTCAGAGAGCTTTTTTATCCTTTGTCAGTCTCATCCACAAGCCGCCCACGTTTTTTTCTAAATGAATCGTACCACCTTGTAAAGTTTCCGCCTTTCTCTGTTGCTTTTGCCTTCCATCGGTAGCACAACTTGGATCAGCTATTGTCCTTGAAACGCATCAAATCTTCCGCCTAACTCCATATTAATGTCTCGTTAATCATTATCAAATGTTTCTGCTTTTCCCAATTTTCGACCAACTTGCATACCCCAAAAAGTATGTATCACTATTGAACTTGATCTGCCCTAATTTAGTCAAAAAAGGAAGAAATGATGTTTCTGGGTAAGTAGACGCCTTTAGATAGATAAAATGTAATGTAAGTTTTAATTTAAAACATCGGGCGTTAATACATATTATTATCCACAATATAGTATCCATAATAAATGCGGTCTAGTTCCTTTCATATCATGAGTCTTCCAATAAACGTTATACAGTTATTAGTTTTATACGAGTTAAATGATTACATGTTTATCATTATACGTATACAGAAAGCTTTAAGATATCAATCAATTTCCATTTGAGGAGATTGTAAAATTATTGTATCAAAGTTTTACTTAAAGAATTGACTACTTGCAAACAAAACTCCCTAAAAATCTAGAAAGTATTGTTCTCATAATCTCTCTTAAAGAAGTTAAACCAATTTTCATTTCTCGACAGGCGATTTTTTGAAGCTGGGGGACATAATATTTCGAAAACTACATATAAGCTATATATACATGTTCATGCTAGAAACGAGAAGACAGAGAGTATGCGTGACAAGTTTTAATAGGAGACAGAATTCCAAGTTTAAACAATTCAGGAAAGAAGAAATTATTATCTCATTGCATGAATTTGATTTTTGAAATTCAGATACAGTAAAAAAATAAAGGACCCCTCAATATTAATAAAATAGCTTCCTGTGAAACATTTTCAAACCGCCCGCAAAATATTCTTCAAATTGTTCTGATCAAAAACTCTAACGGGCACAAAACTTCTTAACGGATAGTTTTCGAGCTACGAGCGATCAAAGTTACATATTTATTATATTTATAGTCCCTATATGACTAGGAAAATGGCTTCCTGTGAAAATATTTACAACCACCTCCAAAATGTTATTCGGATCGTTCTGGTCAAAAGCTCTCACAGGCATCAAATGTTTTTACGGATAGTTTTCGAGCTACGTGCTTAACAACTATAATGTATGTGTAACTTTGATAGCCAGTAGCTCGAAAACTACTCGTTAAAAATTATTGTGGCCGTGAGAGCTTTTGGCTAGAACGATATGAAGAACATTTCGAAGTAGTTTCAAAAAGTTTCACAGATAACCCTTTTCTTAGTCATATAGCCCGTGGTTCAAAAACTAGTAGTTAAAAATTTTTGTGGTCGTAAGAGCTTTTGATCAAAATGATCCAAAGAACATTTTAGGTTGGGTTAGATAAAATTTCATAGAAATTTTTCTCTCTAATATTGCAGGGTATTTTCTAGTCTTACAGGAATACCGTCTCCAGTTCAGTAGCTATAGACTATAATTTTATCAACGAATTATTACTTACATGATGTTTCGAAATTTATTGTTTTTTGCTGTTCAAAGAGATTTATGATAATTGAGTTTGCAATCTCACATTTGAAACATCCTGTACACAAGCAGGTAGTTATAAACATTATAATATTTTGATAAATAGCACATTAACCACGAAATATATCACATAAAACACGGCACTAAGTCAGCCAGCCACCCAAACCAAGCAATCACCAGCTCTTGTGACCAGACGGACATACTAGACACCATCGCATCGTGTCTTTGGATATATGAGTGAGCTATAATATATGTTTTGTTAACAATTTAAGCTTTACCTTTTCATGTTATATAATCAATCTGTTCTATGTTTCTATGTTCAAATGATAGTTTTCTCTAAGCTATACTGTAATATAGAGCCTAGACTATCTATAGGCTATAATAATATTATTAATAATAGGATATATATATATATATATAGAAGGATGTATTAAGGGGGATAGTAATAGATAATTGAAAGGTGTGTGTGTTTCGAGGAAGAACAAAGACATCACTAATATGATATCATGATAATATTAACAAAATAGATTTTGATATGAAAACAGAGACAAAATTTTTATGATTTTGTGATGAGCTCCAAATTGAATCGAAACAAGTGAAAACAAACAATTGACTGAATTTATTGTTTAAATACCATGCATAGTCAGTGTTGATTTCTTTATCCAATAACACATACATACATGTGACACATACATAACTGATATTCAAGTATGGTACATACTATAAAATTTCTTCCTAATTGGCGCCCTCACGGGTAAACAGTGATGTTTACGAAAAAATGTTTCAAGCAAAAGTTGTTTCTTTTTTAATAAGGGACATTTTTTACGATTAAACTTAAGTTCTATCTCTAACGGTTTACAAGATGGATCCTACGGACCCAAGACCCAATTGACCTATGATGCTCATTTACGAACTCGACCTCACTTTTTACGTCCTGAGTACGCTGTAAAAATTTCAACTCGATATCTTTTTTCGTTTTTGAGTTATCGTGTCCACAGACGAAAATGGACTAATTAGGTGATTCTATGAGCACCTTCAGCAAAATTTTGTGCGTGGCATCAATATTTTTAAGCTTTTAAGCATTACAAACTTGGGACTAAACTAAGTATACCATGCATATTACATATATGCATGGTATAAAAATTAAAGTTTTATATAATCAGTATCTTGATTAATGCATTACGAGTCTTGTCTCTCTTTGTTAATTATTATTTTGTTAATTATGAAAAGTGAGAAAAAGGAAACTTTTCCTACTTTATTCCTAGCTCTTCTACCTGTAGTTCAACGGAGCTTGAAGCTCTGTCAAATTAACTGGCATTGCAGTATATGTTGTAAGGTTTCTTGTAAAATACAGGTATGGCCCCCCAACTAAACAATTTTTAAACATTTATTCAATGAGATTTCACAAAACGGCGAATGCGAATGGAATTCACGGGATACCATTCAAAATTTCGCAAATGAAACGCTCCTGCAGGTGGGTATTATGACATATATTTGACGTTTATCCCTTCATACCTCAAAAACTATTAATAATAAACTCTGTGATCATTTCCAATTCAATAACTCGAGGATGAAAGAAATTTAAATTTCAGCCAGCTTTAGGGAGATTCAAAGTCTCCTAAGTGGGATATCTGGACTTTTGAAAATAATTCACCTAACAAGAAGTTGTACGGCAAGTTTATGTTAAAAGTGGTAGGTTGAATCGTTTGAACGGCATAGAAATCCTGTTTGTAGCGACAATATAAACTAACAAATACGTTTTAGTATATAAATAATAAACGATTATATTGTTTCAAATATTATGACACATACACGTACATACTTACGTGTATGTATAGATGTCGCAGTCAACTACTTTAATTAGCCGTTCAACTAACAGCCTAGCCTTTTTATTAAACGGTGTCTTAGTCGTTATTTAGTTATTCTTTTTGCCACCTGGTGCTGAAACCTACACACTGGCAATATGGTGCCGACACCAACAATATTGTTGGTGTTTCTCATGGTTTGATGGCGCTTACGCAAAAATACAGTACAATGGAAGAGTATAGTTACAAAAAGTGGGATCTAAGTGTAGAATCATGAAAAACTAGTTTTCGCAGCAAGAGTTGGAGAACTTAGATACAAATTACAATGATGAAACTTCAGAAAGTCAAATTTCTTTGAGAGTGGCTGTGAAAAATCATGCATCTTTTTGTGACTAGGGAATCAAAAAATGTGGTTTGTAAAGCAGTGTTAATAATAGATGTGATTGCTTTAAAAACAAAGTTCTTTGAAGATCTGAATGCTATGAAAGTTTAATTAATTTGTGTTAACAAATATCATTTTAATTACTTGCATGTGTACTTTTTATTTATTGAATTACGCAATTTGATCTCATGATTACAAAATAACATTATGTTATATTCTAAATTACGTAATTGAATAATTTCATTGACAGCTATTTCATATTTTTTTCTCAAATGGCTATTCTGTGGTAAAATAGCTCAAGCATCACCCGGCCAGTTCTAAACTGTATTAGACGCTATTGCTGATTATTTTTCGGTTCTAGGCAGTTAACTGATCTGCTAACTAAGCAAGTTGGCGGCGACATCGGTATAGTCACTGTATCATAATCGTAGTGTATATGTAGTTAATAAAGGTACCTACTATGGTCTTTAATATTGATAACATATTATGGCCCGTTTTGATTATATTATTACATTCTATGTATATGTGTTCCTATATGATAGCGATTCCATTTAGCCAAAATTACAAAATTCAAACGAGCAATTCTCCAGCAGAAACTCTGATCTCAAAGGAACGGGGTGGGAGGGCGGTGTTAGTCAGCAAACATATCGGATACCGCACATTTTCAGAATTATTTGCGATAGTTTTTTTTTTCATATCACAGAGTTTCCTTAATTTGTAACTTATCATCACTACATATTATAAAACAAAGTCGCTTTTTCTGTCCCTATGTCCCTATGTCCCTATGTCCCTATGTCCCTTTGTACGCTTAAATCTTTGAAACTACGTAATGGATTTTGATGCGGTTTTTTTTAATAGATAGAATGATTCAAGAGGAAGGTTTTTATGTATAATACATCTATATTATAGTAGAGTAAGGGGTTGAAATAGGGGTTGAAAGGGATATCCTTTGTATGCTTAAATCTTTGAAACTACGCAACGGATTTTGATGCGGTTTTTTTTAATAGATAGAGTGATTCAAGAGAAAGGTTTTTATGTATAATACATCCATATTATAGTAGAGTAAGGGGTTGAAATAGGGGTTGAAAGGGATATGCTTCAAAAACTAAAAAAGTTGTGCATCGATTAAGCTAAAATATTGACACGATATACAACCAGCTTCAAAGATCTATTGTTTTTATCTACTTTTAACCTTCGGAGGGTAGAAAGGTGTAGCGAGAAAGTGGGAAGGAATTATCGAATATTTACAAATATACCTAAGTGGGGTATCAAATAAAAAAACATGACGTGTACATTACAAAACTGTTATCCCACGCAAGGAAATGTGGAGGGAGGGGTGTAAGTGGGGATGTTGCCCAGCAAAGCGGGTAGTTCACAGCTAGTCTTACTATAATATGAACTTGAATAAACGATTATATCGAAAACGGTGAGGTTAGGATAAAATATCAACAGTAAAAAAGTGTTTTGAATGGTCCAAAATATAATATCATACGGTTTTCAAACCATAGACTTATATATCCATCCATAAAAATATATGTGTGAATTGAATGCATCATTCTTTCTAGTTTAATTATAATAAAACTAATAGACACTTGGTATACAGAAATGTTGTGGAATTTTTCTTACTCTACGAGGCATTTGTATCCAAATGGAATTCACTCCCATAAATAAAACAATAGATACTCCATATTACATGTAGTATGAGTTGATAACTTTATTATATAATGATATAATGATTTGAAACACCCTGTTATCATCAACCAAGCTCTATTACTAGGTAATGTATATAGTTTAGTTAGTACCAAACCTATAAGCAATAATACAAGGCATGTGTTGTATACATTCTATTATACCTAATAACACTAACCTAACAATATATAATAACACCTCAAAATATATACTCACTCCCTTTCCACGTCACTACTTCCACCGTATTTCTATTTACTAGCCTAGAGTAGTTACTGTTTTGTTATTGTTAAAATTGATGCGATGATGTTCATATTATTATTATTAGGAAAATCATGATAACAGTTTTAGTAGCGCGTCAAATTTAATAATAATAAACGTGTAGGTACAAGATGTAACAAAGTAGGCACGTGGAAGAATATTGCGATATTCTCTGATACCCAAGTGGTGGTAAAAGATCTGTGGTTGGGCCATATAACTTCTAATTGTATATATCTAGATTAGGTTAGGTTTTATTGGCTGTCCACGAAGGGCACACTTAGGCTATAGTGACCATTGACATACCATTATTATGCGTTTTACCACTTTTTCGCTGATAATTTCATTTAGCAGATCCTCAATTATTTTCGGAGGCTGAAAACACCTTATTATGCATTATCTATGAACTACACCAACACATTATCACTATTAATTAAATTAATTTTTATTGTGACGGCGGGAATCGAACCCACTACCCTAGCCATACCTCATACGTTATGCTGCAATATAGTAAGTTATGCTGCAATCAACTGAGCCACTAGGATCTAACAACGATACATAAAAGCTGAATTCAATTTAACGTGACCTTTTCGCAAAATAAATTATAATTATAAGATTGCCCTTGCAAACACTGCCCCAGATATTATTCTGATGATTTCAAAAAATGTTTTCGAATCATTTGAGTGTAGCCGTAATTTTTGCATGATTTAATTTTATAATTAGAAAATGTAGTTTTAATTTTCGGATGCTTTACTACCGCGCAAGTTGGAAGACGTACTTCATTCCTACCTATGTTAAATAAGGAAAGGAATATTCGAAATTAACCGTTTTAATGGTAGAGTCAAGAGAAAACGTTGCCTTATTGAAAAAATACAATATAGATTTGATATGAGTGAGCCTGCTAGAAATTCTACATAGTGCTTGGGCCTAAGCATCGCTAATAATTCGGGGATGCCATTTGCAAACTGAAAGCCACTTTTGATTGAAAAAATCCTAAGAATGGCTGATATAAGATGGGAATTGAAATGACTTTAAGGTACTGTTAGGAATCTATCATTATAGTATGTTATCACTTTCTAGTATTCTCTATATTCCATATTGAAGCCATTATTGCAAACACAGATTTGGGCGAAAGAATGCCGAACGCTTAAGCCTATTCGTGAGCCATAACGATTGTAAGAGTTATGACAGTGAAAAAAGAGGGAACTTCGTATGGGAAAACTGATACACATTGGTTAAAAATTCTTAAACGACTTCGGACAACTGTACAACTGCAAATAATTTAAGGAAAAGTGGCTCTGAACGAAAATAGAAAAAACGTAATGGAAATACATACGCGAATGGTGAATCATATAAGATTCATCAAAGTAAAAATCAAATTACAGCACTCACTTTTTATTACATATTGTACTGTCAGTTTTCTTCATACCCCCTCACCTAAATGACACCATATTGAGGTGTCCGTTCTCTCGAAATATTGTTTGTTGAATATTATTTTAACATGAAAACATATTTGTTCAGCTAAACAACTTATTTGTGATTGAAAACATAGTACGAAAATTTATTGTTATATTAATAATATACGATACTCATGATTTGATGAAATATACACAGGTTGTTTAAATACTTTTCAATCTATTTCATATTCATTCAACAGTTTATTTTCTCCAAAATTCCACAAAAAAAAGGCAGAAAAAAATCCTTCCGTATTTACTAGTCCTCAACTTACAGACTGAGTGCAGTAAAAAGCATATCTTAAAATCAGAAATATAAAAAGTATGAATTTTTTTCTACATGCATGATTTAAATTAGCTTCTTTAACAGACATTGACCATCTCTCATGTTCTTTATATTCTTAAATTTTACAATATTTTCTTTTTTGAAACTATATTTTGAAATATGGCATTTTGAATTATATCTATTCGCACCGTGCGTGAGTTTTATTGGAGGCTTTTCCATGGTAACGATACACTACTTTAATTATAGAATTGTATGAATGCATATATAATTGTATGGATTGCATTTATGACTTACATTGAAAATTTAATATTATTGTCTCACAAATTTAAAAAAATAATTATGATAATTTACATTAAAAAAAATAATATTTTTACAATTTGATTTCTTATTTTCACAATTAATGCATTAAGTTTAATTCATTAGTGTTTTTCAATAATTTTAATTTGACATTTTCTCTAACATTAACATGTAAAGAACTGCAAATTAGTCATAACAGCCTCCTTTATCGCCAAAATTTTTCACTGGAAGCGCTGGCATCGATTTAATTGTCCCTAACATTACTACGCACACAACGAATACATAAATTGTAATTTATCGAATTTCGTTGTGATATCAGATATATATGTGTCGTTCATGCAAATTTCTTATAATTCGGACGATGAAAAGAAGGTAAAATTGAATGGATAAGGCTCTATTTCATTATGAATTCGAATTCATACATACCTAATACGAATCCTCGCCTAATACGGGTTAAGAGAAATTAACTACCAAAATTAGTGTTTTTACCAACCAAATTTTTTATTTTTCTTAATTTTGGTATTGAATTTTAATAGTATTTAATAATCGCTCTTTGAAACGAACCACATTTGAACTATCATTGTCATTTCAAGTACCTACATAGATACCTATTTCGAAATTCCAAAATAACAATTTGATTGTATTTAAGTAATTCTATTGGTTATAGAACGCCTTATACCAGGTGAGTTTTGATTTTGTTTCTAATATTAATACATGTGGGAGGGAGTCTCATACACATGTAAACCTCTCAATTGATTTATGAGAATTTTTTTAATATACTGGAACATTTGTATTCGGGAGGCTTGAACCAAAAATATTTTTCAAAAAGTCAAATAATAAAAATAATGATTATTTTTGTAAAAAAAAAATTAAAGAAATTTAATACACTTATTGAAAAACTATTAAAATCTCATTGAAACATTCTTCTATATGTTGGGAGAATTTCAAGAGAGGGCACACTTTTATGAAACAATTCATGAAATATTTACAATACAAGAAATAAAAGGTATCAATGAACAATGATAATCTTTTTATATTTTCAAAGAAACAGAAATTCTTTTTGTGGACAATTAAAAATCCTTTATATATCGTGGTTTTGTCCTTACAAAAAAGGACTATTCATAAATATACTTCAAGTGCCATCTGCCTGTTTTTAAAGAGTGATGTATCTCTTGAAATTACAAAGAAAAAACTTCTCAAACAATTGATCGAAAATTTACAAATTTGTTCCATATATTGAAATTTTATTTTTCAATGGACTTTTTTTTGACTTTAATGACGAAGTACTTGAAATTTTATTATTATGCCACCCAAATTTGAATGGGAATATTTCTTTTTGTTGAATAGCGTATAAAATTTTTACAAATACGTTTTTTTTCTAAAAAAAAAAAATAGAATAAGGACTATTAACGCCATAATTATTTTGCAATGACGATTTAATGTCGAAGTATAATTTATATGTTTTTTTTTTTCGATTATTTTGCTAAAAGCGCTATTGTTACGTAATTTTAAGGCCATTCTAATAGATTCTATTGATCGTGGCAATGTTTGTGGTCAAATAATATTAATGTCAAATAAAAATAGATAATTTATTTTATATTTGAAGGCCACACAATAAGCAATTTATAGCCACACTTTTGTAGCTTTTGTTTAGGTACGGATTTAAAATATGGCGCTGTAGGTCGATATTAACAAAATAGAAAATTTAATGAGCAACCAGTTTTTGGAAGATTCCCTATCCAAAAAATTGAAATTCATGATATGTCTCCAAATTTTGGAAGAATGTAAAGGCTACATTAATTACAAAGTTTAAAATATCCTCGACCTGTTAATATTTAATATATTGCGGAGATATGTAGCACTTGAGTTACGAATTTGGATGTATTATACCCACCATTTCCAAATTATCATAAGATCTCTACCGAAATAAGAATAGAGTTGATCTCTTATTGATATCCAATTTTTATTAAATGAACCTATTTCTAACCTCCGACTAAAAAAGGGGTGTTATAAGTTTAAAGTGCGTATGTATCTGTCTGTGGTATCGTAGTTTCTAAACGGATAAACCGACTTAGATTTTTTTTTAAATTTTATCTAGAGTGGTCTTAGAAATGTTTCAAATTCGAGTTAAGGGTTCCGTACCCGATAACATTTAGAAAAGAGGTAATGATCTTCAGATTTTTTGGAACAGAGCGGAGATCTTTTTCGTTCAAATTACCTTTCAAACAAATAAAAAATCATAATCCGTTCATCTGCTTAGGAACTATGATTTCAAAAACGAATCTACTAGACCTGATTATATGTCGGGGAATTTCTTTAAATTATATATTTCATTATTATTAAATTCATCTTGAAACCTATTTTCTAACAAAGCTTTCAATGCAAAGTCCTTCAATGAAAAAGATTTCATTCACGATAGAAACACTTGGTTTAAGATTTTGACATACCTAATGTAAGCCTCAAATTGTCCGTTGTCTCAATCCATTTTGGTGCTCAAAATTTTGTATGAATTGGACCTTGCACAATTTGAAATGGCTGTGTTGCCCAGAAACACCATTCTATCCTCTTTTTATAGACAGAATCTGGCTGTAATTGTTTCTCACCGAACCATTAGTCGAGTTGCTTTTCATAAGATATTCCAATCTACTAAATTTTCCTGGTTTTACCTTTTCGAATACTCTCGACACAATTCAGTGCCAGAAGAACGAGAT
Organism: Chrysoperla carnea; assembly: GCF_905475395.1. NCBI lineage: Eukaryota > Metazoa > Arthropoda > Insecta > Neuroptera > Chrysopidae > Chrysoperla > Chrysoperla carnea. The sequence goes on along the minus strand of NC_058337.1, from coordinate 119,582,511 downwards.
TAATATAAATTTAGATTTGAAAAAAACAAATATTAAGAATCACCTTCTTTTCGATAAAAACAAAAATTTATCATTATTAAATGGACGCCATAAATCAATAAAAAAAATAAATTAAACTTTTAAATTTTATGTAAACAAAATAATCAAGAGTGGAAAAAAAACAAAACTATTTCTTAACTGTAGTAAACGTTTCGTTGCGTTGCGCATTCACGCAGGAAGTTGTTAATGTATATAAATAAAAAAAAGTGTTAAATATATGTTTTAAAATTTCACATAATAAATCATTTTGTTTGGTTATTATTATCATGATTTAAGTCCACACGACGGACTCGGCGGTCTATTGCCGTTTGACACCGGATTCACTGTTTCTTTCTATACATGAAAATTAAAATCCAATATGATAAAGTGTTTTTAAATTAATAAAATATATGTGTTGTGATATTTTAAATGCTTATAAGTGGCATCTATATGTACTGAAGTATTGAGTATTGTGTATTCTGTTTGATTGATAGAGCGCACGTCAAAACCTTGTACAAACATTACTGATTTTCATTGACAGCCCAATCAGAACGTTTTACAGTCGCAAATCAAGCATCAAAGTTCGAAAAAATCTTCGAAAACGTTTCTCCGGTAGTTTATTCTCGTCAAGAGGTAGTTTTTGAAAATAATTATATTATCCATTAAACCGGAAGTCTTGGGCTTAAATTGTGTCATAATTGTGGGGAAAAAGCATACACGCGTATCATACATAAAAAATGCTGAGAATCAAAATGACACTCCGATACAGTAAGGAATAATAAACAAACTGTGAGATTACAGATTTTTAATAATCTAGTTTTTATAGTTCATAAAATATCTACAACAAACTTTGTTGACGGAATGAACCTAAGAGGATATTACAAATCACAAAGAGTTAATACTCATTTGAGTTAATACTAAAGTTTTTTCTGAACTGACTCGCAGGCGTGGCGGAAACATTCATTGAAAAAACCTTGGTGGTTGCAGAGATCACAAAACATAAAGAATTCAAATTTTCCGCTGAAGATGCCAACGTAATTTCAGAACCCAGAGAAATATTTTCTTATGCTACACTCTCTTTTGCTCATTGTACACTGTAATAAAAATGTGGCAACTAGTTGGAAGAAATAATGTTCTTCATTCATAGAAGTGAGTAAACATTGTTTTGATTCAAAACCAAATATGGCAAATATTTACTTGCTAGACTTTAATTTTAAGCAGTCAAATACTTTTCTAAATGCAGAGAAATCGTTGATTTAAGAAATATTTACTTAATACAAGAACATAAACAGCCAATCACTTCACAAGCTTTAACAAATAAAGCAAAATTAAAAGCTTATTAAGCTTATTTTTTTGGATATTATAAAATTACCGATGTCACATTGATGCTTTTAAAACAACTCAGCATGTATTTATGGATAAATCAAAATAAATTAAGGGTTTGGACACTAATATCTGTTGTGTAAGCATTTAGAATTTTGAATCTTGAATCTTGAAAGTTTATCCATTCGTGTAATGAATATTTCCTATAAAATTCATTCATATTTTTGTCGGCGCCTTACGTGCTACAAAATCATAATAATAATAAGTTATTTTTAACAATATAAAGAAGTTATTTCTTATAATTACTGACCATTCATATTTTTGAGAGATTTTTTAGCCATAGTAACAAAAAAAAAACACAGATTTTCCACTTTTTAGAAGCATTTGTATAAGATTGATAGTCCGCAGACTCGCGGAACAAAAACGCCAGAGAGAATGAATATTTCCTTCCTACAATACTACAATATTGTAAAAAAGTTGTAGTTTATATGCACGGAAGAGTACAGATTGTGGTGAAATAATATATAATTTTTATCTCTACTGTACCATTCGACTGCTTATCATATGATACAACCTCTTCAATGCTCTCCATGTTAATGATGCGAATTTTTATTAAGTTTTTCTCGAGACGATGATCAATACACTTCAAATTTTTCTTGGAATTGTATTATAATATCCTTGAAAATTTTTGGCGCAATGTCTATAGTGACACAACAACTTTAATTACGAAATTTTTAAAGCCAAATAAAAAATTAAAGAGCAGGAATCTGTGGGTCTTTAACAGATTTAAATGAATTTCAACAATTCCAAATAAATTTCAGATATTTAAACCTATCCAAAATATATTTCAAACCAAAGAGTCAATAAATCATTTTTACACAACAAAACTTCTTGAATAACATAAAATTCTTTTGATTCAAAAACATTCTTTTTTTTTTTGGTAATAATTTTTAATACATTACTAATGAGTTTTATTGGATCATAAATCTTTGAATATATGAATAACACAATTCAAAAATTATTTTATTCATCTTCTTTTTGAATATGTGATATAAAATACTTTAATAATTGTGTGTACTCAAGAGTTTGAATATTAAAAAGAAAACTGATAACATGTTGAAAAATCAATAGTATCCATTTCTAGGTCTTTCACCTTAGCTCGGAAAGATATGAAACTTTGGTAAACGGAACTGAGGTTATTATTTCGACTAATTTGTTTTGTAACTAAATTTTACTTTTGAAGGAAATTAATCGCTCTCTTAATCGACCTTCTTAATGTAAAATAAAGATATTTTAAGGATGTATGAGCATGTTTGATCAGGTAATTTCAGATAAAAAAATTTAGAAAATATATATATTTTCAATTTTGAAAGCGAATTATGTTATAATTTGATAATATAAGACGCAAAGTAAGAGTAAAGCTTTTCAATATCTGGTGTAATTTTCAAAATATTGAAAATAGAAACTTTTTTTAACTATTCAGTTTTCGATATTTTGGAAACCAAAGCAGATATCGAAAAATTGTAATCTTATTTTTCGTCTACGTTCATGAAGATGCAATAAAATTCACCATGAATGTTGAAAATAAGATAAAAATAATTTCAACTTGCTATTTTCTTTCTATTTCATTTCGAGCTTATATACTTCCTATTAAAAAGTTTTCTTTTAAAATTATTTTTACTCGTTCAAAGTGAAAATTATTAAAAACTTTCAAAATATGCTGTTTTTTTAAATTTGTCCATAAGAGCTAATGTATTATATATGCTTTGCAATGATTTTTTTTCTTAAAAACTTGCATGGATACCTAAGCTAAAATTTTACCCACATACTGAACGACAGATTATATCGTACACAAAATTCAATACAATTTTGTCTTAAATTTTTAACCGACTTCAAACAAAAAAGGAGGAGGTTATCAATTCGACTGTATTTTTTTTTTATGTTTGTTACCCCAGAACTTTCGACTGGGTGAATTTTGATGATTCTTTATCTATTTGAAAGCCAGTGCTTTCCGTGTGGTCCCATTTCATTCTGGTCGAGTTCTAATAACGGTATCCATGCGAAAAAATCTTAAATTTGCATTAAGTATGCACGACAAGAGGACGAATAACTCAATATCACGCCAACCGATTTCGATGATTTCAGGTTCACTAAAAATCACAAAATAAAAAAAAACTTTTAACAAAAAGAAAACCGACTTCAAAAGAAAAACTTTTCCAAATTAAATTAAAATGCACTAAAAAGTAAAAAATAACGATAATATAATGTAGTTAAAGTTATTGTTATTTTTGGAGTTGGTGTCAGCCCGGCAAACTGAGTTGCTTCCTTTGCCGACACCGACTCCAAAAACAACAATAATTTAACTACATTATATTACCGTTATTTTTTACTTATTAGTGCATTTTAATTTGTTTTGGAAAAGTTTTTCTTTTGAAGTCTGTCTTTTTGTTAAAAGTTTTTTTTATTGTATAATCTTAAGAAGTTTATTTGTCCTAGAACTGAATATAAAATTTATAGCTTCAAAAAACACTATGCTATATCATGATGCCAAAAACCCTAAGCATTCGTTTAGTTATTTGACGTTATTACAATATTTGAGATAATTTAAATGGACATCATATATAGAACATTGTAAATCGAACACAGAATATTACAGGCAATTATATATATGACCGTTTTTATACAAAAAAGATAATAATTTTTGAGATTTAAATATATCATATATTTCCTAAATAATGTATTTCGTTCTGATTTTGTATAGGTACAGTATGACTTAAGGTAAACGTTCTAAAACCTAAAGGTACAGATGTGCACAAAAAGCTTGTTTCAATAAAAACCTTATATAATTGGATTAAAATTATAAAATTTTTGATCTGATCTATATGCAAAATAACCTTTTATCTATTTGACTTCCAAAGTGTGTGTGTGTAAAGTTTTCTTTCCTCTCTTTCTTCTTCCCTTTTTTTGAATAATTGGGTTTCTTTAAATTTCCCCTTTTGATTGATTCCTTGACAATAATCAGTGCCGTTCAATCAAATAAAAAAAGGACTTAAAAAATGTTTGAAACACTCTTTACCTACAGTGAATTAATAATTTATTAATCTATAACTGAACCACAGAACTATAAACTAATGACATCACATACAATACGTACACTGACCGGCAAGGAAAATGATTCAACTAACCGTACGATACAGCCATTGGTTTGTTTTATGATTGTGTTACATAGATTGTTTTGCGGACTGCAGCCTTGGAAAGTATTTGATTTAAAACTGCACGGAGATAAACCTAAAAAAAATGCTCGCCAGAATTATGCAAGGTAAATTCTCACAGAAGTAAATTGAATGGTCTTAAAGTTGTATTGAACTCAGGCTCTAATGTTTCGAAAACTTCCGTTAAAAGCTCTTAAAGAAATTGATCAATTTTCAAAAGAATTTTATATCGAAAGAAAAATTTTGATATTCAAATTTAGTGTCCTACCATTTATTAATTTTTTTATAATGTAAGGAAACAAAACTTCAATTTGGATATGCTTATAATATTAAAATTAAAATTTTAAAGAAACCCCCGACGTATCGACGTAAAATCAGGTCTGATCGATTCGTTTGTGACATCGTAGCTCCTAAAAGGATGAACCGATATTGATGATTTTTTTTAATGGTTAATCAAGAGTGTTACTAGTTATATTTCAAGAAAATCCTACCCAACCGCCTTTTTTCTAGTTGTTTCGGGTTCAATACTCAAAAGTCGCACTTAAAACATAGCTAAAAACACTCTCGTCCAAATTTCTTTTCAAAGAGAACAAAATCGAAATCGGTTCATTATTTTAGGAGTTACGATGTCACAGATAGACATACAGATATACAGATATGTTAAACGTATAACATCCCTCTTTTTAGTCCGGGTTAAAAAAGAGGTAATATGTAGTATATCTTTTACAAGTTTCGATCCAATTTTCACCCTAATTTTAACTTAAACCACAGGAAATGCAAAATAGTGAATATTACAAACAGTTTCTATATCTAAAAATTTTTAACTCTAATGAATTTAGAATTTACGATTCGATAGCTATACATACTCACTCTGTGATGTTTCATTCTTGAAACCCATTAATTTACACAATATCTTACCTTTACAATGACATTTAATGTAATGTTATGCACATATAATAATGATATGTGAGGTATAAGGTAATGGGTATATAAACAGTACTGGTACCATTTGGCGTGAAATGAGTAACTAATTGGCTAACAATTGTAATAATATTACAATGTGTTCAAAATTCCGAAATATTAATGTTGAATAGGTGATTTGATTACATTATATATAATAATAACTGTTTATAATGTTTATTTATAACTATTTATTGCAGCCTACATACGAAGACATTTTATCGTTATAAACATAGAGATCGGATTACAGGTTATAGTAAGCGAATATGCTCTATTCGTTGTGTGCGTAGTCACGATAGGGACAATAAAATCGATGCCAGCGCTTCCAGTATTTTGGCGATAAAATATGACTAATTTGCAGTTCTTTACATGTTAATGTTATAGAAAATGTCAAATTAAAATTATTGAAAAACAATAATTAATTAAACTTAAAGCATTAAAAATTGTGAAAATAAGAAATCAAATTGCACAAATATTATTTTTTAAATGTAAATTATCATAATTATTTATTTAAATTTGTGAGACAATAATATTAAATTTTCAATGTAAGTCATAAATGCAATCCATACACTTATATATGCATCTATACAATTCTATAATTAAATTAGTGTATCGTTACCATGGAAACGCCTCCAATAAAGCTCACGCAAGATGCGAATTGGACTTTATTAAACTCAAAAAGAGTTAAATTATCTATATAATCCGATCTCCAGTGATGAAAAGTTTTGGTTGATTTGAACTTGTTTTGGATTTAAAATGATCTTTTGTTAAAAAAATTTATTTTATTGAGATTAATGGTGTATTGTTTCGGTAAAAGTTTAACAAAAAAAAACTATATAAATAAATAAATTTTTATGATTTTTGAAGTATTTTTATTAAATTTAAATTGTTTTAAGGTGTGGATAAAATATAAAAGAATTTTAAAAATTTATTATGGATTCTTAAAGGTAAATCACGTACCAATCCCCCATTTTGAAGTACCAACCACCATAATAAAAATTGAAGTTTCTTTTTTTAGACTAATGAGTTATTTATTATACCATGCATATATGTAATATGCAAGGTATACTAAGTTTAGTCCCAAGTTTGTAACGCTTAAAATATTCATGCTACGCACAAAATAATAAATAAATATTTGGTATAGGTGTTCATAGAATCACCTAATTAGTCCATTTCCGGTTGTCCGTCCGTCTGTGGACACGATAACTCAAAAACGTAAAAAGATATCGAACTAAAATTTTTTCAGCGTACTCAGGACGTAAAAAGTTAGGTCGAATTCGTAAATGAGCATCATAGGTCAATTGGGTCTTGGGTCCGTAGGACCCATCTTGTAAACCGTTAGAGATAGAACACAAGTTTAAATGTAAAAAATGTTCCTTATAACAAAATAAACAACTTTTGTTTGAAACTTTTTTTCGTAAACATCATTGTTTACCCGGGAGGGCCCCAATTAGGCGGAAATTTTATAGTATGTACTATACTTGAATATCAGTTATGTATGTGTCACATGTATGTAGGTGTTATGTGATAAAAAAAATCAAAACTGACTATGCATGGTATTTCAACAATTTACTCAGTCAATTGTTTGTTTTCACTTGTTTTGGTTTCTTTTTCTTCAATATTAGTAGGTACAAAAGTCTCTCAAATGGTATATCGTAGGAAAGTTAGATGTCTTTGATGTAGTAATAAACAACGATTGAGGAAATTAATTTAAAGTGAAGCGATATCCAAAAGACCTGAGGACTTGATTATTATGAAAATTGAAATTTTGAAAAAAAATTTATAATAGTTTCACTTCTATTGAATTTTTAAATTATTTCTAATTAGACCCTTTTTTTATTAATAGTATTTAATATCTTTGCATTAGAAATATACAGTGTGCTTACAGTGTATACAAACATACTACATTGGACATCGCAGGTATCGTTTGACATTTTTTAACAAATTATGAAAATCTTTTATTTAAATAGTACCTAGTACAAGTACATCACGAGCAACAACAGATTTTGGCTTGGATGTTTTTCCTATCAAAATGAAAAACTTACGTGATAACGATTTTATTAGAATATTGTAAATGGTGGGGTCAATTCCACCAGGTTTTGATAATCAATTCGGAAAATTTTGAGAAAAAGCTAATTTTTTAAAAAAGGTTTACTTTGATGTAAAAAACAAAGAAAAGAAGTTTTCCATTTGCGGATCGTTCCGTATGACCTTCTGCACGCTGTTTCGCGACAATTTATCTCTACATTGTTTTCTTTGGTAACTTTTTTCTTGAATGTCTCTGCTTCTATTGATCAGATTGAAGCGAAAAAATAATTGTTTGTTATAAGTTTCTGCATCGACCTTGCCTGCAGATTTACACCACTATAAGCATAATTTTAATAATTTGACCAGAGGCACGCAAAAATGGTGCCAGGTTCTATACATTTAATGGGACTTTACTTTGTTCAATGGAAAATGTATGGTTCAAGAAGCGGAAGCGGGACTAATATTGACTAGAATTTTACGACATCCACTTCGCTGTGAAATGTGACAAACTGTAGTTAATGTTTAAATTTAAAGTGGTCTTTGGAAGTCCACGCGCATATTTATTCCTTAATAGAACATTTTTCATATAATTTCGTTGCATTTTATAAAAAATTGAATACGACAATATTTTTAATGTACTACACTATGAACACACGGTATATTTGAAAAATATATAATATATTGAATAAGATTTATATATAAATAATAATTATAATGAATTGTTATTAATAAAATTTATTATTATATTATAATGGTTTTTAATAATATTTTATAAATTATTGTGTATACAATCAACAATTTCTCAAATTACTTTAACATTTACAACTAAAAAAAAAAAAACTATCCTATATAGGTATAGGTAATTCATTCCTCTTCATATCTTTTTGATATTTTAAATAACACTAATATAAAACCTATTCAAAACTCTTGTGTGGAAGTGTGTAAAACGAATACAATTCACTTTAATTTAATAAAAGAATATTATTCGTTTCTATACAAAAATATTTTTTTTGTATCAAAAATTATTTGGATATAAATAAATTTTATTTGGATACATTTTTAATACAGGATGTTGGTTGTAACGAACTGATATTCGTTGTGTAGGTACTAATTAGGTGGAGGAGACAACTGAATCATTCGAAGCACAGCTTTGTTGTGAAATTTTTTTGCTTTAAAAAACACGTATTATTTAAAATTATTAATTTGACTTAGAAATTGTGAAAAATACCAAATTACATAAATTATATTTCTTTGTTAAGTAATATGATAACTTATTTTGTTTGCTAGTTTTTAAGTTTGTTAGAAAAAGTATTAAATTTTCAATGTAAACCATATATACAAACCGTAAACTTATATTTCCATTCATAAAATTAAATGAATTAAGTAGTGTGTCATTACCATGGAAGCTCCTGAAATAAAACTTATGCAAGGTGCAAATAAGAAGTAGAAACAAATGTTGAATCTGTGCCCTTTCAATTTTTTCGTTACATGCTTTCCTTTATCGAAAAATTGTCCAATCTATTGTGCTATACAGTAATTTTCATGAATTTTCCAATATAAATTCTTCTTGGCCCCTTGGTTTTTGGCCAGGTTCTTACTAATAAAGTTTATTATCTACGTGACTTCTATCCTTACAGTTTCTCCAAAATCAATTAGAAAATTTTTTACATAGTTTTTTTCTGAAAAAGCAAGAGGAAATAGCGTCCATCGTTTTCGAGCGACATCTTCATGTAACACTTCTTCCTTTTATGCGAATTTCTTTCCGTAACGTAGGCACACTCCGTGCCACAAAAATCGCACGGATTTACATAGAGTAATACACAGAGACACTATTCGGTAACTTCATGTATTAAAATTTCATATAAAGTCTGATCTATAAAGATCTGATCCATTCATAAAGGTCTGATCCATTCGTTTGTGACATCTTAGCTCCTAAGCGGATGAACCGATTTTTATTTTTTGTTTGAAAGGTTATTTGATCAAGAGTGTTCCTAGCTATGTTTCACGAGCTAATTTAGAGTTCTTAGATATGTTTCAAGAAAATCTACTCATTCGTTAGAAAATCGTACTTGAAATACTCTCGATAAAAATACCTTTTAAACAGAAAAAATCAAAATCGGTCCATCCGTTTAGAAGCTTTTAGCCGGGGGTAAGAAATCATGTTAATACAATTTTGTCGAAACTCTTTGTACAAGGTAAGTAAGTACTTGTAAAAATCATGAATAATTTGACAAAAGGGTGTCAAAATATACGAAACTTACTTATACTACAGTAAATAAGCCGGAAATTACCATCAAATGTGGAAAAGTGGTGGAACAGCTCCGATTTCAAAAATTTTTTGTGTACGTAGTCCTTAGACCTCTAGGAACATTCAGCCGCACTAACCTTGGCATTTGAAAAAAAACTGAGAAAGTTAGGGAAGTTTTCCCATCCCCAAATTATAACAGTGAAAACAAATCAATATTTCACCTCAAAAATCATCTCCCGAGGGTTTTCGAGGTCACTGATCATGAATTCAAGGTTTAAAAACAACTGAAAATGGTTGCAACCCCATTAAAACTACCCCTAGAAGTGTCAATAAAAAAATTTTGAATTTGACCTCAGAAATTATCTTTCTGCGGTTTTTGAAGTCGTTGATAATGAATTTGAGAGTAAGAAGCAACTGAATGTAGTTCCAAGCCACCCCTAAAATCCACCCCTAGAAGATACAGAGATAAAATTTTAAATTTTTAATCAAATATGGTCTTTCGGGGTGTTTTTGGCATCGCTGATCACGAATTCAAGGTCAAAAAGTAACTTGGATGGTTGCAACCCCATTAAAACTACCCCTAGAAGTGTGAATGATTAAAAAATTTTGAAAATTTTGAATTTTTTTAAATGTTTATCATTTTTACATCTGGGGGAAGTTTTTTGGGGTTGCAACTCTCTTCAGCTACTTTTTGACCTTGGATTCGTAATCAGCGCCCCCAAAATTACCCGAAAGACGATATTCGAGGAGAGAATTCAAATTTAAAATTTTATCTCTGTCACTTCTAGGGGAGGTTTTTATAAGGATGCTGTGACATTTAGTTATTTTTTGACCTCAAATTCATGATTAGCGACTCCTAAAACCGCAGAGAGACAATTTCTGTGGTGAAATTCAGTATTTTCATAATTAATTTATCATTGACATTTCTAGGGGTGGTCTTAATGGGGTTGCAACCATCCAAGTTACTTTTTGACCGTGGATTCGTGATCAGCGGCCCCAAAAACCCCCCGAAAGACGATATTCGAGGAACAATTTTAAATTTTTTCTCTGTCACCTCTAGGGGTGGCCTTTAGGGGTGACTTGGGACTACATTCAGTTGCTTTTTGCCCTCAAATTCATTATCAATGACTTCTAAAACCAGCGAGAGACAATTTCTGGGGTGAAATTCAGAATTTTCAAATTTATTTTATCATTGACACTTCTAGGGGTAGTTTTAATGGGGTTGAAACAATCGTCAATTGCTTTTTGACCTTAAATTTGTGTACACGAAACCTAAAAGCTTCACGAGACACGATTTCTGAGGCAAAATTTTGAATTCAATAAAGTTTTTGTCTCTATCACTTTAAGGGTAGTTTTATTGAGGTTGCAACCATATTCAGTTGCTTTTTAACCTTGAATTCATGATCAACGACCTCAAAAACCCTCGGAAGACGATTTTTGAGTTGAAATATTGATTTGTTTTCACTGTTACTATTTGGAGAGTTTTGGGGATGGGAAAACTACCCTAACTTTCTCAGTTTTTTTTCAAATGCCAAGGTTAGTGCGGCTGAATGTTCCTAGAGGTCTAAGGAATACGCACACACAAAATTTTTGAAATCGGAGCTGTTCCACCACTTTTCCACATTTTTCGGCTTATTTATTGCACTATTACTACCTTAACCGGCGAACTTTATTCGAAAAAGACCTAGGTATAATTTATTATGGACTTATTAGAAATTTGTAATTTATTCAACCTTGACTGCTATGGTTATTACCCAATTCGGTAAGGAGCAGTACTTTGCTTATAGCTACATCTTAATAATTATGATATAGAAAAAAAAAAACTTCTAATAAAATTTATTATGACCATTAAAAAATTATATTTCTCATGAATTGTGGATATCCAAAAAAAAAACATAGGTATCTACTTTTTTTTGGAAGCAATAATTTGTGTCTAAAAATAATAAATATTATTAAAATTTATACTTTTTTTAAATAATTATCGCGGTTAACTAGAAAAAAAAGGCTGTAAGAGAGAAAAAAAATTAATATTTATGGCGACAATAAAAATCTTATTTATTTAATTTTTTTATATCAAAATTTTTATTTGAATTATTGAATTTTTTTTAAATTATAGAATAAATTTAAAAAATATACTTGGGCAATACCTACCTTTAATTAAAAAAAAAGGCGTAGGTATATTTATTTGAATGCATACTCTTCGTCGAGAGAGATGATTTATATTTTCCTGTTCTTAATTTTTTTTCTTGATTCAAACAAAAAATTTATTTTCTCAAATTTAAATTTTGTCTAAGTATATTGCTCAGAAAACTTTCATGTTCGAAATATTGTACTACGTAAATGACTACTTTTAAGCAACATAGGTCATTCCAGCGAAATCAAGTGAAAACAAACAATTGACTGAGTTAATTGGTGAAATAACATGTAGAGACAATTTTTCGAAATATTGAAACATTTATCTCTTTTTTCTAAATCTTTTACAAGACTTACTAGTTGAACAAACTTACAAATTTTCAATTCTTTATATTTTATAGTTTTGGAGAATATAGATGCCAAAAGTTTGTCATTAATTTGGGCCCTTACGGGAAAATAATGATAATAAAAAAATCTTTCAAACAAAAGTTGTTTATTTTTGCATAAGAAACATTTTTACTTTTGTTTTAATCTTTTACGGTTTACTCATTAATCTATGTTGCTCATATTCGAACTAAAACTCACTTTCTACGCCCTGAGCACGCTAAAAAATTTTGTATCAATATCGAATGGACGAATGGACAAACGGAAATGGACTAATAAGGTGATTTTATTAACCGTTACAAACTTGGGACTAAAATTAGTATACCTTAATGTATTTTTCATATATACAGGGTATAAGAATGATGTTTGCAGACAATTTCTGAACTCATAGCTTTCGTATTTGCGTTCCAAAAACATATAGATAGATTGTAATTCGAGCTTTATGTATTTTTTCTGAAATTGAGTCTGCGAAGCTTTATCTTCACGATTGGTTGGTCAAATTAATCTTGCTATGAAAATCTGCGTCATGTGAAAACAAGCACATTTATTGTTCTATCTGTGTCTGTAATTCAGCATCGTAGAAAACATACAAAATCATTTAAATCGCTCGACAATTTTTTAATGTGGAAAAACTTCTGTATCGAAAATTCTTGATATATCAAAAAAATAGGTGTTTTAATGCTTCAAAATAAAAGTGCACCAAGTAAATATTTTCAATGAAATATTCCCTTTCTATGTTATTAAGAAAAATTTGCAACTGTTTCTCTAAACTAATTTTTTTTCTAAGGTGAATACAATGCATTTAACCTATAATTTAGCTTCGTTAATTATAACTTTTTTGGTGGTAATTCGACAAAAGTATAAAAATAAATTACAAAAACTTGTATCATCTCAGAGGTCATAATGTGTTCATACCCCTGAAAATTTTAAATTAATATGCATTTTGAATAAATTTGATCCTAATTAACATCTATGCATACATTTTTAATGTTTTTGTAAACACCCCATAAACCCTAAATATCTAATTATAGTGGCTGACATTTCATTCAAAGCGTGATTAACTACAATTAACACAAAAAACAATGTCTGTATTTTGTTCAAAATGTGGCTAGAAAACTATACTATAATATAGTAAGTAAATTTACCTCTTTAAATGTTAAAATAATCGCGTTTTTAGATTGTAATCTGTAGACCCTATTTTGACTAAAACAATATGTTAAGGCGGGGTCTATTCATTAAAATTTTTAATGTCTTTATTTTATACTTATGTATTTTAATTTATATTTATTAGTGAGATGGATAATTAGAAAATTATAAAATAGAAAAAAAATGTAGATTGAGCAGCTGCTTTACCATTTTGTAAAAGGTAAATATTTTGTTTTGATCATTAAAAATGTTTTATTATATGATAGGTTTTAATTTGCAAATCTTTCATTAAAAGTTTTTGATTTTATAATTCACTGTTTTATCTAATAATTACGACAGAAGATTTCAGAGTGGGTCTTAACGTATTTTTAACGACATGAGACTAAAACTAGTTTTGCGCGAAATTGTGCAAAGTGGTAGTTTTTTCATCGATATAAATTTTTATCGTATATTTATTAACTTAAATTGTAAAAAAAAATTGTAGAAGAATAGACAGTCTTAGTTTCTTGCTATTCGCACCGTGCGTGAGTTTTATAGGAGGAGTTTCCATGGTAACGATATAATACTTTAATTATAGAATTATATGGATGCACATATAATTGTATGGATTGCATTTATGACTTACATTGGAAATTTAATATTATTGTCTCACAAATTTAAATTCATTTCCGTTCGTTCATTCGTCTGTCCCTCTGGCTGTCAGCATGATGTCTCAAAAACGAAAAGAGATATCGAGCTGATATTTTTATGTCAGTTTGAGTTCGTAAATCATCAACATTAGCAAATTTAACCTTGGATCAATAAGATCCCATCTTCAAAAAAATGGTCTTGTGAAAGATTTTCGAAAAATAAAAAACATTCTAAAAATTAAGAAATTACGTTCAAAAATTTTCGGTTTTTGAATGTTTTTAACAATTATTTAACAACTCAGTCAATAGTTTGTTTTCACTTGCTATAATATTTTTTTAAACATTTATTTCACTATTTGTATGGTTGTACAAACAGATTTAATTGTCTCACTAACGCCACAGCACATTTCTGTTACATCCTGTAACACCATTTAATAGTGTTATAAATATTTAATATTATTTTGTACATGTGTTTTGTGATCTTCATCCACAAAATGTATGAAAAATTAATAAGCATTTAAATATTAATGTCATACATGTTATAGCGTAGGAGAGACGTAACTTTACGTTCAAAAAAAAATTAATGCTCATTTAAATACCAGTTAAAACAGTGTTAGTTGATAGATGATATATTATGACTCTTGTTTCAAACAATTTATTATGAGAATTATGATTTGTGGTGTGTGTGTTTTTGTGTTTTGTGTGGAAGTCTTTTGCTTCATCTTCTTTCAAAACTAAACGATTTAGCTTTATAACTACAACGGGAAATGACATTTTTAACATTTTAAATTGTGTTATATTTTACATGCGTTTATTATATGTAAATGGTATGTTAAAATGTACTGGGTGATTTTATTTTTGACATGAAGCAATTATTATTCGGGTTTTAAACGCTCTAAGATTAAAGTCTACTTATGCATTGCGTCATATTGCACCTGTCTGATGAAGCATTGATTTCTGTCTAGGCTTTGTTAGATAATCAAATCAAAGTGACTACAGCTTTTTAGCGACAAGCTTTTATGATTAATTGTAAAAGGTAGACTCGCTCAATTAAAAATATCAAGGATGACTTTGAATGCCTCAAGCTTTTATAAGTACACACCTATGATTGATTCATACGAAAATTATTTTCTTCTTTTTATTATACTAAAAACTTGCCCCTAAAAAATATTTTTATTTAATTTTTTAATTTAAAACTGAAAGCTCATATATATCAAAAGTATTGGGAGAATAACACAAAAAAGAAAGTTAATCCTCATAAAAAACTAACAATTTTTGCTTTAAGCATTTTTTATAAAACGTGAGCTTTCGGAGAAAATGTGACTTAAAAATATGTCATTATTGCAATTAATCAAAAGAAAATACGCTTAAAGTTTTTCGATAATTGTAGATCAAAGTCGTGGACACAAGCGAATGTCCTTAATTGCCTTTGGCAACTTTTGGCTCAACCACTTTTCCGTAGCTAGTGCTTTTTCTTTCGATTAATTGCAATAATAGCATATTTTTTATTCGCATTTCCTAAACGAAAGCTAGCGTTTTTCAAAAAAAGGTTTTTAACAAAAATTCTTAGGTTTTAACAAGGATCAACTTTCTAATTTAAAGTGTTACCGGTAAGGATCTAAATTGGCTACTAAGAAACCCTAAGAGCCAGGTCCAATCCAATGTCAGAACATGATGTTTCCTACCAAGTTCTGCAACTTTGTAAAATGTTAGTTTTGATTAGTTAGCTACAAAACAAGCTAGCTATTGTAGATTAGAATGAAATTGAATGAAACAGCGAAGTAGATCAAATTTAACTTGCAAAATTCAAAGACACACATACATACTCTTCTATGAGTTCTATGAGTTCGAGCAGTCAGGCCTATTACTTTTATTAAAGTTTAATAAAAATTAATTGAGTTTATTTATAAGTATATAATGTATTGACAGCATACCATGCAACTTTATTATAGTTGGAATTTCAACCACCAGACGTCATGATCAAAGTGTCATAAGCGAATTATTCTGTACATTTATTATATGCTTTAGAATATGTACAAGTAATTTAAAGTGTCGTATTTATAAGTTTTGAATTTTTATGTCAAAAATTGGTGATTAGTGAAATTAACGAAGGAATATGATACTGTCATATAACATTTAAAAAACATCTTGTTAATTCTTTTATCTTTGTCTTTCCTGATAAATTATGCATTATTTTAAAATGTATATTTTTTATCTTTTAACTTCTAATATGATTTATTTTTAAAATTTCCCAAAAAAAAAGCATAAAATGTAGTCTTGTTTTTTGTATTTGAAACTATTAATTTCTTGTTTTACTTAAAGTTTATTAATAGACGTATTAATTATTTAAATAAATCATCTGATCGTTACCATACTGTTTGTCATGTTGGGGAAAAAACTATTATATTGGCGCTATAGTTTTATGAACGAAAGAACATTTTTTTAAATCTCGAATCGTGTTACTTGTGTGTTTAATTAGATTTATGTAATAATTTTTTAACGGATTATTTACGCCTATTAATATTTCATATGTTTACATATGGAGAGAATATATTTAACTTTCCAAATCGTAAGTTTTCTTTAATAAACATTAGTTACTCATTGCTTTGCCCATCGTTTCTCCCCATAAATAAAGCGAGTACTTTTTTTATCATCTTATTTTATCAACTTATGTGCGCGAGGCTCAAATGTTGTCGCGGATTAATCAGTTGTAAGTACATTTAATGTCACCCTATTAGCTCAGTTGGTTAAGGCGTAACCAATTCCGCCCGCGGTATGCTTAGGGTAGCGGGTTCCATTCCCGCCGTCGCAACAAAATTAATATAATTAATAGTTGTGATGGGCTGGTGCAGTGCATGCTATATGCATGAAGGAGGCGCACTCAGCCTCAGAAATTGAGAAGCTGTTAAATGAAATTATCAGCGGAAAGGTGGGAAAACACATGGAGGTGGTATCACAATGGGCTCTATAGCCTAAGTGTGTCCTTCGTGGACAGCCAATATAATCTAACCTAACCTAAGTACATTTAATTACAAAAAGTCTGATATCAATATAAAGAGCATAAAATAACAAATATATTTGATTGTTTTTAATTCCTGTAAATCCTTAAATTCGTAAAAGTACAAAAATTCTGAAGAAAACATATTATATAAAAATTCTATAAACAGGTATATTCTGTAAATACGTCTATATTTTCAATTTTATAATTTACGATGCGATTAGAAATTGCTCTAAATTTGCGACCAATTTAACGGTCGGCATCCGACTGGAAAAATCCCGACTGAATAAGGTTACACAAATAATTACACAAATATATTTAGCTAATTATTTTTTTATTATTACTTCTTAATATGCTTTCTGAATTATGATTTTTAGATATAGGGAAAGTTTTTTTATATCCCAAAGGCTATAACCAGACGACTTAATAAGTGTTTAAAATTTTTAGAGAAGGGGATACGGAAAAGTTTTGTTTGAATAAGAAAACAGAGAATTGTGATTGTAACAGAAACAAGTATATTAGAAGTATTGTAAACAACTGATCACACTCTGAGTATTCTCTGAGTACAGTATTAGACAAAAATTGTGCCATTTCACTATTCACTTATATACTTTTACCGTGTATATAATCCAAATTTTTTTGGCAGTATCGTAGCGGAGCAACATTCTAAAAATTTATTTTTCAGAAGATTGACAAGTTCTTAATAAAACTCCACATGCATACAGGGAGAACCTATCATAATCAAAAAAATTGTCCCCTCAGAGAGCTTCCCTCATTTATAAAGAATTTATATGAACGTTTAATTTTATTATTTAGTTATATAGGTATACACAAAAATAATTTCCAAGATTAGTTTTAAATAGTGACCTAATTAGGTTAATAGATAATTAATAATAAATTGTCAAAACATATGTCAAAATAAAAACTTAAAATAAAATTTAAGGGTCTTTAAAAAAAAAAATAGTTTCAGAATTTTAGTGTAGTTGGGTTTTTAAATAAATAGATGAGGGAACACAAGAATTTAAACACAAAATTCTTGTTAACTATTTAACAATTTTTATTGAAATTCCTTCTAATTAAATTTTAAATAGTTTTGATTTCTTGAAAAATTGTTGGTTTTGTTTTTTTCTTTCAAATAATTGTCGTTGGATGTAATTTGTTTTAATCATCATTGCTTAGTGGTAATTGGGCTGCGCTCTTATTTCTAAATTTGGAACTTAAATGGTAGTATTGACTCCGTGTTGTCTACTACAATTCTATATCTTTTGTATCCAATAAATCCTGTGTATTTGGGACAGAACTTTTATGGCAATGTTGACTCCAAGTTGTCTGCCAAATATTTATTTAATACTTAAGGTAAACAAAACATGTGTAATATTTGGCTCTAAATATATCAGCTGACTATTTCAATGAAACCTAAAGGGTTTGTAATTATTTTTGTGTTTTTTTTTTGGAAATTTATTATCATCAACTCTGTAAAAATTCAAACTTTCAACAAATTACAATTTTCGTATGACGGGCGCCCTACTGTGATAAGTGTTGGGTGAAAAAAAAATGGAATTTTGAATTCAATTAGGTATTTTCAATCTTCCAATTCAAAATTTTCCAAAAAAAACCTGAAAGAGGAAGTCTCCGTCTATGAAAGTCTTGACACAAGCTACTTATATTTTCAGCAGTTCTAAAATCACTATCAAATAATACAAGTGCCGCTAAACCTTTAATTAATCAAGTTATGGAAACCTATGCTGTGTCGATACCAGTAGCCGAACTACAAGTAGTTAAATTCTCTGAATATAAAAAAGTATTTTGATAAGATATTAGAAGCATAAAATTTATCCAAAATATTTAATCGGTTAAAAAAACAAAATATTTTAGTAACCATTTTTAATTGACATGGTTGATTTTTATGGACATTCTACTGACATTTTAAAAGTGTTTTTATTTTCCTTAAAAAAAAAAACTAAACATATATAATTTTTAAAATTAAATAACTTTTACGATCATTAATTTTATTACATTTTTTATCAAAAAATTAATGGGTTTGGTGTTTTAAAATTATCGTCTTATCAATCGGGTAAACTTCAAGGTATCTGTTTTAACTACCTATAGTCGTTCACTACACAATATACAACCTTGTTCTCTTGACCAAAATAGGCTTGACAAAGTAGGCTTTCGACCAGCCTTTGATATTCTGCTTATAGCTTACTTTCGTGAAATATGGTACAGATTTACACTAATAAATAAAATAAGTGATTAAAGATACAAAAAACCCGACTGCGTAAAATGAATTCTAAAAAGAGAGAAACAAATCCAGTAGTTTACAAAGCGACTTTAACAGTCGGGGTCCATTATTGAGAAGATTTCAGTTGGTCTACATATTATTGGGAACCGGCTGCTCACTATGACAACTACTGGAATTGTTTCTTTCTTTTCAAATTTTATTTTACGTAGTCGGGTTTTTTATTTTCATTTTATTTTAGACATTTTAGTGTCCCAGTACTAACAAAGCCCTCTTATTATAATATATTAAAACTTTTGATATCCTACTCGATAGGATTTCTTAATTTTTTTTTTAACGTAATACTTTTCGCTCCAAAAATCCGCCATTTTGTTTTGTTTTTTCAAACACCTGTCTAAGAACACTTCAATTTTTGAGATAAATATAATGATACCTCAAATGTTGAATTCAAATGTTAGAACGATATGAGGTAATAAAAAAATTTAGAAACAAATATACATAAAAGATATGTGCGAAAAACATAGCCACTCTTTGCCAATCGGGTAAAAAAGGAAAGGGTTAATCAACGCATGTGATTATTTTTCGGAAATTAAAAATATTGCAATCTCAGTCTACTTTTTAAAAAGGTTGAAATTGCCAGCCTTCATATATGTTCTTGTAAAACAATTTTAAATTGAATAAAAAATAAAAATTATTAATTGATTTTGAACCGTGTGTAAAAAGCGAACATACAGTTTAGTAATCAAATGGAAATGTTTTTTTATTTTTATTTTTTTTGATTATTTGTTTAAAATTACACAATAACGTGATGACATTTTTAATTTAAAAAAAATATATTAAATTTAATAAAAAAAAAACGAACAAAATTAAATATATTTGTTATTGATTTATTTACAATATACAAATACCATAAGGCATGTAAAAACATTGCTTATGTTTTTATACCATGCATATATGTAATATGCAAGGTATACTAAGTTTAGTCCCAAGTTTGTAACGCTTAAAAATATTGATGCCACGCACAAAATTTTGCTATGGGTGTTCATAGAATCACCTAATTAGCTATTTCCGGCTGTCCGTCCGTCCGTCCGTCTGTGGACACGATAACACAAAAACGAAAAAAGGTATCGAGCTGAAATTACAGCGTACTCAGGACGTAAAAAGTGAGGTCGAGTTCGTAAATGAGCATCATAGGTCAATTGGGTTTTGGGTCCGTAGGATCCATCTTATAAACTGTTAGAGATAAAACAAAAGTTTAAATGTAAAAAATGTTTCTTATCCAATAATAACCAACTTTTGTTTGAAACATTTTTTTTCGTAAACATCACTGTTTACCCGTGAGGACGCAATTAGGCGAAAATTTTATAGTAAGTACCATACTTGAATATCGGTTATGTATGTGTCACATGTATGTATGTGTTATGTGATAAAGAAATCAACACTGACTATGCATGGTATTTCAACAATTCATTCAGTCAATTGTTCGTTTTCACTTGTTTTCTTACGATATTTAAAACTTATATAACGATTATTATAATTCAAGAACTAAAAAATTTGATTGACTTCATATTCGTTAATTAAAGGTTACTCGATATTTGTCCATGACCAGGTTCCCGAACTTTAATATTTTATAAAAAAATATATGATCCAGTTAAAAATAAAAAATTTAGTTCATTATCAAAGAAAAATCATCACGTAAGAGAATACTGGAAAAGTTTGTCGATTCTTGGATTTTTAAGTCATTGTGGAAGCGCAGTGCAAAGGTAATAAGATATGCTATACTACACTATATTATGATTTCCCGCAACCTCCACCAAAAAATTCAAATTTTTCAAAAACTTTCTACAGATAAAACCCAATTGTTTGTTTATTAGTTCGTTTATTTATTTATTGACAATAAGTTGAAAATTGCTGGACATGTATAAATGGAATATTACTGGCACCGTGCATGAGTTTTATTTCAGGAATTTCCAGGGTAACTGTACTACTTTGTTAATATAGTTTTAAGGGTTAATTATATAAGTCTATGGTTTGTGTAATTGTTATCATTCAATAATTTTATTTCAAATTTATGTAAACTAATATACATTACATTTATGTAAACTAATACCAAATAGTCATATTTTTATTAAATAAAACGTGTTATTTATGGCAAATGGCATTGTTTCTGCTACATTCTTTGCACACATCGAAAAAAAATTGCTATGTTGTGGAAGTGTAGAAAAATTGAATTGATTTTATAAATTTATTTCAGTTTGAATTGAGAAAGAAACGAAAATACAACATTTTTAAAACAATATAAGGATGCTTTTATTGCATTAAATGTAAGAAAATTTCGTAAGAATGTATATAATTTTATAGTCATGATATAAAATGCACGCGCCATATTGTATAATGGTCAATTAATCGTTACCCTTCTTTTTTTTTCAATAGACATTTTTGAATATACACATTACACATGTATGTATGTATATATACTATTAATTAAATAAAATTGTATGACGTCATAAAATTATAATTACAATTCACCAGCCATTTCTGTTTAATTAACGTTTACATTATAGGTTATTATTATATACATAATATATATATACGAATGGAAAACAATTCATATATGAGATACAATGAATTTAAAAAACCCTGTACCCTTGGAAGGTATTTTCCTAGCCATCGAATGTCTAGAGACTTCAGCTACAATGTTGTAATCGAGTTTAGTCATTTTCGTAAAAGAGAACCGATAAAAGTGAGTACTAGGATATAATTTTTCTGATGGGTATGGGTATGGAGGTTAGCGGGCCAGGCTCGAGCATCGGGCCTCGAAGCAATGATTCAGAGCACCTAGCCAAATAGACCCTTGTACTCTATCCCCGCTACGCTTTTCAGTGGCTATTATAACTAAGTAATGTACTGAAACCCAGGATCTGCCTAGTGCAGAGTTTCCTAATTTCGACTATGACCGGACCAAACCATTTCCTTCGCTGCTGTATGAGCCCCGGGCAGTAACAGAGAAAGTGGATCGATGTTTCTTCTGAATTTTCTCCGCATCTGTCCCACGCGGGAGATTGTCTTTTTCCAATCTGATGTTGGAACTTGTTCAGGTTATCATGCCCTGTGAGTAACTCTGCGATGACTCTAATATCAGCTCTGTGTAGTTTCAAGATCTCCACGGCTCTGTTACCGAGCGAGTTTCCTTCACCCAACAGGCTTTTGGCGATTCGCCCTCCCTCGTAGCTGGCCCATGCCTTTAATTGTTGGTTTTTCAGATTATCTTCTAATCTGTTAATTTTTCTTATACGTACCTTGAAAAGACCCACTTTATTTTTAAAAATTTTAAAATTTTCTGATTCTCATTTTGGCAAAAAAATAGAATTTAAGCAACTCATCTCGCGAGAAAATGCATTTTTTATTTTTTGCGGGTAGTAAATAGAAAATTGCGTCTTATTTAATGACCGCGACAAAGTACAAGTGTATTTTACTTTTTGACATTTTTTATTTTTTCGCACTTAAAAGTACAGTCCATTCACTTCTCAAGTCAAGGGAATATCCATTTCACCCCTAGCTCTCCGTTTTAATCTTTAGATTGTGGATGCTGAAAATTTGATGCAATTGGGATACTTATTTTTCTAGATGTGCGAAAAATTCCAAGTTGGTTTTTAAAAATCTTTACTAGTATGCAAGATATGAACGTCTATAATTCCTTATTAAACAAAGAGGAAGATACCCACTAGTGACGTCATTTGCCATAGAGATTACATATAAAACTTTGTTTTACTGAAAAGATATGGGCAACCTTTGAATGCAATCTTTGATTGCTTATAACTACTTCGTTTTTTAAGCAATTTTAATTTCACTTTCAAATTTAGTCACGGTATCAAGTCTAGTTATACATTTTTTTTTTGTGGATAATATGGCCAATTCGACATCAGGATCATCCCTATTATATTCTATGAACTTAATTAGATTAATTCGGTACTATTGACTAATCGACGTTCTGGCTTCTTGATCTAGGGGGGGGGGTTATATATTCCAATTCACAATATTGCATTTGAGGCTTTATTTGAAGACATCCAGTCTATTTTAACTGTGATATTGCGCTACATAGAAAAGTTAAAAAGTTGGATAATTTAATTTTTTTTTTTTATTAAACAGAAAGTGTTTGTAAGACAGAATTTATTTTTATTTACAGAAATAAAATAAATTTTTTTACTGATTATGTAACACATTGTTATTCGGTACGCATTGTATTTCATATGTATACAGATATCGAATAATTTCAGTAAATTTTTTTTTTTTTTTAAATTTTAATTTTTGTCATTTTGTCATTGGATGAACACATGAACATGAACACAACACATTAAACGATGGACAACAGCATATTTTCGTTCATTGAATTCTTTAATTAAAACATTTTAAAATAATAAATACACGTATTATTATTTAAACAGTTTTAATTATTGTTCCAATTATATCTGTCGCGTTCATACTAATAAATGTAACAACAGTTGTTTTATTTTGTGAACATACCTACAAGACCGGTATTTAGCCCAAGATATGGGTCAGAATTCTGATCCTATCGTTGTTGAAATAAATAAATTATAAGTTCCTTCAAACAACAATTTTTGTTTAATTTGATAAATTTGATTGCGTTTTCTTAAATTTGTATCTAATCCCCATCTATATTCTGGTTCCGCTCTAAGAACTTTGAACATGAGTTACTTTTTAAAAGCTTTTATTTAACTTGCAATGTATGTATGTATGTTATGGTGGATCCTTTGAACTCAATTTTGAAGTATATATCTTCAACCGATTGAGCTGAAATTTGCATGCACATTTAGTTAGGATAACAATGCAGGGTAAGGTTGCACCGTCCTGATTTTCCCATCGCTTCCACCATATTTTATATAAATACGTTTTTTTAGTCTTAAAATTTTAATAAAAAATACTTTTTAATGAACAAGCTTTTATTGCACTAAAAAGTAGAAAATAATTTTATCTATAAGTCACTCATACCCGACTATTTGTTAAAGCTTGAGGCGCTTAATATCAAGGATGAATCGAAAAGTAATAAGGCATGTGGAGTAGATGAGGCGTTCCGATTCATTTTTGATATTTTAAATTAACCGCCTCAAGCTTTTACAAATAGTCAGGTATGAGTGACTTATAGATAAAATTATTTTCTACTTTTTAGTAAAATAAAAGCTTGTCCTTTAAAAATCATTTTTTATTAAAATTTTTTATCTTTGAAAATACTTAAAAAAGTACATAAAAAAAATATTAACAAGTGAAAACAAACAATTGACTGAGTTAATTGTTGAAATACTATGTATAGACAGTGTTGATGCGCAATCGTTTGTTTTTTTGACGTCACGTAAATAACAAAAGATATTCACTTTCAAATAGACACACACACAACTGATATTCCTATATTAATACATACTATAAAATTTGCACCTAATTAACGCCCTCGTGGGTAAACAGTGATGTTTACAAAAAAATATTTCAAACAAAAGTTTTTTATTTTTTTATAAGGAATGATGCTCATTTACGAACTTGACCTCACTTTTTACGTCCTGAGTACGCTGTAAAAATTTCAGCTCGATATCTTTTTTCGTTTTTGAGTTATCGTGTCCACAGACGGACGGACGGACAACCGGAAATGGATTATTATATTTTAAAGATGAGTAGCAAGTTTATTTAACTTATTCACTTTCAAATACCAAATAATTTAATATAGTTTAATGACGTGAATTAGTCTTGCATTCTGATTGGTTGGGTGTGCGTTTTATATTTTATATTATTAAATTAAATTTAATTTTATATAAATGGTGTGGATATTTGATACGCTAGTAATTTTTATGAGTTTGATGAGATGAGTGCTCATATAGTCGCTGTGTAGAAAAAATGAAAAAATACCAAAAATATTCGAAATAATCACAATATAGATGTTAAATTAAGAAAATTTATAATCGATTAAAACTATGTAGGTATATCAAATTTTATTTGGACTTTAAATTGTTTGAGTTTTGATTGAATTTGAGGTACATGAAGCTGATGTCTCTCGAAAACATTACGAAATATGAAAATACTAATTAAACAGATATTAGAAAGATCGGACATATAGTACTTGACATCATATACTATGATTGCCGTTAGAACTTTACGCTTTGTTCTGTTTTACTAGCCAGAGAGAAAAACAAATCATCTAATTAATTGTTTAAATATCCTTTATACAAAATGTTAAATGTCAGAGCCTTCATTAATTTTAATAAATTACAAAAATTTTCAAAACTACTTTCAAGAAATATATTTTGTTTTCAAGACTGTTTCATTAGACCACTAATTGAGTTACCTGCAAATTGTCAACTCCTTATCTTATACAGTTTTTGAAAAAACGGACGCCCAAGTTTTGTTATAATTTGATTCCTCAAGGGAAACAGTGATGTTTACAGAAAAATTATTTCAATCAAAAGTTCTTAATTTTTTTATATTTACACTTTTGTCCTGTCTCTAACAGTTTACAAGGTAAATCCAGTTTACGGATCCAAGAAGCAATTGACCAATGTTGCTCATTCACAAACTCAAACTCAAAATGATATCTCTTTTCATTTTTGAGTTATCGTGTTTGCGGACAGGCGGGAAAACAATCGGAAAGAAATTAATTAGGTGATTTTATAACAAAAATTTGTTCGTATCATCATTATTTCTAAGTGTTACAAACTTGGAACTAAAATTATGCATATTCCGAGTATTCAGAGTATAAAAATAATGCTTATTCTCTATTGCAAACACTATTTTTGTTGGGATAAAATTTGTGAAATTTTTAGGTATAACAAATATTATGCATATTTATTATTATATGCATATATACCTCACGTAAATATATATAAATTCATAATTAATATATGATCTAAATTAAGATAAATCTATTGTT
This sequence comes from Chrysoperla carnea, assembly GCF_905475395.1. Lineage (NCBI taxonomy): Eukaryota > Metazoa > Arthropoda > Insecta > Neuroptera > Chrysopidae > Chrysoperla > Chrysoperla carnea. Next base: position 119,556,262 of record NC_058337.1, on the reverse strand, counting down.
TATACAAGTTTTACTGTACTAATTAAATTCACTATATGTTATAATAAATAAATTAAAATTAAACCACCATGAGCGCTGCTATCGCATTGTATTATTCAGTGTATAGTTAAAACATCGTAAAGAAAATGATTATTAAAGTTTTTGTTACAAAATAATAATCATATTAAAAGACTAAATACTGTATACATAAATGAAAGCCGTTGGGGATACGACCATAAGAAGGTAAGACCATTTACTTGCCCATTGAGTAAAATCAAACAGATGACATAGTAAAAAATTTTTTGTGTGGAAATCACTATGTCAGTATTGATGTGAAAACCATACTGATTTAATCATTGAGGGAATTGTTACCTTAGCAGTAAGAATAGTTATGGTGGACGAGTCAATGCAGTCTAGGCGTCCCGTCTGGCCCATACTGATTTGCAATATCACAATATTTCTGGTGACAGCTCTATTCAATTCTGTTATATTATCTACTTATGCTAACATAGATACAATAGTATCTATCGCTATATCACACCAGCATTGTACTAAACGCCATACATTTCTTATCGTGTGTGGGGGAAAATCGTCGAATTAGATCTGCCATCTTATCGGGTATTCTGATAAATTTAGAGAAAAGACACATTAAAATTTTCAAAGGCTGTATTCAGTACACGTATAAATAAAACAAGTATTGATAATACATAGTGAGATTCAGGTTTAAAATTTCATGTTTTCAATGACTCCGTAAAAGTTTGAAAATATTTTATTAATATAGGGGATCGGGCTAAATTTCTTTATCACTTCAGGTAAAGAATTTTCCCTGGACGTGCAGAAAAGGGAAGAAGTTGGTCTTTGAAAATCTTTACTAGTATGCAAGATATGAACGTTTAAAATTCCTTATTAAACAAAAAGGAAGATATCCACTAATGACGTTATACGTGGGTATCGCCATATAAAGATTGCATAATAAAATTTGTTTTGCTAAGAGGAGATGGACAGCCTTTGAATGCAATCTTTAATTGCTTATAACTTCTTTGCTTTTTAATCAATTTTAATTTTACTTCCAAATTCTATTTGGTATCAAGTATAGTTTTACATTTATATGAGTAATATGGTCAATTCGACATCAAAATTATCTCGTATTCAAGCCCAAAATATATTTGTGTAAACAAAACCCTGAAATTTAATTAATATAGGAAAAAATAAAATGGAAAGCTCATTAATTGTCAATATTTTATGAAATTTGGCGCGATCAGTTTCATTCAAATTATTTTCACATCATTTTAAATCATTTTCTCATCTATTTCCAACCATGAGTCAAATTGAAGACACTTTAAATCGAAAAGATAACAAAGTTACTGGATTTCCATTCTCTGGATAAAAATCAAAAACTTTTTCACAGAAAGTTAATAAAGATGATACCTACTTTACCGACTAATATGTGACTATACCAGCTACTTCTAGATGAAAAGCGATGATGACATAAAACACAATGACAATATCACATGACGATATGATATTATCGTCATTATTATCATCACTATATTATTTTATAAGGGTTGCTCTGTGCTTTTTTTACGACGAGTTAAGCTTTAAGCTTATTAATTACAATATAAAATGGATGAATATAAATGGGACAGTAAAATGTATATAATATGGGGTAGAGCTAGTTTTAGCTATCTCGTAATGTTATACCTACTTATTTGAGAGATATAATATAACTTGGCTAGAGCAAAAGTGGGAACGGAGCTGGTAGCGTCAATGATTATAATCATTTTACTACTGACTAAATACTATCGTTTTAATAATAGTAAACGAGATAGTTAAATATAGTTATAATAAAGTGAGATATATAGAATATTTTATTAAAGATAATGTTACAAAGTGTGCCATTTGTAAACGATATTACGCAATATTTATCATACTGATAACATTCTAACTAAACTCAGTCGCGCTTTGTTGAGGACTAGTTTGATATTAATTATAAAAGTAAATAAAAGTATTATAGTGGACATAGATTTACCGAAAAAACATGCCCTTCAATGTAATACTCAACTTTTCTGTGGCTATGCTGTGGAATCCAGTGCAATAAATCCAGTAGTACCCCGAGCTGAGTTAAAGGACCTGTCCAGGACCTTCCTAGATTCCGGTACTAGATAGGAAACCAAATTATATTATTGTTATCAATCCATTGACAACTTTTAGAGTTTCATGGACACTTGCTGAATTTCAACTGCAAAGATGTTCACAAAATATGTCCAATTTCTTTTATTTACTTAGAAGTATTTCTTTCATCATTTTATGGCGTTATTTAGCAAGCCAATTTAGAAAAATTCATTCACAATTTGAAACTTTGATGTAGAAATATCTACTAATTTTTTTCCCGGTATTCATGAAAGTAGGTATAATAAAAATACGATGTTTCTACAATTTGTTGAATGAGGCCATGAAAACACGAAAAGATTGAGATATAGTATCCAAAATGAATTTATTTCGTATTTAACATGGAAACTGGAGGGCATATTTGAAGGTGACTCGTGTTCTCTAGATAGAATTAAGTGAATCAAAAACGGATTTGATATCAATGTGGAGAAAACTTACCATATCACCTTTAAATTAAAGACAGAAGCAATATAAAAAGATCAACACTGGTTGCAATACGTGGGCAGATTATCCAAGAATAGTAGATGGATCAAAATGTAGACCAAAAAAACTTTAGATAATCTTTGTAAAAACTCTTAAAATTTCAAATTCTGTTCGTTCAAGAGTTCATTTATAAACGCGGGAGTTAATAAAAAATGTAATCAAGAAGAATTATAGAAATAAATTAATAATAAGCATAATATCAAATAAATGATTGTGGTATTTGGGCTTACAAGAGAAAATTTACAGGAAAGGAAATGTGAATGGCTTACTAAAAACCATACGGAGAAATCAACAAACAACGGTTATTAAAATATATCTCTAAAGCTAAAACATCAAATAATCAAATAAAAAAAACTTTTAACAAAAAGAAAACCGACTTTTCGAAGAAAAACTTTTCCAAAATATATTAATATGCACTAAAAAGTAAAAAAATAACGATAATATAATGTAGTTAAAATTATTGTTATTTTTGGAGTCGGTGTCAACCAAGGAATCAACTCTGACAGAACAGTTTGCTACATTAGCTTGGCTGACACCGACTCCAAAAATTACAATAATTTTAACTACATTATATTATCGTTATTTTTTACTTTTTAGTGCATATTAATTTATTTTGAAAAAGTTTTCTTTTGAAGTCGGTTTTCTTTTTGTTAAAAGTAACTAACTAATTCGTCACTAAAAAAAGAATCATCGAAATCGGTTGGCTTGATATTGAGTTATTCGTCCTTTTGTCGTGCATTCTTGCTGCAAATCTAAGAATTTTATGATTTTTTCATGGATGCTGTTGTCAGAACTGGACCAAAATGAAATGGGACCACACGGGAAACACCAGCTTTCAAACAGTTAAAGAAGTATCAAAATCGGTTCACCCAGTCAAAAGTTCTGAGGTAACAAACATAAGAAAAAAAATACAGTCGAATTGATAACCTCCTCCGTTTTTGTTTGAAGTCGGTTAAATATATCTCTAAACTATAAATAATTAGAAAATGAAAGTTAATTGTCACTTAAAAGATGGCTAAAATAACTTGTTATTTTAAAATCTTTCATAGTTTTACCCTTTTAGAATAAATATTTTTATAAAATGCCAACCCTAAATAATTATACTTAATTAAAAAGTTTGCTAAAATTATTGTTACATCGTGTACACTCACTGTCAAAAAAAGTGCCACAGTTAAAACATTCTAAGCGTACTCATCATATGTTATGTTATAATAGTAACACTTAGAATGTTTTAAAACGAGCATTTTTTGTGACATTGAGTACACATACATATACCCAAGTCAACAGATATAATGACATAATGAGAGACATGATCACACACACTACAATAAACTCATGACATATAACAAGAAGACGCAAGCAAGCACCTCTATCCAGCACACCAAGTGACATTATATGAGACGTACAGAAAAGAGTTAATAGTTTGATATTTAATTTTTGTATAATAAGAATGAAGATGATGATTTTTATCTTCCGAAAACACAATAGCACCCAATAACACAAGTTTGTAGCACAAGCTACAAACGCGTTGTGCAAATATGAATGCACACAGTGAATGAATTAGTATTGAGATAAAATGAAGGGCTATATTATTCTACGAAATGGATATATTTACACGTTATCGTTTGTATAACTTACACTATTTACACGGGAAAATTACGCGTTATAATGATAATTTTGATTAATGTGAAGAGACTGACAAGAAAGGTCTGATAGATTGACGAAAACGTTCAGCTACTATCTTGGCCAAAATTTGAATGTTAATATATATAAGCCCCGGAAAGAAAAGCTCTCGGACTCTTAAATACTTTCTTATTCCGGATAGACTCTATCATAGTTATATGATATCATGCAAATTGCATCAGCGTTTATTATATTCTTTTGTTATATAAATTAATGAGCCACCAAAGAGAACGACATAGTAAACCTTAGCAGTATGCTTTGCAGCATAGGTTCTACTCTGGTTTTGAATATACAAAAAATTTGTACAAAGCGTCTACAAATTTAGGTATGCGTTTAGATTCAATTTAAAAATGTTAGATTTAGATAAATTTCCAAAAAAGGGAAGTGGATGTTAGAATTCATATGAAAAACAAAAGTAAAAACTGTATCTCAAAAAATCTACTTTGTTATTAAAACAAAAATACAATTAAAATTAGATTATTTCCATTAATAATTAGTGACGTCCCAAATTCTAATGAACAAAGTGATTGTATATCAATAAGTGGTATAGTTGTAACATCACGATAAAGTTGATTTCAAGATAGCTAAATTTGAGATGTTTTTTCTTTTTGAAATGAGATAAGGATGATATACGCCCGGAACTTGAGGGCCGTTGCTTTTACTAATTTAACTAGTGCGTTTTCTCGAAAACAAAAACACAGTAGATTGCCTGATATAGTTATATCGCTCCAAATAATTTGCTATTAATAATACTGAAAAAGTTTTCGAAAAATGTTAGTAATTTTAACATGATTTAACTTTGAAATTAAATATTTATTTTAAACAACAGAAATTTGGTTGCTTACGTACGACAGGTACTTCGTTCTTACTGAGTTCAATAAGGAAATTTAGTCGCCTTCAAATTAACCCTTCAAACGTTTTACCAATACTAAAAACTTCAAATGTACAAAATGCTGAACCATGTTTTCCCTTCAATATTTAAGAAACTTTTTGTTGATAAAAAAGCCAATTAGTTGACGATACTGCCGGACGGATCTTACGTCAATTCGCTTTCAACACAGTTCTCAAAAAGGAGTTATATTATATTTTAACAAGATAAATATTTGGTATTAGGCAGTCTCCATTTAGTCTTCTCTTCATTTTAACAGTAGTATATCAATTATTTCATTCTTTTGTTATATTTTTTTTTTTTATAGTTAAATTTTTTTTAATTTTCTTTTATCTAATTTAGTCCAATTGTTTTTTTGTTCCCAATTTGAATGTCGATTTTTAATTTAATTAAAAAAATAAAATTTTGTTTTCTTTTTTGTCATAAAAATTTATATATATTTTTTTATCTGATTATAATTTGCTATGTTTAAATTCCTTTTTGTTATTTTAGTATTCCCGACGACGATAAAATGTTTCTAATTTCATTAATTTTTATTTTAATGTGTATTGTAGTGTTATGCGCATCTTCGTATGCGTTTTAAAATAGAATAAAATTACTAAATCCTAATTAATTTCCTAACTGAGGAAATTCAAGTTTTGTTTTTACTTTTTTCTTTAGAGATAATCCGATACCAAATCAATTTGGCGTTATTGTTCTTTCTGGAATCAGTTGAAACGTACTATTTCAATATTTTGATGCATCAACGCATCAACCCAACTATCTAAATGATTACCAATGAAATGATAATAGGTTCGGTTCTTTTTATCGTCACATCCTGCAGAGTCTCATGATTACATTTACCAATAAAATAAAACCTTATTTATATTTCTTCAAAATGCATATAAATACAAGGGGGTGCATAAATAGATACATAATAGCAGAGTTAACAAATATTTCCTATTTAGCTTTAGTTTCCAAAAAAAAAAAATTACGGAAGGATACGCCGATGAACTTCTTTCGTTGGGCTTTTCTTAAGAGTGCATCTATATCAACAAATATGCAACGTTGGAGCACCTAAAGTTCAACATCCGTTATTGTATAAATTATAGCCAAAATAGCCCTCCGAAACTTGCAAAAAGTCAAAAAAACTTTCTTCGAACGCATTAACTGCAGAGGGCACATAGACGGCCATTTGGCTGGGTTTTTTCATATTAAATGGAGTATGCCTTAATATTATAGGAAACTCAATTTAGGCCAGTTTTAACCATATAACTGCGTATGCACCACTTTGTAAATATTTATACTATATATAGACACTTAATAATTATATTTTAATTATCTTCTTTTTAATATTCGCATAATTGAATAAATATCTTTTTAAATAACATTGCCACTTTTCATTTGCTTTATTGCCCATCATATATACTTAACAACAGCAAACAATTTAATTTAGTCAGACGTTGAGTGGAAAAATCGATTACAAAAAATCGATCCTACTCATATACATAAATACACAAATTTTAAACCTGTCTCAACATTTGAAGTTTGGGAAATTTTTCCTCAGTCTAGTTCAAACTGTAAAAATATTTTTCAATTCCCCTTAAAAATCTTCATGTAATTCTTTTATCTGTAATTGTACTGGGAAATATGAGTTTCAAAACAGCCACGACTGTTTAATTCTCGGCTCTGTCTTCCTTACTGACTGATAGCTTATTGTATTGGAAAATGATAAGGACTGAAATAACGACCTGATTTTCCAATGAAACGATCTCACCTTTTTTTACCGATACACTCTCTGTATTTTTTTTTTTCAAAATATAGAGATAAGATTTATGAATGAGAAGAACATAAGAGTAGCTGAAAAAAAGAACGTTCTTTACACGAAAACCTCCGAAATATTTTCATATTCTCAAAAGCACTGAAATAATTTTCAGCTATTATCGGAGCAGAATCTAGAATACATTCGATTCCATCGCATCAGTGCTTTCAATTCGGTTCATGTTTATTGAATTAAACAGTACAAGACATATTAAAAGAAAAAAAACCATTTAATTTTTGAAAGCATGCGATTTCCAGTTTTCTGCGTGTGTATTTATGGTTGCGTTTAATAACGATTGAAGAGCTAGAAATGAAGCTGTATGCTGTGAGTAGGTACACAATCAACGCGCATCAAGTGTACACCCTAATAACAACTAAATAGATTTTATTTTTAAACGGCCACAAAAATATTATGATGTTTCTCATTAAAATGTCGTAAAAATGAAGACATAAAAATTATAATTTTAAATGGCGTTCAATTCCCTTCTGCTTGTTGTTGTTGTTGTTGCATGTTTTATTGTTAAAATTTTTTTTCGAACTTCCTTGTACGAAATTGCCAAACTTTGCGGTTCAGTCTGTTGAAGAGAGCAGAGACATAATCTAAATTATTAAATTTAGATAATTTCATCATATTTCTATCACAAGTTTTCTTAATTAACTGAGTACGACTTATATGAAACTAATGGAAGTATACGAACAATCCTGAATATTTTCGAAGTTAATATTGTTTTGTTTACACCTTTACTCACGTGATGAGAGACTAGAAAAAAATATATTTTTAAAAACTATAGATAAGTTCGAAAAAACTGAAAAATTCATAACTCGAAAATAGATAAATTTATATGAAGATAGAAAAAGTATTAGCCACATTTACCATTTGAAAAATAGAAGTTACTTATGTTTTAAATCGAGCGTGAGTAAAATGCTCAAAACCCGAATGCTGATAGGTTAACGATTCCGAAATCCAATTTGACTAATTTACAACCATACAAGGAAGTCATGTGGTTCTCACATAAAATTTTTTTAATCCTCATACTTATTATTATCATATCTCTTCACAATTTGGCGTTTATGATGATAATAAACTCAAAAAATATTAAATAATTATTTTTCTGTATAATTTTTTTGGTAGGACGTTAATTTTTTTGCATACAACCGATAATTAAATTTTTGTTAATTACAAACATATTTGTTTTTTGTATAAAATTGAGTTATTAAACTTTAGATTGATTTAAAAACACAAAAGAATTGCTAAAATGGTTGCAATTATGAAATAAGAAAATAATCAGTAATCAGACTGTGTATAAGTTAATCATAGTTATAGTGAGATGATTACACACTCAACTCTTAAACAAAGGTACCCGAGATCAAATCACGTCGAGTAAGTTTTTATATTGTTTTTTTTTTTTTTTTTTTTTTTTTTTTTTTTTAAATATATTTAAAAATTATCTTTAATAATTCATTGAAAAGTTACAGTATTCTCGCTGAGAGTCCGCGGATTATCAGTTCCTCAGTTACCTATTATGCGACGCTGAGTACACTTCTTTTTGAATTTCATACCACACAACACGAACTAATCGAACCCATCGAATACAAAAAAAGCATCCCGATGCGTCTTACTGCTCACCAAATCGACCGTTCATTTTATTTCTTCGATTGCATACACATATGAAATAGATTAACACAATATTTATATCAAAATTTGCTAAAGAAGTATATAATTCATTTCATTTTTTAAAAGATTTGCAAAAAAAAGTTTCCAGCGACACAATAAAAAACCCAAGTAAAGTAAATAAATATGTATGTATTCGTTGTGTGCGTAGTCATGGTAGGGACAATAAAATCGATGCCAGCGCTTCCAGTGAAAAATTTTGGCGTTAAAGGGGGCTGTTATGACTAATTTGCTGTTCTTTACATGTTAATGTTATAGAAAATGTCAAATAAAAAAATTATTGAAAAACATTAATTAATTAAACTTAATGCATTAAAAATTGTGAAAAGAAGAAATCAAATTGCACAAATATTATTTTTTTAATGTAAATTATCATAATTATTTATTTAAATTTGTGAGACAATAATATTAAATTTTCAATGTAAGTCTTAAATGCAATCCATACAATTATATATGCATCCATACAATTCTATAATTAAAGTAGTGTATCATTACCATGGAAACGAAACTCACGTACGGAGCGAATAATATTAAAAATATGTATGTATAATATTAAAAAAATCACGACTAAAAATGTACGCCTACTTAAAAAAATTAAAATTACAAACAGACGAACGTCATGATAATGACATCGTCAGCAAATATAACGTCATTTTAAACGCCAATTAAGATGCTGCCATGCATAAGAATACTAATAAACAATGTCACTGGCTTCAGATAATAGCAAAGCTGTAAAATATAATATAAAGTATATAAAGTAAATGAAACATTTTAAATATTAAATTATTTGTATTAAAATGTTTCAAATGTAATACAAGATAATAATGCTTATCTGTAAGCCTGCGAGTTCTTTTTCTGTTTCTGCCAAAACCTTAATATAATATTACTATATCCTAAACTGTCCTAAAATTAACAAAACCCGTAGTGAAGTCAATATTCTACGACTCGTTGTACCAATTTTTGAAAGATTTGGAAAAACCTTTGTTTTAATCATGGCCCGAGAATAAATGACAGATGACAATGTTAATCTACTTTTTTGTCTATAATTTACTTCTAAATAAAATGTAAGCATCTTCACATCATATAGAATTGCAAATGTTGGTCGCAAGAAATTGTATTCTAAATTAAATGTCTCATTAAAATATTAAACTATTAAACATTTTCAAGTCATTTGAATACTTTACGCACGGTATAAAGTATGAAATGTTATTTATATCAATGCATTTCTAGATGCAAAAGGACAATGAATATTACGGTTTTGCTATTTTGATGCATAAAATAATCAGTGAAGTTTCAATATAAATATTTCCACTAAAGTCTGTGATTTTATCCCTGAATGTCCACTTTCTGCAGTTTATTCATAATCAAGTTTTATTGTGTGCTCATTTGAATTCGGTCAAGAAATGAAACTTTTTTTAATGAAACATGAATTTATTGAGCATGAATTTATTTGATTCTTGACCATGACTGCCTCTAGTTTTGAGAAGACAAAATCTCAAGAATGCGGCAAAATTATTTTTAATGGCCAAAAACGAAGTGGTTGCTATAATAAACGATCAACTTACAGTAAAAGGATTGGTTTACTTGATTTATTTTCTTTAATCCCGAGGGAACGTATGATTACAGTAAAAACTTTCCATCGCACTCTGTTCTTGGCTGAATTTGTTAAACAACTAGGAGGGCCTAATTGCAGAATAACTCTGATCTACCCATCAGGACCACTCATCTAACTAGATAAGGACATATAGGCCAATAGGCCAATGCACGGCCCGGGCCAAGCATATAGGCTAATGCACGGCAATACTGGAAAAATCAAAATTTTAGGTGATTCGATTTGAATAGAAAAAATCAATATAAGAAATGTGAAATTTTAAACGGTCTTTGGTATTACATAACGCAGAAGGCTACAAAATAGCCCAAGTTTTTTTTCGGAAGAGATAAAGACAAAAATATCTATTTAAACATTTTTCTTTATAAAAGAACGAACAAGAACAACTATCATAAAGAATTTAGTCTGATTCTTCTAGAATTAAGAAGAAATCTATCTTCAAGAATCTCATTTTCAATTTTGTCTTACTTGTCCAATAAACCCAACGACTAGAAAAAAGTATATACCATTACAAAAACGATTGAGACAAAAATATTTAACGTTTTTGGCAAGCGATATAACATTATGTATGACAAATGCCAAAAAATTATGAAAACTAAAAATATGATGACAAAATTATTAAAAATTTAATATAATTGTAAATAACTCACAAAATGAACATTTTATAATTAATTATGGCCACCCAACAAACTGTTAATTACAGTTAATTTTTCATAACAGATATATAAACACTTTTTGTTGTCAAAATTTCTATGAAACTTGTATTCATAACACAACGCAATGAAAGAATTTTCATTTAAAATATTTCTTAAAATAAAAATTTATAATTATTTTATTTTCTGTGACCATGTCGTCTGTCCAATTAAAATTTTCAAATTTTAACAAATTATTTTCAATTATCTTGATTTGATAATTCCAATCATTTTCATTCAATAATTTTTTATTTTTTTTTTTTGAAATTGTGCCATCTTAATTAGTATGATCAGCATATTCGTTTTCACCCACGTTTAAAACTAATTTTAATTTTTAATAGAAAATAATAATTTCATAATTATATTTTATAATTATTATACTTACGGTTCCGTAGACAAAAAATCTACTTTAATAATGAATATTTTTCCGTATGCGCTTGCATTTTACCTGATTGGTATGTTATCAAAATAAACGGTACTTTACTTTTGAATGTGCATAGTATGTTCTCTAAGCTTAATATGATGCTTAGAGAACATACAGTAAAAATAACAATAATTTTAACTACATTATATTATCGTTATTTTTTACTTTTTAGTGCATATTAATTTGTTTTGGAAATTTTTTTGAAGTCGGTTTTCTTTTTGGTAAAAGTTTTTTATTTTTTATTTTGTGATTTTTAGTGAATCTAATTAATTTGTCACTTAAAAAAGAATCATCGAAATCAGTTGGTGTGATATTGAGTTATTCGCCCTCTTGTCGAGCATACTTAATGCAAATTTAAGACTTTTATTGTTTTCCCGTGGATATCGTTGTCAGAACTGGTCCATAAAGAAATGGGACCACAAGGGAAGCACCAGCTTTCAAATAGATAGAAGATCATCAAAATCGGTTCACCCATTCGAAAGTTCTGAGGTAACACACATAAAAATAATACAGTCGAATTGATAACCTCCCCTTTTTTTGTTTGAAGTCGGTTAAAAATTACCTACCAATTTCAAGAAGGCAAACTATCAAACAATTTGCTTAATCTAAATTTCAGACTTAAAATACTTTAATACTATTGATGTGTCTGATAAATTATTTTCGCCATCATAAATTTTAGCAATAGTCCGTTTTAAATTTGACTAAAAAACAATATCAAAATTCTATGTGAGATTCATATTAGTTACAAACGAAACAGTTTCATGCTATGCTAGTTTCAGTAAGAGTATGGAAAAGGACATCCTTAAAGGAGTGTGTTTCTATGAAATAGACAAACTACGTCGCATTATCGCTTAAAACAGAAATGCAATCGATATTTTTTCCTCAAAATTTGTAAGTATCATTGAAAACATTAGTATAATTTTAATGTTTTAAATTATTTATTAGTAATGATCGACAAAGTTTAATGTTTTAAAGACAAATATACCTATCATTGAAATTTCACCGAAACAGGACCACCAATACGAAGAATTTATGATTCTATCACAGAGATTGAATACACATACAGAAATTAATTATTAAACATTAATTGAAATTAATTAACTTGAAAAATAACTTGACACTAAGATGAAAGTTATTTTGTTTAGAAGGAAAAAACCACAATATTATTATTTAAAAACGATCTATAAATTAATTTTTTAATTTACATTATTCGATTTTTTTTTGTTTATTAAATTTTTTTTTAGAAAACGAAATAAATAAATTATTCTAAAAATTATATAAATGAATGCCTGTTCTTAATTAACTTCAAAAAAAATGATAATATTTCAATAGTAGATATATATAATATATCTGTGTAGGTATAGACAGACACAGGAAGTCCAGTCTATTTGAAAATGACAACACCCATTAGTTAACGGGGCACAACCTGTACTGGTGGCCAAATTATATAGTGTGATTCATAAGTCTATTTGTTCAAGATGTTAAGAATATAGTTTACTTAATATCCAAAGAATAAAATCATTAACACAGCAGAAATTCAAATAGAGAAAAATGTTCAACATTGAAACTTATGAGATTATGTAAATACGCAGTCATCTTTCTAGTTTCTCGAAGGCCATGGTCACGTAATTACTGACATGCAGGAATACCAAATATTAGCAGATACCAAATATTAGCATTTAGCTTACCCTGGATAAGTTTTCGACTTAATTAGGCTGCTAATTATTTTGATAGTCAAATCGAATTTCGTTCAATATTCAGTTGAACCTAATTAAATGATATAAAACCAATAAAGCATTATATAAATATTTTATAATTTCGGGACCAGGAAACTTCAAAAATCGAATTATTTTGTCATTAAATCATGTACTTGATGCGTATAGCGATATGCGTGGAACGGTGGCTGGAACCCTCGTCGTTTGTGGAGATCGGGACAAGTATCCTGTGTGCCCAGTGGAAAATAGAGGTCTGTTAATACTGCAATATTCAGTTGTTACTTCAAGAAGTTTCATGTACAGACATAAATTGGAAAAAAGTCCTTTATGATTAGAATTAATAAATGAAGATTTCAGTTCAGGCTATAATACTTTGGATAAAGCAGTCCGTTCACATAATCGAATACTCCTGAAACGGCTTGCACCCTACAAGATCACCTTAAACATAATCGAGGAATTTTCATAATTCTCAATGATTTAAATAAGAATATAATCCCAAAATTTCAGAAACTAGAGCATGCAGAAGAAGAGGAAAATAAAGCAAAAGATGGAAAGTAAAGCTGTTGAATATTTGGGGGGAATCAGAGACTAGTCAAAAAGATAACATCAATAATTTATATTAACGGATTCTTCTTCAGGGCACAAGATACTCAAAACCGCAGTATTTTCTCCATTTCAAAGAAGATTTGGACAAGAATTCTAACTATACTCTCTTATAGATACCCAAAAACTCAGAAAAGAAAAGGAAAATGAGGTACAAAGAGCGCTTTGTTATGTTATTCTGGATTTTAACGGGGGAAAAAATAGTCAAAATTATCAACGACTACTGATGAGATTATTTTCGTGGCATTGTAGGCCGTATCTAACTCTTCGAGCTCACCGGATAATCTCTTCCTCCGGCAGGTTTTAACCTATACCAACCCTGAAATCATTCAATGACTTTCTTAAACAATTCTCAATTACTTTAAAATCACCGTTTTTATTTTTTTGTATCTTTACATATGTGATTTAAACAACGTGTATCGGGTATTTTTTTCTGTTAAAATATTATTAATCATTACTTCAACATTATTCAATTTTGAATAAAAATACTAAAAAAAATTTTTTTGAAAATAAAATGTTAACTAGTTTTTTTTTCTTGGTTTCTGGCGGAAATATTAGCAGACATTAAGTAAAAGTATTGTGGCTTAATGGCCTATTAACACGCTAAATCGTTATAACGTAAATGTTTAATTGTTTTAATATAAGTGATTATTGTTCGCTATCGTTCCACTAATTTATGTGAGATGTGTTTTGAGAAAAGTAATTTTTGAAGGTATACTCGGAGCCAAAAAACAAGGACATCTAAATTTTTTATTTGTCCTTTTATTTAGATGTTTTTGTAATACATATAACAACGCATGTTAAAAGCTGGGATCAGTGGTTGATTATTGGTTGACTGTTATCGAATATATCATTTTATATTTCAAAATTTTGGTTATTGTTCAATCGGCTTCTCGGCTTCAATTATAGAGCAATACTCTCCATTAAATTACCTATCAAATGAAGCCAAAAAAATTAAAATAAATTCATACGTTTAGGTGCTACGATGCCACAGACAGGCAAGTAGAGGTTCGGGGGTTCAAGGAGGTTGTATCTATATTTCAAATATGGTGAAAGCGATGGGAAAGTCAGCTCATGCTTACCATAAAAATGCATTGTCAACCAATTTAAGTATATTATTCGTATTTTTCTCAGTAAATGCTCAATCATTTGATACCCGTATCATGGAAGTAGGCGAAGAACCAGATTTATGTACAAATAGTAAAGAATTAGTAGAAGGGTGTAGTGTTCCCCCAGAGATAACGGAAAAATTGAAGATGTGAAAATCGACGGAGTATTCGTAAAATACTTAACAAATATTCAATATTCGAAACATAAGCTTTTAGTGCAGAGCTTTGGGCGATATCTCAAAAATTATTCACTTGATGGTTAAAGCACTCGTATTTTTGGTAGTTTTTGGGACAAAATAACCTTATTTACTAAAGCTAATCAAATTCTGACAAAAAATTTCTTATGATTTGAAAACATTTAATTGGCATGATTTGGATAACAATCCTTTTTCCTATTCTCTTAAAAATTCACTGTTTTGTTCAAAAATAGATGCATACACTTTTTATTGACACATTCCGCGAATGCCGTCATGGCGAGGCACTCCACATTTGTCAGAAATACATCAAAGGTTACCAAACGTAATTAGGTAAAACTTTTGTTAATTTTCTTTTTAAATTAAAAAAGCTTTCATATAACAAAGCAGGTACTTTTAACAATTCATAAAAAATATAAAAAAATTAAATAAAAATACGAAAAAAATTACTCGGTATGTCGGTACAAAAGTAGTTTCACTTAAATTCTACATTTATAACAACATGTAATACCTACCTACAATAATCGGCTTAAAATATTAACTACAATAATACGTTTTAAAATCAAAAGCACACATATTTTATTTAAAATTGTTATATAATAAATGGGAGGTGGTTGTACCATGATACGAATATCGGGTGCGGCAAATATTGGATCGTTTTTGAAGTCGATCGTCTTTCATGGAAAAGAAATTAACTTTAATATTCCCGGGGTACGAAGTAACAAATATGCTTGATTATTGATAGCTTTATTGTAAATTTTGATAAAAATTATTTAAAACATTGAAATGATCAATGGCTATCAATAAAACTCAACTCGTTGAGTCGAGTTTAAAAATCTAACCATCCAGGGACAACTAACGCTTCGGTGAATGCCATTAAACTGACTAAGTGAAGTTAAAACCTAACAGAATACCTACCTACTGAAAAATTGCGTTCAAAATATTCTTGTTAAAAGACACCTTTTCAAGGACAAGCTTTTATTGTACAACAGTAGAAAAAGAGAAAGAAGAAAATAATTATTTCCAATACTCTTGTATCAGTGACTCATTCAAATAATTATTTTCGACTTTTTCAAGTGGAATTTTTCTTTTTCCTTAGAGCCTTTTTCGAAGTGAATCGATTTTTAGGATCATCGCCTATTTTTTAGTTGTACCTGGTATGGAACCCTAAACTCGCTTGAAACATACTTAAGAATACTCTCCATTAAATTACCTATCAAATGAAGCCAAAAAAATTAAAATCAGTTCATACGTTTAGGCGCTACGATGCCACAGACAGGCAAGCAGAGGTTCGGGGGTTCAAGGAGGTAGTATCTATTTCAAATATGGTGAAAGCGATGGGAAATCAGGTCATGCTTACCATAAAAATGCATTATCAACCAATTTAAGTATATTATTCGTATTTTTCTCAGCAAATGCTCAATCATTTGATACCCGTATCATGGAAGTACATGAAAAACAACTCGTTCATCACCTTGAATTCAGAATGACACCACGTGGACAGACATTTGGAAACGCATATTCTTTGCAAATATCGATGGCTGTAATAGAATTTTTGACCTTCTGTCTGGTAAAATGCTTACGCCAGATGTCGCGAAAATCATCGTGAAAAATTGAAGAGTACGTTTCAAAAAGATAAGCACAGGAGGTTTTATCAAAAATTTAAGCAAGCAAAATAATGGTAGAAGATGGAAAAGTCCCAAAAATACAAAGGAAGCTGCCTCTTTACGAGAAAATTGAGCCTGTTTAACAACAATGACACTAAGTTTAAAATTGAAGTTAGTTTAAATACTTTACTTGCAGACTGTTACTAAAAGTTTATGTGGGAAAATCCTCAACGAAGCGAGTCACTCCAACCAAACCCGTGCCCTTGAGCACATCCTCAGAGTAGAGGATGTCTAATAAAAAATGTTTTTGTTGTTTCAATGTTTTAATAACAGAAAACCTTCTAGGGTACAGTTCTCGTCCGAGAAAGAACTAAGTTAAGGTTTTGTGCTGAAGTGATCGCTCTGAGGTACAATGTACATTAAGATGATATTGGGTATACTAGGCTATGATCCAAGGCATAACACTGATACCCTATAATATAAAACTTTATAATAGTATATAATAATTATACATATGTTTTATAATATTTAAAATATAAATATTAAATAATAAATCTTCATGTATGCAAAAATTATATTAACAAGGGTTTTCATCATCAGGGTTGACTGTGTTTTAGTTTAGAGTTAAATATTTTAATACTTTATATTATATTATATTTTATTTTATACAATTTTTAATTGGATTATAAAAAAATATATAAAATAATACTAAAAAAATATTTATAATTACCTGTGCAAGCTTTCAAAGAGAAAAAAATTGTTCTTTTATCTAAACAATGTTTGTTACAGTGAAACTTCTTCTTTGATAATATTTAGTGTTTAACACAAATGATATTCACAAAAAGACCATATTTATAAAAACCTGAAATGATTAAATTTTCATCTACGAGTTTTGAAATTTTGTGGTTTGAGATGGTATCTTTCTGCAGGTTATACTCTTATACCCAGGTTCAGATCCAGATCCATAATTTTCTCATCAAAATCGGTTTAGAAGTTTTTAAGATATGGAATAATACGTGTAATTGCATATATTTGGAAAAAATGTACCCGGAAAAATAGATCTGGAAAAAAAGTAGACCATTTTTGAATGCAAGGGATAATAACTTCTAAGTTTTCAGTAAGTAAGCTTTTCCGACTTCTCTACCGTATTATAGTGACCACATTAAAAGTGCACAGTGATTTCAATGAGCTAGAATCTTAGTTAAAGCTAGATAAAAGCGGTATACGAAGTATAAAATTTTGAACTCCCGACTAAAAAGAGGGGTGAATAAATTTAATGTGTCTGTGAATCTGTGTAATTTTCTGTATCATCATAACTCCTAAGTGGATGAACCATTTTTTCAACGGAAATTTGTTCGAGAGTTTTTTCTAGCTATATTTCACGTCTAAGTTTAGAATTCCGTACCCGATAACAACTAGTAAAAAGGCTAATATATTCAACGGCTCTCGATTAAATTATCTTTCAAACAAAAAACAAATAAAAAATCGGCTCATCCGTTTAGGAACTACAATCTTTTTTGCTATATTTCAAGTACGAGTTTTGTGTTCTGTACTCGCAACAACTAGAAAAGATGTAATGCTCTTCAAACGGCTGAGTAAATTTTCTTCAAACATAGCTACGAACACTATCAATTAAATTACTTTTCAAAGACACGATTTAGGAATACTAAGTATATTTTGTATTTTCTTTGTAGTATTGGTTGAAAGTAAACAGATTTCACTATAAATGAAATTATGCAAATAACAGGTGAACATATTTACTCATTAATACATTAAATTTTTTTTATTAAATTAATTAGTTTAGATTTTAAATGTATGATTGTGACCAAGATACTCCTAATACCTATCTACCTACCTATTACAAAAAGACCTTTTGTACATTCTATGTTGACACGTGGAGATTTTAATGATTACTATAATCTTTGTGTTGATAGTTGTTAATTTAAAAAAAATAAATAATTGAATTAAATATAAATTGATTGTACTTGTGAATCAGTTTAGAGATAACGATTTTGTGTTTCGTTAAAATTGTTTGTTGTTGTATTTGCGCTATTTATTTTTAATTTGATTAATTTGAATGTCATATTCTATAACAGTCATGCAAAAGTCTTTGTATATTATAATAGGTTGTGTAAACGGATTGTTAAATTTATAGATATACGTTTGATAATATTGTTGGAGAAGAAAATTAATATAAGGCAGTAAAAAAACGAATATCAAAACCGTTAGTCAACCTTTTACAATATACCCCTTTATATTCCTATCACTACTTTCTATACATTTAACAGAAATCTATCCTATTTCCAAGATAAATATGGAATATCATGTAGTGGTTTTTTTTTGAACTCGGAATAGTTTCGATAGAAATGCAATGTAAAATACTACTTATTTACAATTCATTAGAAAGTCTGCATTCAATTAGTGAGAATATTCCAACGTAACCCCCTGGAGGGAGACCACACATGACCCGCATCTAACCGAATTAACCAAATTGTATTCAAAGTAATTTTCATGTAAAGTATTTTATAGATCCCAAGCAATTGTCCTGCTCACATCTCCTATTTCCACATAATCCCCTTTTTATTGAAGATTGAACCAACTTTGATTTTTTGTTGTATGAAAAGTAATTTAATCGAGAATGTTCTTAGCTATATTTCAAGAAAATCTACTCATGCGTAAGACCATCGATTCATTTCTAGTTTTTTCGGACGCGGAACCCTAAGCTCGCACTTGAAACATAGCTAAGAATACTCTGAATCAAATTTACTTTAAAAAAAATTCAAATTCGGTTCATTCGCTTAGGAGCTATGATGACACAGCCAGACACACAGATACATAGGCAAGCTAAGCCTATAACATCCCTCTCTTAAGTCGGAAGAAAATAAAAACCTTTAAGAGAGTTTTGTTTAATATTTTCTCAAGCATATATACTTTTTGAGACTTCGCCAGCTACGGGGCGGGGGAGGGGCTTATCTAGGATGGTGTACAGATAATATTTATAATTGAAAAATATAAGATATTTTTTGATAAATTTCTAAAATGAAAGATTCAATTTCGAAGGATTTGCGAAGGCAAAAGCGATGCAATATGATGAATATAAATTGGACAGTTAATGAATGGTATTTGGTTCATTTTTTCGAATCTTAACCGATCACGCTTTAATACACGGTAAGAAATGTTTGGCGTTCACTACAATGCTGGTATAGTATAGAGACAGATACTTAAGTGTCTATGTTAGCATAAGTAATATTACAATATTGAATAAGACTATCCACCAGAAGTATTGAGGGTATCGCCAGTATGGGCCTGACCCTAATACTGTATTGGCTCCTTCAGTATAACTATTGCCAAAGTTTCTATTCCCTCCATACAATACACAGTATGGCGTTCACACCGATACTGGCATAGTGATATTCAATGCTGCTTTTGCAATACATCATTTTATTTATAATGAATTTTTTCTTGTAATCCCAGTAATCTAGACACTCCGGGGGTTTTATTGAGTCCCAATTATCAAGACCGTGATGTATATTAACAAGTAATCATCCTGTATATATATTTAAAATATAATGTATTTTTACATTTAAAACGTATACATTAACGTCCTCCGTACATACATTTTAAGTTGAATATCATCCGTTCAGAAAATCATTGGAAATCAGATAAGAACACACACATATAAGTATTAAGGGTCATTATTCAAGGATACGTCAACAGTATAGTATTTATCATTTATCACAATCACAGTTCATTTGAGAGAGCTAAGCTGATCTGAGCAATATTATAAGCTTTTTAATTCTTTACTTATATGTATATGTTATTAAATGATTGTTCAATGACATTTTATTTATTTATTTAGTTTTTATCTAATTTATTATAATTATTTTTATGATAATGATTTTCAAAGATTTTATGATTAGAAAAATGTGTTTGTTGTTCGTTTTTTTTTTTTTTTGTATAAATAAATAAAATTGTTTTCATTGAATAATCATTTTTAATGCTTTTCATTGAATTGCTTAATTAGATTAATAAAAATTACCAATTTTTATCATCTGTCTATTCGTTGTGTGCGTAGTCATGGTAGGGGACAATAAAATCGATGCCAGCGCTTTAAGTGAAAAATTTTGGAGTTAAAGGGGGCTGTTATGACTTATTTGCAATTCTTTACATGTTAATATAATAGAAATGTCAAATTAAAATTATTGAAAAACACGAATTAATTAAACTTAATGCATTAAAAATTGTGAAAATAAGAAATAAAATTGAACAAATATTATTTTTCAAATGTAAATTATCATAATTATTTATTTAAATTTGTGAGACAAGAATATTAAATTTTAAATGTAAGTCTTTAATGCAATCCATACAATTATATATGCATCCATACAATTCTATAATTAAAGTAGTGTATCGTTACCATGGAAACGAAACTTACGCACGGAGCGAATATAAAAATGAACCCCAATTTTTTCAGGTAATCGAATCACGCATGAGCGGATGGAACAATTTTGCTAATTTATTTGTTGTTGTGTTAATAATGATCAGGAAAATGCTTGTATAATAGAAAGAATTAAGAAAGTTCAGTGGAACATTTGAAAATTTAAGAAAATTTTCTAAATGCAATAAATGGTGGAAACGCACATAAATTATGAATTAAATTACATCTGTCTATATACTACGTATTTATTTGCGCTTCCACCATATTTATGCAGAATTGAGACGAGATATTTGGATAGTATTGAGATATTATTTGTTATTATTCAGGTGTTATGAATTGGTATTTGTTAAAGCTATATGCGAGAGCAGTGAGCTCGACTGCTGAAGGCTTCAGCCAGGTTGAAGGCCCCAAGCTAAGTCTAAATGAACTCTTTCTCTTATAAAACAGGCAATTTCTAATAGCAAAGTTAAGTAAGAGAAAATAAAAAGTAAATGTAAGTTTCGTTGAAGCTTTCTTAAGTAGCTATATTTCCCGGTGTTTCTCGGGTAATTTCCATTACATTCTAGAATATTTTATCATGTTTGCTACAAAATGACTTTTTCACTTTGTGCGTACAAGTGTCCTTTTTTCTCTCTTCAAATATTTACTTGAAAAAAAGTTCTTTGACTGTTTTGTTCATACATTTTATACTGTTTTGTTCATACATTTTTTCTCCATCCAGATATACTGCGCTTTTTCGATAGAAAATCTATTATACTTTCAATTTTACTTATTCTACTTTATGTGAAATGTTTATGAAGTATTCTTTATATTGTTAACTAGATTGGTAAATAAACTATTTAACAATGTTAATCTAAAATTAAAAACTAGGGGCGATTTTTGTTAAATGCATTATATCAACAAAGCTTCTATTATGTACTTTTAGTATGAAAAGGGGAAAGAAAATTTCATTTTGTGCATTTTTCTTATCAGTATGTTATTGTACAGAATAATGATTTTTTTAATATAATGATGTATGTCAATTATACAAGCTTTTATAGAAATAATTTTTGCTAGACAAGTTGTTGAATCGGGAAGCTGTTTTATCAATATACCTATAACAAAATGTCTCGCTTCAGTATGTTTTGATGTCTAATTTTGTTCTGTACAGTCTTTTACTAACTACCTCAGCTTAAAGTATATCTAAAACTTTAGCAAAAATGCAAGGTTGGCAAGATTCATTACCCTAAGGCTATTTGGAAAATCAATAACGGTGAAAAGCAGTTTTTTACGGTCCCAAACAAACCTTAATCTTTATAAAAAAACAACAAGAGCACAAAACAGTGGACTATGTGTGTATGTCTGTGTGTCTGTGTGTGTGTGTCTGCCTGTCTTTCTGCTTATGTCATCGTAACGCCTAAACGGATCAACCCATTATGATTTGTTTCTTTTGTTTGAAAAGTAATTTAATGGAAAGTGTTCTTAGCTACGTTTTAAGTGTGGTTTAGGGTTCCGTACCTGAAAAAACTTAAAATTGGCGATGATCTTCCAAATCGGCTCAGTGCGAGTTAAGAGTTCCGTAGCCGAAAAATTTGTCGGAGGTTTTTAAAATTTTGTAAATTTCATTTCTTACGAAAAAATGTTTCGGCATAAATCCGAAATGGCAAGATTTTCTGACGCCTGTAAAACTAAAGCTAGACTCTTCCGGACACTTGTTCCTTATGCTTGTTTGTTTCGAACATTTGCACTATCTTGATTGCCTCCTGCCTTTATTTTGATTTCTTCATTCAATATTCCTAACCGTTTCACTTGAATATCAAATAGATAATGTTATTGTGATAGGTAAATTATAACAAAACTACTTATGTCATAAATATTTAATAAAAAAAACTATTTAACAGAACAATTAACAGTATTAAAAATTTGTTAAAATATTATGTAAAAAAAAAAAAAAATAAAATAAATATAAAATATATTAACAGAGAATTGTAAAAATAAATATTAATAAATAATTCTTGTCATTGTTTTTAACTTAATGATATAATTTATGAAAGATATTTAGTTTTATCCCGAAAATTGAAATCAAAAACTGTATCTTTGCCTTTTTAAGATGGCTATTTGCCAATTTTAGTTTCGTGTAAGCAATTATTGTAATCACAAAAATATGCGATACTAGCAGATACTTGCCCGCTGGGCAATTTCTCATTTTTTTTTTGCGTTTTTTCGATTTTTTCAAAGGGGTGTACCCCTTAAAAAAATTTCAAAAATCGAAAAATTTTTTCTTCAATATCAATTTCGATAAAACTCAGTATATATGGTAATTTTGGCACAAAAATTACAAAAATCGGCTCAGTGCATTTTTTGACTGATCGAAAAGTTTTTGAGATACGGACTAACATCGATCAAAATACTGCGAAATCTCAGAAACTCAGCATTTTAACTTATTATAGGTGAAATAAGTTTTAAATTAGATTAGGTAGTTAATTCTCTTTATTTAAGATTGTTTAAGAATCAATTTTCAAGGGTTTACATCCCAAAATGTCTTGATCATTCTGGAAAGAAGGAAATATTCATATCTATCATAACCATATAAAGGATGATCTAATTTCAGATTCCAATATTTTCAACTTTTCAAGCTATAATGCTCTGAATACTTTCGCTTGTTTCAAACGTCAAATGGTTGTTTGAAAAATTCATTTTATAATAATACAATCGTTTCAGTAACGCTGAATGCTCAAATTGTTAATCTGTTCTACAGAAATGACATTTCTGTGAGACCTGTGTATATTGTGCCAAACTTAAAATTGTAAGCATTGGAGGCAAGACATTCCAGCCAAGAATACACCCCATTGGACTTTTAGTGGGGTTTTCATAATAGTCACATTTATATCAACAAACCTAAACGTTGAATCATCTAGAAGCTAACATTGGCGAATGTTAACCGAAATTACCCCAGGAAACTTGCGAAAATTCATAAAAAATTACATCAATGAACAAACTGCTCCAGAAGTCTTAGAAGCGGTATTTTATTTGACATAATTTTTCATATTAAATCGGAGTAAACTAAATAGCCGGTTAATAAAAATTTAACTGAGATAATCTTACATTTTGTGTGTTTTTTGCTCAAGTTAACAATTTTTAATCATCTTTGATTTTCAATAAATTTAACAATTTACTTATTCAGAAAGTTATTAGCCTGACCACTTAAAATCATATTCAGCTTGTTAAAATTCCTCCACACAACTAAAAATGTGTTAATATAAATATTTATAAAACAATATACACATGCATACATGTACGTATTAACTATAGAGTAAAAGTATTTAGCTGCAAAGTATTTAGCTGATTAGCATGAAAACACCTTATAAATACCGTGTGAATTTTATATTTTTTTAATGTATCACAACACCAAGAAAGAGATATGTTGATGATAAATAATTATTGTGATTGTTTTTAAAGTAACAACTGGTGATCAGATGAAGTGGGGAAGAAGTATAAGAATTATTGTGATGAAAGGAATACATTATATTGTTTATTTATTTATTTGTTTATTTTTTAATAAATAATTTTTATTTTTTTATTATTCATACAATAATTATTTATACATTGTGTTAATCATATAATCTTTACATAGTATATAATTAGTATTCAAAGATAAATGTTGTTCAGTAATGAAAAGTATCTACTTTTTGCGTCATCAACAAGAATATAGCGCGTTTATGTGATCAACTGGCACTGATTTTCTGAACTATGAGCTCAGCATGAACCTTTTCTGTGCCTTTAAACGCCCTTGAAGAGAAGAAAAAATTTGAAACAATTAAAATAAAAAAATCACCTCATAAGTTTCAGCCAAAGAAAATGTATTGTCCACTTTACCCGAGCTAAAACTACAGCCTCTGGCCGACTTATTTTTTAATGTATTACATACTCAAGGAGCATTTCCGGAAGATGGTAGAGTTCGAATTTAACTGGACAGTTTGTAATACAGTACAATAAGAACTGTGAAATAATGGCACTATGGAATACAAAAAGTTATAGGTCTGGATGGCTACCAAACTTATCTAAAGAGATTCCTTGATTTAGAACAATTACAAATTCTATACTTAATAGGAAGGATAAAAGGATGTTCTTTTACGTAAAAACCACTCGCCCATTTCCTCGATTTCAAATCATTTAAGAAAACTTGTAGTACTGGTGAAAAAACTTTGGTAAAAAAACACTATAGCAGGTGAAAGGATGAAAAAACACCATAGCTGCAGTAAGGCCAGAATCACTCAGCTAGATTCAAAGGCCACGTTTGAAAGGTATCTCTATTAAACGTAATACTAGATATACTCTCGGGATAGATTGTAAGCAGAAACTGAGTCATGTGCCTGTGGAAACTTTGGTAAAGTTTGTTCGATCCCCAAATATCACTTAATATGGCCTAAATAGTCAATTATCTAAATCACTGGATTGTGTACGTCAATTTCTCCCTCTTCCGAGTGCAGAAACGTAGGTTTGATGCAGGAATTGATCGATTTATTACCTGGGAGACTTTTGTCAATATGTTTAAAACAATATTTTCTTGTCTTTTTTTTTTTTGAAAGCTATTTTGAATAAGAATCGTGTTGGCTGATCTGTAACGAGACAACTTGAATTTTTATAACAGCAGGGTCGGATTAAGCCAACGCAGAGCTCGTAGCAAAAAACTTTTGTGGGGCAAGTTCAAACAATAAGTAGAGAAACTTGTCTGCATCTGATTAACCTTTATTTTACTCAACGAGTATTTCACTATACTATTTTTTAACCTTCGCTAATTCAGCTTATCCCTCATAGGCTCCATCATCAAAAAGTCCGTATCATTTGCTACTCAGGCTATATGGCTAATCCACTTCTGACAAACAGTGAACAGTAGTACCAAGAAACAGCAATTATCCTAGGAAAAATTAAATTAATATAATTATATTTGATAAATCCCTTCTACATGTCGCAACATGTTGCAACATAGTAAAGCATATTTAAATGAAATTAAAATAATAACCTGGTTTTATTATGTTTCATTGCCAACAAGTCTTTGTGCATCATACATAATACGATATGACATAACATGACAGTTTACAATGAGCTTAAAATCTATTTGAAAAGATAGTTTTAAGTAAATACCCTACCAACAGGTAGGTTTTATCAAAATATGTTATATTATAATGCGGCAGCTATTAATTCTTGCATTATTCATTTTAATGATTTATTAATAATAGGATTTATGTTTTGGAATCAAAATAAAAAATTTATTTTTCAATTTCAGAGTAGAGAGTTTTATTATACCATGTATATGAAATATACCAAGGTATGCTAAGCTTAGTCCCAAGTTTGTAACGCTGAAAATATTGATGCTATGACCAAAATTTTGGTATAGGTGTTCATAAAATCACCTAATTAGACCATTTCCGGTTGTCTTTCTGTCTGTCGTCTGTCCGTCTGTCATCACAATTACTCAAAAACGAAAAGAGATATCAAGCTGAAATTTCGATAGCGTTAAAGATTGAAACCAATAAAGATAGAACAAAAGTTTAAATACAAAAAATGTTCCTCGATAAAAAAGAAACAACTTTTTTTCGTATACATCACTGTTTACCCGTGAGCGCAAATTATGCGCAGTTTGTACAGTATGTATTATTCGGGTATATCAGTTATATATGTGTGACATGTATGTATGTGTAATGTGATAGAATAATCAACACTATCTATTCATGGTATTTCAACAATTAAATCAGTCAATTGTTTGTTTTCACTTGTTCCATAATAAGTTGTGTTTCGACCATAAACTAAATTTTCTTTGAATACATCGCTAGTATTGTGAGCAAAACTTAGCTTGGAATGACCAAGAATGAATGACAAAAATAAATCAGTCAGTCATGGGGACTGACAAGTGAAAACTTAAAACCTTGGAATGATTAGCCTAGGCTTGACTGTCAAAAAATATTTTTTTTTTAAATTTGCTTAGAATAAAATTTAAAATAAAAAAACTTTTAACAAAAAGAAAACCGACTTCAAAAGAAGAACTTTTCCAAAACATATTAATATATGCACTAAAAAGTAAAAAAAATAACGTTAATATAATGTAGTTAAAATTATTGTTATTTTTGGAGTCGGTGTCAGTCAAGAAAACAACTCTGACAGAACAGTTTGCTACATTAGCTTGGCTGACACCGACTCCAAAAATAACAATCATTTCAACTACATTATATTATCGTTATTTTTTTACTTTTTAGTGTATATTAATATATTTTGAAAAAGTTTTTCTTTTGTAGTCGGTTTTCTTTTAGTTAAAAGTTTTTTTTTTATTTTGTGATTTTTAGTGAATTTGAAGTACACTAACTAATTTGTCACTAAAAAAAGAATCATCGGAATCGGTTGGCGTAATATTGTGTAATTTGTCCTCTTGTCGTGAATACTTAATGAAAATTTAAGACTTTTAAGGTTTTCTCATGGATGCCGTTGTCAGAACTCGACCAAAATGAAATCGGACCACACGAGAAACACTATCTTTCAAATAGATAAATCATCAAAATCGGTTCATCCAGTCAAAAGTTCTGAGGTAACACACAATAAAAAAAATGCAGTCGAATTGATAACCTCCTCCTTTTTTGTTTGAATTCGGTTAAAAAGAGAGAACCAACTTCGATACATGTCATAGCCTCCTAGAAACAGATATTAAAAAGCCCAAAAATAATCGAGCAAATTATTATTATGGGCCAAAATCTGTAATTTTACAGAACACACAAAATTTTTTTCAACAGAAATTAAGAATATATATCGATAAATTAATTATTTAAAAGGTAGCATCCTTTCAACGGTAGAAATCTTTATCCTATTTATTTCTTCGTAGGTATTTTTTAATAATGGTTAGATTAGGTTAGAATTACTGTCATGGGATGGGAGACACTTAGACCATAGGGTCCGTTGTGATACCGAAAAGGGGTTATTTTTTAATAATACAAATTGTTAAAAAATTGTTGGTACTTGAAACCAAAGAAAATTCATCATACATCGAAAAAGTAAATTACGAAAGAATTTAAAACTTCTTTAATTATTATTGGTTTCGTAAACGATATCGAATCCAACCATTCGTGTTTATTTGTTGGTTTTAATTGCAATATAACAGTAAATAATTTTATTTGTAAAACAATTTATTACGAAGTTATAATGAATTGTTTTAAAATTGTAATAATATTGTTTATTTATTTAATTGTGTATAGTTTTTTGAAAGGTTATTATTATTATATATTTATATATTGGTTGTGCATAACATATACAACAAACATATAACACGAATATGCAATAATTTCTCATGTTTTGCTTATTACTTTAAAATTATTTTTTAAAGTTTATGTAGATACAATAAGTATGCAAAATTATTAAAACCAAATACATAATATTTATTTTTTTCTTAAAATCCATTTATATAAAATGAATCGTAGTTTTGCAAGTGTAATAATATTGATTGAATTTCAAAAGCTTGAAAAATATCGTTCAGTCTGTTTGTTCTAAACACATTTTTGATTGGCATAAAATAATTATTTGATTGGCGTTTAGAATCTTCTTTGATATTCGTTAGTAGAAAAAAAAAATATAAAGAAAAGTGGTTTTCCAGAATTTTTAAAGTTGCAATTGAATTCCAAGCACTGCAATTATACCCTCTGGTCTATCGATTTGAAATTTGGATATGTTAAAGGTGTTCATAATCTACTTGCCCTATACTTTTATTTCTGGAAAACACAGCTAATTTTCCCAATTTTCATTGCTCACACCCAGGTACTTTTTCTTATTATAATGTAACTGGATGTAAACAATGAAAATTGGGAAAATTAAAAATTTTGTAAAATGAAAGTATCCAGCATGACTTCAAGGGTTTTATTTTGTAGCTCAAGCAAATTAGGAGAGCGTGGGGGAAATACGATCGATCACTTAAGGGTAAATAGGAATTATTCTTATGCTATTGCAAAAAATAAAATTCTGATTAAGGCTCTTGTCTCCGCACAGTATTTTAAAAATATTTGGGACTATACTTATACTATAGTTTGGACTTTACCTACTCTAATGTACAATGCGGAGATATTCTCGTAAAAAATAAACTATATTCTCGTAATAAAATTTCTCTTCTCTCTTCAACTATCTATATTCTAACTACAGTCGTTTCTGTTAAACATTAAAATTCATTTAGTTTGAGTAATTATATCTCAGTAATTAAACGGTGAATAATTTTGTTTCTTTTTTTTTTTTTAAA
This sequence comes from Chrysoperla carnea, assembly GCF_905475395.1. Taxonomy (NCBI): domain Eukaryota; kingdom Metazoa; phylum Arthropoda; class Insecta; order Neuroptera; family Chrysopidae; genus Chrysoperla; species Chrysoperla carnea. The sequence goes on along the minus strand of NC_058337.1, from coordinate 119,526,948 downwards.
CTTAGAACAAATACATCAATGTTCAGCTAGTTTTCTGAAAAAATCTTAAATCTAGTTTTTTTTTTCTAGAATTAAACAACTTGTTAAAAGCACAACCTCTAAAATGTTCTCCATCTCGAGTAAGAGAAGGTCAATCGACTTCAAATTTTCCTGGTAATTGTATTATAAAATCCTTAAGAAGTATGAAAGAAATTAGAATTTTCTGTAACAGCGACACTACTGCCTTAATAGCATTTATAAAAATCTGTGCAGTGTTACAACAACATTGTCTCTTTTCTTAACTGACGAAATAAGTTCGGTTCTTTATAGTGGTGGAAGCGCACTGCAATTAATTTGCTGATCTAGTCATTCCATAGGACTTCGTGCCGTGTTTTTGAAGATTTAAACTTGCCAATGATTTCCATATTAATTGCTTGACATCGTTTGTAATTTTTTCGTATAGTAATTGTGTTATAATATGCAACTTTTTAATGAATTTTGTTTATCTTTGGGGGACCATTGATACATCAACATTTTCCTTATATTTTTTTAAATTAAGAATTCAAAAATTGGCACAAATCGAACAAACTTCCTTTACATATGAGTTGCTCAGAGCTATTCAAAAAACCCGGCCATATCATTTGTATCTAAATGGAATAATCCAAATCGAAAAGAACTCGACTTGAATACAACGAATCATTATTATTATTATTATTATTATATCTAAAGGTAATTTAACAAAGATAACATCATTATAAAAACAATTGTAGTTAATACGAAACTAATGAGAAAGAAAACATGAAAAGAATTTAAGCATTGTTAGTAAAGAAGTATATAAGGAGGTACCTACTACCTACAACCTACTATAACTACATACATATAAAATCCCTTCTCTATGTATTATAAATGTGAAAGTTAGGATGTTTTTTTGTTTGTTACGCTTTCATGCAAAAACTACCGAATGGATATGAATGAAACTGTACAAAAATATAGATCATACATCAGAATAACACATGAGCTATAATTTTTAACAATATATTTTTAAAAAAATAAATTAAATTTAATCTGAAAATTTACTGCTCCATCAATGATCATCATTTTGAACCATAAAATAAAGATTTCTGTAAAAAAGTAAATGTAAAACAATTCATGGCTATCTTTTCTGATATACTCATTCAAGACACTTTTTAACCGACTTACAAAAACGGAGGATGTTATCAATTCGACTGTATTTTTTTTAATGCTTGTTACCTCATAACTTTCGACTGGGTGAACCGATTTTGATGATTCTTTATCTGTTTGAAAGTGGTGCTTTCCGTGTGATCCCATTTCATTTTGTTCCAGTTCTGACAACGGCATCAATGCGAAAAACGTAAAAGTCTCAAATTTGCATTAAGTACGCACAACAGGAGGACGAATAACTCAATATCGCCAACCGATTTCGATGATTCTTTTTTTAGTGACAAATTAGTTAAAGTACTTCAGATTCACTAAAAATCACAAAATAAAAAAAACTTTTAACAAAAAGAATACCGACTTCAAAAGAAAATCTTTTCCAAAATAAATTAATATGCACTAAAAAGTAAAAAAATAACGATAATATAATGGAGTTAAAATTATTGTTATTTTTGGAGTCGTTGTCAGCCAAGCTAATGTAGCAAACTGTTCTGTCAGAGTTGTTTCCTTGGCTGACACCGACTCCAAAAAGATTTTCTTTTTGTTAAAAGTTTTTTTTTTGCACTAAAAATATTGACAACTGTGTATAAATTTTGTCCGTCTAAAACAATTTCTTCGAGTGTTATGGAAGCGGGATAAGTGAGATCAATCAAGTAAGATAAAGGCTATAAAGTGTTTTTCTTTTACGCCTAGGGAAGCGGATGGGTATCAACCTAGTTAATATATAATACAACGAAACGCATTTATATTTATAAAGAAACAAGAACAACAACAATATTATATATTTATAACAATACAATACTTGTTTGTTTTATAATATGTTTGTTGCTATAGTAGAAGAAACTACCTTAACAAAATGTATTGTAAAATAAAGAAGCATGTATATGGGCTATATGTGTGTGAGAATGAGATAAGAATATGTGAAACTGAGTTTTTATAAGAGAAAATCATTGGTATTTATATGTATAAAGTGTGTACATTTGTAAATGTGTTATGTAAAAGTAATGGTTATACATAAACAGACAAGGTCTAAAGACAGTGTTGATTACGCAATATAATAGGACTGTGGTGTCACACACACATAACTGATTATATACATGTTGTGTGTAATATTATAATGTTCTTACTTAACTTGCACCTCATGGGTAAACAGTAATGTTTACGAAAAGAAGTTACAAACAAAAATTGTTTTATATTATAAGGAACATTTTTTTTACTTTTAAACTTTTGTTCTATCTCTAATGGTTTACAAGATGGATCCAACACGCGCTAAGCACGCCATAAAACTTTTTAGCTTGATATCTCTTTTCGTTTTTGAGTTATCGTGTTCACAGACGGACAGACAGACAGATGGGAAAACAGAAATGAACTGTTGTAAAACTTCCAATCGAGAAAACTACTATTACGGCACACCAAATAGCGCGTGTCATACCAGGTAATTTTAATTTACTTTTTCAAGAATTATTTCTAATTGTACTAAAACTAAGCTTGCTCAAAACGATAGGAAAGTATCAAATTGGTTACATAATACAAAAGTTATAAAATACACTTTGTAAAATACAATTCAAATGTATATTTCAATTCATTCATCGTTATAACGAGCTTTGCAAATTGGTCGTTTATGTTACAAAATATCATTTTGGAATTTAAAATGTTGTTAAATAAGTATTGGAGACAGATGGTCGTCAAATTTAGACTAGGGATTTATATATATTTATAAATCCTTCAACACATTCTAACAAAAGTTTGGTATCAAATTTTATTTTATAGTAAATATCCATTTCTAATCACAATGAGTTAAGCTTCAGTATTGAGGTAATCGACTAAGCTCTGTAGTGCCTCCACATTAATATTTAGGGTCTTTGTCTAGAATTCCAAAGTATTAATCCAGCGATTCATATTTTAGTTCGGGTAATAAGTAACTTATTTTTTTCTAAATTCGGAGAACGATATCTTACTTAGTGATTTCAATTTTATTATAATTAGCTATCTAAAATATGTACAAAATATCAAAATAATAATAAATTATCTTTGAAAATAGTTGGAATATCTGCATTCATATTCATAATTACCGCTTATTGATTCAAAAAAAATGATCGCGATTTGCCGCAAGACATTTAAATAAAAAGATTTAAGAAAAATTCCATTACAGTGAATGATTCCATTACTGTGAAAAATAGCGCCCATTAAAAACTTTCTAGAGATTCATAATTAGTAATTTTAACAATAGTAGTAACCAATTAAATAATTAGTAGGAAAATAGACTCAAAATTATTTATTGTAAAGTTGCCAAAAAAGAAGCTATGTTTTCGAATAGAAACACATCTGAAATGTTTTGCAAAAAAATAAGGAAAATCAGAAGGTTTTTTGAAAAAATTGCATGATATAAACCCCAAGACTCCGCTGTTTACCCACCGCCTGTGTTTACCTCAATTTTTTCTAAATCGTGGATAAAACTACACCATTATGGTTCTACAGCTATTTTGGAAATTAAATAATCGCATATTTATTCGAAATATAACTCTTTTAAGCTTTTCAACCCGTAATTGATGCCTATGCAGATATATTAAATGCACATCGTTGATTGAACTTTATTTACACATCCAATAAATAATTACACACTAACAACTCTCATTGAATTGTAAAATAATTAATTAAATAAAAATAATATTTTTAAAGTTAATTATTATTTATAAAAATAAATCATAAACATTGTGTACCTACACACAAATACTATTAAAAAAAACAAACATTGATTATGATTTGATAATTATGTAAAATCAGTTAATAAGTCAACATTGTAAATTTTAGCTGCGTGCGTGATCAAACCTATTACATACAATAACGTATGTTAAAATTACCTATAAACATGAAAATTTTTGCTAAAAACTTTTATTTTTTTGTATTTGTAGTTAATCAGATTGTAATGAGTTCAGTCATATTTTTATTTCTAATTTATTTTATTGTGAAAAAAATATATGGTGTAAATCTACCACATAACCTCTATATAAAGACTCAAAAGAGAGCTATTTAAAATTATTTTTTAACTTCCCGCTAAGAAAATAGGGAAGTTATTGTTTTCACCCCGTTTTGCCAAAATCGAGTTTTCATCAGATCTCGACGTTTTAAGGTGTCAGGAAGCTTCCCTGTCTACTTCCGTGAGGGTGTCTGTATGGCTGTATGTATGTATGAGTGTGTGTGTGTGTGTGTGTGTGTGTGTGGATGTATGTAAACCTCTCATAACTTTTCAACAGCTTGTCCAATTTGATCGCGGTTGGTGCCATTCGAAAGAGCTTGACCAAACTTAGATTTTGAGGCCTATTTGGACCGATTCGAGAAATCTCAAAAAAACTGCAAAAAAATTTATTTTTAAGTGGTTTTTTTTTTAATAACTTTTAAACGGCAGTATCGATCAATTCCAAAAACTAATCAGCTCTCTACATCAAAAAACCACGTCGATCACCACCAGTCCGGTCAAAATTGGTTGATTCGTTCGTGAGTTATCGTTGACGAAAGAAAACCCAAAAGAGCGTTTTTTCGGAATAACCTCAAAATTTTTTGTTCTATCAATTGAAACTTAAAGATTCTTCATGAAGCTTCAAAAACTGCGTCGAATGTCATCAACCGCGTGAAAATCGGTTTATTCATTCTAAAGTTATCGCTATTTGAAAATTTAAAAATAGTGTTTTATCAAACGTCTATGAAATTTTTGAGCTAGAAGCTCAAAAGCATCGAATATCGTCATTTTTGAGCTCAGAGAACTACCGATCGATTTCAAAAACTAATCAGCTCTCAACGTGTAAAAACTACATCTAACTTGTGTAGAAACATTGAAATACTTAGCGGGAAGTTACAGGGATGACCTGCAGGGTCAACCGTTTTCCAAATTTTTTAAAATTATGATTATTAAGGTAATTTCAGTATGGTATTTGCAGTTCCTATGCTAAAGATTAGGTAAAATTTTTTTCGAGCGAATTTAACGAGAAATTAAATTTAAGAACTTAATAGGGCTAACTATAGTCTATCTCAAAGTTTCAGAAATTTTGACAGTTTAAAACACGAGATAATTACACCTATGTAGTCAATTTTGACAAGTTGATGCAAAATTCATATTTCGAAAGCAAAAATTAATATCAAAACATTTTTTAATTTTTTTTATAAAATCATTCCTTGCAACTTCCGTACAGTTTTTTTTATTCTGTTGAGATAATTTTTTTATATCGTAAGAAATACCTGGGAGGAAAGAGAGTTTTACATGCTTCGAATTGGGAAATCGCGAACTGTGCAGGTAATTATATCACCATCTAAACTACCAAAAATTCTGCAACTTCGTGATTTCACAGCTATTATTATTCTAGTCTGTGAAAAAAGGTCAAATCTATCGACAAGGTCATTCATGCTTGGAATACCCTAAATAAATAGAGTAATTATAATTGCGACTGTAAAAAAAAATCGAAAAATATTATTTGCCAACAATTTAAATAATATAATTGATCAAAGGCATACTCTCAACTTGGAAATCCATGCAAAGTTAAAGGCGTAAATTTAAAATATTTATTTAGGTCTCACGTGTTAATGAATGTGATTTTCGTATTTTATAAGATAGAACTATTTAGGAAAATAATTTCCATTGAAATCGATAGTATAAATTTTTTCATAATTTTTGATTTCTATATTATCCATAAAAATAAATTGTCTCCAATTTTAACAAAACCATTTTTCTTGATTCATTCTGATCTAACTCGATCAATTTCGTTGGTGGAAAATCAATTTGATGTATTCTTTTTGAACTGTCAACTTCATTGTAAATATAAATTTCCAGTTTCGATAATTTTAGAAAATACTGAAGAACGTCACGTTTTTTCTAGAATTATCACGATGGGTGGCAGATTTTCAACTGTAAAAATTTTTGTTTAAGTGTTAATTCTTACAAGTTCTTAAGGGCTTGTCCTCAAAAGAGAGAAGTTTGGTAGACTCGTCAAAAGGAAGTCACTCACAAAGTTTCAAGTATGTATTCATCATTTAATAAAACCGTGGAGTCCCACGGTCTAAGAGTAATCGACGAAAAAATAGTAGCTAGCTGTCGACCATAGCATTGACTCTTATACCATATATAGAGGTTAAAGAATAATAAGTATTATTGATACCCATTGTCGAGTTTAACATGTATGTTAAAATATAATGAATGCTTTGTTAATGTTTTAACATGTTCTTGCAATTAATCTTACTCAATTTTTTTATTTATATTTATTTTATTATCGTAAATTGAATGACTTTTCTTATGCACAAATGCATTTCAAATGAGTTTTATCTGACTAGATTCGCTTTATGAACTCTTGTGGTTTTATCATAGTTTACCCTACTTTGTTATGAATGCACGAATAATGGTAAGAAAAATTAATCGCACTATTTTTTCTATTATGACATTTCGTATACCAGACTATTATGTTTTAAATTTTTTGATTTGTTCTGAAATTTTATAAAAATATCATGCCGAAACATTTTTCTTAATGTTCTTTATCAGTCGTATTACATTTTATATTTAGTTTTTTCACAAATCTAATATATCCAAAAATATCTTCTTTTGAAACGAATAAAAAGTTACGTAGGTATACAATATTACATCTTCACACTTAGAACGGTTGCGTTAACTAAAAATGGATACGTACTAGTAAAGCAATCGAATGTCTGTCTAGCAATCAAAATTACAGTCTTGAATTATAAAACTTAATCAAATTATAATTTTAAATTTTAAATTTAAAGAAAATCAGGTCTGATCGATTCTTTTATGGGCACCGTAGCTTCTTAACGAATGAATCGATATGGATTTTTTGTTTGTTTGAAAGATCGTCTCCTCTTTGCTGGTGGTTTCGGGTACTGAACCCTGAACTCGCACTTGAAACATTGCTAGGTACAGTCTTTGCTAAAAACTCTTCTAATTTATAAAAAAATAATGCAAGCACTGACATTCGACTCTTTCTATATTGTATTTACACCATTAACTCAGTCGTCAATAATTGTCATCATTAGTGAGATATATTTCCCAATATAAATCAGTTGAATCGTTTGTCTTAGATCAGGTATCTTTTAATTCTTACTTAAATTCTCGAAGATTGTTCCCTACTTTTGTTTGTCAGTATACCATTGCAAACTTTTATATAGAAAAATCATATTTTTTGAAAAGATTATCATTATTTAATATAATGATAAAGATCAGAAGACGAAACGGATGAATTGTATCAACCACAACTGAGAGAAAACATACTATAAAAATACAACAGTCAAAAGAAACAACACACACATATCAGAAAAAGAAGCCCAAACAGTCAGAACAGTAAAATCAAAAAAAACAGTAAAAAGAATTTTTGTATTGTTTAATAAAAATTTACATTTTTTAATGATTAGTTAGTTAGTTTTGTTTTGTTGAATCAAAATATAATCTTTTGGAAAAATAAACAATAAAAAACTAAAAAAAAACTACGAAATTTAACTTGTTAAAAGTAATGCAAAAAATAAAATGTTAAAAAAAAAAGTTTAACAATTTCGTTTGGCCAATTTAAAATAAAAATTTCTTTTATAATAAGATGATGATTTTTCGTTTATTTTATGTACAAAGTCTCTTACAACATGTAACAGGAACGTCTGGCAGAAAATGCCATGAATTAATAAGTGTGTTTATACGAAATTTTTTTAAAAGGGAAAGGCAATAGTACTTTTATTGACTGTTTGGAGTGATAATTAATTATATATTTTCCAATACTTTTTAAATTTTGTTGCCTAGTAACAAGGGACCTTTTTTAATTGGGATGAGGCTTGCCCTCCGACAACAATTTCGGATGATATCTCAGAAACTGTATATCTTGTGAGCAGAATTGCCCTAGAAAATAATTTTATGAAAAAATTTTTGCGATTTTTTCTACAATTTCTGTAAAGAAAAATATTACAATTCGAAAAAATCAAAAATCTATTTAGTTCCGAAATTTGCATAAGTTTTTTGTGTTTTTTGGGTCCTTATTATCCTAAATTATTCATAGTTATTCATACGAAAGTCTGGCTTATTTTGTAAATGAACGGCAAGTTTACGATATATCGGCTCAAGTAATTGCTAACGCATTCTCTCCTTCGATAGCGTAAAAAAACCAATTATTGTATTTTTAGTTAAAATTACTCTACAAAACTATTTTCATGCAAAAAGAGATGAGCAAACATTCCCAGATTTTTTAGAATTTTCTTCAGACCTTGGGAAACTTCAAAAAATGGGGAAAATCACAAAACAAAAATTTCTGCAGAAATTTGAGTAAACCTGGTATTGAGGATAATTAGAATCCAAACAAATACGAAAACGAGTTTGTTTAACAAATGGGTGATTAGTTTTTGAGATACCCACAAAATAAGTTCGTAAATGAGCAACAAAGGTCAATTGGATCTTGAGTCTGTAGGACTCATCTTGTAAACCGTTATAGATAGAACAAAAGTTTAAATGTTCCAAAAAATTTTCCTTATAAAAAAATAAACGACTTTTGTTTGAAACATTTTTTCGTAAACGTCACTGTTTATCCTTGACAAAACTTTGGTGTCCATTTTCTCCAAAACTTTAAATGATAGAAAGTTGTAAATTGGCAGGTAGCTTTAACTAGTGGTCTTCTTAAACTTGAAAAACGAAAAAAATTCTAGAAAATACTTTCGAAATCATCAAAAACCAAATAAATGGCGACCGGAAGGCCGTCACAATTGTGTTGCTTTTTTAAAAATTTATAATTTATAAAAAAAAATAATACAAACACTGAAATTCCACACATTCTATACAATGTATTTCAACAATTAACTCAGTTAATTGTTTGTTTTCACTTGCTTTTTAGATAGATTGATTAAATTTTTGTATCACATTATACGTACAATAACACACAAAGTATGTATTTGTATTGAATGATAGTTATCAATTGTAAAATATCTTTTCATAAGAATATCATTATAAAAATCAATACAATATCAATAATAATATTTTATTAATAATAAATAAATAAATAATATTGTACTCAATAATAATAATAATCGTTATTCTATAACAATCGTTGTCAATTGATTAATGATGACGTATTTATCGATGATTTTATCGCTAAAATCTATTTATATGTATGTACTACGATAGGTAGGTATATGTATACATATCAAAACCATATCGATAATCTGTTGTAAATATAAAACCATTATTGTTAAACGGTTTCTATTAATACATATCAAATAGACTTTGCTTTTATAATAGTACTACCAGATACCCGCCCGCTTTGATGGGCAACAAGATTTCCACGTTATAGTCCTCACTTATCCTCCCTCTTGTTCACAATTTTATGGATTCTAACTTTTTTGAAAATGAAGTTTCGCCCATGATACTCGCTGACATTGTAACTTTCTATAAGTGCAATCATTAAATTAATCTGATTTTTATACTTTTTGGATAAAAATTACCCCGTCCACCGAGTTTCAAAGGGGTACGCCTTAAAAAAATTGCAAAAAATCGAGAAATCTTTTTATATCTACAAATTCGATAAAACTCAGGGTACAAGGTAATTTTGACCCAAAAAGTACAAAAATCGTGTGCATTTGATGACTGGTCGAATAGTTTTTGAGATACGGACTAAAATCGATACAAATATTGCGATATCTAAGAAAATCTGCATCCAAACATTAAATTAACCTGATTTTTATACTTTTTGGATCAAAATTACTCCATCCATCAAGTTTCATCCATTTAATATAAAAAATGATGTCAATCAAATGCACCTCTCTGAGCCTTCTTCAGCGATTTATTCGTTTGAGGTAGTTTTCTATTACTTTTCTCAAGTTCTGGGGCGCTATTCTCGCCTATATTTTTGCGGATGTTAGCATTTAGGTGATTCAACGTTGCAGGTTTGTTTATATAGATTCGACTCTTAAAAAAAAAGCCACAAAACACGCTACGATGATACTCATACCTTACCCTATCTCCAAAGCTTACAAGTTGAACCTTGAACTTTTGCACAATAATGCGAACTGTTCGCTTACTAGGACTAATAAATAAATTCTTACTTTTCTGAAATACAGTTTAATAAATTTGGTGGAAGCGTAGATAATTGCATAAATGATATACTAATTTATATCCCATATAATTTATTTGCATTTCCACCATTTATTAGATTTCTTTACAGTATCTTTTTGCTGGGCCTGTATCATTTGTTGCCACTGTTTCTTTTACATTCCACAATAAATTTATGTTATTACTTAACTTAACAAGGTTAATTTCGCTTTTATAATAAATTTAACTTTTCCCTAGTGAAAAGAATAAACTTGAAAATTTCAACCGTTCAAAATAATTCTTGCAATTGGCGTTATCTCAGTTTACAAGACCCAAGTGGCTATGTTGGTCATTTACGAACTCAAACTCACTTTTTACGTCTTGATACGCTATAAAAATTTCAGCTTGAAATCTCTTTTCGTTTTTCAGTTATCTCATGTTCACTTCAACAATGATACCATAGCCCACGGATACATCGATTCTCTCACATGCTGTATCAACATTATTTACTTTAGTATGGTAATAAATTTGTTATCATGATTATAAAAAATTATAAAATATCTATTAAATATTATATAGGTAAACAATATTTTTAATTTTAATATACTTATGTAGAAAAAAGTAAGTAATTAATAAGTTTTTATTTATTTTTTATATCAAGATTAATAACTAATTAAAACATTTTAATAATGTGAGAATTATTATTAAATTTTTATTTCTATAATAATTTTTGAAGTATTTATTTATTTTATTTATATTAATAAAAATAATTACCTAATAGTATTTTTATATTATAGACGGATTTGTCAATCGTTCAAGAAATTAAATTCGTACAAGGATTCTATCAAAAGTGATTGAACTTTTTAGTTGACCTTTTACAAAGGCTAAAACCTTGTTCAAAGTGTTAGAGATTTCAAAATAGTTACCTATATAATTCTTTGCTCTTAAAAAATCACATTTTCTCCGACCATAGTTTATATGATTTTGTACATGAATTCTAAAATTTCAAAACGACTTGTTAAAAATTAACCTGAGAAAAATCAGCATGCTTTTTTCTATAGTTTTGGAGAAAATAACCACCAAAGTGTTTTTGAAGTTGCGTCCTGACGGGTAAATAGTGATGTTTAAGAAGGATGATTCAAATAAAAGTTGTTAATTTTTTTATAAGGAATAAATTTTATATTTAAATTTTTGTTCTATATCTAACGGCTTACAAACGGATACTTTTTCATTTGATTGAATGAGCAAATAAATTTTAGTTTAAAATTCACATATCTTGGTCAATTTTGAAACTAGCGAACTAGAAACTTGGTTAAAGTTGAAAAAAATAAACGAAATAGTTCACAAATGCTGCAGCTAGAACTTTAAATTTAATTTTTTTTTTTATTTGATACATATAGTTTTTTGTTATTTGTAAGAAAGTGAATAAAACCCCCAACTACCCCCAAAAAAAGGGAATTAAGTACGCCCCTGAGAGGTTGACTTTTTTGACAAAAAGTCAACCTCTGACAAAGTGAAAGTGTTTATAACCTAATAAACAACTGTGGAAAATTTCAAAGATGCATTAATTTTTTTCTTTTAAATATTTAATAGATACTTCCAAAAAAAATATTCCCCTATTTTTTTTTGTCTTAAGGGTTAGTTAAAGTTTAAAATATGTCATCTAAGCTAGCGAAACCCTTTTTTAATCATTCATTTAATCAAAAATTTAATGTTAAAGTTTAAATTTTTGCAAGGTAATATAACAATCTTTTATGAATGGTTTTGAATTCAAAGAGTGTATATAGTCTTAGATCTGCCAGCCTGTAAATGGATGCGATATGATGAATAAGAGAAAAGACTGCCAATGAGTTCTCCTGTGTCTGTCATAGAAATATGCCATAATCATATGATACATAGAGATATTGTGTCTGTTACTACATATGTTTTGTGAAAAGATATACAGTTTTGTATTATTTTTTCTGAAAGTGTAAAAGTGTTTAATATGCAGATTTGTATATTCTTCAAGATGTGGACGCAATTTGACAAGAACACAGGAGAACTCACTGTCAGTCTTCTCTCTCATTCATCATATCATTTTGGACCTTTGAATTCTCCAGTTCGCAGATTACATCATGATTCATGGCGTACGATTCCACAATGTTTTAATGTCACAAAACATTTTATTATATCAATCTTTTTTTTTTTTTTTGGTCCCTACAATCGATTCGACGTGTTTTTGATACATCGTAAAATTTACTGGAAGTGTCTCTTGTACTAATAATATTATATACAATCTCTTAGTAGGATAACATTCAAAATATTATATCAGGATATTACACTCCAATATAATAAAGATATCTTGTGATTTGAATCACAGTTTTATCGACTTACCTATAATATAGATACCTATTAACTAAAAAGGATTGTATAATGTGTTATGAAGAACAACGATGTATGTATTGTAGGTATAGAACGCTAATAGTAATCATCTCACATATGTATAGAACGTTAACGTTATATTAACTAACATCAATACACACATAATATAATACAATACACAAAATGAATTGTTTACATAAGTTATTATACCAGATAACTGGTGTTAAGTGCTTCTGTATTATTAACAGCAACACAAAATGAAGATTAATTACATTTTAACTTATACAAAGTTCTTTAAATACTATGTATTATATATAAGTATTCATATACGTATATTATCACATATTATATGTGTATGGATGTGTGCGTATGTATGTACAATGTGTCCAATTGAGTTGATGTCTGCTACTAAATCCGGCTTGAACTTTTTATACCATGTATATGAAATATACTAAGTTTAGTCCCAAGATTGTAACGCTTAAAAATTTTACCTAATTAGTCCATTTCGAGTAGTCCACGATTACTCAAAAACGAAAAGAGATATCAAGCTGAAATTTTATAGCGTACTGAGGACGTAAAAAGTGAGGTCAAGTTCGTAAATGAGCAACATAGATCAATTGGGTCTTGGGTCCATAGGACCCATCTTGTAAACCGTTGGAAATAGAACAAAAGTTAAAAGTAAAAAATGTTCCTTATAAAAAAATAAACAATTTTTGTTCGAAACATTTTTTTAGTAAACATCGCTGTTTACCTGTGAGACCGCAAATTATGCGCAAATTGTATAGTATGTATTATATGGGTATATCAGTTATATATGTGTGACATGTATGTATCTGTAATGTGACAGAGTATTCATCAGTGTTTGTGCTCAATAAAACATGATAAAAAGGTACGAGTAACTTTCTTTTTATTATAATTCCGTTAAATATACATAATTTTACTCGATTACATCCAAATTTTATCCAATTTTAATAAACCAAGTATGTAATCCTACTAAATTTGGGCCATACTTTTCAAATTTGTAATCAAAATCAATCTAGCTCTAATAGGTTTCAAGAATGTGGAAACCTGACCCGAAATTAAGCACATAAGTGATAACCAGTGAAAAACTGGGATTGCAGCTGAAAAGAATGACCCGAAATTAAGGGGTTCAAAAAAATTCCACTAAGATCGGATCAAATTTGCCTGTCTTATCAAAAAATCGAATTTTTTAACTTCATGGCGTCATCCAAATCAAAAAAATTTAATTTTGCTCTATCATATCCAAATTTTAATCAATTTTGATAAACCAAGTATGCAAGCCTACTAAATTTGGGTCATACTTTTCAAATTTGTGATCAGAATTAACCGAACTCTCATAGGTTTCAAGAATGTGGAGTCCATGTCCCGAAATTAAGCATATAAGTGAATACTACCGAAAAATTGGCATCACAGCTGAAAAGAATGGCCCAAAGTTAGTGGGTTTCAAAAAAAATTCCAATAAGATCAGATTAAATTTGCCTGTGTTATCAAAAAAAATCGAATTTTTTAACTTCATGACATTATCAGAATCCAAAAAATTTAATTTCGCTCTGTCACAGCCAAATTTTAGCCAATTTTGATAAACCAAGTATGTATGTCTACTCAATTTGGGTCATACTTTTCAAATTTGTGATCAAGATTAACCTAGCTCTAATAGGTTTCCAGAATGTGAAATACTGGTTCCGAAAGTCAGCACATAAGTGATAACTAGCAAAAAACTGGCATCACAGCTAAAAAATTCCAATATAATTGGATCAAATTTGCCTGTCTTATCAAAGAAATCGAATTTTTTAAAATTGACATGTAAATTATTGGGCTTTTACAAACTTTCTTGACAAACTTTTTGTTTAACGTATAAAACATACGTTTTATTCTGCGCCCATATTTCTTATGCGCCTGTGGTGGGTGCTCCTTTGCCACGGTCTAGTTACGGACCAGTTTGTAGTTACATTGCATAGAGTGGAAAATTAATCTTATACCCAAAAACAATGATGGGGCTTAATTTAGGGTCTGTATAATTCAAGTGATATTCAATTGATTACGCAAGCATTTTTTAGCATTAAATAATAAATTTAACATAAAGTAATTTTTTTAATTACAGCCAAAGTTTAAACAATAAAAGCATTTAATGAGTGCATTTTATAACAAATTATTGATTTGGACACACTGTACAGAAGACTAAAAAACACAAAATGGAATCACTACATACTACTGTCTCTCTGATTCCAACTTTAACACACAAAAACACTAAAAAAAAGTGTATACGAACACTAGAATACTATTGTTATAGTATTAGTTTGTACAAATACTACAGTGTTTTTAATGTTTGAGACCACACAATGTGTTACCATATACACATACTTACGACACACAAGACACAAACACAGACACAACTTTAGACCGGTATCTAGCCAGCAAAAAGAGATATGAAATTTGTACGCATAGCTCTTTAGTGAGATATGACCTTTTTGCTCCTTTGAATTGAATTTAAGTCACTTTTTTTTTAAGAACAGTCGAGGGTCTAATTTACATAGAACAAGTGAAAACAAACAGTAAAGAAAGATATCCATACTTAGATAGTAACACTTACGTTACCGATATTCCCATAGAATACATAATATGTAATTTGCGTCTCATTTGCGCTCTCACGGGTAAACTGTGATGTTTACGAAAAAATGTTTCAAACAAAAGTTGATTATTTTTTTATAAGGAACATTTTTTTATAAGGAACTTTTTTACATTTAAACTTTTGTTCTATGTCTAACGGTTTATAAGATGTGAGACAAGATCTAATTTACCTATGTTGCTCATTTACGAACTTAACCTGACTTTTTATGTCTTGAGCATGCTATAATAATTTCAGCTTGATATGTTTTTTAGTTTATGAATTATCGTGTTGACAGACAGACGTTGTTGAATACTCTGTTACAGACAGACAGACGGACAGACAGACAGACGGACAGACGGACAGACAGACAGACGGACAGACGGACAGGCGGACAGGCGGACAGACAGGCGGACAGGCGGCAGACAACTGCTAATGGACTAATTAGGTGATTTTATGAACATTTATACAAAAATTTGCATAAAATCAAGTCCAGATTTCATCACTTTTGACACTTGCAAAGCTTTTCTCTTTTACCTATTGTTTCAAACAAAAACTTGTTGTAAAAAATTCAAACAACTGACTTTTATAGTGTCTCGATCCGTGTCTCAGCTTTTTTTTCGATCTGAATACCGGTCTAATATTCACTGCTTGGCTATATTGTCTGTTGTAGATTTTGAAAAACAAAAAATTCGTCCGCAGCACATATCACTACACCGTGTTTTAACACACATCGTATATACACTACGTTGAAAACAAAAAAAGAACAATTCCTGAAAAAAAGAAGATATTTTAACCAATATTCATGCTCAATTTAAGTTTTTAACTTGAAGTTGTCTGTAAATTATTATTGAATGGAATCATTAACAACTACCTACCTACTGCCGTTGATGATGACGACGTCTGAAAATCGTGTCCTGTTCAAATTGAACAACTTAAGATATTACCTTTTGCGAGAATGTAGACGTTAAATTAGTATTGTTTAATATTTGGTTTGTGCGTCTATAGTTAGAGTGAAATAAATATAAAAATGTGAATAACTTCATGTGAATAACCCAAAATTTCGTTGGGAAGTATGTTTTAATTTTAAGTCAGGTGTTAAGGATACATTAGTGTAGGTATTACTTAACTTGTTACTGAGTCGTATTAAAAATACGTGTTCTGATTACTAAGATACGACAGTTAATAGGGAATATCGATGAATTTATCTTCGCATTTCTTAATAAAATATGACAAGTGAAATTTACAAAATTTAAAAAACCCCCGGCAAATATGTTTTATTCTTTGTAAACCAATTTTTGGAAACTTTGCTATAAAATGTTCTCAATCGAGTCGGTTTGAGCGTTTAGGGGCTACGATGCCACTGAGAAACACACAGACGCACAGATAAACACTTTAAACTTGTAACACTCCTCTTCAATCAACATCAAAGTGATGGTCAAGGACACCCGATGAGATGAAAAGGATACTTAGAGAGCTATCATTTTTTGGAACAAATTTTGTGAAATATTTTAATTGAAATTGAAATATTTGAGTTGACTATGTTCTTTTGAATTATTGTTTTAAATTACGTGATTATTTTACCATTTCACTTTTCGAAATGAATTGAATCAGGTTTATTTGACTATTCATTTCCATAGTAATTATTTATATGTCATGCCTTTTCCAAACTGAATCGATTTTGAAGATAATCGGCAATTTTTTACTTTTTTCGGGTATGAGCTCCTAAGCTCACATTTTAAACTTGCTAAAAACACTTTTCGCTAAATTACCTTTCAAATGAAACCAAAAAAATTAAAAACGGTTCATCCGCTCAGGCACTATGATGCCACAGACAGACAAACACACAGACAATCACACAGACACACACACACAGCGGTCAAACTTATAACACCCTTTTTTTAAGTTCGGGGATGAAAAAAAAAAGAGAGAAACCTTTACATTTAAACTTTTTCCAAGTTCAATAAAACACAGGGAAGTAAATTTTTTACTAAAAATTCAAGAAAAATCCACCTATATAGAAGAAAATAATTTCTAAATATTTACTGTAAATTCTGTTTCTTCATTATAAGCACATATAATCTTTTTCAACCCAATTCTTCTACAAAATCGTAATATTATTGGACAGTAAACATTTCAAGTAAGTTAAACTTGAAGGGTGTTTCACATTTCACATTTTATTTCCCCATTTAATCATCCCCTTGTTATTCCGTACGTAATCTTCATTGCCATATCTTTGTGCACATTTAATACAAGGGGTTGAAATATATATTATGTATTTTCACGGATATAAATTACAGTCATAAACTTCACATGGTTTTCTCTCTTGATATAGTCATAAAGTCAATTTGATAATGATTTTTGCTCCAAAAAAATTTTTATCAACAGAAATTAAGTGTAATTAAATATTAAATTACTGTTTTTACTAATTCATTGTTTATTTTAAGCTAATTGGGGCTAAATGCAAAATAATATCGAAGAATGTGAATTTTTGTATTTCTTATTCAGAGTTTATTCTTCTTCTATTTCACTTTCTCTGATTACTGATGGGACGAATGTTGAATTTTGTACATTCGTGAATGCGAATGAGAATGTGAATGATATTGATATATCAATAACATTCCAATATTCGCGAATTTTATTGATGAATTAGCATTACTAAGTAAATAATTTTATCTTCAGCTATATTAGAAACAAAATAGGTTATGATTTCAAGTATATCGGAGTCAAACAAATAAAAAACTTTTTTTTCTAAATATAAATATCACTTTTGACCAAAACTTAATAGCAAATATGGGAAATTTGGATTTTTCGGAACTTCTTGCACTATTTCTGCCACTTCCTTGTACATAGTAGTATCGAAATGTTCGAATTTGAGAGTTCAATAGAAATATTCAAATTAAAGATAACCTTGATCCTCAAAGAAATTATTTTTTGCCTTTTAGTTCAGCTAATTACAAAAGCGTGATTTTTAGTATTTTTAAATTATTATTTATTTTGTGTTTTTTAGTTTTTTAGACAATTATTTATTTATAAAAAATTCAGTATAAATATGGTGGAAGCGCAAATAAATGTATATATTTTCAAATATGAAAATCATTAATTCTGAAAATTCTGATCAAGATAATCATATAAATTATTTAAATTCTTGTATTGCTATCGGTTCTTGATAAGTGTGCCAACTTTCGAGTTAATCCGACGTTTTGAAGGGGGTCAAAATTATGTTCAAAATTACTGTTAGATGCTAACATACTAACATATTAACATACGTATGAAGCTAGTAAAAGCGTGTTAAAAAGACGCAAAAGGTAATATAAGCTTAGTTTTATTTTTATTAATCTATTATACTTGATTTATCTTAAATATATGCATTTAATATGAAAAATAATGACTACAAAATGGCCGTCCCTGACCTTTTGCAGCAGTTTACTTGTTGGAAGTAATTTGATATTTCGCAAGTTTCAGAGAATTGTTTCGGCTAAAACTTTGTGAATGTTAGCTATTAGTTACTCCATCGTTACAAGTTTGTTTACATAGATAGACACGGCTCTTAAGAAAGAAAGCCCTACAAAATGAAATCCAGTGGCGTATTCTTGGCTAAACAATGATACATTGTGAAAATCTTCCCATTAAAGTCTATACACTGCAGTTCTTACAGAATTGTTATTTCTGTAGAACAAGTGAACAATTTTAGCGTTGAGCGTTGTTAAACCTTAGTTATTCGATTCATATCATAAATGGAATGTTTAAGAGGAAACGGAAATTGGATCACCCTTTATTTATTCTTGAAATTTAATCATAAAATAAAATAAGACTTCTATAAATTCATTACACTCGGCACACTTTTACCCATTCAAAATTTTGTTAGGCATAATGATTTGGTTAATTAATACTTAGCGTTTTTTTATGTGACAAAATTTGTTTGTCCAGAAACAATTTTCTGCATCATTCTTGAGTCCAAATGTAACAAATACCAATATTTTATGTTCACTTGTATTTAAGTTTTACAATACATTTTTTTGGCATCCCTGTATTTCCCGTATTTCCTCTACTAATTAACTTTATTCAATTAAATAAATTTTAAATAAAAAAAAACCAAAATTAATTAATTTTAACTGTATAAATAAATATTTTATTTCAAATGTCATCTTATCATAAATATTAGTTCGTTGCTTATGTTGTAAATAATTGTGTATGTAATGATAAGACATATAATAAAAACCTAATTTAAATTGTATTTTCGTAATAAATTAATAAATTTTTTTTTAAATTAATAATTTTTAATACTTTATTGTAAATTATTGTATTCATCCCGTAAATCAAAAATTAAAGTGTAAAATAGCTACTATAGAATATTTGCAGATAGCTTCAACTAGTGGTCTTGTGAAACATTGACGAAAAAAGAATAAAAATTTTAGAGAATACTTTCAAAAATTTTCGTAATTTTCGAAAAGCAAATAAATATGGCCATAAATGTGTCGGTTTTTTAAACTATTCTAATTAATAAAAAAAAAAAAAAAAAAAAATAATGCAAATACTGATGTTCAACACTTTCTATACAGAATATTTCAATAATTAACTCAAAAATTTTTTGTTTTCACTTGTTATTGGTTTTATAAATACGTAGAGAGTTTCCAAAGTCAAACTTTTGCAACGTATTGGTATTATTTTTTCTAAATTATTGAAATTAATCAGTATAGTTATAAAAAGTGAAATTTACAAAATTTAAAAAACCTCCGACAAATGCGATTTAATTCTTGTAAACCGATTTTTGAAAGCTATAAAATGTTCACAATCAAGTCGGTTCTATCGTTTAGGGTCTACGATGCCACTGAGAAACACACAGACGCACAGATAAGCACTTTTAATATTAATTTACTTTAAACTTATAATACTTCGTCTTAAATCGATATCAATGTGATGGTCAAGGACATCAGATGGGATGAAAAGGATAACTTAGAGAACTCATTTTTTGGGACCAATTTTTGGAAATATTTTAATTAAAATTGAAATACTTGAGTTGATTTTGTTCTTTTGAATTACCTAATTATTTTACCATTTCAATTTTCGAACTGAATTGAACCAGGTTTATTTGACCGAATCCATCTCCACAATAATTATTTATACGTTAAAATTATATATCATGCCTTTTGCAAACTGAATTGATTTTGAAAATCATCTCGCACTTGAAACATAGCTAAGAACACTCTTCGTTAAATTATCTTTCATATGAAACCAAAAAAATTATAATCGGTTCACTCGTTTAGGCGCAACGTTGCCACAGACAGACAAACACACAAACACACACACACACACATAGCGGTCGAACTTATAACACCCCTTTTTTTAGTTCGGGGATGAAAAATGGAAACATTTATCCTAAGCATAAATGCAAAGAAAATAGATTTTACTACAACTCGTAACTTGATCAAGTTTTTTTTGTAGATGTTTCATTATATAATTAAATAATAATTGGGTTTAACCCCGTTTCTCTGACATATACGCCTATAACAGAGGCCACCCACATCATTATTTGTTAATTTTTATTTATTTAATCACAAAATATTTACAATTACATTTTGATGTGGGTGGAGTCGGTTACTTCGTT
Source organism: Chrysoperla carnea (assembly GCF_905475395.1). Classification (NCBI taxonomy): domain Eukaryota; kingdom Metazoa; phylum Arthropoda; class Insecta; order Neuroptera; family Chrysopidae; genus Chrysoperla; species Chrysoperla carnea. Next base: position 119,506,146 of record NC_058337.1, on the reverse strand, counting down.
CTTATTCAAGCGACGACAATGTTATCAATTCTGCACTCCCATTAATTATAAATTGTTGACACTGCCCCTGCCTGGATTCGAACCCGCAACCTATGGCTAAATGGACAAACAGTCAAAAGCAAACGGCCTTAGACCGCTCGGCCACTTAGGCTCAATTTCATTTTATTTCATTGTCATTCAAATATTTACGATTTAACATTTCTTATTTAATCAGCAAATAGTTGGTCTTATTAACAAGAGTCACGCCAACCTCTATTGCTTTTGTATGTATGTTGTATTTTCTGTTTTAATTGTGAATAACATCATGTAATATGAAGATAGATAAAACATTAATATTTTAATAATAATAACATTAATTAATTAAAATTTTTATTTAATTATAATTTTTTTTTTTTTTTATACAAAAAAAAAGGTCAGATATTTTGTTTTAGTAATTTTTATGGAACCTAATTAAAAAATTTAATTTTTTTTAATGTTTAATATTCTAGTTTGAACTGATTGTTTGTCTTATATTTATAGTGTCTACGTCAGTGGAAAATTTGCAAAATTTCATCCCGCCAAAAACATTTAACTACAGCTAAAATGTCTTTTTGTGGACTTGCACATATATAAATTTTTTTAAATTTATCAAAGACGCTTTAGTCTCACATGGCCTACAAAATACAAAGTAATTGTTATGGTGATATAAAATTCAATTCAAGCTTATGGGATGGTTTCTACATATATTCAAATAATTAGTCTATTTAATAGATTTGAAGCATTCCACGCTTGATAACATTGAATTTTACATTATCCTATAATATATTTTGTACTTTTTAGTCGAATTCTTCAAATTTGGATTTGTATTTATAAATTATTTCTAAGGCCTGTTTTTTCCTGTCTACGTTATTTTTTCCTTATTCTTTTATCTAAATCCATCAGTTATCTCTCATTTTCAAGCTTATCGAGCTGGTTATTAACGAAAATTGACTTACAATCTGAAATTTTATCACTTTTCAATAGGAAAAATAGACTAAAGAAATAATATTAACATTTAATTTTGTTCATTATGAAATTTTTATATCATATATGTAACAAAATTGCCTACAAATAAAAATTAAGTAAAATACTGTGTATATTTGTCACTGTTTTTAGCCAAGGGTACCGCATTGCGGAATTTCGGACGGGTCGAGCTAGATTTTGAAATTAGTGTTCTCCATTAGAATAATAGCAACAGACAAATTTTGGGACGCGGAATGCCAGTAGATAACATTTCATTCGGAGATAATTATATATTAAACAATAATAAACGAAAATTTTCGATTTATGTTTTTAATTATATGAGAAAGTCCATTAACAGAGTGAAATTTTATAAACATAATTATAAGAATAAACTTCCCAATAAATCAATCAATAATTTTTTTTTTATTAAAATTCAAAATAAAATTATTATTGACCCAATAATAATTCACAGACGTCATTGTATTCCACGCACAAGTTTTTACTAAGCAGTATAAAAAGTAATCGTCGTTAATGAGTATGGAAGAGATTCGTTATGGTTTTTGAGTCAGCAATATCCTTGAAAATTACGGAAACGTTAATATATAATATGAGTTTCGAGTCTATATCAGTACTTTAATTGAATAGGGTATTAGAAGTTTTCCCGAATATCTATATGATTCAAATATCACGAATACACGTTCTACTTTTCGAGTTATTTAAATGAACAACTTGTAGTAATTGCCAACTCATTTGGTCATGACATCTGGTGGTTAAAATTCTAACTATAATAGAATTGCATATACTGTAAATACATAGGAATTCATTCTATAATTATTGATAAAAACTATTTATTATTATCAAATTAAAATGAAAATAGTTCGTCAGACTGCTCAAACTAATTCTACAAATGGTTCTCTTCGAGAAAAATATCATTCTTATCTACTGATGAGTGGGTAAAGTATTGAATATTTTTATACCGCTCATTTGATGCCGCTAGAAAATTTTGAAAATTGCTATTGGTCAAATAGGCCAATTATTGGAGTTCATTGCTCAGGTGATAAGCCTGAAAAGTATACTCAGTGATTTTCGTGAACGCTGATCACGCTTCCGTAGTCAGAATTTCAGTATACTACACCCTCCTGCGGTAATTTGCCGTCTGCTGGTCCAAACTAGCAACATTATGTAAATATTCGACAAATGGATCAAAAAGGTATACTCGGAGGTTTTGGGGTCGCTCCATGACAGAAATATTCTCTATATATTCAACAAAATGAGCCAAAAAGTATATTCTGGACCTTTTCGGGATCAGCGACCTCAAAAACTCTCGACTATACTTTTTTGCCCTATTTTGTTAAATATTTTAAAAATTTTTTGGTAAACAAAATAAGTTAACCCGGATTTTCCATTTTCTGCAACTTTTTCACAATTTTTTTTATTATATTCTTTAAAGATTTAAGTAAATAGCAACTCACTGGCTTTCATATACTCAAAAACGACTATTATCGATTCTCTATTGAACTAAAATGTCTGTATTAATAATTAATATTTTTGAATCAATATATCATTTTAATCAGAGCTGAATATTATTGATTGTAATTAAATAAATTAATAACAAAAATTGAAATATATGCATAATTATTAATTAATAATGGAATTAAATGGAAATTTCTCTTAAAATGTAATTAATTTAATTGACAATAAATCAATAAATTATTATTGAAAATTATTTTATAATAATGTCAAAAATAATTATTATTATTTATAATGTTAATTTTAATATTAATCGTATTAATTTTATTAGTTATTACTTACCTACAAATATATATTTTTATGAAATATATATTTTATTCTTATAAATATTTAATTATTAGAGGTTTAGTAGAAAACGACGTATGATTTTAAAATCAATTTTAAGAAAATTGGAAAGTTGACAATTTGAAATTTTTTCATCATTTTAAGCGAAGAATTGTCTCTAACTGAAAAATTAAAGACGTTTAAAACTTCTAAAATAACACAGACGGAGATTCTTTAAAGGTGAGGTCATTATTGAATGTCGCTATAGAGATTTCTAACTTCTTCCTGTCAATTTTTTCTTTAACTTTCAAATAATCCCGTAAGTTTAGATAGAAAAATGACTTTCTGTGAAAATTTTTAAATCCACCCTAAAATGTTTTTCGGATCATTCTGATCAATAGCTCTGACAGTCACTAAAATTTTTAACGGGTAGTTTTCAAGCTACGGCCTATATAGCTACCATGTAGCTCAAAAAACTATCCCTTAAAAATTTTGTGGCTGTGAAAGCTTTTGATCAGAATGATTCAAAGAACATTTTAGGGTAGATTAAAAAAAGGGTATGTTAAAAGTTTCACAGAGAGTCATTTTTCTTTCTTATCTGCGGGGACCGCGCCGAATATTAGGTATTCTTTTAATTGATAAATGGTAAGTAATCAATTGGTCTAAATTGGAACTACTAAAAAGCGGTACGGTACACTTCCTGTTTAATAGTACAAAGCTTTTTCGCCATTTGGCGGGATTTATGTGATTTTAATTTGAATATTTTTAGAATTTTTTTAAGTACAAGTAGTGCCATCTGGAAGTCGAAATTGTAACAACTGAATTCGGGTCTTCTTCTGATTTTAATTAGTAAGAATTGTTATCACCAGTTGGCTGTAATTTTATTTTAATTTTCCGGATAAAAATTCGGTTACTTTAATAGCAGGCATTCAAAGCTGGTTAACGCAAGCTGGTAACACATTACGTGGCGTACTTCATCCCTACTTAAACTCCATAAGGAAATAACTATCCGAAATTCAGTCTTCTTAAAATTAACTCGTTGCCAATTTTCGTACCAATTTTCAAATATTATTTCTCTCACAAGTTTATTTTTTTTGACATTTCAATGCGAAAATCAACTCCGAGAATGTTTATATTTGCATGAAGAACATCTATAATAATTGAAAACTCCACTGCAAAAAAAAATACAGAAACTAATTGGAAATTCCACCAATAGATTCCATTCACTTAAAAACTGAAGTAATAAAGTCATTCCTGTAGAGAGTATAGGTACTTATATGCAAAAATATAATTAAGACATTAAAAACGAAACAAAAAACCAGCAAACATATTGACTTGCAACGAGCGAGCCACAAAGTTATTACTCTATAAAACTACCTTTAAATGGCATTATAGGTATAGAAGGTTTCCCTATTAACTCTTACAACAGAAACAATCAGCAGAGAAAACGAGCAAAAAAACATTGTAAATTATTCCACATAAACTTCTATCTGCATTTTATAACTTTTTGTTAAGGGTGTTATATTTTATTTAATTCCCAAAAGCTTTTATATAACTTCATTGGAAACTTTTATTTAACTTCACTAAAATTAATAAGGAAAGGCGACCTTCCACTTGAATTGAAAAGTAAAGTGTTCAACTCAATTGTATCATCCCGGTTCTGACCTACGAACTGCATAGCAGTGCACTTACCGTACGTCAAAAGAAAAAGTCAGCTAAAGCACAGAGTTCGTTGTGTGGACATAAGACAAAAAAACAAAAGTAAGAGACGTTGTGGCGAGTGTTCGAGCTTTAAAGCGGCGTTGGGTAGGACAGATTTTTAGACAAACCGCGAAAAAATGGGCTAATCGCGGTACAAATTTGGATGCCGTATAATTGTATCAGGAAAAAATGTCCACAGTACAAACGTTGGAGCGACAATCTTTTCAGAGGCATCTGGTCAAGGCTTAATAAAACTGAACAAAATAGAGCAGAGTGGTCTCAAAAGGGGGACCCTTTTGCCCAATTATTCTGACAATAATAAGCTTATAAAATTTAACTTCACTGAAGGTATCTTATATTAGTATTCTCGTGACAATGGTAAGTATATGGTATATATGACCTGATTTTCAAGTCGCTTCCACCATATTTGACATACATATGTATTTTAGTTTTCAATTAGAAATTTAAATAACAAATATTTCTTTAAAGACAAGTTTTTACTGTACTAAACAGTAGAAAATAATTTATCTTATGGGTCAATCATACATGATTATTTGTAAAAGCTTGAGGTGCTAAGAATTATTTTTGATATTTTAAATTGAGCTCTTCCATCTTTTACAAATAGTCATGCATGAGTGACCCATCATAACAATTATGTTATACTTTTTAGTACAATAAAAGCTTATCCCTAAAAAAGTATTTTTTACTGAAATTTTTTTTTATGTTTGTGTTCTAAAGCGAATTTTAAGGCATACTATTTTTTAATACTATAAATTTTCCAGAGAACCCACTTATTTGACCCCCTTAAAACTATCGGGTCAAATCAACCGGCCTACTCTATAAATATGCATTTTATTTTTCAAAACTATATCTTTTAAGATTTCGTAAAAATATCTTTGGAAACTAAACTTTCAAAATTCACCACCTTAATATTATTACAGGGCTTGTTAAAAAGTCATACCCAATATAGAGCCAAATTAGTGTCCGATTGATAGGTAGGTTAATGTTATTATGCCTATTTTTGTACCAATCCGACCTCGATAATATTGAGAGATGAAAAAGGGATCAATGTGTTTCTAAGAAATCGATTTTTCTAAGAATGCGTATGGCGGATAAGCATTTTTTGCCTTTTAGAAATCTTGACTCGATTACAATAACTTCTATTTTTTAATTTTTCACAAGAATGGAATTATAAGTTAAAAAACATACACCCAACATTAACAATAATCATGTTCCACAAAAAAGCAAAAACGTAAATAAGCAAAAAAAAAAAACAAGAACGAACAAAACAGTAATCCAACTGAATAACATTAACAAAAACAATCTAATTCATATGGAAAAGTAATTATAAACTTAATATGTCTGAATGGAATAACAAATATTGGCTTCTTATTGGATGAAATAGAAAATTATATGTAATCAAAATGGGTGGCGCTTATTACTTCCAATATAATATATAGATATGGAAACATACTTGGATTCAAATAACAACTTCAAATACACGCCTATACAAGTTTTATAATACGACGCCCTTCATCGTTCTTGTACAGCTTGTGTGGAGTGCGTCAACATAGCTTGAATTGTATACTCATAGAAACACCATGTTCAGTCGTCTATAGTTTATACACACGATTACACGATTGTTATAGTATCAAAACCATACGGCCGGTGAAAATAGTGGAAGTGAATTTATTTGGGTGCTTTTAAAGTGAACGATTATGTGCGTTAAGAATGTGATGATTGATTTGAATCGTGTTTAAAATTAACTTGCTCGAAAACGCGTATTCACGATAATTCATGCTTAAAAAACATATATTTAACGATTTAACAAAAACTACTATGACTATCCAAAATATTGATTGTTTTAATCGTGACACAACTGAACAACAAAAAGTGATGCATTCACCACAACAATCGAGTGAACGGGTTCCGGTTGGTTCGTCGGATCAACAGAAAATTAATAAAAATAGTCATCATATTAGTAATTTTAGTGTTGCCTCATTATTAGCGGATACACGGCCACCACGACCGACAACAATAACATCCTCGGAATCATCGACACAACAAACGTTACATTCATCGTCGGATGATGAATATGATTCGAATCCGGAAGAGGATTCAATTGTTGATGTTGAGGATTTAAATGATGAGGATGAGGAAGCAGCGGCTGTTCGGAATGGTTCAACGGCGGATGATGAAGAAGAAGCGGCAGCGCTTAAAGAACATCAACGTGAATTATTTTTAGCTCGTGAGCGTGCTTTTGAAAGAGACAGTTTAATGGCACAAGGTCCTATACGACCGACACCATTTAGCGCGCTAGCTGCAGCTGTTTATCAGGCAGCACATCCACAATGGGCGGCGGCGCAAGGTTTAGTTGGGCCGTTTGGTGGACCTGGTCCAATATTTGGGCAAGGGCATGGAGCATTCGGAATGCCTGGATTAACAACAGGTAAATTTTTATTTCTTTGCCATTTTTCAGTAATATTGTACAAAGTTTAATTTATAAAAGGTTCAAAAAAATCCCAGTAAAAATTATTTTCCGGTAAATACTAAAAACGGTAAAAATTAGTATTTTTAAAACAAAATAACTTGCCAAAAAATAAAAATTACGCTTATTTAGCATTGACTCTATATTTGCAAGAATTTATGGATTCCAAATTGATAATGACTATTTATCAAGAAAGCAAGATTATCTTATTTAGTACCGCTGCGATTTTGAATACTTTCCCCTAAATATATTCAACATTGGCTTCAGACTGGCTCAAATGCGTTTCAATATAAGTGAAAATCACCATTTGGCGATCGAAATACACTTTACTGATATTAAAAATATCCTGATCTTCAATTTCAATCATTTTGAGATTGAAATTTTGATAAACACAAAGATTGCCTCAATATTAGCACAAATTTATCTAAATCAAACTAAAAATGACTTTTTAGCAGTCGAAATACAGTTTTTTGATTCGAAATGACTTCATTTTCATATATCTTGAATACATTCAGTTTCTTGTAAATATATTTTGGCTCAAATAAGCATGGTCACTATGCAATCGAAATACACTATATTAAAACAAAAAAAAAAGGAAAAAAATGGCCATAATGCTGATTTTTGTGATGAAACAGAGGAAAAATATAGTTTTTAAACCAGCCAATGAATTCAAACTCCAATTCGTTAAAAAGAAGAAATTTTTATGGCCCGAAGAAAAACTTTTTAAAAAATCTTTTGGCTTAATCTTTCCATAACGAACGCATTAATTTAAATTTATGGCCATGTGTTTTTTCATCTATTTTGATTGTTTTTCTATCTTCAAATTTCCCAAGTATGTAAAATATAACCAAATATTTCAATAAAATTATGTGCTTTCTACATTGAAACTGAACTATTTTGAATTAAACTTACAAGATTTTTACTAAAAGTAATTTTTTGACCCAATCCGAAACCCACCAGTTAAGAACCGAGAATTTTTAAATTATTTAAAAAAATAAATAAATAATACAATTTTTATAAGGTTTTCGTCGCTGCATAATTGAGTTGTTATGGCGCATAAATACATATTTTATTTATCTTAATTACTATGAATGAGCGTCGGACGCGCATTGAACCATATTATTTATCAATTTTATTACTTAAATTATCAACATTTACTTATAATATGTGTTAAATTTATTAATTTTATTAAATCAAAAAAATTATGAAATTTAATTAGCTTTATAATTATTTATTTTTTAAGACAATTTTCTCTTATAAGGAAAATAAGCTATTGATTTTGTATTGATGATGGAATTTTCCAAAAAAAATATCATTAATCTATCCCACATTGTTTCATTAAAATTCAGTCAGTTTAATATACTTTGCCAATTTTTTAAAGATAATCGTTTTATAATTAGAGGGAATTTTCTTGATTTACTCAATTTCTGCGCTACGGATTATTATTGTGATATTTTGAGTAAAATCAATGATCATATGATCATATGAAAGGAAAAATACCTCTACTTCAGAAAATTTTCAATAATTTTGCGAAGTCATATTTTGCAAATTGTATTTATGAATTGATTTTGCTAAATAAGCTGTTATATTTTTTTAATTTGCATGTTGGTTGTCCGTTATTTAAATTAAATATTTGAACTTTTTACATGATAATATTCTGCTCAACTAATCGAATCTCTACAACAAAACAACAACATTAAACTCTTAACCCTACAATAATTATGCCTTAGCTGGTGTTCTGGCATAATAATTGCAAATATTAAATATAGGATAATATATTGTCACGAAAAAATTGATTTCAAGACAGGTAACTGAATTTTTGAGTATTCTTTTCATATTGAAATTAGGTAATTGTATTTACTGCGCTTATTAAAATCAGTCTAAGATAATTTTCTACATTTCCACGCATTTTAAGCAATAATAACTAATTGCCAGACAATTCTACCATCGCGCACCAATTTTACCATATTTTAATAATTAAAAAAGCACATTTTTCAATCATTTTAGACCAGACCAAGAAAGAATTAAGGTTGCTTTAGTAAATGCAACCGCTTTGTATTGACGTATTTCACTCTCCCCTAAATTCAATAAGGACAGAAATATCCGAAATTCAGCCATCTTAAATAAATCTCTCGAAAACGTTGCCAGTACTCGTCTTTACAGAATAAAGACAAAAATTTGTTGGCGAATTTCTTAGATAATGCAATATAAATTATAAGTTAGGATTAAGTGATCTATTTTTTTGTGATTTGATCTTTGCAAAAACGATAGTAAAATATATTTTCTTAAACTTCGCTCTGAATAAATATTTCGATTTAATTTAACATTGAAAAATTACAAATCTTGTATTGAAATTATAAAATAAAATAAAAATTTATTAGATCTCTGCCACCGAATTTTCCATTTCAAAATTATAAAACCTTTTTATTAAGTTGGGAAATTATGAATTTGTAGTTTCCGAAGCTTCCAATCCATCACAAAATATCTTCACCCAACTCATTTTACGAACTTCCCAGAGCCTCCACCATTAGTTTTTAAAATTGAATACGAATTAAATATTTTTTTAGACCATATTTTCTATATACTATTCGATGCGGGGAATAACTGAATTAATCGCAGTGCTGCTGTCTTTTGAAATTTGAAATAAATGTCACGTTTTATTTAACATAGGATTATTTTTCAATGGTTTACATGTAATTGGTATAGTAAAATAAAAACTCTTGGATAATAACAATTTATTAAAGAAGTTACATTATAGAAAATTTTGTTAGAAAATAGTATTAAATTTTCAATGTAAAGCATATATACAATATATAAATAAACTTATTGGTCTCTTTCAAAAAACAGATTAATAAAGTAGTGGCATTACCATGAAAACTCTTTAAGTAGAACTCGTGCACGATGCAAATATTCTATGATGAATACCTATACTTAATTAAATATTATTTTTACGATTCGAATTTCTAACCGTTTCAAATATTGAACTAAGCTATGGCTGCAAAACAGGTCTCAGAATAAAATTCTTCAGAAACCAAATCCAAAATTCCCTTGTTTTTGCATGTCAAGAAAACTCGATTTTAATCGGCTATAGGTAACTTATGTTCCACAGTATAAATGACGTATTAAAAATGGCGTTCTTCATTTTGCGCATGCACTAACACGCAAACGTATTTATACCGATAAACTCTTTTCTCGCAATCCGAACGCTATAATCGAACGCTAAGTTTCCATGATTTTTTTTCGTTTTTCTTAACAAAATATGAAAATACTATAAAAAAGATGACAAAACTGAAATTAAAATTAAAATCGACTAAGAAAAACGCACGATGATAAAAGGATTTTAAACTACTAATTAGACAGAGAGGTCGGATATAGTATTTGACGTCATAGACTACGTTTGTCATACGAACTTACTCTACTAAATTCTGTTTTGCTAGAAAAAGATAGTAACAATTCTTGGATGGATTTTATCTTTGATATTTTTATTCGTTAAAAAATTGTTGATAATTTCTATCAATACATTTTTTTCGATATAAACATTCATCAAAATTTTTGATAATAAAAAAATCAAAATATTAGGATCTATGAAAACAGTGGAACAAAAAATCTTTTTACTATAGGAATACCAATTTTCTGAATATCAAAAACAGTAAATCATTTTCTCCGAATTATACATAATTAATTTTTCTCAGTGCTATTAATTATTAATTCAATTAATTATGCTGCACAAGCTTTTAATTGGAAAATTCTATCCTTTACAAAACACATATATACAAAACGTGAATTTATTCCTGTTTTTAAAAAGAGATTTTATCTAAGACACCCAATATCTATTTATAATAGAATTGAAATAAATAATATTAATTATTTTAATAAATTTGTTTTTAATTATGATTATTTAAATATGAAATAAATAACAAATTTAAATATGAAATACACAACAAACATAAATTGAATTATTAATAAAGTAAAATTAGCATTTTATTTATAATGAAAAAAAAAGCTAAGAAATAAAAGAGCAAAAACTGAAATGATTAAACTGGTAGCTAATATGTTAAAAATAAATACCTGTGTACTTAATAAAGTCTATTACAAAAACTAGTAAATCTAATGTTCAATACTGGGTGATTTATTTGATGTGAGTGTAGCTGTTCTTTACACTACACTTAATCTATTTGCAATGTTCAAGTTTTATTTGAGGAGTTTTCATATTAATGACACAGTACTTTGTGAAAATAATTTTATGGATGGACATATAAGTCTATAGTGTGTTAATATAGTTTATCTGGAACATAGACATATAAGTAAGTCTATGGTCTATTTAAAAAATATAATTTATACAATTTCGACTTTTATTTTCAAAATTTTTAATGGAACAAGTTTAGTTAATTGATATTATTCAAAAATTTTCATTTCTCATTTACTATATCAATTACATGTAAACAATTGAAAAATTTTAATTGAAACGTGTGATTTATTGCAAACGTAATAGAGTGGTGCTACGATCAATTCAGTCCACCCCACCTTCTTTGCATACACAATTACCACTTGGATTTAACTTCGAAAAACAAACAAAATTTTTTTTGTTAAGGTTAATTGATTGCTTTAGTACCTACATATAAATTTATTTTCTAAGAACTTTGCTTATGATAAATATTTTCATTTTACAACAAAGAGTGAGAAGTTCTTTTGTTTTGGAATACATTAAAATCGTAAATATTCTTTGTTAATATTTTAATTGCAGAAAACATAATCAGAGGATTAATTAAGGTAAAATTTATTTTCCTTAAGCTTTACAAATAAAAGTCACTACAGCCACTGAGAAATTTACAGTTTCTATCAGTCAGACACTTAGACATTTCAGTGCCTTTCCCTACCGGACTTGATAGATCTAATTTGATAAGGTCTAAATATCAAATTGATTGCAAAATGTAAATTGAATTATACCTTAGACTGCGAATAAAATGATTTTTTCCAGTTTTCTCTGTTCAGTAGGGACATAACAATTCTAAAAATTTTTTATCATTTTCAAAAAAAATTTCTAAATTTGATTTAATATTTTACCTGTTGTTTTAACAGTTTTATTGTCTAACCGTTACTGTTATGGGGTCTTAGCTACTTAAACTAGTTACTTGCAATTGTATACGGGCCTGAATCACCCTGTATGATTAATTCATAAATGATGCATTTAAATGTATATTTATATTCATAATAAGCTAGTTAAAATAGTGGCTTATAATAATTATACATGCGAACTATAAATTATAATTTTCTATTAAATAAATAAATAAATAAATAATTTTTTTTTAATTAAAAGATTACTTACTTAAAACAATATTCTTATTATTATTATTCTGTTTTTTTCTATATTTTATATTTATTTAAAGTTAATTATTATTATTCTTAGATACAAGATATTAAACTTGTATTATGAATTGTAATAGTTAATTATTAATATTTTTTATTTGAATATTTAAAATTTTTTTAAATCTCTAATTGCATAATTTTTATTAAGAGTAGTTTTTATAATTAATATTCTTGGTAATCTTTCGAGAATAATTTGAATATGAAATTGAAATGGTATCCTTCCCACAAAAAATTTGTGCTTGTTAAGGCTAAGGCTAAAACCATGGACATTTTCAGTTCTGCATTTTTTATTCACCATCAACTTCTGTCTATTACCAGAATCCAATAAGAAAAATCCTTTCAAAGTTCTTATTTGCGTTTTGTGAATAAAATTATGTATTATTTCTATTTAGTAACGCTGAAGAACTAATATGGCATTATCGTTTTTATGGCAAAAATTAATTTAAATAATAAAATAATTTCACTTATAAAACTTGAAATACCAATTTCAGTTTTGTTTTAATTTATTTTTAATTTTTCCCCCATTTTGTAATTAATAACCTCCACATATCGATTGCAATTGTCTTTTATAGATCGCAGCTTTTTTTTCATCTTTAAGGCCCAGCTCTTTATAATAATGTACGAGCACCAATATAATTTCAAATAAAAAGCTTGATTTTCTGTATAGATGAAGTTGAACCTTATCAATTATGATAACCATTTTTGGAAATTCTTCTGGTCTAAGTATTTTAATCTTTCCCAGAACGAAAAGCTGTGTATGGAGATTATGTGGCGTTAGTTCCATTTTTCTTATTTTATTTATTAGTATAAAATTTGTCATGTAATAGATAAATTGATTTGAAAATGAAGCGATTTTCTCTTCTATCAGATAACTTCTTTTTATGTGGTGAATAAAATGTAGGTAATATCAAGGTAAACTAGTTTCTTAATTATTTCACTCTTGTCTAGAACCAAAAATAGAATTTGAAATATGTATCGATTATAGAAAATAATCAATTAATTAATTTTATTGATTAGATATTTTAATTTTATTATTATTATTATGATTATTATTAAATTGTTGTGAAATGTAATTAATGGCACATATATGGTAATAAAAATTAATTAAACAAATTATTAGCGTCAACTAATAAACAAGTATAAAAGTAATTAATTTGTGTATGAGTTTTTTTTTTTTTTTTTTAAATAAATTATTTTATTTTAATTTATTTTTTTTTATTTGTATTATACCTTTGAAGGTTATTTACTTGAATAAAAAAAGACTTGCCATTTTTATATTTATGTTTGTAAAAAAAGAATTTAGTTTTGTATATAAACGATATTTTAACCCTTAAGGTGTATCGTTAAATGTATTCTATCATAGTATGGTAAAGTTCAAAGAATTTATAAATGAAAAAAATTGATAAAATTTATGAAATAGTATGCAATTCTACATACACTATCTGAAACCTTAGAAGTTATCTCATTTATTAATTAATTCATATTTTTGATAATTTCTCTGAAATGATATCTCCACTACTCCATATTCGGCGCTATATGAATCTGTATTTTTATCTTTTACTTTTCTGTTCTGTATCCAAGTAAGATATTAGTGATATCATAAATAACTGATATTAAACTAAATGCTTTTGAAATTATTGTAAAATTTTCACCTTTTGGTAGTGGAAAAGTTAAATATTTGACTTCTTTTTATCTTTGTAGGATTAATTTTTAATTATTGCTTTTAAGGAAACCTTAATTTTTAAAAAAAAATCGAAAGGTGTCGTGAGACACCCGGTAGGAACTATATTCCTTTCGTACTTTGGTACATTATAAATGAAGCGCTTAGTTTTTTATTTAGAGGATATTTTTCTGAAAATTAAAGGTATTAATTCAAGAAGTAAAATACTTGTTTGATTCTTAAAAGCATTTAATTTTGTAGTTACTTTTAGTTTTTGCTGTATGAAATGGTTGTAGTATTATTTAAAAAAGACATACTTCTGATTTAGTAGTCAACCCAATAAGTGATTACATTACGTTTGGTTTGATTAGCATATTTATTATGACATAACATAGAAATTGCATTGCACTTACTTTAAATTATCTCTGTTTTCTTTAACTTCTGATAACTTTCACAACTCAATTTTTTTAAATGATAAATCATAAAATTTAGACAAAAAAATATAAATTGATAGTTATAAAAAGATTTTTCCGTTTTCTCAAAATTCATGGCAATCTGGTTATTTTTGGTTTTAACTCCCAACCAGCAACAAATATCGTGCAATAACGAGCATAGTTCCAATTTCTTTGGGAAAATTTTTGATATATATTTTCATTTTGTCATGATTTGGTTTTTTTTAACGTTGCTAATAAAGAGTTAAACTAATCGACATATTTAATTCACATTAAATAGTTTCACTTTTAAATTATACATTTATTTAAATTAAATTATGTTTTAACTATATGTGAGAATGATTTTATGGGTTAGGTTTTATGCATATTGGAATTTCGAAAAAAAAAAAAAAGAATTCGATTAGGAAAACACATTTTTTTTAAATGATTATAAGAACAGTTATAAACATTTATAAGAAATATTTTTTGTACCATAGACCTAACTTTTGTCACTCCCATAACTCAAGCTGGTTTTATAAAATATGTAGCTGTATTTTTTTTAAATTTTCCTTTCAGTAGATACAGTACTTTTTCCGAAAAATTATTAACTCTCTTTCAGAGAATTTTCTAGTCCTATGCAAAAATGTATACTGTGGACAAAAAATTCGATGTCGATAGTTCAAAAATCTTGCATAATTATTTCCGTATGTAATTAACATAAAATATCATTTAATTTGCATAATTTTTTTTTTTTGCATTTAATATAATTTTAAAACCTTCAGAATAATCAAATGAATTAAAACATTATCAATACTAAATTAGATAATATGTTCTGTTCTTACATAATAAATATAATTAAAGAATAATAAAATATAATTGAACAAATTATTATTATTTATAATAAAATTATAATATTATATTAAAATTGATACTGGGGAGTGTGTAGTACCAAGGATAAAATGCACCTGTATGTATTTTTGAAAGCTATACATTCAAATATAGGTAAAAGTCTGTGTGCTTACAGCACAGTCTAAGTAATCATGAAAGGATTGTTCTGTTAACTGAATTTTTCCGATTACTTGAATTGTATGAAAAAATTTATTATAGACTGGATGATCCAGTGAACTTCGTTTTACTTACAATTTATTTGATTGTAACTATTAATCGCGCGATTATTAATCTTATATAACCTACAGTTCAAATTCATTAATAGCTATATTATGGTTAGTCCGCCCGCTAAGTCCGTTAAGCTGAGCCGCAAGCCCGCCCGCTAAACACAAGCCGTCTTTCAGCCTTCACATTCGATGAGGCATTCTACAGTGGAGCTGAAGCTTTTGGCAGTAAGCTATTATACATACCTGAATAATAATAAATACACACTCACAATACCTGAATAGTAATAAATAATACCTCAATACTATTCAAATACTTGTTCACAACTCTAGATAAATATGGTGGGACACAAAGGAGAAAATATTTGCAAAATTTCTTGCGAATTTATTATCGTATATCAGATA
The DNA here is from genome assembly GCF_905475395.1 of Chrysoperla carnea. Classification (NCBI taxonomy): domain Eukaryota; kingdom Metazoa; phylum Arthropoda; class Insecta; order Neuroptera; family Chrysopidae; genus Chrysoperla; species Chrysoperla carnea. The sequence continues at coordinate 119,490,207 of NC_058337.1, read as the reverse complement.
TATAGTAGTTTGATTCAAGGTATATGGCTGTAGGTCTTTTCAAACTTTACCTCCTTAACAATTTATGTTATACTTCAAACTAATTTTTGTCGAGAAAATAACTACAGAATGAATCAAGGTAAATCGTACCCAAGGCACAACACGTTACTCTGCTATACATATGCCTATACGCAGACCTATAAATTAAAAGATAAATTTTTTTTTATAATATAAAATATCCGGTCATTATATTATGTCTTTTAATATCTACTATAATATTTAATTCTAATTATGTCATTAAATATAAAGTTTTTTTATTTTTCTTGTAAATTTATTTATTTTATTAATTTAAATTACATTTTACTTAAATATTTAAAAAAAAATTTGTACTTATTACTTAATAATCTTATTTGTATTGATTTTATTTATAAATAAAAATATTAAGTTCAATTTAATGAATAGAAATGTGTATCACTTTTTATTGACAAAAAATACGCATTTTTTTACAATGTGATACAACAAGGTTCAAAATTAATAAAGTTAAATAACTGGTTTTTCCTATCCCATCTATATCTTCCTTGAAATCTTTGATTAAGAGTCAAGTTACATCTGCAGACATAAAAAACAATTTTACGAATTTAATGAAATTTTTCAACTTAACACAAATTACAAAAATTTATTGTAATATATAACACGCAACCTAGTTGGCTCTTAATTGCATGCTGAATATTGGAAGCCCGTGTGGAGGGCCTTTATTGGAACTGTTCTTGGCAAGCATAACCACTTCTTTTTTATAAGAACCAACTCAGAAATTATGCCAATATGGTACAAATTTCTCTTAACTTTTTAACGTTGTAATATTATAAATACTTTATATCAACAACTAATCATGGCTATACCTTTTTTTTTTTCAATTAATAGACAGCCAATTGCAAAAAAGTTATTTTTAAAACCTACGATATACATAATTTGTATAAAATGGCATTATGTAAGACCTATAAAAGATAATAATTTGATAAAATATTTAAACATTATTAATTTATACATAAATTAAAATATGGTCGTACGTACAGAATGTATCGATAACATTGACAAAAAATATCGGAGGTGAATCAGAGGAAAAATTGATATAAATATTGAAGAAAAATCATTTTCGAGATTTTTGATGTTAAGGTTTGGAAAATAAAAGTGTTGACAGCATAAAATGATTTTGATTAACATTTGAGAGTTCTTTTATAAAAGTAATGAGAATCATTACCTAAAGTTTTGCCAGAAAAAGTTTTTGACTATACCTACAGAATGGTCTAAGTAGTGACGCTAGAACTTCCACAAACGATTGATAACATTAACATAATGATAATTTCTCAATATACTTGCAGCCAGAAGAACCTGTTTTTCTAGAAACAGTGTGTAATTGGAAAAAATAGCATTTTTGTTAATATTACCAAAATGACTATTTAGCAAAATTTATAATTTGGTACACAGTATGAAATAAGGATCCTTAAGGATTCAAAGCGATGGTATTAATTGCGTGAGCCAGAGGTGGAGATATTTGTATTTCATATTCCAGCTTAGAAAAAACTTCTTACACCAGTGACTTCAGTATTACTTTTAAATTTAAATTTAAAAGTATTAAATTTCAACAACCTAATATAACTTGACCCACCTTGTATGATTGTATAAGCTGTTCTCTTATTTTTCTACAACGATCAACTTTGTTGCAATTTTTTACCATACATTCTGTATATAACATATATAGTACAATTTTATTTATTACAAATAAATAGATAATTTAGTTATTAACCTGTTTATAGCCGTCGGCTCTAGTAAGTATCTATAGTCATTTATATTGTAACATAAATTTATATTTGTTTAATATATAATATATAAAATATAAAGATATTATAGATTTAGATCAATAAATCTTTTTTAATAAAACATTTCATAATCTAATTACAAGGCGTAATCATATTTATTTATATTCAATAAAATCAAAATATATTTATTCAAACATCTGTTATACAAAAGAAATATTGTATATATGTTTAGGGTAATATTGGGAAAAAGTAGGGACACAGAAAGCTAGAAAAAAAAACATTTACATGAAAATAATGCCCACAACATGTAAAAATCTGATTGTACAGCAGATAGTTTTCATGCATAAACAAACAAATACATACTTGTGAAAATATTTTATATGTTTCGTGCAGAAATATATTTTTATTAATTAATTAGATTTATTATAATTATTTATCAGTTATTTTTCACATTTATTTTGTGATTGTTTTTTCATCAAAACAAGAAAGTCATTAGTATAAATTTCTTGAAAATTCTCTGATCGATAACCCATGTCATCTCATTTTTGTGTCACTTGAAATAAAGAAGTTGCTTTATTTTGCTAAACAAGATTTTTTTAATTTTAAATTAAATCAATTTGTACAAAAATAAATTTTACTCGTTGAAAAAAATCCCGTACAATACACTAACCTCAAGGTCCCTCGATTTTATCTAGATCTCAATAATTCCAAAGATCGTTATTTTAAATATATAATGAATCACTAGGTGACTCGGTGAACTTCGTTTTCCCTGGAATTTATTTAATTGTAACTATTATTAATCAGCGATACTATGCTAAGCCCGCTCGCTAAATTTGTTACGCAAACACGCAAGCCTTCCCCTTGCTTAGCCCGCCCGCTTAACACAAATTTTACTAGTAACACTTGGACCAGCCTTCGGCCATCGCCTGACTGAAGGCTTCAGCAGTGGAGCTCGCTGCGCTTGTATATAGCCCTAACAAATACCTATTCACAATACATGAATAATATTAAATAATACCACGACACTATTCAAATACCTGTTCACAATTCTAGATAAATATGGTGGAAGAACAAATAAATACATGGTACATATGAAGATGTAATGAAATGCTTTATTTATATGCGTTTCCACCATTTATTGCGTTTAATATTTTGAATATTAAATAGATTCAGGAATATGGCTTACAGGAATAAAATTGTAGTTCTTATTTCAATTTGTTTCAAATTTTGAACTGAGCGTAAAAAAAAAAATTCTCCAAACGAAAAAAAGAAATTTGCAATTTTATATTCGCCATTAATAAATATTTTTTTAACCTTTCACAAAGTTTCGTTCAAAAAAATATATTCTTGTTTTTTCAACAAGTTTCTCATCTTATATTTATAATAATTATTATAATGGATTTTTAATTAATTTCTTAATTAATGTATGGGATACATTATTTTATCGTGAATTTAATTTACGATGTAACAAGCATTTTATAAAAACGTAAAGACAAAAAAAAATTTGTATTAATTTGAAATTCATGTTTCCTGTAAGTAAAGAATAATGGTAGTTAATTGGACTTATTTGATAGATAATTCAAATAGGATGTTATGATTGTAAGCATTGAAACTATAGCGCCATCGCAGACGTTTAATTGAATTACTAATGAGTTAATCATACTCAAGTTTCTTATTTATAGTTTTTTAATATTCCTGTGTATCTGTAGTAAATTATATGAGGCGATATTATAAGTTTAGTCAAAAATCTATAGCGGTTGTATTTAAGTGCGTGGTATCCTTGACTATCAGTAGTTAAATGTATGGGGGTTTTATAGATATTCCGGATATCCGTTAAATGATGAACTATTTGATGACTATTTTATCCTCGAAAATCAAACTAATATAAAAATTAATTTCATAATTTTCCGTTTAAATTCAATTTTAAATATCCCACACAACGCGGTTTAATTTTTAATTAGCTTTTTAAATACACATTATCGGAAGTAATGAATTAAAAGGCGCCTAAATTTTAAATAAATATAAACTTTAAAAATTACATTTGGTTTTAATAACATGTAATACGCAAAGCCCGTTAAAAAAACAATGACATTTATTAATAGGCATTTATCTCTGTCCATGATTTCGACTTGAAATATTATATTTAACTTCATTTGACCTTGATCAGTAAATGATTTTAGAATTTGATCTGGGCTTGAAAGTTATTAACTCAAACGAATGACTATTGTAGTCCATGATATCTTTTCTCTAAAACATTTTTCTAAACCTAGCGTATTTTCGTTCGGTTAAATGCAATAATAACATATTTTTAAGTCGCATTTCATCTGAAAATCAACGATTTTCGAAAAAATGTTAGTTTTTTATGAAGATCAACTTTCTGATTTCAGTCTTATTTTATCTCTTACCTCTTAGGATCTAAGCCGATTATTAAAACAACCCGGAGAACTAGGTCCATTCATATATCAGAAACTGATGCCCTCCATCAAACTTTTCAACTTTTTGATTGGATAGCTACAAAACGAGCTAGCCATAATAAATTAAAATTATCCATCCTGTAATGCTTTGGCCAAAAATTAGAAATTATTCCAAACATCTAAGTTGATAAAAATCTCAAACATCCTTTATGCACGCAAAAATTCGACTTCCTAAGTCGTATAGCGTTTAAAATATGACAGAAGATGCTATCGTACAGCGGATGGCCAACCAAATCGTAAAAAATGATAAGGAAGTAAATATTAAAAACTTTTTTTTTATATACATATTTTTTTCTTTAGACTTATTTAATTAGTTTCGACAGAATAGGCGTCATCTTAAATTTCACTGCATATATATTTCGTAGAATAAAAAAAAAAAAAAAGAGTAGATTTAGTTTAACGTGTAGAAATCACATAATGATCACTATTATTACAAACCAGTTACAATTATATTGTCAGTCATTCACTTAAGTCGAGAAGACAAGTCAGTCACTAAGTCATTTGTTCTGTTAAATAAAATGACAGACAACAAATGAAGATCAGATGATGTACACAACACAATGATCATGACGACGATGATGATCATTTAAATAGTAATTAAAAACAAAAATTTAAAACAAATGTTTTTTTGAGTTTTGATTTTTTTTTTTTTTAGCTTTTTTATTTTTTTTGAAACATATATTTCCAATTAATTTACATGAAATTGGGTGGTATGTTTTTCAGAAATAAAATTAATAAATAATAGTTTTAAAAAAATTAAAAAACATCCTTTTGTAGCTAGCTCAAATAAAAAGTAGAACAAATATTTCTATATCTATATTTTTAAAAAACTTGGGTGATTAAAAAAAAATCAATGGGGTATTCCACTGAAAGTACTTCAAAATGTTGTTTTTGCTAATAAAAAGCCACAAAAAATTTATTTCGTAAAAATACACACACTTTCTTGCACCACAAATAATTTTGACAGATATATTCATAGAATCTGATTATAATATAAATATAAACACTTATCTATGTATATATTATACCCAACTGTCTACACTGAACTAACTGATGGTCTATGACTCATACCGCTATGACATCACAGCAGGGCTTACCCGCGTTTTAGGTCACGTGATATACAGTTTAAAAATTACGATTTTAAATTTTAGTATTTTAAAAGAAAAAAGTGCTTTTATGACTCGAAATCAGAATATTTAAGTATATTTTTATAATACCATATTCTTTCAACTTGCTGTATATTCTGGGATATATTAATATTACAAAAAAAATTGCACACAAAACATTTTATAAAACAATAGTGACAATTATTTTGCCATGCGACAACAGGTGTCTTAAAATAGGATGACTATAACAGGCATAAACTAGGTTTCAGCAGGCGTTACGTAAATTGGTGGATATTAACAAAACCACAGTAATTTACAACAATATTATTTTAATTGAATAAATGAACTGTCTAATATCAACTAGCCCATTCTCATTCTCCAATCATTCCACTTTTTTTCGCACATTTACCACATAATGATCAAATGGAAACGTTCTTGAACAAAACATTTTTATCTTTCGGTTTGGTTTGTTGTTTAAAAATTATCTTGAAATAAATTTTGTTCGATGCCATCATACATTGCTTAAACATTCTGTCTCAACAGAGTCAACTTTCCAATAAGAAAAATGACAATTCAAACGGCGAATTCACTTAAAAGCTACAACACCTTACTTTTTGGTTTAAATTTCATAGATTTTTGAGAACGAAATTTTATCTACAATTCGGCATCTCTAAAAACATGCAATCGAAAATTTGTTTCAACTAAACCAAACAATAACAATAATTTAAAACCGCAAAAATATATATATTGCAGATAAAATAAATCAAAATCATCATACATAAAAAACATTCCACAATACCTTTTTTTTGGAATAAATAATGATAGTCCAGCCAACAAATGCTTTTTTGTTCAACTTTTTTCCGCAGTCTCGGAAAATTATGAAAATGGTATCATTCGATTTGGAATTGCATGTAGATGATTTTTAACAACCGTTTCCAACAATTAAGTTAAAAAAAACTTGGGATTAGTTTTTTTTTGCACTTATTTCAAAAAGTAATGAAGATTTTATAAACCTAAAAAAAGATTCAAAAAGAGTAGAAAATTTCCTAAAGAAAAGTCAAAAATCCCAGATTTTTAGGACTAATATTTGTAGTTTGTCGGAGGGCTGGAAATACAGCCGAGAATTGGTACGCACAAGTCACGTCTTATTCTTGGAGTTCTTTTTAAAAAGCAATTTTTTTTCAATGAAATTATCAGCGGAAAGGTGGTAAAACACATATATGGTGTCATGATGGGCTCTATAGCCTAAGTGTGTCCTTCGTGGACAGCCAATATAACCAAACCTAACCAAACCTTGCAAGCGATACTTTTATTCCGAATCGAATGATATCTTGTACCATAATTTTCCGATACTGCTGGTTAAAGTTGAACGAAAAAGCACTTGTTGGCTAGACTACAATACCAAAGGTAGGAAGGTATTGGGGGAAACGAAGACGACGAATAAATCGACGTTCGTTTGTAGGTACCTATACCAGAATATAATAAAATATAGTGAAATGAGTGACATTGACTGATATGAAATCATAAACTACTCAGAACAATTCAATTGTTTTATTCAAAACAGACAAATCTTTGTGAATAATAATATCATATAAAATATTCGTTGTGGATTTTAGTTGAGTTCGTCCGTCTGTCTGCCTGTCCGTTGTTTAGTTTGACAAACAAGAAAGATAGTGAGCACTAAGTTATCATCATAAAACAAATATTCTCGATTATTATTCTCCAATATGTAAAAGTGCTTAAAGTTTTTTTTTTGTTGATATTCTATGATGATATGATAAATTTGTAAATAATAATAAATACCCGATGAGTCATTTTCATAGCCAATTAAAATCATCGTGGAATCTTCTATAGAAATTCATCCAATTATTAAAATTATTTATTATTTCCAAAGAAATATTCACGATTTAATGTTTTATTTGTAACTAACTAACTGTGGACTACTGGCTTTGTTGGGAAACATCCCCATTTTTACCCGACCCCCATACCCCCTTGAATAGGGTTTATAGTTTGATGATGGATATATTTGAAATATTCGGTTTTTCATTAGATACTAAAGAAATTAAAAACATCTAAAAAAATGAAATTTTATTGATCAATTAATCATCTTTTTATACGACTTTTGTGAAAAATTCTTATTGATTCTCTGAACGGTTAAGGATAAATTAACTATCAAAGTAAGTTTTCTTACCAAAAAAATGCCACATTTCTCTTAAATTGCAGAGTGATGAATTTTTCACAAAAGTTGTCAAAAAGATTAATTGATAAATAAAATTTTAAATTTTTTGTATCATCTCCATTTTTTAGTTCTTACTTTTAGTATGATTTTAAAGCTTAAAACTTGTGGAATATTGATGAAAGTTTTTTATATAAATGCTAAATCATTTTGGCTGAAAAACCAAAATTTATCACGACTTCTTCTCATAGCAGCATGTAAGAATTTTTTTCAACACTTTCGTTTTAGTGTCGAAACGTCTTAAGTAACCTTTTTTAAATTTAAAGTAAATAAACTTTAAATATGTAGTCCCGAAAAAGGTTTGAACCGTCTACTTGTTTGACTAAAAGCTTCTAGGGGACAGACCAAAACCGAGACTTAAATTTGTAATTTAGGGAAAATTTGTTTTAATTAATCATGTAATCATAAAAACATTTATTTTATAATGACTGTCGCTTATATTACCTCTTACCCAAAAATTACCCAAGTACACGTTTCAAAAACTTTGTTTTCTTACCTCAGAATATAAAACAATAAATTAATAATAATATTGGTTTTATATATTCAATAAAAACGATGTAAAAACGTATGAAATACCTATAACTATAATAGATCGACGCACGCGCATAGAAACTTCTAACAAATTAAGATATCAAAGTAAAAATTACTCAAATATAATAAATCAATATAGTGAAAACAAAAACAAAGACAAAAAACAAGAAACGCAGCAAACATAGATACATATACACACACGATAGACTTCTTTCTAAAAACCTCTCGCTTTTAAACCGATAGCACAATAAATTTTAACACATTTTGTATATAATATTTCTATAACACGAACTATAAAGCCTTGTTATTATTACAGTTATAGATGGATTGCATATTATAACAAATCGTGATACACACGGCTCTTAGAGAGCAGACATATACCTTTCGGTTTTCACTGATGAATTGATACAAAATTGATCAATTCAATTTTTGTAATAATAATCAAAAAATTTGCCAATTTTGTGTTTCTACTTCATTTTTGGGTGTTATATTAACCGAAATTAATAAGTTCGAATTTGCAAATCTAATGGAACAAACAAAAATTACGTGATTTGGTAAAATAAGAAGGGGGGCATAAACCGGCAGATCCCAATTGAGTTTTCTTAATTTAAATTTTGTCAGCCAAATAGCTGTCCCTGGAACTGGAATAGTTAATTAGCTCAACGTAATTATCTATGAATTTAGCAAGTTTTGGAGAGTAATTTCGGCGACAATGATCTGAATTGTTCGCAAACTGTGACAATTGACTCGTCAGCACTCGATAGTCTTTAGTTGCATGATGAGAGGTTTGATCACGTCTTCTACACAGCGTCAAAGATTTCGCGCGTTAAATGTTCTTTAAGTATGTAAATCATAACCTCTACATAATTTTAAATACATTTAAAGCTAGCTAATTAAAAATACTTTGATTTCGTCATTATTGAATGATGTTTTCGAGTGAAAATGTTTGAGCAGAAAATTAATCTAAATAATTAAATTCATTTTTACTAATTTCACTATATTTCTCACAGGTTTTTTTATTTTACTGAGGACTACTTATATTAAACTGTACTTATATTAAAGTACACGAAAAGTACCGACATTTTCCAAAGTTACTTTTTTATTGCTTATACCTTTACTCTCGTGATGAGAGAAATTCTCAAAATGACTTGGAAAGAATATATTTAAAAAAACTGTAGGTAGGTTGAAAAAATCTGAAAAAATCAACCAAATATAAAAACTTATTTGTGTTTTAAATTGAGCGTTACCAAAATTTTTATAACGCGAGTTCTGACGGCTCAAAATTGGCCATAATCGTTCCGTACAAGCCTATAGACAAAATAAATGATCAATTTGAGAGTTGATCGTTCATGTCATAAATGGGAAATTTCAAACTAACATTAGACGTTTGAAACAAACGAAAGTATTTACAGCATTCTATTTGGCAGAGTTACAAACATACGAAACTGAAATTCGATTATCTTTTATTATTCCTTCAAGAGTGCGTCAAAAATTTCGAGTGTGCATGTCCTTCGAGAGTACGTCTAGGGGCAGGCATTTACACATCATTTTTAAAGATATTTAAAACCCGTGTGTTAACGGAAAAATGTTTATTTCTACTGTTTCGCATACAAACAATAACTTTCTACCAGAAAGTCACTAAATATTGTGTTGTTGATATTAAATAGATACAGTTATCCCTCAATTCCTTGTCACAACACAAGTATTGGAGGTATACATGTATATATCATTATTGTTCTGTATAGTGATACACGGATACACAAATCTTGTTGCATGTCCTAGGATTCAGTATGACATCATTCCAATGATACCACCATATACAAAACAGAATATATTTGTAATATTATAAAACTTTTTTAAACAATAAACCTATATACATCAGAATATCTCTTTTGAAATAACAATTTTTTGGTTGGTATTTTTCAATATTTTATCAAAAATATTCTTATTTAAACTATATTCAAACGATTTAGTTTTTTTAGTTTCTAAATAGAAAAAATCAAGTTATTAAACTGGCCAATGTTCCAAAACGCCTCAAATGAGAAATTGGAAAATACAAGACGTTAAAAATTAATTCTATACGAGTGAAATTTGTAAAAATCTCTAAAAAATGCAAAGCAAAAACAAGAAACCGTTTAACGTCGGATGTTAAAAATAATTGAAATAATCACCTTTAAACTGTTTATAGACTTTGAGGGGAAGATTATGGCCAATTTAGTCATTCTAGCGAGCGAAAAATTCGCATCATTGTGCAAAAGTTCAATCCTACTGTAAGCAGTCAAGAATACGCCATTGGATGTAGTTTTTTAGTATCAATATCGTAAAATAGTTGCAGCCGAATTAGCCCCTCAAAACATACGAAGTCATAGATAATTACCTCAAGGTAATATACTGCTACAGAAGGTCCAGTGGTAGTCTGGAAGGTCCAGATAACTAGGATAATATTACATTTTGTGTGCTTTTTATAAGTGAAACTAGGAAACCCAATTTGGAAAAGACTTTATGTTATTTAGCTTTGGGCAAAAGTAGCGGGACTTAATTATAATAATGCTCTTTCGTTTGTATGTGGGGAGAGTTCCGAATAAGATAGAGCGCAGATAATTGGATTACTCGGCCACCATAATTATATCTATTTATGCAGTTTTTCATATTTGAAAACTTTGCTTGTTATAAATCTTTTAACCCGTTTATTGATGAACAACTTTTACGCAGTTGGTTATGGGAAGTTAGCGCAGTATTTGCTGAAATTAGAGCAATATAATCTGAGGAAACATCTTATTATCTGAGAAAAACGGTTATATTTATCAATTGTTGCATTAAATTAAAAACTCATTCATCACAATTTCTTGCGTTTTAAAAAGGGTTGCTGTTTTATGCATGAATTTTTTTTTTTTTTTTAGAAAATTTTGAACATGTAACTTTATACCGATGGTGCTAATTGATATATATTTTTACGAAATTTTATATGATTTCTCAATTCTCCATTCATATAATCGGAAAAAATAGACCGGGAAAATTAGACCCCGAAAAAATAGCCCGAAAATTTTATAGACCCGGAGTATTGTTTTAATTAAGAGATGTTTGGGTTGAGTTTGTCGACTATAGAGAGTTGGTAGAGGAGGTTTTCCTAAATCCATTTGTACAATTTTGGACCGTACAAATCAATCACAATTTGCACCAAGTGTATTATATTTTTACGAAATATATGATATTTCTCCATTCACAATCGAATTTTTATAAATTCTGAATATAATTATGTTATGTTCAAAAAATCATGATGAAATTCAAAGCGAATATTTCTTTCTGATACAGTTAGCTTATATTTTGTTGTACTTGATATTGTTGCATCTTGTTGCTGCTATAACTTTAAAACAACAACAAACCATGTGAGATTTATAGTTTGACTTCAAAACTTGACTCAAACGTCATTCAAAAACTATATAAGCATACACAAAAAATTGGACAGTTTTTTAAGTTATTCAAAAAATTCAAACATTTTTGTTGGTAACAGAAGAATTACATATTGATGAATTTCAAAAATTATTTGATATATGTACGTTTTGTTTTTTTTGAGCGATTTTATTTTTTATTATTTTTTTTTTTTTTTAGGTTGGTAATATTTCGATTAGATGTTGGATGCCGTTAGTATTTTGGTTGGTAACAATAATCGCGAAAAAAAACAATGTATTACTTCTATCAAAAAGCCTATAACAGGTGTTTTTGTTTTGAATTAAGAGATATTTTGAATATGGTGTAATTTTTGAATATTTTGTAATGTGCATAGCCATGTGCATATTTCGATTCACCGTTATTTGAGTGAGGGTTTATAGAGATATCATTCGCAAAATCAAACTCCATCAGCAACTTTAAGTCTTTAAGATTTTAAACATAAAAAAGTTTTTTTATGATTTTTTAATCAAATCAACTTTGAATTCAAGTTTTAGAAAAGTTTGTGAAGATATTGTTCTTTATTTAGTTTTGCTTTCAAATATCAACACTTCTTCGTCAGTTGAGCTAAATCTACAGACGGCAAATCAAAATCGATTTTGATCAATTTTGTTCCTGGCACTTTTGTAAACAAAATACTATCTAATATTGACTTTCATGATAATTAAGTAACGACATTCTTCTCGGGTGAAAAGAAATACTGTATTTTGATGTCGGCGAAGAGCAGTAAATATGATTTTTTTTTAAATTGCTATTAAAAATATGTTTTAGCTCCTCTGAATCTTTGTGTCTGTGTGTCTTTCTGTGGCATCATAGCTCGACTAAACGGATTAACCGATTTTAATTTTTTTATTTTTGATAGATAATTTGATCGGGAGTGTTTTTAGCTATGTTTCAAGGGTGAATTTAGGGTTTCGCATTCGAAACAACTATAAAAGAGGCGATGGTCTTCCGAAGGCTTTGTAGATTTTCTTGAAACATAGCCAAATAAAAATTTTTGGAAAACTAAAAATGCAATATTCTATTGTATGAAGAATGTGTTTTTTTTTCAATCTCTGCGGGAATTGGCTAAGCTAACACAGCTCCTGCGCTACGAATTTTTTTCAATCCTAATTTTTCATTTCAATAAGCTGGTTGAAGTTGTAATAAAACGATCAAGAGTCATTCTTCAAGAAAAAATTCCACTGTTTAGTTTTTAACGAATAGAAAAAATTTTTACGTAAAATATAAATACGATCATTCAAAATTCATCCGTCTCAAATTTTATAATTTTTTTGGTACAAAACAAAAAGAACATCGTATATTCAACACTATTAATTAAGTGTCATTATAAGCATATTTTTCTTTAAGTAGATATTATAAAAAATATTTTTACATTATCATTGAAAAATACCTAATTATTTAAAAAATAATAACAATTAACATAAAAACTAATTATATTGAAACTCTGTTATCATAAAACTTTGAAAACGCAGCTAATTAAAATTAAATAATAATAAAAATAAAAAAACTTGAACACAATTAATTAATTTAGAAATATAAAAAATTGCAATTATAATAAAAATAATTAGAAATTTTATGCAAAATTACAGTTAATATATATATATATATAATAAGATATCAAAAATAATAAAAAACTAAATTTGATTGAAAGGAACTAATAAGTAATAATACCAGTGTTTTATTTGAAAATCAATCACTACCAAAACTTGTTAAATTTTTTGAATAAATTGATCACTGAATTTTAAAATTGATTTTATGTTACCTAATGAATAAATCATAGAAATATCTTACTAGTTTTGGATCGTCTTAACCATTGATGTCTATTTAGAAACCTTAAATCGCTGATAGTTATTGAAAAATTATTTTTATTAGACTTACTAAATTTCAGCATTTTTACTAAACTGGGGGGGGGGGTACTGTAGTCTTTTTTAATGATGAATACATTCTTGAAACTTCGTGAGTGGCTTCCTTTTGTCGAGTCGTCAATTTAAGGATGTCTTAGACAAAAATATCATAGATTTAGATCTTAGATTGGCTTTCGGAGGAAATGCGACCTAAAAATGTGTCCTTATTGCATTCAATTTAAAGAAAATATGCACAAAGTTTATCGATAATTATATAGGCCAAAGTCATGGACACAGGGGAATGCCCACCATTGCCCTTGACAACTTTTGAGAAAAACATTTTTCCGTAGTTTTTCTTTTGATTCAATGCAATATTGACATGTTATTCTATTTCTTACTTATTAAAGAAACCCTAAGAACTAGATCAAATCTGATGTACATCAATTTCCATACTTTTTATCGGTGTCATTTAAGGTGGTGCCTCTGGTGACATATTCAAATGCATGGATTAAAATGGCCAACCCTGTATACATATTCATATATTTTCTGATGGACATTTCTGATGTAGTTTCATATAGTTTTCTTTTGATATGATTGAAATATTTTGTAGAATCAATTGATCTCAATTTACGTGTGATATTTTCAATTAAATATAAATTATCAATAATAATTTATAACTAACTTGTCATTTACTATCAAATATTGACGTCATCATTACTGCAATATTTAAATTAAAAATGGTTGATTCAATAAACATATTTATATGATTTGTCTTGAAAAATTCCATGATTTATAATATGATGACTTTTGTATCTTTGTACCCACGCTTATAAAGCATAAGCTAAGGTATATTTCTTCTTAATTATTACTGGACTCCGAAAATAATATAAAAGATATTCTTAGATATGCACTGTTACTGTTTTCGACAGAAAGACAAAGAAAGTGGTCGCGCAATACGGTAGCAAAAAGTTTTATATAAATCAAATGAAAATGTACACAGAAAAAAAAGTTTTTTCTAGATATATTCTTTCTTGAACTGAGAATTTTAAGCAAAGACAAAAAATTTCTTGTAGGGAGAAAAAATTTACTGGTGTAATTAAAAACACCACTTGGCACGAAAAATTTAAACTTTCGTCTTCCTGAGTTTCAAACAATCATTTTCCTGTGTCGTTACGCCAAAATGTAACACATATGGTGTGAAACATTTAGCAAAAGACGTACTCAACTCAACTTTATTTTAAGGGTATTCTTTTACCGCATCAATTTATACAAGCACACAAAAATCGTGCTACTCAGACTTGTCGACGTAAGAAAATACAAGTTAAAGTAGATATTTTCAAACATCTTGAGGTGTGTGAAACCCCACCAAGTATGCGAATAGTTCATAAACTCGTGAACATTAGTTTGATCTCGAAATTAGTAACTAATTTTTGACTCAAATTTTTGAAAACGACTATTTTCTGCGCCAAAAACCTTAGTAAGACAATAAATATAACTTTTCCTTTTTTGAGTAATATATTAAGTTTCTTATTAAAAGATTCTGTTTGTCATAATAAATATATTTTACTGAAAAAAAATTTTCTAGTTAAGAAAATTTACAATAAAAGCTCATAAACTAATAGTTTCAATTATATCTGTCAACATGCCGACATCATATTTAAATACTTTCAGTTATTTTTGAAACTATTAGTAAAAACCGTAGTGCTATATTAAACAGTTTTTTTTTTTTTTTAAATTATCACATATATTTAAACTCGACTAAAAATAATGTTTTTATTTATATTTATTTTTAAAAATGTGGTTTAAAAATTTTGAAATCGAAATCATTTAGATACAGAAAAACCTTCTAATACCAATTTCAATTGATTAACAGATCGGTGTAATTACCTATATTGACTTACCTGTTCATATGGTTAAGAAGAGATCTACATCGATCTGCCTACTAATCGAAATCGGTATTAGAAGAAAGATAATTAAATTATGAAA
The DNA here is from genome assembly GCF_905475395.1 of Chrysoperla carnea. Classification (NCBI taxonomy): domain Eukaryota; kingdom Metazoa; phylum Arthropoda; class Insecta; order Neuroptera; family Chrysopidae; genus Chrysoperla; species Chrysoperla carnea. The sequence goes on along the minus strand of NC_058337.1, from coordinate 119,474,784 downwards.
TAAACCGTGCGTGAGTTTTATTGGAGGCGTTTCCATGGTAACGATACACTACTTTAATTATAGAATTGTATGAATGCATATATAATTGTATGGATTGCATTTTTAACTTCCATTGAAAATTTAATATTATTGTCTCATAAATTTAAATAAATAATTATGATAATTTACATTTGAAAAATAATATTTGTACAATTTGATTTCTTATTTTCACAATTTTTAATGCATTAAGCTTAATTAATTAGTGTTTTTCAATAATTTTAATTTGAAATTTTTTATAACATTAATGTGCACAAAATTGCAAATTACTCATAACAGCCTCTTTTATCGCCAAAATTTTTCACTAGAAGCGCTGGCATCGATTTTATTGTCTCTATGACTACGCACACAACGAATAGTGTCTCTTGTACTAAATGCACCAACTACCTAAAGAAACATTTCTGTTGAATATTTAACTTTTGCGGTTTTTTATAGGTCGTGAAAAACATACCGCTAATAACTTGATCCACAACTTTAAACAACGCAATTGTTCAATTTCACACGTAATAATTGTGAAAACTTAATAAATAAAATTATACATAAATCTGACAACATGACACCAGTTTACTATTTGTTTTAAAATTAAATTTTCACACGATTATAATAGCCACATTATAATAACGCAGAAGAAAAACTAAAACTAATTTTATATATTAAAATTTTTCCATGAAAAAAGTTTTGTTTAGAGTAAAACCAATTAAAAATTAGTTGTCTAAACATAAATACATGAATTAGTTTTACACGCAAGGTTTTCACATATTTTTGTTTATGAAAAATTGTTAAAAAGTCATAAACACGTGAATTTTATGTTTATTCTTACATGTGTGTGTTTGAAAACATTATAATAATTTGTTCTTAACGAGGTTTTACTAATTTTTCTTATTTGTATTTAGAATAATTTTGAAATAAAGATTTGTATCATGAAAATTCAAATTCACGTAATATTTCGAATAAAAATGAAATATTATGTTAATGTATTTTAAGCAAGGATATAAAAATAATCACTGGCCTAGGGAGTTAATCTTTAAGGATTTTAAAAAAATCACAATGGAAATAGTCTCTCTTGATAACATCATAATGGCAAATTAAAAATTTAATTATTTTTTTTTTATTTCTGGCCAATGGTATAAGACTATAATGTTCCATAGGTTTAAACAAAAATCTATATATATAAGAATGGAAGGTTCTATAAGCCTGAAATTTTGTACACACGTTCCTGTAGTAACGTCAGTGAGCACTAAGAAGGAATTTAGGAACCCAGGAATTTAGCTCAGGAATGGGCTAAAAAGGGATGTGAATTTTGTATATGGGATTTTATACCAAGGTTTTTTTAATAGGTATACAATATTTACAATATTTAAAAAATAATCATTCTTCTCCTAAGCGGTATGACATCAATGCTTCTTTATAAATCGAAAATCTGAAACTACATTTAATCGATGTTGGCAATATTTGAAGCTGTATACTTAAAGTTCTATGTTGATCCAAAAAGTATAAAAAAAGTTAATTTAATAATTGGATGCAGAGTTTCTGAGATATGGCAATATTTTGATCGATTTTAGACCATAACTCAAAAACTATTAGACCAGTCATCAAATACACCCGATTTTTGTACTTTTTGGGTTAAAATTACCTTAAAATTAAAGATAAAAAAAATTTCTCGATTTTTTGCAATTTTTTTTTTTAGAGAAAGGACCCATATTTTAATTATGTTGCATTTTAAATGGTCACATCTGCCATCTAGTGGTGAAAATAAGAACCAAAATATGTGTGCATTATGAAAATATGTCATTTTTCAATATTGGCCTTATCATTTTAAATAGTTTTAATTCATTAGATTTTTTATCATCTGTTTTGGTTTTTTTTTTTAAATTTATTGTGTAACGATAAATTTTAAAAAATGTTTTAAAAAGATTAACATTTATTTTGTATGTTGTTTTGACATTTTAGTATTAAAATGTTTGTATGCTGTGTTACGCGTTGCGCTTTTCTATAAAATAGACTATTTGTTTCTTTTTCTAACACATGTTAGTTAAGGTATACGAATGGATGTGTTTTATTTATAGGCATTTTTGAATATATGATGATATTTTTGTTAAATATATCATCTGTTTTAATATATATTTAAAACGAAAAAGTATCGGATAAGTATGCGATAAAATTATATCTTTAATGGTTCGAAATGTGTCTTGTAATCGGAGTTTGTGCTTTATCAATGAAATTCGGGATCTTTTTTTGCTTTTGGTATTTGAAAATAGCCTTTGAGGTAATAAAATGAAAAACAAGAGAGGTATCGTTGGGTACCCGGGTAGAAGCTACGTTCCTTCGTACATTTTAATTATAGCGGTCACCTACAAGATAATTTTCTGCAAGTTTATTCATTAAAGAATTTAGTCCGGTTACTTTTTATTGTATATCTAAATCAATTGTAATTTAGTTTAAAATTAGTTTAAAAAAGACATACTTTTGATTTAATAGTCAACCCAATATGAGCTTACATAGCCTACATTTGGTTTGACCAGGATATTTACTATGACATAAGGTAAAATTTTCTAGTACTTACTCTAAATTACCTCTATTATCTTTAATTTCTGATAACTAACTTTCATAGCCTAATTTTTTTTATAAAATTTTGACAAAAAATACATTTTGACAAATTATAAAAATATTTTTGCATACTCTAAAAATTCATGACAAGCTGAATTGATTGAAAAAGTTTTAAATTTCTAGATGACCTAGGCTTATATTGTCAGTTTTTGATGTAGTTTTGTTGGCTACATTTTTTTTTGGTTTTACCTCCCGCAAGCAAACCAGAACGATAACGTGCGATAAGGAACATATAGTTCGAAATATAAGAGATTTTCTTAACGGCCTGAAACAGATAAATTTTCACTTTATTATTGTATTATTTTACCTACTAGACTGTATTATTTTAAAATATCTACTTGTCAAACCCCATTCCAGCTGATGAATTCTCATATGAAGGTCGCTGACACTTTAATTTTACCCTTCCACTTATTATTAGAACACTTGTTATTAGAATAATAAGTGTTTTCGACTTTTAAACTTTTTTTAATTAGAAAAAAAACAAAAATTGAGATAGATATGGTGGGAGCGCAAATAAATAAACATTACTAATAAACTAAAACAATAATTTTGTAAACCAGTGACCGAAGGACCTGATTCACCTTGTATATATAAAAATGTAAATATAATAATTATAATTAAATAAAATTATTAATTTTTTCAAGTTTAATAATTATTACATAGATGTAGGAGTTTCATCTAATGACTTAATAAAAAATAGTTGATAACTGGGACTTATTCCACACGCTATGCATTTGAAAACATCATGTTTAGTAATATGGAAGTAATATACACGAAAACATTTAAAACTAAGTATATGAAATTAACTGGGTGTTTTGTTATGTTAAATAGATGTTAAATGATTCTTTAATATTTTTTGTATTTTTTATATTTTTTGTGTTTTGTAAACTTTTTATTTCCTTGTTTAATATAACTGATAGATAGAAGAAGACTACAAACAAAATTTAAACGACAGGAAAAGAATGTTATTTGACGGTTTAAATAGCGGACATGTGTAGAATGTTTTGTATTTAATAATGTAATGTGTGTTTGTTTGTTTGTTTGTTTGTGTATATAGATGAGACGAGACAAACAAATAAATATATTGAGGGTTTCTTTAAAAGTATAGGGGGAATTATTATTTAATTGTCAGAGAATTGCAAAATATATTTTTGAAATGGTATTTGGAATAGATGATATACAAAAAATACTTTTGAAGAATGTTTATAAATTAAAAAAAAAAAAAATACGTTTTTTGCAAAACAATATACAAAATGGGAACTTAAAAAATAAAGAAAAACGAGAAAGTGCAAAACTGCTTCAAAAATCGCCTTCCCTTCTTAACGTTTCCATTTGTTAATCATTCTTGAGATCCTTACATAATTGTTCTTCAAACGACTAATCGCAGTTTCATCTAACACACGTAAAAACAACCAGGATCAAGATTAGAGAACCTTCTAATCAGTCATCAAAAGCAGATTTATTGCATTTTTTTTTTTAAATCGGACACAATTTCTTTCAAAAAGGCATAACAGTGCACAATATTTAAATTTTTTTTTAAAGAAAATGGACACATTCACTTCCTTTTTTTGTATATGCCTCGGCATGAATTTAGCTTGAGATTGTAATATCAGCACTCTTTTTTCAATAAGGCCATTTTTAACGAGCACTTTTAAACAAATTGTGCAGTTCTATTTCCAATAGGTGCAGTTTTAAACTATTTTCTGTTCAGTTATAAAAAACTCCTAAAAAAAAGCTTTCTATCACATTTTCTTGATTTTCACAGTCAAAGTTGCACAAAATTTCTGGTAAGCTCTGTAGTACCTATTTGGTAATTTCCAAATTTCAAGATAATGCTAAAAATGTTTAAATACCTATACAAATTCCTTTTATCAAAAATTCTTCATGCATTTATCTACCAGTTCGTTAAAGTGTATCAATTATTGATTGGTCTTTGTATTGGTCTGGTATAGTGCAAATTGAATATACCAAAGAGGTGCACACAGCCTCTCAAAATAAATTATAAGCGGAAATATAGTAAATGAAAAATAGTTATCACAATGGGAATTATGATAGTATGTTCCATGCGGTGCTTAGCTTTGTATCATGAAAACCTGTGAAATCCAACATAGATTTTCAGCTTTTACCTTTGTTCGATAAGGATTCTGGTGGAAGCGCTGGGAAAACATACAGTTTTTCCTACGTTTTATACGAAACACCCTGTAAATAAATATAGTGTATATATTCGTAACAAAGATACCAAATTAAAAAATGTTTAACATTTTGATTACTAAAAGTAAAGATGTATCACATGCTTGCATGTATTGTCCATCTGTCTGTCTATCAAGAAGTAAGTCCATTTAATTCTTGGTATTGCACTTAATAAAATTAATTAACTAGGCGGAATTATTTAGTACATGATTTATTCTAATTAATTAAAGGATATGTTTTAATTCGAAAATGCAAATAAAAAGATTTACTGTAATTTATTTGGTATATACAGAAATAATAATGGTGCTGCCATATGTGATATGAGTTGGAAGTTTTGTTGTGGTGTGTTTTACGATTTTATATGGTGTGTTTTACGGGAGCTCGAATGATTAGCTTGCGATTGGTTTTAGCCATAACAATGGTTATTATACCATGTTTATATGAAATACATCAAGGTATATTAAGCTAGTTCCAAGGTGACGCTTAAAAATATTGATGCTACGAACAAAATTTTGGTAAAGGTTTTCATAAAATAATCTAAGTCCATTTCCAGTTTTCCGTCTGTCTGCCCGTCTGTCTGTGATCACGATAACTAAAAAACAAAAAGAAATATCAAGTTGAAATATTTATAGCGTGCTTAGGATATAAAAAGTGGGGTCCAGTTCGTAAATGAGCAAAATTGGCCAATTGGGTCTTGGCTCCGTAGAATCCATCTTGTCAGCCGTTAGAGATAGATCTAAAGTCTAATGTGAAAAAATGTTCCTTATAAAAAAAATATCCAACTTTTGTTTGATACATTTTTTCTGTAAACATCACTGTCTAACCGTGAGAGCGCAAATTAAATTCGTTTTTATACGCTACATATATTATGTATGTGTTTATGTGTTATATCATGCAATATCCACTGAGGAAGTGAGAAGAAAGATACTTTTACTACTTTGTGTGTGTGAGTGGATGTCTTTCTTTACTTTCATAACGTAAAAGACAATCGAATGCATACTCAACAGTGTCTACATGGTATTTCAACAATTAATTCAGTCAAATCTTTGTTTTCACTTGTTTTTGGTTTAGTTTTTAAAACAAGCTTTTCAAGGAACGAGGACTTAGTTAATTCGAATTTTCCATCATTTTTGATTACTTTTTTGGTATCCTTAATCGCATTTTTAATAAAACTGAAAATTTAAAAAAAGAATATTCAATGAATTTTAGATTTAGCCCAGTTGAATTACAATGGACAAAAATACACCCCGTTTAGTCTACGTACCAACCATAGACAAATTATTTAATCAAGACACGAACCAGATATTTAATCATAGACTAAGAAAATATAATTTTTATAAACAAAAATTTGCTTGGCGCATCTATTCTAAAACATTTGAACGTTTGAATAGTGCCTATAAGAATTTGATTAAGAAAAATAAATTCATTCAAAGTCGTATTAAGTAGATATAATCTCAAGATTGAAAATAAAGAATGTATATTTATGGTTTTCTAATGAGTTAAAATTCATGAAATGTTAAATAATTGTATTTAAAACTTTTTAATAGCACAGACATACCAAAAACAAAACATATAAACACACAAACACGCACATACACACATACATACATTTTTTTTTTTAAAAGTGTATATTATATAGTTTTGTTGATAGATGTGTTGTACACATAAGTGAAATATATTAATTCGAGTAGCACTAAATCGCCGACAAGTTTTCTACTTATTATTATATGCACTAACCAGTAAGTTCAAACTCAAATTAACTAACAAAATGTCTCTGATGTTCATTTATTGTATGGTTTTTTTTTCTTATGTTGTTATTTGTATAAAACATCTGAGAATATTATAACGGGTGTCTCTGAAAAAAGAAAAGGGGTGAACCCATTTCATTTTTCTTTGTTTGTAACTTTGTAAATTGTTAGTTTCAACAACACTCAAACGCTCGTTTTACAGAAATAACAATTTTTTAGGAACTTTGTGTAAACTTTTACGGGAAGATTATGGCAGATTTAATCGTCCTAGTGGCAAAGGTCGAATTTGTGCAATTGTGCAAAAGTTCGAAGAATCTGTAAGCATTGGAGATAAGGTAAGGCTTGTATACTCGCTTTTTGTGGGGTTTTCTTAAGAGTTGCCTCGTAGAAAATTACGTGTAACGTGTAAACTGCTGCCACAGATCCTTATGACCCTAACCTGGGTCATAAGGATCGATCCCAATCTTCGCACTTTGATGACATTGTCTCTTTAGTGGATTAATTACACTAAAAAAACCCATTATATCCATAAAACAATTTTTTTGAGCGGTTTTTGAAATATTAACGGCTTTTCATTATACATATCTTATTCGACGATACCATCATTCAATCGTCGAATGAAGCAAATTTGTTTATTTTTTAAGGAACACCAAAGGAAGTCTTTTTTAATTTGGCATATGGTTGAAACTCGAAAAATAACTTTTATCGATAAAAATGCTTCAAGCGAAAAATGCCGGATGTGTAGTCGCATATCTTACGCGAACATTAAAATTGAACTAGGTTTTCAAGCTCAATGGAAAGGTCACTCTACTTCATAACTGATAATCTATAGATGAACACTTTAAATTAAAAAGTTGTTATTGATTAAAAAAGAAACATTTTTCCGCAAACCATACTGTTTCGACAAAAACGGACTGAAAAAATTTACCTAAATATTGTTTTTCGTATATCTACTGCGGTAATAAGGCACTCTTTTCCATTTCCATTTAAATTTTCCAATAAAAGTGTTTGTCTACAAAGGGTATTAAGAATAAGGTATTTTGGCTCTCAGTAAAAGAAAAACTTTCTAATTTAAAGAATTCAACCAATGTTTGCCAGTTATGAGTTAAAGGGAGATTTTAATTGAACCCGAAGTCTGAAAAAATTTACCTAAATGTTGTTTTTCGCATGTCTACTGCGGAAATAAGGTACTCTTCGAAAAAATTTTTAAATAAAAGTGTTTTTCTCCAAAGGGTATTAAGAGTAAGGTATTTTAGCTCTTAGTAAGAGTTCGTCCAATGTTTGCCATTTATGAGTTAAAGGGAGATTTTAATTGAACCCGAAACCTTGGATTGAATTTAATACCCGTATAAGAAGTGTGCCTTTGAAATTAACATTTCTCCTTTTGAAGCATTTTCCTCGATTACAATTTTCCCGCATATATCAAGTTAAAGAAGACAACTTGTATTTTTTTGGTAAAACAATCTTTATGGAGTGTATGTTTATATCATACACAAACATAAAGGCTAATTTCCCGGGATGGAAAATTTAATGGGTTGTCAGTCTTTAAAAATTGATGTCAACGAAGTAATTTTAATGAGATTAATAGTTATATGTGTTCTTCAAAATTTGCCTTTCAAAAGTCTTTTTTTAACATTTGTTTTAAAAGTATGAAGTTGCCGTAAATTTTCGGATACATTTTCAACACGTCAATAATTTGTATGGTTTTAAAAGTGAGATAAAAATATTATTAATAGGCAGATAGTTATAAAAGTCAGACAAAATTATTCTTAAGAACAGACATTTTCCATCACTTCTTCCAGTTTTCAAAAGTAGAAAAGATTAGTAACTACAATTAGAGTGCTATAAGATTAACTTTTATTACTTCTTATATTCTTCTTAATTTTTCTAAAGAAAGTGTTTAGAATTGCACGGAAAATAATTAAGACTGCATAATTTATGTACAACTATCCATTTAAAAAGTCTAAATAAAGCATATTAATAAAAGCATGCCACAACAAATTAATACCTTATATCAAAAAAAGTCCAATTAAATCAAACACAGCAAAATAAATCTCATTAAAATTAGTTCATTTAAATTTTATTTACTATTTTTAAATATTAAAATCGAAAAAAAAAATTATCCGACACATTAAATAAATGATTGTTTGTGGCAAGAATTAACTACACTATTAAAAATGAAGATTTTTCAAAGAGATTTTTTTTTTTTTTGCTTTTGTACAAAAATATTTTTCAACAAAATTTACATTAATTTATATATTAAATAAAGATAGAAGAAGAACTATTAAAATATACATATATCTATCAATTGAAGAATGTTATTAAAAGTGACAGGAGAACACATAACTGGGATAATAAATATTCACATACAAACGAACTATTTAACTAAACGTTTTGTACATGGCGTTTACAAAAAAGAAATTAAATCTTGTGGAAAAACGTCAAGCGGCCTCTGTATATACACACTGTGTGGGAGGTATTTGACATTAATGTACTAGGTAGTAAACTTAAGTAAACTTAAGAATTCGATAAATCAGTTATATTCCAGTAATATGGCGTCATAAAACTAGCAAAATGTTTAATATGAGATTCTTTTTGCAAATAATGTAGAAATAGCTCGACCCGCGTGGAATTCCACTTCACAGTACCTGTGGCTATAGGCAGGCCTAGGGACATGACATTTAAATGATAAATATTAACACTTTTATTTATAGGCAATTTTATTACAAATATGATATACAAATTACATACTGAACAAAATTAAATCTTAATATTAATTTGTTTTGACTGTTTTTACCTAAGCGGAACCTACATTTTTAGACCGTGAGTCTTATTTTTGTTTGTCATTTTTGGGAAACTATGGTTTTTAACGAAAGAAGAAATAATTTTTATTGAATGAATATTAGATTTCTTCCGCAGAAATTAGAAAAAATCAGATAAGCAAATGATAAAACACATTTATTTTTCGAGAGAAAACACGAGAATGAATTTTTAAACAAAGTTTGCCTCCAACTCACGACTATAGATAAGTTTTATTTCATGCACCTTAAAAGAAAAGTTTGCCCACAAAATTTTTAATCATTGAAATTTTCTGTTTTGAGTAATCATGTTAATAGTTAAAAATTGTCTAGATAAAAAATTCATTTAACTTTACCAATTTTTTCATTTTTTTTAAACAAAATTTGTCATTAGAACTCATCCCAGAATCATAGAATGCTGCTACAGGTAGCAAAACTTGTAAATCGTGGAAACGTTTTTAACAATTAGTTTCAAATTTCTGGAACTCAAACTGAATTTTTAAAAAAATTTATCAGATTCGTCTTGGTATGTCACGAGGTAGTAAAATTACCAAGTTGACCTATTTCACTTTTTCAACCTATTTCGCATTCAAGTGGTCCAAATTACTGAAACTGTACCTACGCTAAAATTGATATATTCTTGAAAATTAACGTCCACATTTCTTAACGCTCGCATGTCTCATGGAATTATTTATGGAATATAATTACTTTAAACCACAGATTCTATAAAAATTATATATATTTACGAAAGATGCAACACAAATTCTTCATTACTTTACTGGAATTTGTACATGGAGGAAAAAATAGCTATCAGTCAAGTCAAGCTACTAACTCGTGGTCTGGCTGTTACATTTAATAGAGAGTTCAAAAAAATGATATATTAGGCATTTGGTTTAAATGTTTGTTTACTGCAAAAAAAAATTAATGTATGTCTAAACACCTTTCTAATGTAATGGGAAGATGTTTAAATTTTTTTTTTCACTTTTAAGTTTAACGAGACTAATAATTTATGTGTATTTTTTGAGAATACCGTACCACGTAAAATTGAGAATATAGACAGGAATTTTCTTAGATATAACAAATTTAACTTTTTGTGTTGATTTAAACTCTGATTCTGAGTTCGCGGTATCGAGAATTTTATTGTAACTTTAACTAAATATACCAAAAATATAAGAGCATTATAAGATACGCACCAGGTCACTACCAGAATCACCAAGTCGTTTCATACGTTAAAAGTACGTTATCGCACGTTTATCGTTCAAAACTTTTATTAAATATTTTACGAAAACCAGAACATTAAAAATCTTACTATCGTAACTTGTTATTAGTTTAAATTTTGACAGTAATTTGGCTAATTTGATTGATTCAAAATGCGTGAGGTAATGAACATACGCGCGGTAATAAACTATTAAACCCACTCAAAATGCTTGGACCAAGTATTCCTATCTCATGAGTGTAGAAAAAACATATTTTAAAATTGTATGTTTATTCAATGAGGTAGTTTTCTGAAGTTCAATATGCCATATTACTCATAAAATGTAAAACTAGACTTGATACCATAACAAAATTTGAAAGTGAAATTCAAATTGATTAAAAAACGAAGAAGCTATAAGCATTCAAAGATTGTTGCTCATCTCCTTTTAGAAAAACAAAGTTTTATATGTATCTGTATGGTGATATCGGACAATGACGTCACTAACCTACATCTTCCTCTTTGTTTAGTTAGGAATTTTAAAAATTCATTTTTTTGGCGTACTTCTAAAGATTTTCAAAAACCACTTTTCTGCCCGTTCAGTGAGATTTCTTCACCTGAAGTGATAAAAAACAACAAGCTTATTAAATGTTTATTCAAAACTTCCATATAAGTTTTGATTTTTATACTTTTTAATTTATGGAATCAAGTTTCTTGAGCAAATTCATCGCAAATATGTCAAATAACAGTTTTATTGATCCATACATCAAATTCAAAGGTTATGAATGAAATTATTCAAAAAAATAATTTGAAACATAATTTCATTTAAAAGAAAAAAACACCCACGTCTTATTCAGACTTAAATTCTAGAAAAATAAAAATGATTTTTTTAAATAATAAATTTGACATGAGTTTAAATAAATACTTACTAAAAGTGTGGTGCTCCATGCGCCCGTGGTCAATATGGGGTCACAATTCTTTTCCATTAAACATGATATTAATCCTTCAAATTGAATATCTCTAAGTGGATATCAGTCAGTCAGATTTATATGAAAGTGGCCCCCGTTTACATATAGGCAAGTCACTAAGTATAGACAACAACACAACAGGGTCATATTTGATCGGGGGCGCCGCCGACTTGAATATATTTGGCATTTATTTCCTCACCGGGTTGTCTAAGACCGCTGTGATCTTTCAGGTTTGTTTCTTATTTCATAAGTATTATTATTATTATCTCTGAACAAGATGAATAATAGCTCGTAGACTTTTAACATAACGACATATAAGCTATTTTGAATAATATAAGTTTTGTGTCTTTTGTAATTTTTTTATTGTTTTTTTATTTTTTGTGGGACGGTTTTGTTGTAATAAATTTTCGAAAACATATTTGTTGAAATTATGTTATTAATATTTTTTAGAGTAATATACAATGGCGTAGACTTTTTTGAAAACAATTTTAATTTCTGTGTGAAATACTTAAAGTAGATGTGTTAAGCCAACAAAATCTTAAGAAATATTCAAAACTTATAATAAGTCATTAAAAGCCTAATATACACACAGTTAAAATTTAAAGAAAATTTACAGCGCCTAACATGAGATATTTGCAATTAAAAATGGTATCATAGGAAAAGCGTGTGAAAATTACAATTTTTTTAATTTTTTGAAGTACTTTTGGCAGGAGCCCGTTGAGAAAGAGCCAAAGTATATCCAATTGCTTAAATCTTCGCTCAATTCTCAAGGTACAAACTCCCTTAATAGAGATTTGAATGACTTTTGTGAAAGTCATGTGCAAACAATTTTTCCCTCTAAGAAAGTTCTCTAGGCCAGGATGAAGCGATTTTTACATACCCAATTTCAGTTTAATTCTGCTCTCCAAGGCTATTCACGAATATTTTAGTGCGGCAAAGTGATTAAAATTTGTGGATCTCCTTGAATGAAACAATCTCCAGGAATTTTAGTAGGCGCAAGTTTCTGTACTTGACAAATGGAGTTTCTTTACTGCACTTTGGTTCTTGACCTACTAAAGAAAACTGATGGGTATTCTATCTATGGACATCGAAGTTAACAAAGTTAATATTTATATACAATCAAATTCCTTTTTTCATTTTGTTTCCCTGAAACTGCTGCCCTATAACGATTTAACAAAAATATTTAATAAATATTAGCTCCTTGCCGTCTCATACTGGACTAATAGGAAATGATCTAAATTTTAGTTGAATTTTTTTAAATATTTAATTCTGCCCCAAAATATAATAGAGTTCTCTAAGAAAAAACAGGTAACAAATTCCAAAAAATAAAAACTAAATTTGGAAAAAACACTCTAATTAACAAAATTCTCGATAAATTATAATGAATACAAATGGTAAAAAGTTTTTTAAGAGAAACAAAAAAGAAATTAATTCTTTTATAATTTGCCGAGATGGTAATTAACACTTCAGGGGCTTAATAACTTATTAAATTAATAAAAATAAATTTTCAAATATATTATTATGAAGAAACAAGATATTAATAAAATAAATATATTTATATGGAAATTATAATTTATTTAAACTAATAAAAATTATAATTTAAATTTAGTTTTTTTTTTTAAAATATGCTTGCTCCAGCTATAGCCATAATATTTGTACAAAATGTTTCAGAGACCACGTTTATTTGTCATGAATTATAGGCTAAGCTAGGCTTGTTTGAAGTTTGTGTTTATTTTAAATGTGTAGTGTGTTTATTTTAAATGTGTAGTCCTTTATTTATTTTATATTAGTTACTTTTATTAATTTTATTTTAAATGTTTTTAAATTTGTACTACACTTTTTCGATTATTTCCTGTATTTTTCAAATTTTACCTATGTATCTTTTAAAGATTATTTATATATGGACCTTAGAGCCCATTGTAATACCCGAAAGAAGCCGCCCTGAAATATATCAAGGTATACTAAGTTTAGTCCCAAGTTTGTAACACTTAAAAATGTTGATCCCACAGTCAAAACTTTGCTATAGATGATCATAAAATAATTTAATTAGTCCATTTCCTGCTGCCTGTCTGTCTGTTCGTCTGCCCCCCTGCAAACACTCGAAAACGAAAAGAGATATCAAGCTGAAATTTTAAAAGGAGGCTAAGGGCTTAAAAAGTGAGGTAGAGTTCGAAAATGAGCAACATAGGTCAATTGGATGTTGTGTTCGTGGGACCCATCTTGTAAACCGTTAAAGACAGAACAAAATTAAAGAGAATTGAAAAAAATACACTCGAACCAGCGCCCTACCAATTAGGCTATTCGAGTTCTAGACACGAATGCAATTTTTTCAACTCAATGAATTTTTTTAATTTGTTTATCCTCTTATTTATTATTATTACTTATTGTTGTTGTTTACATTTAATTAGTTTTAGTTTAAAAAATGTTCCTTTTAAAAAAAATAAACAACTTTTGTTTGAAACATTTTTTTGTCAAAACCACTGTTTACCCGCGAGAGCGCAAATTGTACGTTATTTTTGTTAAAAAATTGGTAATTATAGCATAAATGTAGCTGAAATATTCTAATTATTCATGAAGTTAAGGTTTACGTTATTTCTGTTACATTTTGTATTGCCACACATAATTTTACAGATACAAACGTTTCAGTTAAAATTTTATTAAAAAAAATAAAACTTTATAATATTATAATATAAATAAAATAATATGCCATAAATAATTTTTGTAAAAATTACTAATTTACATTTTTGATTAGATAAAATTCTTCAATTTTGGTTGTTGTTTTTAGTATAGTGCCACTTGCTTTTTCTCTATTCCATTTAGAAAAACAAATAATTGATACCAAATAATGGAATACCATGTAATATTATAGTAAGCGTCAAATAAAAAAATCTTGGCATAATCGCTAATGCAAAATATCGTTGAGACATTGTCTTTTATTTATAACGATCGATTCACTGCCTAACAATAAATAGGCAGATGAACTCAAAATACGGGAGAATCCTGACGTCGACTTGGCCATATTACCAATAAAAATCTAAAATAAGACTTGATACCATGACAAAATTTGAAAGTGAAATTAATATTGATTAAAAAACGAAGAAGTTATAAGAATTCAAAGATTGCATTCAAAGGTTGCCCATCTCCTTTTAGCAAAACAAAGTTTTATATATAATCCCTACCGCGGTACCCACGATTGACGTCACTAGTTGGTATCTTCCTCTTTGTTTAAGTAGGAATTTTAAACGTCCATACCTTGCATAGGTACTAGTAAAGATTTTTAAAAAATAACTTCAGTTTTCTATTCGTCAAGTGAGAAATCTACATCAGAAGTGATAAAAAAAATTTAGTCCGATCCCCTATTGTACTACAATTTCGGCGGAAGCACAATGAGTAATCAATTTTATCCGCTCCTCCTTCTCAAAATGATTCTTAATAGTGCAAATTTTTGTTACTTATTCTATTGCGGCTAGAAACTTGGGGTATCCATAAATTACTTTGGTCGCAAAAACCAGACCTCGTCTTTGACACAGATTCTTACAGTTGTGAACTACCCCCCCCTGCTGGTGTGACGTCACATATTCTTCAATTTCGTATTTAGAAAAAATTAAAGTCGCATGCATAAAACGTATCAATTTGTAAAAAACGAAGAAATTTCGCGTTTTAATATTTTTTTTTTTGGCATGTGACGTCGCAATAGCATTTTTCTAAGGTTTTTAAAAAAGTTTTTTAATCTAAAATTATAAATAAATCTATTCTTATCAATAACAAGCATATTAGATGGAACAATAAATTTTGAACACTAGTGTAAAATAAAAAGGAATATTAATCGTTTATAACAAAAATTTAAAACAAATATTACAAAATTATCTAAAAACTGTTCACTAATTTCTATATAATATATTTAAAAAAATTAAAATAATTAGTTAAGATTCATTAAAATATTTTATATAAATTTTTATTTAAATTTTCTGGCTATTAAGATAGCGTTAAACCAGTAAACTCGTTGTTAATTACTTTAAGTCACACACATGCTAAATAGGTAATAAAAAACATAAGCTAATAAAACCGTAACGGCATCTAACCTAATCTTATGTGTTTGAATTTTTGGTAAAAACAAAGAAACACTCCAAAATAGATTTTTTTAATCAAATAAATAAATTATTTTTTATTTAAATGAACTTTTAATCTAAATTTTGATTAAAAATATTTTTTTAACAAATTAAATTTTAATTGTAATCCAGAATGTGATAATTTTGAAAATTATTTTGATAAAATTTCCACGCATCAACGAAATTGTCAAAAAAGCTTTGATAATAAGTAGTTTTAAGTTTAGAAATTGAATTAAATAAATAAACTGGGATGTCGTTGAACTTTCTTAAGATAAATTTTTATCACAATGATTCCGAAGGAATATGAACTGTTAAGTAAAGATAAAAGACACTGTATTCCATAAGATCAGTGACAGTGGCTTCCACAATATTATTTGTCCACTTGCTTTCTAATATTTTTGAAGGAAAGTCAAATAGCTTCGGTGTTCATCGGCCAATCCCGGTGTTGTCTGATAAAACTTGAGACCCATTTTCCAAACCCTTGAAAATTGTTTTATGATCGAATCTACTAAATCCTATTTCATTGATTTGTGCATTTTAAAATCAATTATCTTCTTTTATAGTATGACTTAAAACGAATATCCGTAAATTTTTTACTTTTTCATTAGAAAAAAAAGTTTCTGGGCCCAAAAAACCAGTCAAGAGCTTTATTTATACAGGGCGTTCTGTTATTAACTGCAGATCGTAGGCCTACAGAAGTAGCCCATAAAGACGAAGGAAAAAGTTATTTACCAGTTTTGGATCTGAGCCCTAATTTGGGCGCTACAGGTATGACAAAAATTGATAAATTGGTAAATTCAGTGACTATCATTCGATAACCAGTAGCCAATGATAATCAGTAGATATTAGTAAATTTCATTTAATAATATTCAACTAAAGAAGGGATATGAACCGATTTCCATTGGATTGTATTATTTTGAAAAAAAAAAAAAACAAAAAAAAAAAACATTTAAAAAAAACTACTATATTATTTCATTGGTTTGGTCAAATCCCACTTTTTTTTTTATTATTAAATTTTTTCGCAAGAAAACATTAGATTATTAGTAAAAAACAAATTACAAGCGTGTTAATTATATAACACACTTCGCCTCATAAATTTGCCTATTCCTAAAACGCAGAAGTTAATTATTCTATAAAAAATTTTGTTTTTCTTATTGCGTAAAACCTGAGTGCTTGAAGAATAGTTACGTAAAGTATACTCTTTTCGATAATCTTATAACGTATTACACTGAACTAAGAAAAGTAATTGAAATGATATTTTTTGATAAATTATATTAAAAATTTAATTTGATAAAAAAATACACGAATAAATTTTTTATTACGTGTGCAAAAAAAGTACAGATAATTAATTTTGTTTAATTCGAAACCGGTTACAATAAAATAAATACTTTAATTTATTGAACAAACAGTCATTAGTGATGCAAATTTGACTACCAATGTTTATCACATAAATCTGTTTAATCTTAATTGGCGTAGGAGGATCAAAAAAGTCATTAATTGTCTTTACAATAACAAAAAAATTAAATTTACAGAAAATAGTAATAAATTTCCACTTTATATGTAAGAAGAAGGTAAACGAACTTTGAATAAAAAACCATTTAAAATCAGATATTTATGACAATAATCAAATGTATAAAAAAAAATTATGAAAAAATGAATGTAAGCTCGAACTCATAAAAAATTTAACCAAGAGTTAGAAAATAATCAAAAGATAAAAAAGTTCAGAGTTATTTATTTTTGCCTAAATGTACATAACTAGGCTTTGATAGTTTGCTTAAATTTTATCGACAAAGTCAAATTTTTTTAGTATTTACGGTCATTAATTAGGGCGACATTTCTCGTGCTATATAAATACAATATTTTACAAGTAGTTTCTTCTAAACAGATTTTGTCTTTATTTCATTTTCAAGCAGCGACATTTCGAAAATCAAGCTAAGTGCCCAAGTTAACATTCAATTGTTACCTCATTCAGAGTCCAAAACATGTCAGAACATATTACAAAAGTGGAAAAAAAGCAAATAGAATTATTCTTGAAATTAAAGTGCAATATTTCCACAAATTTACTATTAATAATAAATTAAAAACTAGCCGTGGAGTGGGTCTGGTGCGGTCCCTGAGGTCCCTGAGGTCCACATGAATTACTTACTATTCAGTAAGAGTTATAAACCGAATCGACCGTACGTAAATTTAATTCGAATCATATTGCCGTTAATACGCTTCGATCGACACCTCAACAAAGTCGATACCATTTGTTGTTTGCGAGATATCGATCAGGAAAAAGATCCTAACGTACTTACGTTCGCACACACATAGACTTCCCCAAATTGGTGTTAATGCCCTGCCCTGTTCATGAAACGTAATGATATGTTGAAAATTTCGATTTCGAAAATCGAATCATTACAATAACTTTCTATTCTGGGCAACTAAAAAAGAATATAACACGCCTCAACACTTGCAAAAGTAAATAAAATAGTTTTTCTGAAAATGGAAAAAATCAATGTTAAAGTGCGTGGAGGGTTCGATGTCTGAAAGATCAATCAGAAAAGAGGTGATTATTTTCAAACGGCTGAGCAGATTTTCATGAAACATAGGTAAGAACACTCTCAATAAAATTATCTTTCAAAGAAAAAACAAAAAATAAAATCAGTTTATCCGATAGGAGCTACGATCTCACAAACGAATCGGTCACACTTGATTTTGTGTTGGGGCTTTCTTTAAATTTTTAATTTAAGTATTATTTAGAACATACTTGAATTGATTTTGCATCCAATTTTTTTGAACCTTTTTGTACAAATTATTTTAGCATGAAATAAAATTTCTTTTAAATATTAAAAACGCAATATTCGATATTAAGAAAAATGTGTTTTTTTCAATCTCTGAGGGAATTCGCTTAAGTAACGCAGCTTCTGCACTATGAATTTTTTATTTAGTAATAGACTTGCTGTTTTGATTTGTGTTCAATTTTTTTGAACTTTTTTGTACAAATTATTTTAGCATGAACAAAATAATTTAAATTTAAATTACTTAAACAGGCAAAAAAAAAAAACTATATACACAGAGAAACAAATGGTAAAAATTTATTTGAGTTTAATTAATAAATTACAGGTGAAATGTTTCTGTATCTTTTTTTTTTTGTATACCAGACAAAGATAGATGTTTGTTTGTAAGATAAAGACATGTATATAAAGATTGAAACAATTTAAAGTAGTTTTGAAATTAAGATGCAATTTAATTTGTTTTATTGCCAATTTAAAAAGAAAATATCTTAATTGTATAAGTAGTGTATTTAATACCAACCATACGAACATATTATATTTTTGTTAAAAAAAGCTGCAGCAGTTTGTTATGTTATGCCACTTAAAAAGAGATACCTTAATGAATAAGCATGAACATATACGCAACTTTAAAGGATTCTGTACGTAAAATTGAAGAAAAACTGATAAGATACTCTACTCGAACACTCTATATAGTAGAGTGAAATTACGCCTTGTGTATGGATTAAAAGTTCGAGCAACGAAACTTTGGGGTTTTTCCTTTCACATCAAAATAAGTATTTTTTGAAATTTTTTACTTTCCCGGAGTGGTGCAACATGTTTAAAAAACAAAATGGCGTCAAAAATGAAATTTTTTTCAGAAATTTTATCATTTTTATTTTATATTCGCAAAAGGAGGCATCGGTGCATATCCAAATTTGGTAGGTTTGTAGTCCATGTTAAGAACTACTCCTCATAATTTTTTGGTGGGGTTTCGTCCCTTCCCCTCCCAGTTATATATATATGTATACATACATATGGTAAAACAGTTCATTTGACTATAACTTGAAAAATATTCGATTGATTTTAATGAAACTAATATCAATAGTAGGTTTTATTACTTACAACTTTCGGTTAAAATTTTAGCGAAATCCGTTAAATAGTTCGGCCAAAATTTCCAATTTAGGAAATTGTTTAAAATGGCTGCCATTTTATGCCATTTTGTCCTACGAGGTTAAATTTTTTTTTAAATTGTGGCATTTTTTATTATCTTTCGATTTTATAATAAGTGGCTTAACCGTAAAATGACTCCTTGATCCATATTTTTGCGAAAAACGGAAAATTTAGCACTTTTTGGAAATAATTGTTTGGGGGGTGTATGGACTGGTTTTGGGGGGTGTTTTTTGCTTTGACATTAGAAAACTATTTTTAAAAGAGGTCTATATGGTTTAAAGCAAAATTTTTAAGTTTTAACCCCCGCGCTGTAAGGGGAAGGGGTGTATGAAATAAATGTGTCTTAAAAGATTTTAAAAAGAGGTCAAAATAGTTTAAAATGCTCTAAAGTAACCCAAAATTTTAGATGCTTTTATTGATATAGCACTTTTTACAACATCCTCCCCATCCCCTCCCGCTTTCATATTTTTTGCAAATTCAAAATTGTTATGACGTATAAAGGAGTTTTTGGGGTCGCTGATCTCGCATGCACCACTCCGGGAAAGTAAAAAATTTCAAAAAATACTTATTTTGATGTGAAAAGAAAAACCCCAAAGTTTCGTTGCTCGAACTTTTAATCCATATAACAGCCTTTTTTTGCTTAGATTTACTCCAGTAATATATTCAAGTGAAATATCTTTTAGAATAAATTTAGTTTAAAATAGTGACGAATGAATTTTATGGCGGCTAATAATCAATAAGTATATTTTTAAGAAATTTTTATAAATTATGGCTTTAAAAATCCAAGCTTTATTATCAAATAGACTAAAAAGTAGAAAAAAATTTTAATTATTATTTAATATTTATTGTTGTAAAAATTTATTGTGGTCTTCTCTCAACAATCAGTCTTGTGATGAATTTATTTTGCCGGTATCGCCCACCTCAAGCTTTATAACGTTGGAAACAGTATATAAACAATAATTTTGTACTTTTTAGCACATGTTAATAAAGCGTGTTTTTTCTTTGTTTTTCACCACTATATTTCAAACCGCGGCTTGCGTTTACTACAATTCAAATTCCCAATCGGGTTCGTAATTTCGAATTTCAATATCATTACCTACAGGTTGATGATCCATTTGGTATTCGGTTCTTTAAACGTCGGCATAAACTTCGATCAATCAGACTTTGAGAAATAGTTGAAAACTCAATTGAAAAATTGAATTTTTTAATTCATCCCGATCAAGCTAGTAAAAATTCCTGGCACAAATATCTGAAATTAAACACAAATCTAAACGGAAATATGGCCAGTGTTTTTGAATCAGCCGCTTTTGGTACGGATTCTTTCAAAAAGTCAAATAACAAATCGGTATTTAAAATACACAACATTTTTACAAATACTCTTTATAAATCGAATTTTGTTTTGGTAAAAAAAATAATTTTTTCAGTCGAGGTCCGACAAAATTCAAGGGTTAAAATTTACTTTTATAGTTTTGAACCCTATTATTTGGCGGGGCCTTACATAGAAATTACTTTACTATTTGTCTGAATTACTTTAATACAATTTATGTTGATTGCAATTATACAAAATAAGAATTTGTAAAAAAAAAAGGTTTAATTTGAAGTGGATATTAATGTTCCAAACTGGATGGCACTATTCGAACTCGTCGAGCATTGGATACCCATTTCTGAGTACCCAATGCTCGAAAATTTTTATGTTTTTTCAAGTAACTTTTTTGGTAAAACACTTTTTTTTTATCTAGGTACTCAATCACGGATATTCGAAGCCTTTAATATATCTTGCGGAAATTGTACAAACGAACTTTACCTTTTTCAACGAATCAACAGTTGACAAAAACATGACATAGAATATTATAAACATTAAATTCCCGACTCTTCCACCAAAATATTCTTGTCTATTTTCATGAGAACAAAATTTGTTCTTTGAAAAATAAAGGTTTTCCCCAGAAAAGAAAAACATGTTATTTCTAAAAGGTTTTTAGAGAAATAAATGTCGACCATATACTTAGGCTTTTAATCATTATACTCTTTTTAATTCCAATATCAAAAGTTGAAAATAAGGTACAAATAATTTCACCGGCAAGTCTAAACCTGCCGGGTGCTCGTATTACTTTAATCAATAAAGAATAAATTAATAAGAATAATAAATAAATTTCAGTAAAACAAAAGTATTAAGAACTCAGTAAGATCGTCTAATGTAATGTAAAGTAAGCTACTAGTTAACAAGTCTGAAATTAATTAATTTACATCAAATGAATTAAAATATACCATAGTTCATAACATAATTAAACAGATGGGGCAACAGTAACACAGCAACTTACATACCACAATCAATAATTAATTATAGGATCTATCCAAGTTATATGCTTTTATTACGTCACGAATATAGCACACTGTGTCTGTAACACCTTTGTACATCACACTGCCCGTATAAGCGCCATTTAAAGAATTTACGTGAAATTTTCTTTGTACTTTGTATTCAACAACCCAATTTCATGTTTGCTTTTATGTCACAAAATCAAAGACATATCAAATACGCTCCTGTTACAATAAATCAAGAATAAACAAAAAACCAAATATGCATTAAACATACTGTCTACGCTCGTCTTTATGAATCCTCGTGTATTTAAGTAGATAATAATATATATAAAAGTAATGTTGTTAAACAAAACTAAAATTAATTAAATACATCAAATGAATTAAAATATGCCATTTATTAGTTTATAATACAACAAAACATTAAAAAAAATATAAAACATTGAACAGACGGTAACAGGCGCTGTGATTATTAGACGAACGAGCGTTGTGGACGACACAGTCGATAATAATATGGCTTCTTTTACATTTTATAAAGAAGTTTGGTGCTAGGCTTTGAAGTAGTTGTTTTTGTTTTTTACAAACGTTTGATAGATACATCGTGTAACAGTCCTGAAAATCGAAAGTTTAAGCAAATATTTTAGGACCTTAAGATCACTGTTAATAATTTTTTAACAACGTTTAAAGACATTCGTATGTTGGTGTTGTATTATCTGTAAAATAAGTTTGTAATAATCCCTGTGTATTGAGAATTTTCAATAAAAGGAACCTTGGAAAGTTCGATGAAAGATTTTCTGTCAAATTGCGATGTAAGACTGAGAGATTTCTGGTGAGCTGGAATGACTTAATCAAAATTATAACATTATTCCCTGATGTGAAATACTTGATAGATTACAATGATCCTGATACTTAGCCAATTACAAACAGCATAGCCAATAACTTAGGTAATAACAATTACACTTACTGGAAGATATTAAAAGAATTTCAGCCAGAATGAATCACAAGACAACGGAATTATTTGTTTAAGTTTATGAACTTATTTTAAGGATGGACGGCACAAGGCTGTCGTACGTCCTTAAATGAGCTGACGGAACAAATGTTTATAAATCTGGTATCGGTACCGGGACACAGAGACATTCCAGAAAATTGTGAAGTTGGCGAGCTTGCTAGAGAAATAGCACCATGCTACAGAATACAAGTATTAATAGGCACCCGGGAGTTTCATTTGCGAACTGCAAGTTGCTCCTCATAGAAGGTACCCTAAAAAAGGCCAATCTTAGATGGAGGGAGAAACGTACTTGTGGTACTAAAAGACAGATATGGTCTGAGTACGACTGTGGGCGTTTCGAAGATCTTATATATCCCTTGCAATCTTTATTTGCAAGATTGAAGCGGCTATTACAGGACACAGGCTAGAGAACATGTCTCATCTTCTCTGTCACTATTCAGCTCTTTCCAGGAGGAAATGAACATACTTCAGGCAGCCTTTCTTTGACGACCTCTCTGACCACAATAGACCCAATGGTCTAAGTGTGTCCTATCTCAGGACAATCACTCTAACCCAACGTATCCTATTTCCCTCCGTTTACAGCAGCAATTTTTAAAAATGACTTTTCCAAAAATTATAAAAATTTTCTATAACTTAATAGGTAAAAGTTTCTACCTACCTTTTGTGCAGTATTACATTAATTTGCATATTTAGGAATATATTGATCTAACCTTCTACAAGTTATTGCCACCACATCTAGTGATACTCATTTCTTGTGTGTAACGTATGGACTATGTGCAGTTAATATTATAACGTTCAAACATTCCAAAATAACAAATATTTTAACTGTCTTAATTAATCACGCTGTTGGTGATCGCTTTAATCGCAGATGAAAATAGTCGTCATTTGTATTTGAAAAGAAACAAAAAAAATTATATGAAAGAAACAGAAAAAAAAAAAAACAATAATATTGAATATATGAGTTGTGTCTAGTTTTATTTATTTATTTTTTTTACTTTTTTGTTTCAAGTCTAAAAACCATTTCTCATTCCATGTAATTTTATTGCTTAATCTGTTTTGTATAATAATTTGGTCTATTAGTTATAGATATTTAAATACTGACTGTCACACAAATGGTTCCAAATCAAATATTATGTATCAATGTGGTCTGTCTAATGGTTAAAGTGTTTGAAGCAAAAGTAAGAGATCGCGGGTTCGAGTCTTAGCGGTTGTTCAAATTTTTTTTTTGTCTAATTATGTGTAAAGTTGTTTCAGCTAGTGTTCAATAATTAATTTGATAGTAATAGGAACTAATCTTTGACAATAAATAAACCCAACACAAAAACTCAAATTGTTACTCAACTTTGTTAACCTCATGATAACCAGTCATTTAGTTCATTTTTACATCACTTGATAACTTTTGTCCTAATATGAGACATTCATTTTTAATTTCAAATGACAAAAAATCACAAACTATGATATTTTATGTGCCATGTACGGGAAATTTTGAAAAACTAATAGGTTGTTAATTTTATTTTTAAACTTTCAAACTATCTGATTGTAAAATATTTTTGTCCCATATACGAGACAAAAGTTATTATGAGGTTAATATTTTTCCACGTCGCTTCCACCAAAATTCATCAGAATAGGCAAAAACTACTTTCTTTAACATTCGTTTCAGAATACGGTAGTTGCTCGATGTCCAATTTGGCATATTATCTCTTAAAATGTAAAATTAGACTTCATACCATTAAAAAATTTGAAAGTGAAATCAAAATTGATTAAAAAACGAAGACGTTAAAAGCATTCAAAGATTGATGCCTGATTATCTCCTTTCAGCAACTCACTTTTAGCGTCACTAAACTATATCTTTCTCTTTGTACAATAAGAAATTTTAAACGTTCATATTTTGCGTACTCCTAAAGTTTTTCAAAAACAAACTTCAGTTCTCTGTCCGTCCAATGAGAATACTTCACCTGAAATGATAAAGTCAACGTCCCTATTGCAAACGAGTTCAATAATTTCTTTTGGGATCTTAATCTCAATAAAATTAGTCATTTACAGATATTATCTCAATTTTTGTTGTTGGTATTACGAAATTCACGTTCATATTTACGATTGGTATAAACTTTCAAAATCTCGCAAATTGCTATGTTTGCTTACAAAATCATAAATTTACGTTAACCCTTTTGTCAGTTTCAACATTCACGTAATTAATTTTCCCATGCTAGATTCTAGATTGACGAACTTTCGGATTGACGAAAGTTTTTTCTGTCCATGTCAAAACTGTTACAATTAAAAGGTCAGGTGGACACACTGTATATTCAATTAATCCAATATTGTTTGAGCTACTAACTTATTATATATTATCATATAAAATATAAACCAATTATATTTATTACTATCTCTTTTATAATCAATATAAAATTGATATCTATCTCATTCTACCATAAACTGATCTACCTATTATTTATTTATAAATAATATTTTAATAATTATTAATGTATCTATTTGTTGAAAAAGATATTGATTGATTTATTTTTAAATAATTGTGATGTTTAAAATATTCTTCTTTTAATGTTTGTTTTTTTTTTTTTTTTATAATTATTTTTTTTATTTTTAAATATATATATTTTCATTGTAACTGACTGAAAAGTTTCTTTGAATCAGTTCAATCATTTTTTATTTTTATTTAGATCAAATTTTATACTATTAAATTTATTTAATTAAACTATTTTGGTAAACTATTACCTCCTCCGAAAGTATGAATTGTTTTTTCTGCAAAGAATAATTACCAAAGGCGGATCGTAGTCAGGCCTATTCGTTGTGTGCGTAGTCATGGTAGGGACAAAAAAAACGATGCCAGCGCTTCCAGTGACAAATTTTGGCGTTAAAGCATGTTAACATGTTAATCATATAGAAAAAATCAAATTAAAATTATTGAAAAACACTAATTAATTAAACTTAATGCATTAAAAATTGTGAAAATATGAAATCAAATTGAACAAATATTAATTTTCAAATGTAAATTATCATAATTATTTATTTAAGTTTGTGAGACAATAATATTAAATTTTCAATGTAAGTCATAACTGTAATCCATACAATTATATTATGCATCCATACAATTCTATAATTAAAGTAGTGTATCGTTGTCATGGAAACGAAACTCGCGCACAGTGCGAATAATAAGCAACTTAAGCTTCTTGAAATGAAAATATATTTGTTATTGCAAGATAGTTCTAAATCGATTTTCGCCCCAATTTCCTAGATCAATTTTTTGTATTATATAAACACGTATTTCCACTACCAAGTAGTCATCATCAGTTGCCAATTTGGTGGCGAACTGCCATAGATAATTCTACCAAAGTCTTGAAAATTGGCAACTTCCTTTGAAAATGTGTTAACAATTCTTCACATAATATCTCCAAGAAAGTGGGAATGTTACCCAGCGAATGAATTCTATTGTTTTCAGGAAGAATTTTTACTACGTTCTCTTACTATTCCAGCAAACATTTGCAGATTGAGAGACTTCCAATGACTGATTATAAGCCCAAAGGACAAAATCTATAAAAAAGCTTTTTTTCATTTAGTCTTCTTAACCTAAGTACTTCCTTTGTTGTGCGCTTTCATGCATAATTCTCCTTTTTTATAGTCTTCGCTTATGCACATTGTGCCCTTTTTGAGGTACCCTTTCTTACAAATATATCGTTTATTCCCTTTTCTTCCCTCTCGTACAAATTTTTTTTCCTACTTTTAATTTTTTTAGTCTTCGTAAAAGCACTTTGGGTCTACTTATGGTGCCTCGTTTCGAGGGCTCAGCTGGGAACAACTCATTTGCCACTTCTTTAATCCGCTACTGGAGATTTCTTTCTTAAATTGTAATTAAACAACTTGTAAATAATTAAAGTAAAAAAATAAATAAAAAATAAAAAAACAAATAAAACAAATAAAACTAAGAAAAACAAATTATAATTTTTTTTCTCTAATTATTTGTTATTTTTATAAAAACACAATCATATTAATATTTTAAACGTAATATTATGAAAAATGATTATGCAAGCTGATTGATATATAGGAGGTAATTAATTGATATTTTCATAACAATAATAAACAATAATTAATAAATTTAATTGTAAAAAAAAAAACAAACATAAAAATAATAATAACAAATACACAATGAATTATAAATATCATGCATCACGGAGCTCTCCATATTATTATTATTATATCTATAAAAACGTGAAGATATTATTCATTCATGCATCACCGACATTATACCTATACTTTACTTTCGCCATTTTTTAATTTTTCTTGTTTATATTTTTGTAAAATTCAATTTAGTAAGAAATTAATAATAACGAATTTACAATATGAGAAATAAATTTTTGAATTTGTATAATTACATTTTGTAAATGTTATAGATTGATACGAAATTACGAAATTACATCGGTAAAAGCTATTTTAAAAACAATCATGGTCGGGGTACAGGTGGAAACAACTTTTAGTCTTTGAAAGAAATAGCTTTTTGTATGTCAATTTTCATAAATTAGATTTAACCTTCCTTCCTCAGACATACATCTATAACAAAGGCTAACCACATTTTCAATTTTTATTTATTTAAACTACATCTGAATACATGCAATTGAATTTTTAAGATGTGGGTGGAGTCGGTTACTTCGTTTTTATCTAAACGACGACAGTGTGATCAATTTAAAGCTCCGTTAATTCTTATTGATCAGACTGCCATTGCCTGAATTTGAACCCGCATCCTTCCAGTTAAAATAGCCAAACGGTTAAAGGTGATCATATCGTTACTCGCTCGACCACTTAGCCGGAAATTTTCTTATTAGCTTTCTTTGTTCCTCGAGCACCTAAAAAGCACCCCAGGTCAACTAGTGATCTACTATATATCACAATCGATTGCAAATTCTCAAGCAGAACGAAAAATGATAAATAGAATCAATTAAAAGTGAATTTGCTCGGATACACAGTATCCTATTCAAACACTCCAATTTTTCAATACTTTTTGAGTCTTTGATAGATTTGTCTATGAATGAATAGCATAACCGCAAATAATAGTTCATCGAATCGAATAATATTTTTGCAATGCTACGATCTTAATATTGTGATAAAATAAATTTTGGTGGTGTAAATGTAATATTTAGCATTTCAATACTTTCAATTTCAAATTTTCAATATTTTCCTACTGAATTTTTTGCACTTGAAAGGCCACATTAATGCTTATAGTGGTGAAATAACCATTAGTTCAAAAACAAACTAAAATATGTCTCGCCCCATAGTGCATTGTGAGCTCTTTGGCTTAGAATTAAAACTTCTTTTTTTCTGCCCTTTTCAATTTGAGTAGGTTGTCATCTTAACCAATGGCTTATTTCTCCGAATTTGCATTCCATCAGAAGATAGCAGAAAAAAAATTATATTTCGAGTTATAAAAAGAACTAAGAGAAAAACCATCAAAAATTTGTTTGTACCTCTTTCTAGTAAAACAGAATGGAGTTATTAAGGCAAACATAGTATATGACTTCAAATACTATGTTCGATCTCTCTGTCTAATATCTGTTTAATTAGTAATTAAAAATTATTCTATCATGCGTATTTCTGGGCCGATTTTAATTTTTAATTCACTTTATATTTACTCTTTTACGGTATTTCATATTTTCCTATGAAAAGCGAACAAAATTTCATGAATATACTTTTCATGAAGACCTAATTTCTAGTTTATACTTATCCAAGTTTTTATTGTAGACCCTGTATAATGTACACACAATACCGTGGCATATATAACATTAAATAGATAATTTATAATACAATAAAATTAAATAAATATAACACACAGGTATAAAGATTTCTTTTTCGGATTCAGTTATGTTGTATACATATATGTTTTAACTGTTCTGTGTTGTTGGTATGTAAAATATTTTTTAAATATATTTTAATATTACAGTAGAATCTCGATAACTTAAACCTTGGTAACATAAAAACCTCTGTTACTTCAAAAAATACTATGTTCCCTTCCCATCAGAGTCCAAAACCTCTATAACTTAAAAGACGCAACCTCTATAACTTAAATAAATAATCTCTATATAGGCCCCCAGTAACTACATAGAAACATGTACATACCTCTATATTAACTAGGGTACATAGAAACATGTACATACCTCTATATTAACCTTTACCTAACATAGACACTTGATAACTTAAAACCTCTATAACTTAAAATATTTTGTGTTTCCCTTGGACTTTAACTTATCGAGATTCTACTGTATTATTATTATTAATAATAATAAAAAGTATAATTAATTGTTATAAAATGTCAGTTGATTAAAATTTATTTTTATTTAATAGTGAATTAAATTATATGTTGTACATTATTATGATTATGATTATGATTATTATAAATGTTGTCGCTATCAAAGCTGATGAACACTATTATTAAAGTCTTTAAAGGTACCTATACCTATACAGTGTATGTAGCTTGCTTGTGGTTCTTTTTTTGTATGATTGTGTGTTGAAACTTAAATTAACCATGGTGGTTCTTCAATTTAAGTGTTGATCTGTTAAATGTATTGTTAAATACAAATATACACCTCTGGAAAAAATGATCTAAAAAGTTTGAAATTTTATTTATCAACTAGCTGTTAAACCCGCTTCGCTGGGTTGTTTTTGCACATTTAAATATCAAAATTGTTAAATGAAAGACTTTTTTTTAAATTCTCTCTGTGTGAACGGAACAGTAAGATTTTTTTGGCCGATCCCAATATTATGTCTACACTCTCTGTGTGTACGGAAAAGTAAGGGAGAGATCGATAGAAACCCATGGAACATTCCAGAATATTCGAGAAAGTTCTAGAAAATTTGATAGAAATCCATAGAACATTCCAGAATGTTCGAGAAAATTCGATAGAAATCCATAGAACATTCCAGAATGTTCGAGAAAATTCTAGAAAATTCGACAGAAACCCATGGAACATTCCAGATTGTTCGAGAAAGTTTGATAAAATTTAATAAAAATCCATACAACATTCGAGAATATTCGAGAAAATTCTAGAAAATTCGATAGAAATTCATAGAACATTCCAGAATGTTCGAGAAAATTATAGAAAATTCGACAGAAACCCATGGAACATTCCAGATTGTTCGAGAAAGTTTGATAAAATTTAATAAAAATCCATACAACATTCGAGAATATTCGAGAAAATTCTAGAAAATTCGATAGAAATTCATAGAACATTCCAGAATGTTCGAGAAAATTATAGAAAATTCGATAGAAATCCATGGAACATTCCAGAATTTTCGAGAAAAATCGAAAGACATTTGCGCCAGTAGCGCCATCTAGTGAAAATTGTACTATTGACAGTGGGGCCTATTGTACTATTAGAACTATTTTTTAAATCTATTTTCTATGAATTCCTAGATCATTTTTAATTCCACCCCCACCAAACTCCCTTATTCACAATGGGAGCCTAAGGGCTACCCAATGACATAATCCCCTACCGAAGGTCAATGGTTAGGTTTAGGGAAAATCGGGGACATACAAACAAACACTCTCTTTTTATATATATAGATTAATCCATCTGTTATATGTCTTTTGTGAAAAATGTATATCGATTCTTTGAACGGTTTAGGAGAAATTAACTATCAAAGTCAGTGTTTTTGCCAAAAACAGTTTTTAATTTTTATGTACAGTTCTTAATTTTGGTATGCTTTGAAAGCTTCAAATTTGAGGAATATTTATAAAAGTTTTTATGTAAATGGTAAATCATTTTTAAAAGCACTTATTGACTAAAATCCAGTTAATATTGGTTGAAATACGCCTTCTGTATAGTTATTGACTATACAGAAGGCGTATTAATACACTGAAAGCGTAAAAATTGACACACAAAACTTCACTTTTATGGTAGCCCCTTCGTTTTGGTATCAAAATGCCTTAATACGTCTTGTGTTAAAATTTCAAATCGTTTCTCGGTACAGTTTACGAGAAATTAATTATTAAAAACATACTTTTTACATGCTAGTATAGCGAGTATGGTATTAAATGCTGGTTTAAAGCCAATAAGTGCATTTCAGAACCTTGTCATCTAATCAACAAATTATAACCAGATATTCAAAAATGTGTAAAAAGAGCTTATAACAAATAAATTACAAAATAATTTTTACTATAAATGAATCAATTAAGTATCAATTTGTATAGATCATCCAGTATTATTTAATAAATAAATGGTTGTTCACCTTGATAGATAAATTGTAGATCGTTATTAATATTATTAAATTAAATTAAATATTATATTCCTAATGAATGATATACATACATACAGTATGATTATTCTGAATTATGAATCATTTCAACATATAAATCTTTTAATATATTTATTATGTATCCAGTAACAATAAACATTCAGACTGAGTATATGATTTATTCGAGTATCATATATGTATAAATTAACAGATTATTATTGTTCATATTATAAATACCGGGTTTTCAACCTTTTACTAACTAAATTTTATTTATAATCTATACGGGGTGTTCGAGAATTATTCCTGAAAAACTATACTAAAAGGTTAAACTCACCGAGACGAACGAAAAAGCTCTTTATTAAATTTAGATCCGATGCGTACTTCCCGAGATATTGTTATTTGAAAAATCAAGAAATCGTTCTTAGAGTCAAGAGGTAATGCATCTGATAGTGCAATGAGAAGTTTACTTAGCTGCCCACTATTTCTTATTGCTTCCATCTGATGCTCCACTTGATGATATTGATTATTTTGATGGTATTCGAGAGTTTACTTTAAGACCAATGGATTTTTTATATTTCTTTCCTTATCGAACTTAAGTAGAAAAGTGTATATTGCATCTGATTTGATGAAGGCAGTCGAATTTCTTTCTGCTAAAAATACATTCTTAAACTATTTTGATACAAAATCACATAAAAATTACAGCCACACAAAAGTGGTCTGATAATTATTTTTTTTAAATTATTAGAATAACTTCTGAAGCGGTAAAATTGTTATAACTTGAATGAAAATGAATTTAAAATCAGAAATTTTCCATTAACAATCAATTACTATAATAATATAAAAAATATTAATGAAAATTTAATATGTTCTAATATATGTTCTCAAATAATAAATTTGCAAAAATTTCCTACATGTGAACAACTGGACATTTTCCTAATATCTTGGGCCAAAAACCCAATTTATGACTGCCATACTTTGTTAGACTTTTGAACCGATTTAGCTGAAAATTGGCAGGGAGGTAGTTTAGAGCCAGGAGAAGGACATAGGATACTTTTTATCCCGTTCGACAGCATTCCCGTGGGACTTGATAACTGGGTCTTTCATTTACAAAAAAATTTATTACCCGATGAAAAAAAAATCTATTTTAGGTATTAAAAAAACTTTATATACTATTATAGTGTACAGGGAAACATAAATATTATTGTTTCTTAATCTATATCTATAAAGGTTAACTTAGTTAGATCAGTAGCGCGATTCACAAACATTCGTGATAATTACCACAGAAATGATACTTATCATTTTTTGGCGTTTGCACTAACGTCATGGTGATTCACAAACACTCTATGTTAGTGAAAAAAACGTTAAATTTCTTATCGACTTTATTCACAGACTTCTATATGTATTAAAAAATTATTAAATAAAAGTTAGTTACTTTTTGTTACAAACCAACAAAAATTACTAAAACTAAATTCACATGTAAATAAACTAAATGTGTCAAATAAAAATAATAATAATGATAATTTTTAAAATATACTATTTTTATTTTTGATAATCATTTAATTTCGTGTTTTTGTGCGTATGTGTGTTTTGTTTTATTCGTTTTAGTTAAGTTTTGAAATTAATTAGAAAAAAGAACATAATTTTCACCAACTCATCGAGGAAAAAATAATTTAGAAAAGAATTAGATAAAAAAGAATGTTGAATTAATATATATTGAAATGTAAATATTTTTATTAATAAAGTTTTGAAATAAAATGAATTTTTTAAATTTAGTTGTAACCTAAATACCGGTATTATCATCGTCATTTCAAAAACCTAATTTTACGAATCGATTATTTATATCTATCAATTAGATTAAGACATAATCGTCTGTGATATTTTGAAAATGAAATATAATTTATTAACCACGAGTTAAACTTAAACATCCGAAAACTTTTAACATTAAGGGCAATTAGTTTTTAGCTCGATGTATTTGTAAGTATTCTATAATCATCAAAACAAAGGTAATCTAATTGGTTGTGGGTTGATTAAAAAAAAAACAATAGTTAGAAAAATATGAATATTTATTATATGTATTAAAAAATATTATAAATATAATGCATCCTACATCTCTCCCATAATCAAACGATTTTGAACTGACACTGCCACATCATGAGGGTTGTTATATTATACCATCATCTTCGTCATTATCAATTAAAATGTATCCTGACTCTTATTATGGAAATCGAGGAGGTCCGCTGCAGCTTCTGTGTAAGCCATTGCTATAAAGATCAAAAAATTTATATCAAAGAAACTTTAAATATCAAAACTTTTTTAAATAAAACAATTAGTCTGCAAATATCATCTGCAAAAACCATCTTGCAAATATCAGTAACATTTTTTATAAACAATGCTTGAAATAACTTTAAGAAATTTTTTTGTTAATTCTGAGATAACAATATACATTGTTACTGAAATAACAATATCATTTTAAGAATACGAATAGAATATAACGAAAGAAAATTACTTACCTAAAATCTAACTATCAAATAAGAACACCACACAGCACAGAAATAAATAAAGACCTTATGCTAAACTAATTAATTAAAGTATCTTTTTAATATTAATTAAATTTAAATTTGAGAAATTTTATTATGCACTTTGCAATTTTAATAGAAAAAAATAAATAAATAAATAAATAAAATCAATTAGTATGCATATGACATTTATTTTGTAATCAAATTTGACATTTGTTTAATTAAAATCTTGTCATTGCCCAAGCGACAGAGACGTTACATACTTACCACGAGAATAAAATTTGTTGTTAAGTTAACGCCTAGAGACGATAAGTATCACACCGCCACCGTCGGTAAAAAATGTTTGTGAATCGCATTTGACGATAAGTACCGCTCTTTGTGATAATTACCACGAAAACGATAGATATGAATGTTTGTGAATCGCCCTACAGACACTAATAAAACTATTTTAATAATATTTTATTTCATTAAAACTATTTTAGTTATTTGTTATAAAAATCAAAGTAGATAATAATTCATTTAATAGGACCACCACAATTCATCAGTTTCTGTTCTTTTTATCTCAGTGTAACACACTTAGTTTATTTGGAAAAAGATAGTCTAGCTATAGTGGCATAATATTGTCTTTTTCTACACACACTTAGCGTTTAAATTTAAAAAGAACATTCAATTTCAACATTCGTTGAAAGACAAATTCTAATATTAAGTCTAATTAATAGTTTTGTTTGAAAACTAGTAAATGTTAGTATTTACAAGTATGTTTATTAATATCCAGGTGTTTTTGTGTGTACTATTAATAATTTATTAGGTTTAATAAATAATTAATACTTATTAAATTTAAAGAAACTGTATTTTTTTTAAAACACTGCATGATCTCAAATATGTCTAATAAAAAAAACTTTTAACAAAAAGAAAACCGACTTCAAAAGAAAAACTTTTCCCAAACAAATTAAGATGCACTAAAAAGTAAAAAAATAACGATAATATAATGTAGTTAAAATTATTGTTATTTTTGGAGTCGGTGTCAGCCAAAGAAACGACTCTGACAGAACAGTTTGCAACATTAGCTTGGTTGACACCGACTCCAAAAATAACAATAATTCTAACTACATTATATTATCGTTATTTTTTTACTTTTTAGTGCATTTTAATTTGTTTTGGAAAAATTTTTCTTTTGAAGTCGGTTTTCTTTTTGTTTTGTTTTTGTTTGTTTTTTTTATTTTGTGATTTTTAGTGAACCTGAAGTGCACTAACTAATTTATCACTAAAAAAAGAATCGTCGAAATCAGTTGGCGTGATATTGAGTTATTCATCCTCTTGTCGTGCATACTTAATGCAAATTTAAGACTTTTATGATTTTCTGATGGATACCGTTATCAGAACTCGACCAAAATAAAATGGGACCACACGGGAAGCACTAGCTTTCAAATAGATAAAGAATTATCAAAATTTGTTCACCCAGTCAAAAGTTCTGAGGTAACAAATATAAAAAAATAAAAATTAAAAAAATACAGTCGAATTGATAACCTCCTCCTGTTTTGTTTGAAGTCGGTTAAAAATACCATAAACGTAAAAACAAACAATTAACTGCGTTAGCTGTTGAAATACCATGTATGGACAGTGTTGACAACGCAATAGTTTTTTTTTTTTACGTCATGTAAGTAAAGAAAGATGGCCACTCTTAATACATACTATTTAATTTGCAGCTAATTTCCGATTTAATGAGAAAACAGTGATATTTACCAAAAAATGTTTCAAACAAAAGTTGTTCATATTTTTATAAGGAACATTTTTTACATTTAAACTCCAGACCCAATGATGCTCATTTACGAACTGGCCTTCACTTTTTACGTCCTGAATTCACTTTAAA
Organism: Chrysoperla carnea; assembly: GCF_905475395.1. Classification (NCBI taxonomy): domain Eukaryota; kingdom Metazoa; phylum Arthropoda; class Insecta; order Neuroptera; family Chrysopidae; genus Chrysoperla; species Chrysoperla carnea. The sequence goes on along the minus strand of NC_058337.1, from coordinate 119,439,267 downwards.
ATATATTTCACCTTGATATCTCTTTTTTTGAGTTATCGTGTACACAGACAGACAGACGGGCGGACAGACGAAAGGACAGTCAAAATGGATTTTATGAACACCTATACAAAAATTTTGTTCGTAGTATCAAGAATTTTAAGCCTTACAAACTTGGGACTAAACTTAGTATAGGTACCTTGATATATTTCATATAATATGTATACATGGTATAATAAATTAATGTCCTGAGTATAGCCTTTAAGTTTCAGTGTCCATCAGCAGCCATTAAGCTATTTTTATCTACCATCAAAATAAACTTTTATTGTCAATTAATTTTCGATTTTTATACTTTTAACAATAAAAATATTTCATTTATAGATGTCTGTACCTATACATTTATTACTTTTAATTACTAGAACATTTATAACATTACATGTGAAAGTAATTTTAATTTGTAGAAATAGTTGCTACATTTTTAATAATAACTGGTATTTACAAATGCATAAATTTATCTATATTGCAACTTTATCTAACTTAAATGTGCTGTTAAACGGAAACGATCAACGTTTTTGTTGAAAGACCAGTCGGTACGTTTAATTAAACTATATATCTTCAACAGCGATAAAAAATTAATATCTAATACTTAAGGTTGTTGTTTCGCTATGAGCATAGTGTCAGAAAAGTCTCGTTTTTGCGCAATATCGGGCTGTAAAAAACTCTAAATGAGCATAATTTGAATGTCTGGTTTTAATACATTCTTAGCAACTCTGTATTGGTACTATTTAGAAAACATTATAATTAGAAAAAAAAAATATCAATGACTTCTAAAATTATTATAAAACACCGCTTCACTTGATTTAAAAGTACAGGTTGGTAAAAACCCCCGTGTTAAAGCCTTCACCTCTCTTGCTCTCACATATCCCCCTTCAATAACACTCGAAATAGAGGTAGGGATTGTTTTACACAGGTAAAATATATGTACAGTTTAAAATTTTTTATTAAATGTAAATTTGCCATAATTTATTGAATGTATGAGAACAGATAGCTATGAATTGTATTTATACCATTTTTGCTTTTTAATGTTTAACATTTTTGCAGAAATCTTTAGTTTTTGGTTCAAAACGACTCTAAATGACTCATAGATGGAATGTCAAACTAAATTTAATTAATTTTTATTTTTAAATGTATCTTTATAAATTTTAGCTCATGTGTTAGTTGTATGTATGAGCTATATATTATTGTAGAGTTTCAATCAAATCCATTCGGTAGTTTTTACATGAAAGCGTCACAAACAAACAAACAAACAACCTGTCTTTCACAATTTTTAATATTTAGGGATAGGTATTGTATGAAATTGGGTGTTTTCAGTTCTTGCACGAAAACCACCAACTTTGAGACTAGCCCCAGGTAAAAAGTGTTGCTTCAAAATATTTTCCTGAGTAATGATTAAATTAAATTAAATATTCATATAAGTAGTATCAATTTTCACGAACATGTAAATAATTGAATTTTTATAAATTCAAATATTGAATTTGAAAACTAAATTAAAAATAAATAAATTAAAATTAAATAATAGTAAATTTGATATATATATATATATATATTTTTTTTTTTAATTCTATTAGCTAATTAGCTTTTCTACAATAATAAAAATGCAGCTGCAGTTATATATTTATCAAAACAAAACAAAAAAAATGAAGTATCCTTCAATAAATTATTATAATAATACGTTTATATAATTAATTAATTAAAATTTATGAATATAAGATAGAGAATGAAATTTAAATATATTTTTATCTTTATTTAAAATGGAATTATTTTATATCAATTATAAATATATATAATCATATTATATTTATATATTGAATATACATAAAACTAATTACCTCATAATTATTCATTAATTACCGACGACAATTATTTATATATAATTAACTATAAATTAGGAATTAAGCAATAAATATATATATATATATATATATATATATATATATATATATATATATATATATATATATATATATATATATATATGTTGTTAATTTATTCAATGTTAAACATAATTAGAAGGAATTTAAATGGGAATATTTAGATATTACGGTTTTTTTTATTAGAAAACAAAAAAATTGAATATTTTCTTAGTAGAATTCAAAATATTATATTTTAATTTATTATTCACATATGTATATACATTTTTTAATCATGGGAATCCACTATGGTGGCCTCTCTTCAGATATATCTGCGAAAATAAAAAGAACACCAACATGAATTTTACCCATTTACCACAATGTCGGGTTTTATAATTAAAAAAAATTGAAAGCGAAAAAATATTGAAGAGCAGAAAAACAACTCGCTGCCCATATTTTGCGAATCATTATTGAGAAATATCGCTGTTGTGAGAAATATTAAGTGTATAAATGAAGTAAAAGGTCTAGAGGCTTGTTTTGCCATTTTTGCCATAAAAAGTTTTTCCAAAAAAAAACAGATGAACAACTTTCCTAATGTTATTAATAAAGTTTTCTATCTAAAATAATTTCCAAAATTCACTGAGAGGAAAGGGGTGGGTTTGTTTAAAGCGCATCCAAAAATATTCGCTTTTTGTATCGTTAGGTGTACTCAGATGTAAATACTGGCATTAGATTCAATTTTCAAAGGTCAATGAAAGCTCCGGATCCAAATCTTTAAAATATTACCTGCAATAAGCTGAGAAATAACGAGCTGATATTTTACCCGGCTGAGCAACGCAAATGAGTGGTAGTGTGTTTATCGGTCTATGTCTGTTCTTATGTGGCACACCTAGGCCAAATGCGTCGACCGATTTCGATGATTCTTACGTCAATCGTTTTTCCTTTAACTTGCAAGTGCTACTAAAGATATGGCAGTAATGAAAATTCAATATGGCGACCGCCAGACGCCATAATGTGAAAAGAAGATATGCGTGTTTCTATTTGGCACATTAGAGACCAACCGAGTCGGCTGATTTTGATGATTCTGATGTCAATTGATTTTTCTTAACCTTGAGAGTGCTACCGATTGAATGGCAATAGTGAAAATTTAATATGGCGACCATAAGGCGCCATATTTAAAAAGTCGGGTTTTGTGATTTTTTAAATAGTTTTTGTTTTATTTTAAAATTAAATTATTTACAGTTTTAATATTTTATAAAATCTAACTTGTTCTCGTTATCGGAGGAAACATTACCTTTAATAAATTATGTTATTATCGAGAATGAATTACGATAGCTGATTTCCGAAAAAAAAAGACGGGAAATTAAACACCTTTCTGTAATAATTTTCTATGTGTTTTTTGTCAGAATTTATAGAATGATTCACCTTTATAATACAGTAATCGAAAGACTATATCAATCAGCATAAATTAGAAGTAAAAACGTTTAAAAACAAGACTTCCTCTTTAAGTAATATAATATAAGAACGCGTACTTGAAGTAGCTTGAAAAAATTAGTTTAAAATATAATGATAATTGGTGTTATTATTTTAATATTTATTATATCCTTTTTTATTAACTATCTAGAAAAAAATTATTATTTTCACCCCGAAAAACGAAATTCTCATGCTTTGAGGTTACTGAAAAAATAAAATTGTAAAATGTATGTGTGCAAATGTAAAAAATTGGAATGCATGGTAGTCGAAAAGAAGAGCTTTTAGTGACAAAAACAAAATTTGGAATTCAAACTCCGAGAAATTCAATTTTTCTGTAATTGATGATCAAATCTAGATGTAGATCTGGTATATACCAAAATTGTTGCTATAAATTTTGTTTTCTTAGCAGAACTAAAATTATTGAATACAAAATAATTGTTTTTAATCTAAAAATCAAAATTAAGGATTTTTTGAAATTCCCGGCGTTTTCATTTGAAGAAATTATTGGATCTGACCGCTAAAGGCCATACCAACACGACTTATTTGCAAGCTAATTTATTTGCTTGTGACATTTTTATTTAAAATTTATTATTTTCCTATAGAAAAAAACTTTTATTTAATTGTACTGCGTATAAAGATTGAAAGAAATGGGAAAAAAAAAACTTGAATTGCGCATAGTACGCTTTTAGCCGAGGTGGGTATGATTCTTAGAGACCAACAATTTTCTGTTGAAGTAAATTACCTTATTATTAATTGTATTTTAAAGTTTATTTTTAATTTTATTTTGCTTAAGAAAATCTTTTTGTAATGTTCGGACCGTGCATGAGTTTAATAATCCAGGAGTTTACATGGTAATGACACACTAATTTATTAATATAATGTTATGGATGAACATATAAGTCTATGGATTGTATATTCGGCTTAAATTGAAAATTTTAAATTATTTTCTTACCAATTTAAATAAGTTGTTATGTTTATTTACATTTTAAAAATATTATTTTTGTCTTTAATTTTCACAATTATTCAATAATTTTTAGTTGACATTTACTGTATCAATTACATGTAAATAATTGAAAAATAGTCATAATTTAAGTAAAACATGAAATTATTACAAATTTTGAAAAGGAGCAGCGATGCCATCAATTCAGTGGTCCCCTCCACTTACTTTGGACACAACAAATTAGTAGAAACCGAGAAAAGAAAATATCTCTGACGTTAACAGAATTGGGGCTCCCGTCTAGCACGCACATCACATAACTAACCAATAAAATCAAAAAAACTCACCAACTTTTGGAGAATTAGAAACAAATTTTGCAAGAATACATATAAACACTGTCATGGGTTTTCCACAAATTTAAGTTTATATCATTTTATTATACCGAAAATATGTGGAATTTACTTGCTGCCAACATTATACGAAAGTGAATAAATTTTTATTACATCCGGCTTCTAGTAAGAATAATAAAACATATATAGAGACACATTTTTTACATTACTAACTACAATGTATAGCTAATATGTATAATTATATGTGTACGCAAAAAATATCATACATAATTGTTGCAAAAATCGATCTAAGAATTATAATAATTCTATGAATAATGTTAACTATAAGTGCTAATTATTTCTAATTTATTACTAATGCGTTGTTGTTATAATTAAATTTTATAGAGTGATCAAAACTATGTATGTTTATTTTGCTAAATGTTTTGCAAAAGCTGTACGTTTATTTTGCAAACTCTTAATTAAATTTTGTTTAAAAATCGATGAAATAAACTGTCAAAACTACTGTCTCTTTCTTGAGAAACGGAGTCTCTATGAAGTCTCTATGGCAATTCATAAAATTGATGATACAAAATATATAGGTACTGAAATGATTTTAAAAAATTGAGTCCGATTTTGATTTATATTAAGGTAGTACTAGCGCCAAGGCAAGTTTAGACTTGTGGTTGAAATTATTTGTATATTATTTTCAACTTAGATGATAAATTTTGTTATAACTTCTTGAATGTAGACGAAAAATAATAAGAAAATTTTCAGATATTCTTGGTTTTCCAAATATCGAAAGCTATAAATAAAAAAACAAAATTTTCAATTTTCGATATTTTGAAAACTACTTCTGATATCGAAAAATGTTATTCTTACTTTTCGTCTTATATTGTCAAGTTATAGCATAATTCACCATCAAAATTTAAAAAAATATTTTTTTTAAAATTTGTGATCCTACTAGCAATCGGTTTTTTAACGGCTAGTTTTGAAGAAATCTATGAAAACATCATCCATCTACCGTTTTTCCATAGGACCAACAATGTTAAATATGCCTACTTTTGAAGTCATTTATTTATTTTTATAATCGGGAAACCTCTCCTTAAATATACAGAATGAAATTAAACTTCATATAAAAAAGTTAAGCCCTTTATCCAAAACTGCTCCGACACCCGTACATCCTTCGGAATCAAAATAAGTTTATTCTACAGAAACGCCATTACTAAATCGATCGTTATCCCATACATATTTTTGTTATCATTAATTTTTCTACGCTTTACTAAACACAATTTTTTTTATTGACCTAAACCAATCAACCTGTATACATAGTGGATAGACATACAACTAAACTTGATTGGTACCATAGTGGATAGAATTACAAAATTTTAAGTAGACGGTTGAACCAACTTATTTTCGACTGGTGGTCTGTTTAAGAATGCAGCTTAAATAATTAATAATATTATTATTTTGCACTTTATATACGGGTTTCTCGTTTAATTAACATCAAAACAAACAAAAAATTTAGCTAACAAAAATGTACATCAAAAAATATATTATATCGCAAAATTTTTTACACACAAAAAGTCGATAATATACATATAGCAGATGCGAATGACTTTATATAGTACCGATATCTTAACATTGCTTTGAAAAAAAATTTTAATTATAAAATTTTAATAAATACTATCTCTATATATTATAAATGCGAAAGTAAGCATGTTTGTTTGTTTGTTACGCTTTCACGCTAAAACTAGCTAATGGTTTTTAATAAACTGTACGGCAATATAGCTCATACTTCAGAATAACACATGAGATATAATTTATAAAGATATTTAAATAAAAAATAAAAAAAATAAAAATTAATTTAATTTGACATTACCATAAATTACAGATTTCTGTAAAAGCAGTCATTTGACATTACCATAAATTACAGATTTCTGTAAAAATAGTCAATATAAAACATTTCACGACCATCTTCTCTAATATACTCAATGAAAAATTACGACTAGTATACATTTAAAAAAATAGAAAACCATACATATATTTTACCTGTGTAAAACAATCCTTACCATTATTTCGAGTGTTATAGAAAGGGGAAAAGCGATAGCAATCTTTATCAAACTGTACTTTTAAACTCAGCGAAGCGGGTGGGTATCACTCTAGTATTGATATACAAAAACGACACTATATAACTACAGTTTTAGAATAAATTAATTGAATTTTAATGGCCCGCATTTTCAGATAATTATAATAGCTAAAAACAAAAATTTTAATCGCCTAACACAACTTATAGTAGGCTCGACTGTCACCTATAAATCATACTTTTTTTTATATATTTAATTAAAATAATAAGAATAATATATAACGGAAACAAATGTGTTTTGAAAATTAAAAAAAAAAAAAAAGATTTTTATGTTGTAATATAAGGGTTAAATAATATACATATATGCGGTACTTAGGTGACGGACATTTTGGTTTGTTTTTAATATTTATTTAACTGAAATTTATAAATTGTTTTTTAATTCCGCAATAGCGATTTTTATTAACAAATGGAGGATATTATATTTACTTTTTTTTTTTTTTTTGCAAATGTCAAGTTAAAGACAATACCCCATATTTGCTTCGCATGACAGTCCGATCTTTTAACGACTACGTTATTGTTAGAATCGAAGTTACAGATGGAGAAATATAGGATAATTGATGTTACAACATAAATAATAGCCGCGGGCGACAGCCTCAAAAATTTTGTCAAAACGATAAAAAATTTTCTTTGCCGTAATTCCAATCTGATATGTATCAAAAGATATAACCTTTGTTAATCGACTTTAGAAAACAAAATAAGTAAAGAATATACATTTTTAAAGAATACCTCAGCTAATTTCCACAAATGAGGTATCGTTAGAAACATAGCAATAGTTCGCTGAATATACGGTAAAAAAAATTTAATATTGTAGGCGAGAGACCTCATATTGCCCATAATATTGTTTCGCTGTGGAGGCTTAACACCCTACTCGATTTAAGCCAATAAGGTATAATTAGATACGTGGAGAAACACGGACAACATTGAATAGATAGATTCTCAAAAATTACCGTAAGTGTTCTGCTGCGAGACCTGGTGAAAATTGTAAAAAAATAAATCCAGCGATCGACCAGTTCAAAAATCTTAAAAAAAGTAAAAATCTTTAAAAAAATAATAATAATAACTTTAAATATTTCGATTCCGATGTACAATAAGTCGTGTAGTCGAAACCTTGTAAGTCTCCTTAGTGTAGACAATTCGACCTATTTACGGAAGTCGAGTTCACACAATACCAATATATTTCTTAGACTTCTTGGACTCCATAAAAAATCCTATGAAAGTTTTGTTCAGATAATAATTTTTTGTCTTTTTTGTTGCAGATTCAAATGGTGAACCACCAAAATTAAAATGTAATTTACGAAAACATAAACCAAATAGAAAACCTCGTACACCGTTTACAACACAACAGTTATTAGCATTGGAGAAGAAATTTCGTGATAAACAATATTTGAGTATTGCTGAACGTGCAGAATTTAGTAGTTCACTACGATTAACGGAAACGCAGGTGTGTATTTATTCATTAATAAAGAAATTGTTTATGTTAATAAAAATTAACGACATATACGATGAACAGACAAAAAAGTTTCAAAATTACCGAAGCTTCTTAGTCACCGCGTTCCATAAATATAACCGTTCTTTTACAAAATCGTTCAAATACACTTTTACATATCTCGGGAGTGATTTCTTGAACCGTTTCTCTTATTTTCTGTTCAATATGTTCCACATTTCCAAACGACCATTAACATTCCCATCGAACTTTCTCATTTTGTGGACAACCGGAGATTTTTATAAAGAATAAATGTGAGTACTGCTGTCCTAATAACAGACTTAGAACAATGAAAAACATACTCACGTTCATATTAATTCTTTATACATTTTAATTTATATTAAATGGAAAATCGATTAGTCACATCGATTAAAACCATGCAAAAATTATATTAAAGTTATATTATGCAATTATTTGCAAGAAATAAAAATTATTTACTATTTTTTTACATTGATTTATGTTAGACTTATCGGAAGTACGTTTACCAACATTTTTAAGTTTAAAAAAAAAACAAAAAAAAAAAAAAAAACATTCATTTGTAAATTGTAGTAATAAATCTTAAAAACAATTTATTTTTATTAATTTATAATAAAATTTAATTTATTTAGCACGAGCGTGCAAAAGGAAAATAATTAAAGAATTGCAATTAAAAGTGTCAAATTATTGTTTTTATATTTTATAAAAATTCAATATTTGTAATAATATTTCAAAATGTAATGCAAAGTATAGACAAAAAGCCCATAAAAGAACCTTGGGGAACCACCGTCATCTATTAAATATTTAGATTAGGAAATTCAATAATAAACATTGAATATCAAAACATATATCGTATACTATACCAAGTTTTTATTAATTCAAAATTTTAGTAAATGTAAAATAAATTACTTTCTTTTCAAGTAAATTAAATTACTCAGCTCCACTTTAATTACTTATGTAAGTAAGATTTTGGGTATATCTATACATGAGCCTTGCAGAAAAACAGTGAAACGGAATTTTTTTGTTATTGAATTATCAGATTCAATATTTTTAATACGAATAAAAAACTATTTAATAAGAATAATAAAGCAATAATATTAGTTTATGATCTGTTAATTTGAATTAAAATAATTAAAACAAACATACAAACACATAAAAAAAAATATTTTATAAATCTAATTAAAAATTAATTATTATTTAACTCTTATAATGAATTTAACTCGCAGATATTACATAGTATCATTTTATTTGTTTACAAAGTATATATATTGTAAACAATAGGAATGATATTTTTAATTACTAGAGAAAGTAAAGCAACCTGCAATAAAAATTATTTTCGTATTAATTATAACCTATGTTCGCAGAATTAAATCGTGCAATAATTTATACTCGATAAATTAAATTGTCCTGAAACTATCAAAGAAAATCTAGATTCCAAAATTTTCCATGAGAGTAGAAGGTATAGCGAAAAGTTCGTAGATGCTTTATTGTAAATTGGGGTTCCATTGTAAACACGGTTAACTTTTGCGATTCAGTTTATTTTCTTATAAAAAAATGAGGCATATCTTAAATTCCTTATTACTTCAACGCACCTTACAATTATGAAATTAACACCAACATGTAATAGAGTACGTAGTTTTGCAAATAAATTTGTTTTACCTCTGATTTTATTTTGTTACAAAGTAGCCGTAGTTTGTCCCAAAATACTGCGGTACCTGCATATATGTATGCATGAAAGCCGCCAAAAAATTCAGAAATTCCATAAAATATTTCATTAACACTAACAACATTATGTCAAAAACAGTAAATACAAATGAGAAAAAAATTACTCCACTGGTTTTTCTCGATCGCAAAATGCAAAATAGATAATTGTTCGAATTACCCTGTTTTTCAAAACTTATGAATTAGTTTTGCAACTCTCTGTAATTGGCTAATAGGACATATTTATATGCAGTCACATATGCATAAATAAGTAATAATGTTTTTATTTTTTATCTTAAAAATGTGCGATAAAAGTTGTTAGCCATATAAAAGTATAATATAAATTTAATGTTATTAATTTTTCCAGTAATTAAAACAATTAATTTATATGATATATAATTAAAATTCTTTACAAAAGTTTTTATTATTATTTTTATTATTTTAACTAAACATATTACACAAATGAGTATTATTTATATCAGAGATATTAATAACATAGAACTGGATTGTTATTTCCTTTTTTTTCCACTAGACAAAGAATCATACATTAAAGAGCTGAATTCAATTCCCACTTCATCAGAAATTGAATAAAATAAGTTATACAAGGCCTTAACTGGACACCAACTTTAACCTTGAATTTTGGAATATATTTTAACTATTCATATAAAACATCCAATAAGACGAATATTAGACAGAGAGATCAGGCATTGTCTGTATGTCAAATGCTACGTCTGTCGTAAAAACTTCATGCTAAATTATTTTTTGTTAGAAAGAGATAGAAGCAAATCTCTAATTCCTTATATCTTAGTTGTTCTTATAGTTATTCGAAAAATAATTTTTTTCAATGTTTGTCGCTTGAATGAGGTCCTATTAAAGCCAAAAAGTATCGCTATTCCCAATAGCGTAATTCCCGGAGCATAAAAAATTTTAACTAAAGAAAAACTTTTTTGTTACAGGTGAAAATATGGTTCCAAAATCGTCGTGCAAAAGCAAAACGCTTACAAGAAGCAGAAATTGAAAAATTAAAGATGGCATCACTATCACGTCATCCACATCACCCACTATACCCACATCCAGCACTACAACAGTATTTCCCCGGTGCACATCCGTTAGCGGGCTTACTTGGTAGACATCATTTGGGTGCACCATTAGGTTTATTAGGACCACCACCACCACCGCCTCCACAAGCGGTACCACCTCCACCGCCCCCTTCTCAACAACAACCACCTTCATCAAACGGTGGTGGTAATAGTAGTAGTAATAATAATAGCGGAGGCGTGACGTCATCACCAACAATAAATCATCACCAGCAACAATCATCACCCTCGTCTAGTCCACATCATGGGATGTCTTCGTAGAAGTAAAGAAAGTAAATAGAAATAATTTTTATTTAGGTAAAAACATTTTTTATTTACAATTAGTGGTGTCAAAATAGCCTTATTTGTGCCGATTCTGTTATAGGTCGACAAATTGACTTTTTAAAAAAAATATATTTCTCAACTAGACATATTCAAAAGTATTTTCTAAAAGTATCAAGTTGTTGCATCGATCTGCCTCAAAATAGTCAGATTATAACTTATTCCATCTATTTTGACATCACTAAATGTTATTCCATTTCGCGTGATATAACTCGTAAATTAATGATTCATTTTATAAATAAATGGAATGACACAGTTTAAGGACTTAAAATTTCCTTCAAAATTATTTTTTATACTAAATATTCAAATCTCTGTATGAATTTTCAATGACTGAATTTTTCAAAATAAAAAAGAGCAATTTTAGGTACTTTTTTGTTCGAATAACTTTTCAGTTTTAAGTATACATTCGTATTAGATTTTACGAGTACTTAAATCTTTTCAATTTTTAACTCACTTTAATTCTATGCAGACAGTTAAAAATATTGAAAAATTTGGTAAGACTGAAGTAAATTAATTAATTATATATTAAATTATTTCGTTCAAAAATTGCTTAATCGTCATATTTGTGTAAATATTCAAGCTTATAACCATTTTAGTATTCAACAATACTTATTATACTTATTATATAAGAATTCTCAAGCTCATAACAGAATTAATAAATTATGTTTGTTTAATAAATTTTGTATACAAATTTAAACGTTAAAGTCTTTCGAATATTATTGATGTTTTTATAATACAATGGCGTAAACTATAAAGGCATATAATTTGTCGAGTTAAACAGAATAAAATACAAGTAAAAAAAACAATTGACTGAATTAATTGTCAAAATACCCTGTATAGAAAGATTTCCCGGCGAGATATTAATTCAATGTTATTTACCACCTGAAGAAGTCCTGCTGTTATATCTTAAACCATCTTGTACATTTGCAAAATAGCAATCATAATTACGATTTTCCAGAAACTTTGAACCTCACTGACCTAATATTAAAAGAAATAAACATGCATCTCGTAAATTATATAGGCTACGTGCATTTTACAACAAAATATTAAATTTTAAACAAATTATTATGTCATGGTGCTTAATAAAAAAGGTTTCTTTTTCATTTAAATATAAAATCAAATAACCTTTAACATAATTTAAAATTATGTTATTAATAAAATTAAAAAAAAAAAAGAATTAAAATATAATATTTTTTATCACAATTTTATGATGATGATATTTTCAATGATTCGTACACGATCTTTAAACTCAATTATATACAAGTAACTTAAACTTACTATTTAATAATATTAATTAACTTTATTTACTTAATATTAATATTTCAAGATAAAACCAGTTGAAAAATTAATGATACACGTCATAAAAAAATTAAGTGGGTATTCTGGTCTAGGAGCCTAATTTGTAGGAATTTTTGAAACTAACATTATAAAAAAAGAGATTTATTGACATTTTAACACTATAATAAAAAAAATTGAAAAAAAAATTACAGGTCGGTGAAGTGGGACCTACAAAAAACATTGCATCCTGGTTAATACGATTTTAGCCCTTGTATTGGTCTAAAACAAAAAATTAGAAAAATTATTAATGTGTAGAGATGTCGGGTTTTCTTCTACAAAGAAAAGAAAATATTGCAACCGTCTGATTGAAATTAAATTCGGTATTCGGTACTGTACGTAAATTGTATCCCGTAACATTATTTCTGATTGAGAAAATCGACTAACGTTTAATCAGATTGAAAAAGATTTTTTTATTAGCACATAATGATTGGGTAAATAATCCATTTATCTGATTCAACCCGAAAGATATTTAACAAAACTATTATAAAGAAGAAATTACAATTACGTCAGAGACTATGCATATTGTATATGGAAGTAAAAGTCATCTTTTGACATCTGGCACTTTTTAACTACTATGAGGACACAACATTGTAAATGAAAGTTGAAAAAAAAATCATAAGAGTAAACATTGCTATTAATTATTATAAATTAGATTATAAATAAATTAATAAATTAAAATTTAATTTATTTTTTAACTGATTATTTTATTAATTATGTGTGTAACGTAATAATATCACTTATCATTTAAAAAAAAAATTTTATGATGCTAATTTCAAAATTAAAAACAATTATAGTCTTTTTACAATCTTGTAAAAAAAACATTTGGATTATATCCACGGTAAAAGTATATTAGCTTGTGGTGAAATAACATAGTGTGCGAAGACTTACTTAAATTTCTGTTAATATAATCACCTCTCTTCAACCACAAAACTCAAACTATAGTTGTTTCTCTTCAACGATAAAATTGATTTACTTTGCGTTATGATATCTCAACAGTGTCAGTAATTTTTGTTTTTATTATCAATGTTCAGTTAGTTTTTTAAAATTTCTGGAAGCGTTTTTTCCTAGCATTAAAAAACTTTTGCTTTCTATAATCTAAAAACACAACCTTTCCTATCCTCTCCGTTTATCTCGAGTTAGAGAAGGACGAAATTGTTATGGAAATTGAATTATAATATTCTTAAAAATTAAAAATAAATTAAGAATTTTGTGACACTATGCCCATAGCGAGACAACAACCTTAGGAGACATTGTAGTTGCTGTATGGCATAGGTAGTTGCAACACCATTAAAACTGTGCGAGTTCGTTCAAGCATTTTTAAACTGTTTTTGTAAATTACTTTGTATTCTGTTAAAACTAGTTATCATAGATCTGTTCAAAGTCAAACCAACCGTTTTATTAACATATTGATTAAAAAGTACAAGCTTATTTTAATTTTAATGTAAATGGCAGAGTTATAAAGCTGCCTACATTCATTCCTACACACCAACAACATTTTTCTACCATGATAGAGAACGCCCCATTATCCAAATATTTTCTAATGTTAGAAATTATCCAACAAGCAGTACATCAAGCTAGGCTATAAAGCGTCAAATATTGGCTTCCAAGTGCTCAACTGTCTCATGCTACTGTTTCCGGATCCATTTCGTGAATTATTAATCATTCGGACTAATTTCGGCAAATGTTTGTTTCAGCTATGAACGCGCCAAATTGATTGACCAATTACACGGCAAATAAAAAATTGCTGCCATTTATGTTAATTTAGTGTCAAGTTCTCCGCCTTTAAAAGTTACCTATATTACAAAATCTCAACGATGATGTTTTTTAAGCTTGGGACTTCGGACTATAGTTAAATTCATAATACAGGTCAAACCAATAAAATCGTATTAACTAAACAACACTGAAGCAATTAAACTGCAACAAAATCATAAAAACTTTTCCACGGTAATTAACAAATTACAATATTTTTATCGCTATAAATTTTCTAATTTGAAAATTAATACGTATTCGCACCGTGTGTGAGTTTTATTGGAGGCATTTCCATGGTAACAATACACTACTTTGATTATAGAATTGTATGGATACATATATAATTGTATGGATTGCATTTATGACTTACATTGAAAATTGTCTCACAAATTTAAATAAATAATTATGATAATTTACATTTGAAAAATAAGATTTGTGCAAAATTTGTTTTCATATTTTCACAATTTTTAATGCATTAAGTTTAATTAATTAGTGTTTTTCAATAATTTAAATTTGACATTTTCTATAACATTAACGTGTAAAGAACTGCAAATTAGTCATAACAGCCTCCTTTTAACACCAAAATTTTTCACTGGAAGCGCTGGCATCAATTTTTTTGTCCCTACCATGACTACGCACACAACGAATACACTTTCTGTAAAATAATTCGAAAAATGAGTTTATTTATAGAAAAGTATATTGGTCTGATATTTAAACATGGCCTTCATAGTGTGTCAACTTGGAAAATTAGAGCACTATAAACTAATTTATCAAAATTTTTTTATTAAATTTTTAGTTTTGATAATTAATTATGAGATATATAATGATTTAATTTATGACATTAATAACGTATGTAGAATAATTATAATTAATCATTTTTATTTTGATATGTTTATTAAATTTTAATAGAGCTGATAAAAATATTTACAATTTTTTTAAAATCAATAAGTGATTTTTAATTTATTTTAGGAAAAAAAAACCTGGAAATTTACAAAGTTTTTTTAACGTACAGTCCTTCTTCTGATTTGTGCAGTTATAAATTGTTTTTGGTGCAGTTTTAAAAAATCATTGCATATTTGGCATTTCTTTGCTTTTGAATTGATTCAGATCTCCAAGTCTATTTAATTCAAAAAAAGCTGCGTGCTAATAAAAGCCTCGGGGGTTAAAATTATTCTGCTTTTTGATCAGTATATATGCAGTAAGTAAAGAGCATCGCTGAGAAAAAGACAAATTTCTAAATTCAGGCCTATAAAAAAGCGTTGGTGTGCAGCTCAAAATATTGCTTGGAAAAAATTTGTTTTTGTTTTTAATTTCTCATTACTTTTATATCTCTACTCTAAAAAAGGTTAGATTAATTCTCTATCCCACGGGAAAACAATGATGTTTACGAAAAAATTTTTCCCACAAAAGTTTTTAATTTCTTATAAGAAATATTTTTTTCCTTTAAACTTTTACACCATTTCTAATTCAAGCTTGATATCTCTTTCCGATTTTGAGTTATCGTGATTTTGGAGCAACAGAGTAATGGGCAAACAGAAATGTACTCTTTAGATGATTTTATGAACACCGGTATTAATAAGTTGATTTTTTTAAGACCTATACCAAAATTTTGTTCGTATCATCAATATTTCTAAGCGTAACAAATTTGGGACTAAAATTACCATACCTTCATATATATTTCATATATACAGTGTACAAAAACTTCTTCTTGCTTTATTTATTTATTATTTCGAAAGTTAATATTCTAAAATTAAAGCGCCATTTCAAACGATTGCTATAAAATACAAATCAGCCTTCTCATATCTAATATAATTACTTTAAATATGGCCTTGTATAATGAATAAATGATTTAATTTATTAGCCATTTGTTCTATTTATAAAAAAAAAAATAAACAAATTATTTAAATTTTAAAATATTACAAATCGAAAACAATAGCTTGTATTGTTTTCTTAAATAATTCTGTTTTTTTTTTATTATAAAATAATTAATAGCAATTAATTAGAAATTAAATACTTTATTCATTGTATTGATATATTATTTTTAAATTCAACCCGGATGTTTTTTTCTTCTCTAAAAAATTATAATTATTTTAATCGTATTTAATAATTTATTAAGGAATTTTTATTAATGAGGCATGCAAATTACACAAGTTTAATTTTATCTCTGTACTAGAGTGATACCCACCCGCTTCGCTGGGTTTAAAAGTAAAGATTGATTAATTGCTCTCGCTTATCCCCTTTCTATAACACTCGAAATAATAGTAAGGATTGTGTAACACAAGTAAAATATATGTATAAGTTTCTATTTTTTTAAATGTATAATAGTCGTAATTATTCATTGAGTATATCAGAAAAGACGGCCGTGAAATATTTTATATTGATTATTTTTACAGAAATCTGTAATTTATGGTAATGTCCATTGATTACTTTTACAGAAATCTGTAATTTATTGTAATGTCAAATTTAATTAATTTTTAATTTTTTTTTTTTTTTTTTTTTAATAATATATCTTTATAAATTATATCTCATGTGTTTTTCTGAGGCATGAGCTATATTGCTGTACAGTTTCATTAAAAACCATTCGCTAGTTTTAACGTGAAAGCGTAACAAACAAACAAAGAAACAAACAAACATGCTTACTTTCTCATTTATAATATATAGAGATGTATGCTATTTAAAGTAAGTTATTCTATAGCTTTTTTGTCATTCAAGAATACTTTGTTTACTTACAAATAAGCTTCAATAACAAATTAAATTATGCTTTTAATAAAAATAAAAACTTACTTTTATTAATACCCGTTTGATAAACAAGTATTTGCAATAGTTGTAAAATAGTAGGACACTTTTACACAAGCAAAAAAAATTCGTGGCGTAGGGGCTGTGTAGGCTAGGCGAATTCCCTCAGAGATTGAAAAAAAAACCACATTTTTCTTAAAATTATTAAATTTTTTTTCAATATTGCATTTTTAGTTTTTCAAAAATTTTTAATTCGAAAACTAAGCGTCTAGAGAAAAAATCACAAGAGTACTTTGCGCACCCCCATCCCTTGTTTATCAGTCGATTTTTTTCATTAACGAACTTGACGTTTCAAAAACCCTTCTTGATATCAAATTTTATTCAGATCGGATTTAAATTGCGACCGCCAGAGAGGGTACTAACACATATAAAAACATAAATACATATAACGCTGGTCTTTTTTGACATCTATTAGGTAGGATTGATGAACATTTGAAGAATTTTTTTCGAAATTTCATCATCAGTATAAAAGTAATAAGTCCATATCTTCGGAAATTTGCTATTAGACTTCAATTTGAAATACTAGGTATAAGCTTGAATTTTGTCAAATATATTTTAATTATTTTATTTTCCAACAGATGACAGTAAAATTAATTATTTAAATAAATATAATGCATTTAGGCACTATCACGCAATTTTTTTTTTATATGTATAAGAAAATATAATTTTTCCATGTAAATAATTTTTCAAACAAGAAAAACCTGTGTATAAATAAATGATGTAAATAATTTAAAAATGTTTTTGTTTCCATTTCTTTTTGTAAATATTATTGTGTAAATTATTTAACATTGTAAATATTTTTTAAGAAATATCAATTTTCAAAATGGATTTACAATAAAAAATCACATCCAAAAGATAAAAAAAAATTTACTTAGGTACAAATGGTAAGATATCATCTTTAATAATTTGACTTTATTAAGAACAAAATTCAGAACATCAGTCACTTTTTTCTATTAAAACAAAGACTTTTGAATGTAAATCCTTTTTTAAAATAATATATAGTTTAAAAAAACTTAAAAATTAAAAAAAATGTACTTCTTGATGTGAAAAGTATAATTAAAAATTGTGTATGTATTAATTATTAATTTATTTATAAAAAAAATAATAATAAAATAACAAATTAAATTAAAAAAAAAAAAAAAAAACAATTTTATTTTGTTTAAAATTACCATCTTTATAATAAAAATTGTGTAATTAAAAAAAAAATATTGCTTAATTATTGTAAAAGAAAAATTATTATTATTATTATTAGAATAAATATATATTTAAAAAAATTATAAAAAATAAATACTTTCAAATAGAAAAATAAAAAAAATTATTATTAATTTATTTTAATTTGTTTCATTTAATTTACACTTCTTCTTAAAAATTTTTCAGAGATGTATTTTTTTAGATCATGGTAAGTAAAAAATAATATCTTTATTTCATAATAGCCAAACGCTTAAATTATTAAAAAAATTTTAATAGAAAATACTTTTTAAGAGACAAGCTTTTACTGTAGAAAAATAATTTTATCTATGAATCCCTCATACCCGACTATTAGTAAAAGCCTGAGGCACTCAATTTAAAATATCAAAACTAAATCGAATCGCCTCATCTACTCCACATGCCTAATTATTTTTCGATTCATTCTAATATTAAGCGCCTCACGCTTTTACAAATAGTCGGGTATGAGTGACTCATCGATAAAATTATTTTCTACTTTTTAGTATAATAAAAGCTTGCTCCTTAAAAAGTATTTTTATTAAAATTTTTAATCTAAGACTACAAAAAAAGTATATATATATATTAAATATGGTGAAAGCGATCAGAAAATCAGGATACCACAGGCTTACCATGCATTGTCAAACAAACTAAATGTGGATGCAAAATTGTAGCTCAATCGGGACAGGTGAAACTAAATAAAAGCTTGTAATAAGCAAGAACTGAAACGACAAAAGTCTAAAGACAACATTCAGTCAATAATCGTGCACGAGATATGCACATGATGACTCAGAATTGACCTACATTCTGGTAGAAAATTTATTTTCTAGTTTTAAAGTTATTTATTATATATTGACATGAAAAAATACCTACTTGATATTGCCATCCATGTTAGTAAAGCATTTGGAAAATTTGACGAATTTGCTGAGCATATTTTCTTATAGCTTTCAAAATTATGAACATTAGATTTTTCTGTGGCATTTTCTTCAGAGCCGCGTCTATATCAACAAACGTGCAACGTCGGAACACCTAAGAGCTTATATCCGCCCTGTTATAGCCGAAATAATCCCCCAAAACTTGTGAAAAGTAATAGAAAACTACCTAGAACGAATAAACTTCTGAGAAAAGTCCAGTGATGACCAATTGGTTGGCATCATTTTTCATATTAAATAGTACAGTCAAACTTGGTTAAGAGACAGTTGAAGGGGCCGTGAATTTTTTTTCGCTTATATAGGTTCCTCACTAGTTCGAGTTTCCACCTTATACATTTACAGGAGAGGTCTGTTTCACTTAGAGAGATTTTCGAACTACAAAAACAAAATAACACAGAATAAGAAAAACAAAAATACACGCAGTTCCTGAAAAATAAAGAATGAATCAATACAAACCAAATAATGTATACTTAATATTCGATTATTAAAAATATAACTCAGATAATATGACTCTAGAGATGGGAAACTAAATATGGACCCAACTTTACTTTGTGGTAACAATGTTTACAAAGTAATTAAAACTTGAGATATTTCAAAATCCAATTCAATCCAAATCAAGATAAAGTAATTAATGATTTTGCCAAAAGCCTGAAAAATAAAGACTTTGAAGAATAGAAAATATATTAAAATATGTTATCGCAAAACGGTCGATCTTTTGATTTCAATTTATTACTTCTGACACATATAAAGCGCTGTTCATCTTAATTTAATAAAAACTATAATATTAAGGTATTTGTTTCCCTACAGTATTGTAAAAAAGTTTTGGTTTATTTGCACGGTACATAAAAAACCAAATACATGCTTTGTAGTCAAGTAATGTATTATTTTTAGCTTTACAATACCACGCAACTACAAAAATATATAATATATTGTGTGCAAGTGCTGCTTATAAATTTGATTATATAGATATCGCTCTTGAAACATCAATACTCTAACTGTAGTCGTCTCTATTCATCAAATGACAGATCTTCGATGAACTCATAATTAAATTAAAATTTTGTTTTTATATCATCAACAACCTAATATTTTTATGGTATTATTATAAACTACAAGATTGTCTATGTATTTTAGATAGTTTTTTATCACACTCTCTAGATTTCTTGATATACAAATATCAACTTGAAAAGGATAACCTATATGATTCAACATTTCTTGTTGATCAAAAAATATATTTAAAAATCTCTAGTATTATTCAATCCTTGCAAATCTCCTTAACCCGAATTTAAACTGAAGTGTTATTAGGGAGAAGTTACTCAATTTGCTCTCCTACCAAAATTCCAGACAACTTTTTTTCTTTAGACAAAACGATTAACAAGAATACATGACAATCTGATATATTCATTGCAACTGTTGCAACATGCGAAATCATTGAATAAAAGTAACGTAATTTTTATGAAAGAAATATGTCCTGGGTATTTTTAAACCGAAAAAATAAAAATCTAGATACATTTTTATACACTAAAGATCTCTTACAGAGCTTTACAAAAAAAAAAAATCCTTAAATACACTTACATACAAACTTTTAATAATGAATACACAGACCACGTTCATATGACAGCTGCGTAAAGAGTGTTGAGGGCTGTAAAGGCACCCTGGGGCAACCAATGGGGACTTAATTGGACTCCCGTGATTTTCTAGACCCCCCATATCATATTATATTATATAGTATTTATATTATATGTAATAAAAGTTATATTATATTTTTATTATATTTGTAATCAATTATCAAGTATTATACGTCAACTGATGAAAAGGTATAATCGATTTTATTTAATTTGATTTCTGTATTTATTATTTTAATTCGATGTTTAAATACATGATCTTATGGCTTATATATATACTCTTAGAAATTTTGGTATTAAGGTAGTATAAGCCTCCAGGTGAATTAAGACTTAGGGTTGAAATTATTTGTGCCTTATTTTCAACTTTTATAATGAATTTTGCTATAACTTCATGAATGTATACGAAAAATATGCATTAAATTTTTCGATGTCTGCCTTGGTCTTCTATTGTGAAGTTGTAACATAATTTACCTTAAAAATTGAATATATATCTTTTTTAAATTTGTGTCCCCACTTCCGTGCTCATACATCCTTAATTAATCGGGAACAACTTTTTTTTTCAATAATTTATTAAGGTTTTAACTTTAATTTAAATAGTTTTTTTCTTAATTTCTACCTACTAGTTATGGAGAAATCTATGAAAACATATCATCGGTCTACCTTTTTCCCAAAAGGCCAATGTTAAATATGCATAATTTTGAAGCCATTTATTTATTTAAATAATCGGACATCGTCCCTTTAAACTTGATTGAATTGATTTAGACTTAGTACAATTTCATTTTTTTTTTAATTAATCCTTTTAATTAATGGAAAAGTTGTATTTTTTCACAAGAGCTGAGCTGTTCAAAAGCTGAGAATAGTTTCTTGCAAAAAACAAGTACACTGCTTGAACTCATTTCACCGTAGTTCTGTTCCCTTGAAACTTTTGAAAATAATGACGCAACAGTATTAAAAAACAATTTCAACTATATATATTTTTATATGACTTGTTCACAATATAAATAATTTCTCTACTGATACGTTCAAAATAAGGTAGTTAAAAAGGACTTTATAACTCGGTATGTTGTTGAGTTCATTTGCACTTATTTAATATAATATGAAAGTAATACCCCACCTTCTGAATCACATCCACTATATATTCCATGAAAAGAGTGTTGTACCTTAGACTTGGAACCATGACAAAATGTGATAGAGAAATTATAATTTATTAAAAAAACGATGAAGTTATAAGCAATTAAAGATTGCATTCAATTTATTTAGCGATACCCACGTATGACGTCACTAGTGGTTATCTTCCTCTTTGTCTAGTTAGGAATTTTAAACGATCATATCTTGCATACTAGTAGAGATTTTTTAAAACCAACTTCACTTTTCTATTCGTGAAGTGAGAACTCTTCATCTGGAATATAACAATGTAAATAGTTTCTTGTTATAGCACCATTATTCCATCATAGTATGCGTAGCATTAATATACTATATCATTATATTGAGTTAATTAACATGTGATTCATGATACAATATCATAATGTACTATGAATCTACTCACCGCGTACCTTGAATCATCCATACCGATTGTACTTGGAGATAATTTTTATAGATGGCTTTAAGAAACTGCACTGATGGAAGTATATGGTTGATACGTTGAAAACACTACAATTCACATTTTAAGTATACAAATTTTCAATGATCTAGCTCAATATCAGTTGTGATTTGTTTTAAAAAGTCGAAAAAAGCGGTTTCCCTAGAAATATCTTCAAATTGAAAAACACTCTCGATTAAGTCACTCTTCAAATCAAAAAAGTGAATCAAAATTGATTTTTCCATTTAGAAGCTACGTTGTTCCAGCTCGAAACACAGGCAGACAGGTTAAATTTTTAACATCTGTCGTTTTTCATTATCAGGAGCTTAAAGCGAGGGATATGCAATACTAGGCCAGGCAAGGTACCTACATGATCATCAAGGTATAAGACACTACCCTACATATGTGTATTAATAGTGAATGACATTTTTTTTTGTTCACCACAGTCATATTTTTCTATAAGTTAGTTAATTGACTGCATTGTTAATAATAATTTTATTTTTATTGATATAGTAATTTTATAATAATAAAAATAAAATTATTATTATTATTATTTAACGATTTTATATTGATTTTTTTTTTTTTTTTTTGTAGGTAATTGTGTTCATATTATAAAATTAATTGACGTTAATCGTATTGAGAAAGAAAAAATAACTGTTGCATAAATTAAAAAAATAAAATGGAGCAATTCTGTTTATTTTATTTACACAATAAAAAATGAAATATAAAAGGTAACTGCGTCTAGGATGGCCCACTTTTTGCATTTTATCAATATTCATGGCAAACTGAATCGATTGAAAACGTTTTAGTTTTGTGGGTAACCTAGATGAAAATATTAGGATTTTTTCGTCGTATTTTCTCTTTTTGTTGCTGCACTTTTCTAGGATTTACCTCCTAACCAGCAAACAAATCAGAACGATAACGTACGATAAGGAAAATAGTCCAAAAAATTTGTTGTGTAAAATTAGTTTGTAACGCAAATAAATATTAATGCTACGAACAAAATTTTGGTAAAGGTTTTCATAAAATCATCTAATTAGTCCATTCTATGAACAGGATAACTTAAAAACGAAAAAAGATATACAACTGAAATTTTAGCGTGCTCAAAGACGTAAAAAGTCAGGTTGAGTTAAATGAGTAACATAGGTCAACTGGGTCTCGATTTTTTACAATTTTTTTAAAATAGCTTCCTTTTAGAAATTATCGGGAAAAATTTTTTGTATCCGATTTCGATAAAACTCTGTATATAAGGTAATTTTGACACAAAAGAAAACAAAAATCGGGTTTATGTATCGATTGGATGCATAGTTTCTGAGAAAATCGCGCTGCGTGTCCAATTTTATATTATATCTCAAAAGCCACGCATCCAATCATTAAATAAACCCGATTTTTGTATCTTTTGGGACAAAATTACCTTTTATAACGAATTTTATCGATATCGAAGGCAGAAAAAATTTTTCGATTTTTTACAATTTTCTTAAGGGAAAAAATCAAAAACATTGGGAAAAATTTTTTGTTTCCGATTTCGATAAAACTCTATATATAAGGTAATTTAGACCCAAAAAATAAAAAAATCTGGTTTATTTAATGATTGAATGCGTGGCTTTTGAGATATAATCCAAAATTGGACACGAAGAGCGATTTTCTCGGGAACTATGCATCCAATCGTTACATATACCCGATTTATGAATTATTTGTTCTTAAGATGTGTAGAAGTGTTTTTACATAAATTATTTCTAATTTTTTATTTAAATCCGGCGCAATGAACCATAAAGTCCTTATATCAAAAACCATTTTAATTTTACTCCTAGAATTGTGTCAAGGTAAATAAAGAAATAATTTAATATTAAAGATTATTAGTTTTTTACTATTTTCTTTCAGGTGAAATAAAAATTTTTAATTTAAGATTTAATGTTTCCCACATGGAGTAACACCAGATAGCATGTAATTTAAACAAGTGAAAACAAACGAATGACTGAGTTAATTGTTGAAATACTGTCACATAACACATACATACATGTCACACATATATTGCGCTCTCACGCCATAATTTGCGCTCTCACGGGTAAACGGTGAAGTTTACGAAAAAATGTTTCAAACAAAAGTTATTTATTTTATTATAGGGATCATTTGTTCTATCTGTAACCGTTTAAAAGATGGGTCCTACGGATCCAAGACCCAATTGATCTATGTTGCTCATTTATGAACTTGACCTCAGTTTTTACGTCCTTAGCACGCTATAAATACACCTTGATATCTCTTTTCATTTTTGAGTAATCGTGATGACAGACGGACAGACAGACGACAGACGACAGAAAGGCAACCGGAAATTGACTAATTAGATGATTCTATGAACACCTATACCAAAATTTTTTTCGTAGCATCAATATTTTTAAGCGTTACAAACTTGGGACTAAACATAATATACTATGATATTTCATATACATGGTATAAAAATACATGGTTTAAAAGAGTAAACTGAATCTATTCTCAAATGTAATTTATATTCGTATTAGAAAACCTAAATATTTCGTAACATAACAAAAAAAAAATTCAGGTACACCTCATATGAATTGACTTAATAAAAATGTTTATATTTATGTGGGTGTCACAAACAATACACAAAATTATAA
Source organism: Chrysoperla carnea (assembly GCF_905475395.1). Taxonomy (NCBI): domain Eukaryota; kingdom Metazoa; phylum Arthropoda; class Insecta; order Neuroptera; family Chrysopidae; genus Chrysoperla; species Chrysoperla carnea. The sequence continues at coordinate 119,414,069 of NC_058337.1, read as the reverse complement.
CAAAAAAAAACATAGTAAAAGAAAAAGGTCAAACCAAAAAAATTAAATTCAAATAACATTTTATATATACAAACAATATTGTTACTCAAATAAACAGCAAATTTCAAGTACCAAATAATATCACTCACTACTCAGGACAATCAATAAAGAAATTTTTGAGTACCTTTTTCAACTTTTATACAATACGTCCTTTTTTTTTCTTGCTAGTAATACAAATGTCAAAATTTATTATTATTTTCGTTTTTTTTTTCTATCGTTTCATTGATATCAAGGTTTAGGTATATAAATAGGTTGTTTTCTATGAGAAGAAGTTTCTATTTTTAAGGACATCATGAATGAATTGATGGTTTTTTTTTTTATATTTTGTTGAACAATAATTATTTACTTTTTAGGTACTTTATAACAGTATTGTTATTTTATAGTTTTTATTAACTCTTGAAGTGGTTTTGTTATAGACTGGAATAATGGAAGTAAATCATATTTAGTTTTATTAAAAAAATATGACGTTTTTATTTATGTTAGATCTCTATTAATCTTCATCGATCAAAGTTTGTTATGTTTGAAACTGTTAACGCTTTAAAAATAAAATCGATTTAAAGATTTAATATGAAAAAAATTATGGTTTTAAAATCCAAAAATTGCACATTTTTAATTCAACTTTGATGTAAAAAGTATAGAATTATAATTTTTTTGTACATACGGGAAAAGTATATTGTTTTCGCACGGTTTTTTCTTGCAATTATCTAGTATTCATTCGAAATGTATAGATATTCAGTTCAATTACGCTGCTCTTTTGCAAAATTGAATTCTAAAATGATTTTGTATCATGGAGTCCACATTTTATTGAAAATATGGTTTCTTAATCGTGTAAGTAAATTAATTTTAAAGTGATACTATGTATCTTCCCTTCCCCTCTACCAAATTTCCAAGATATTGGAATAGAATGATTGTTTAATAAGACTTTTGAACTCTAATTTAATGTCCTATCTTTATTGTCAAGTTTAAACATTCCAAAAAATCGATAGTAAAGAAAAAAAATATTTTCTTACCTCCGTTTCTTACCGCTTTTTGCTTCCGTCGGGGAGAAAAATAATATACACACTTCGGGAGCAAGTAAAGAATGTCTCAGAAATCATGTTTGTCACCCTAGAATTCGACTCGGGCGATAATGAACATGAGATCTGAGGCTTTCTTTACTTTTGCTCTCTAGATGTGTAATATACTTTTTCTTCGTTGATTTTAGGTGTTATTATGCGTGGCATTTTGGGAAAAACTCTATAAAATCAAATCATAATAAATCATTTCGATTGTTCTGGATTCTATCTAGAAATCATTGATTCAAGCATCATTGACAGACATGAAAAACCAATTCTTAAATCCCCGATTAACAAAGAGGGGTCTGTGTATCTGTTTACCTGCCTGTGGCATAATTGCTACTAAACGGATGAACTGATTTTGATTTTTGTTTAAATAATAATTTGATCGAGAGTGTTCTTAGCTAGATTTTAAGTTCGGACTGATCGGACTTGATTGTGAGCCGGGACTTCTTTGATTTTTGAATTCATTTAATATTTCATTTTTACGTTGAAGTCATCGTAGACTTTATTCGTTCAAAGTATATTTCTTTGATAGTTTTTTTCTTCTCGATAAACACAATACTGGAATTTTGAAAACAGTGTTGGATCGTCAATAATTCCGTCATAAATAACACGTTCAAAATTACAATAAGACTGTTCTAAATAAGAATTCAAATCAAATCGTTCGAACTATTGTTTTTTTCGTATTAAGATCTCATACAAATAACCAATTTAAATGAAGTCTAATAATTATTATACTTAACACAAATAAAAAAATATTAAATAAATAATAAATATAAGTTAAAATTTGAAATTAATAGATCTATTTGTCTAAATGTAATGATTTGTATAAAAACATTTTAAAGATATAAATATATACATATAACTTATTAAAATTATAATTCAACATTGTTTTAAATAATTATTTTTATATTATATATGTATATTTAATGTCTATCATTATATGAATGATTATATTATATACATACCAGATAAATATCTTACTATCTACAGACTGTTTCAAAAGTCAATTTACAATTATTTATATATATAAGAATGGAAGCTGACTGATCGATTAACGCACAACTGAGACCGTTGGGTCTAGAAGCCTAAAATATTGTATACACGTTCCTTAAGTAACGTAAGTGAACACTAAGAAAGAATTTTCGTAATGTAAATATTATTTCTGAAACTTGATATATGAGCTCATGGTTTGAGACAAAAATTTGGTTAACTTTATTCATAAAAATTCATTCTTTAAGTGGGTCAAATTGGGGGTTAAAGTTTATGTGCAATTCTGTTATTTTTTTAGATGAAAAGGGGATGATGGTTTGTTATGAATTGTATGAAACTTCGTCATTTTTGAATTAACTATTTAAACGATTTAAAAAAATATTTCACCTAGAATAAGCTACAACGCACAGTTTCTGAGATATCGTAATTGAATCAATTTTAGTCCGTATCTCAAAAACTACTCGACTAGTCAGCAAATGCATCCGATTTTTGTACTTTTTGGGTCAAAATTACCTTATATACTGAGTTTTACCTAGATTGGAGGCAAAACAAATTTCTCGATTTTCTGCAATTTTTTTAACACCCCTTTGAAAAAATCGAGAAAAGCGCAAAAATATTTTTGTTTTAGAATTTGATGAATTTCGGTGAATCCGGTAATTTTGATCCAAAAAGTATAAAAATCAGGTTAATTTAATGATTAGATGCAGATTTACTGAAATATCGCAATATTTGGATCGATTTTGGTCCGTATCTGAATAACTATTGGACCAGGCAGCAAATGCACCTAATTTTTGTACTTTTTGGGTCAAAATTACCTTATATACTGGGTTTTACCGAAATTGGAGATAAAAAAAATTTCTCTTTTTTTTACAATTTTTTTAAGTTGTAGTATCTCTTTGAAAAAATTCGAGAAAAACGCAAAAAATTTTTTTGTTTTGGAATTTGATGAAACTCGGTGGATGGGGTAATTTTTAATCCAAAAAGTATTAAAATCATGTTTATCAAATGATTGGATGCAGAGTTTTTAAGATATCAATAAGACGGCATTTTACACCGTGCCTCATGGTTGAACTTAAGGTAAATCTTGTCCTACCCGAGCCACAATTAAAATGAATAGCATACAAAACAAACCATATAAATTTCGCTTTCTTATGGAGTCACCGTTTACATAATAATAGAGACACACAAAGGATATATAAAAAGAACCCTATTTTTTAATACTAAGGAAGTATGTTCCGTATAAGTAAATTTTAGGATGGCCTGTATTTATATAAATACAAAGAGATAAATATCTTTTTGCTATATAAATATATATTTCAATATTTTAAGAGTGGTGTTATCAGATTGGAAAAAAATTTGAAGTTAATTTAATTTTATTATTTTGAAAAACAAATATGTACCCACTAAATTGGATACACACACTGAAAAATATATAAATTGAGACAGGCATTTACAAATCAACCATTTAAATACGACGATGATTACGATGGAAGTCGAAATATGTATTTATATAACACAAAAATAGATCTAGGAAATTGGGGCATAATTAAATTTCATAAAAAATGCATAAAGAATCATCTACAACAACATACGTCTGTCGAAGTGTTAAAGAATCGTTGGCAAATTAAAAAAGGAATTGTTTAACCTCTTTGTAGTTGCAAATATCCCGACTTTTCCGTAATTTTCTTAATTTTACTTCTACAAAGAAGGAAAAGCATTGTAGTTTTAAAAAGTGAATTTATCATCAAACCATTCCCTGGAAGTCGAGTAGTATATTTAAGATTTTATTGTTACTGCAATGGTAACAACTATACAGTGATGGAAAACAGTTCGACAACTATTCAATTACTTTCTAACGGTTCATGATAAAGGTCTGAAATTTGAAAGGATCATATTATATTGACTCAGATGAAAAGATTTTCAAAACGAATACATAAAGTAGTCGATTTTAGTGGATTTTTGTTACATTAAACACAACAAAAACCTACGCACACACACACCAAAGATAGTTTAATGTGGTCAATTGGTTTATTAAAACTACAAATCGGCAAATGAAACATCGATTGTAGAATTGAACTAAACTTTAACAAAGTGAAATTATTGTAGATTATAGGTTTTTCATTTATTTAAAGAAATCGTTTGATATCTGTACCAAATGCTTAACTTACTTTCTCTACTTTTCAGTGTATATAAAATTGATATACATTTTCACTAATACAATAAATGTTTTTGTTTTTAAAATGCGATTAACTAAAATGATACACGATAATATATTAATTTTTGTTAACTCAAACAACCCGTAACATTTTAACTAATGTTAAACTCAATTAACATTGTTAGTTTACTGTGTTATAATACATATTACCAAAAAAAATAAAAATAAAATAAAAATCTTATCTATAATTTAAAATACAGAGAGCATTGATTGTTTTAAGCTATAACTTGGAATATATACTTCCAAAAATATACTTCCAAAATAATAATTATCCAAATGATTTTTTTGTAGATTAAGTGTTGAGTAATTTACATTCTTGTTTTGTAAATGCAATAATTGTATTGTCAAATTGAGTGGAAATAAATATTAAATTCTGTCTTACAGTATTTTTATTTTTACGTCAACACTGGAAAAGCATCAAACGTGGGCTGGTTTTTTAAGTGAAAACTTCTATAGAAGCGTTAGACAATTTTTGCTAGGGTAAAATTTTATGAATTTACGTCAACAATACATTCGATGATATAACAGGATATATAATACCGTAACTAAGGAAACTAAAACTTTTTTCAATCAAAAAAACGACACCTATGTAATAATAATTAAAACTGTATAATTAACTATTAACTAAGTGATTCTGAACTTCTGATTCTTGTTCATGGATTTGATATGAAATTTGAAAAAATAATTATTTTATAATTTGCTTATATTTTTATAATAATTATTGTTATTATAGTTTTTCATACACTCGTTAATAATTTAAATTTTTAAATTACGAAATTTTGATTATTCATACTATTTATGAAAAAGCTCATAGTTATTCCAAAGTTTTAAGTTTGAAGTGAAAAAAGGCAAGTGTTTGGTCAATTATATTAAAATTTTCGAAAAAGAGGCGTTTTTTTTACCGAAATTTTGTAGTAAAAATAACCCAACTCGAAAAATTGTCTCAAAAACGTGTAAGACCTTTGCGTTTAGTTTGAAATAGTAAAATATTTTAAAAGCATACCCAGAACCAAATATTAAAAATTATTTGTACCATCCCTGGCGGGGATCGAACCCGCGACCTTTGGATTAGAAGTCCAACGCGCTATCCTCTGCGCCACAGGGACTAGTAAAGATTGATGAATACTAACGTTCAGTCCCCGTCGGAAACGGAAGTATATATGAGAACCATGAATATTTTGTGGTAAGAAAAAAAGTTTGTGAGAGTCAATATCAGTCTAGGATTTTACTTTGCGTACGGAGTTTTGCGTATCTTGTTTCATTCTTCAATCGATATTAAATATTTTCGTGTCATGTCACCAAAAACTCGACGCACGGCAAGAAAAAACAAAATTTACTTCTTTCTGAAAGATAAAAAAATTTGTCATTCAGCATAAGAGAGGAAAAGATCCAATAATGCACAAACTACCGGACAAAACAAGAAGAGAGCTATTCTCCTCAACTTTACCGGAACACTTAGAGGTGTATCATTTGACCATCGGACCCAAAAAATATAAAGAAACAAACAAAAAGACAAGCAATTATATACAAATTTGTTTGATTTAAATAAAGACCATCATCTTAGCAGTCATTAAAATATTATAATTTATTATTTCTCCACTAAGTGTGTTTTGTTTGTACAATACTTAAAAAACTGCATAATAATATACAAACTTACTTAAATTATATACTACCAAAGAAGTTGTCTTATCTTAAATCACAAAAATTAGTTAAAATTTTAAATGCTAATTAAGATTTATCAGCAAAACTTATAATTATTAAATTATATACACAATGTACTTAATTGTTTTTATTAATTTTTTGTTTTTATTTTTAAATAATATTGTGCGTCTTCGGCTATTTTAAGGTTGTACGACTACTGTCGAATTATTATTATGTGTAATCTAAAATGTTCTAATCATGTTTCTTGAGTGATAAATGGAATTTTTTAGACTTTTTCTGATGTATTTTAAGAAAGTTGGACAAGGTAATCGAAAAAAATAACCCCCGAAAAAAACAGACCCAGAAAAATAGACATGGAAAAAAGAGACCCGAAAAAAATCAATCCGGAAATATAAATCCCAAACATATCTGACTGATTAAAATATTTTTGATAACTATGTATTGTGATGAGTTGATTGGGTTGAGCTTGTCGACTATATAGGAGGGTTTAGTTCTGAAGTTTTTAGCTCGTACGTTAAAAAATGGGGCACTATTATAGGAAAAGAAGATTTTATCTTCGACGATATCCACCCAATATTTTCTTTCTTAAAATGAAAAATAGTCTCATTGAACGAAAATGTTAATTATTTATATGCTTATGAATAAAAATTGAATCAAAAGAAAAAATTTGCGATTTTATTAATATCGCTCATAACTATATCGAATGAATTCATTTCAGGTAAAGTCGTTGGGCACTATTTGAAATATATATTATTTCTAAAAATAAATATGCGTTTTTACGATCTTTCAACCTATCAAAATATCTTTAGAACTTTTCGTCAGAATACTTTGTCGATTTTTCCTTAATCCACAATAGTTAACAGATATTTATGTTTAAATTTTTTAATTTAAAATGGAATTATTCTGAATATTTTTCTAAATTTAATGAAAATTCAGCCTTTCAAGAACAATTTAGAATTTAATGAAAATGTCAATATAATACTTAAAGCTAAAAAACTGCCAATTGAGGAACAGGCAGAAGCTTATGAGCAATTATTTGGCTAATTATGTGGTCCTGGTCATCATTTTGACATTCAGGAAATAAGGAAGAAAATTTATTGTTTATTTTTTTGTTTCTGACAATCTATGAATCCGATGCTAGAATGGAACAGATTCGCAATCTCTTTTTGAACTATCGCCATCAAAATTCGTTATACTAGCATGATATTATTATGTTATTTGTCTTTTCATAAATAATAAAGTTTCTCCAACAACAAAAATACAAAAAAACTTAGTTTTTTGTCTAGGAAATTTAACCAGTGTGTTTTGAAGACATTTCATGTTTTTGAGGAAAGACAATAATTTTATTTCAATAAAAAGTATCTTACCAGAAAGAAACATTAACTGAGGAGAAATATGACTTTAGTAATGAAGCACTACTGTTTGAAAAAAGACAGTAATTGCATTTCAGTAATTTCATTCCAAGTATCTAACCCAGTGGTGGATTTACACTAGGGGCAGCCCAGGGCGGCAAATTTTCTAGGGCGGAAAAATTTGGAAAATGAGAAAACATTTTCTATACAATATATAATTAACTAATTCTTTTAAATAAACATTTTATCTTTCAAGATAATTTATGCATTATGTATCAAATTAAAATTTTGTATATTATAATACAGGAAATTTAAGTGAAAACTATTAAAATAGTTTAATTAATTTATTTCCATAAAGTTTGAAAAAATAAAATTTGATATTTTTATTTTCTGGAATTGATAAATTTCAGAAATATAGTTTTTTTGAAGAATTAAAAATATTTTCAAATTATGTATGTCTTTTTGATAACAGAAACTTTAATTGATGAATGAATTTTTCTAAAATTGGAGAATTATCCAATAACATTAATTAATTTTCATAGGGCGGCATTTTCTTCAGTGCCCCAGAACGACAGAAATTTAAATCCGACCCTGATCTAACCAGAAAGAAACATTAAATGAGGAGCAATATGACTTTGGTAATGCAGCCCTACTAGTCACGAGTTTTTTTTTATACACGGGATATTTTTGCATTTTCTATCATTTAGACGTAATATTAAAATGGTAATAAAAATAACACCAAGAACGTTTGTCGTATATAAAGCAAATTATCATATTAAAAGCATTTTTTAAATAATATAATAAAAATATTATAATAATATTAATTATAATGATAATAATAATAATAATAATAATAACACAATGATATCTACTATACCGACTAGGACTGACTAAACTGACTGACTATATAATATAGTTTAGTAAAATAATAAAAAAACAGTTAATTTATGACATAATAATTCTACTAATTTAGTAGAGTTGGTGGTGTATCAAACCATTGTATGTGAGTGAGTCTAATAAATTTTCCAGTTAACTAAATACCATAAACATAGTAATAATAGATATTAATTTATCTTACAGGTAGATCAAACTTTTATTTGGGTATTGGGAAAATTACTTATAACGTCAAGCAGTCAGTATAACTGACATAAGCAACTTTTAATTAAAAAAAAAACCTTCCCCTGAATGTAGTAACAAACTTTTGAATTGTTATATCTCATAAATATTATTTATCAAAATCAAAACTCTACAATTTGCTTTGCACAAACCAACCAACTAATTATAACAATACAGTGTTATCAAAAATCAATATCAGATGTGTTTGGGACTTATATTTCTGCTATTTTTCCTGGTTCCATTTTATTTTCTCCGGCTGTTTTTTTGGATTACAAGTTGGATGAGTAACTCTAGATAAATCGCTTAAAATTCTTCGAGGAAAAGGAAGGATTTTTAATAACAGTCAAATAAGTTGAATTTTTGTTATACTAATAACCCTAAATAAATCAAAGTGATAAAATCAAAATCCTGGTGATTTTGCAACAGGCTTCTGGCGTATTGACCAAAAAACTTTCTTCGAATTTTCATCCGTTTTTAAAGAATTACAAAAAAAGAAGCAACTATTTAAGATATTAGCATAATATAGTTAAGTATGCTTTTCTAGAGGTGTTTTTAACCCCCGAATAAAAAGAGGGCTGTTATATGTTCAACGTGCTTGTGTATGTGTGTATCTCCGTGCCAGTCTATAGCTTCGTAGCTCCTACACGGATGAACAGATTATGAATTTATTATCATTTAAGGTAAACAGATTTTGAAACATTGAAAACACTCTCAATCAAATTACTTTTCAAACAAACAAACAAATATCAAAATCAGTTAATCCATTTAGAAGATACAATGCCACAAACGAATCGATTTGACATGATTTTTTGTCGGGGGTTTCTATAAATTTTAATATTATAAGTACCTATCATTCTTCATAACAGCATACGGCGGGTATCAATGTAAATTCAAACGTTACGTTGGATTTAAGAATAGTTTGAAAACAATAGACCAGGAAAAATAGACAAAAATTTTTGTAATAGTGTGCTATTTTTGAAAGCAAAGGCTAAGAGCTTCAGCATTTATTTCAAATTTGTTGTATACTTTAAGGTCAAAGTCTTTTATACATGATACTTTTAATAACTTTTGTTATATTAACACATTATACCACTTAACATATGAGAGTGACACTGTAGATTTCAATGGAAAACGTCATTACGTATTCTCATTTGAACACAAACATACAAATAGAATAGACACGAAGGAAGAGGTTTCTAGGACGACCTCGAGGGTCGTTTCTAGATGATTCGAGTCCCGCCTTCTGTGTAATATTTTCGTTTCTTTCTATTTGTTCAAAGAAAAACTTCTCTATAGTCGACAAACCCTACCCAACCAACATGTAATTACAAGAAAACTACGGCCTATACAATTTTCAGTCTATTTACTCCGATTACTCGTTGAATTTACTTATCCTTAATTATAATTTTGATCCACCTGTACTGCAGTGATATAACTCCGTATATAAATGTTATATGAACAATATAATAGTACAATATAACTGTATAATGTATATATATATATCTAACTAAATAGTAGTAATTTAATTTCAGGTAATAACATTTAATACTGATTAATAAATCATCTAATATTATATACGTGTATACGTTTAAATACGTGTGTTTTTAGAACAAAAGTTTATTATTTGAATTTAACCACAGTATAATTACTATTTGAAAGCGTATTACGTATAGTTTACGACAGACAGATAGACAAAACAAACGTAAACATTTATTATATTCTAAAGCGTAAAGATATATATTTGGTATATAATTCTGATAATATTTTATTTATTATACAGTTTGGGGTAAAGAAGTGTACGATTTTGAAAATGGTAAAAAGAATAATATATAAGCTTTTCGGTGTTCGACCGTTGCAAGTTTGAAACAACAATTTCTTGAAATTTCCCAAATGCTTCCCTAACATTACATCTCAAATAAGTATTTGATAAGTTGTCAATATACAATAAATAACGTCAAAACTAGAAAATAAATAAATTTTCCGTCTGGATATACGTCAATTATGAAAAAAAACATGATGACCTTTGTACGATAATCGACTGAGTGTTGTCTTTACACAGCAAGCTTCTTCTGACGTACCAACTTTGGAAGTACTAAAGATAATTCATTGCGTTTTTAATAAAATTTTCAAAATTATTAATTAAGTAAATTGCATCGAAAATCATTAGGTGATGTTTTTCATTTTCATCTGTCTCGTTTTTCTGTAATTAAGTCACAATGCAACAAAGGTGGACTGCAATTGAATTATTCCATCCCCACTGAAAGAGTGGGGATGGAATATACTGAGTTCTATCGACATTGGAGATAAAAAAAAATTTCTATATTTTTTTAAATTTTTTTAACGGGCACCTCTTTGAGAAAATCGCAAAAAAAATTGTTGTTTTGGAATTTGATGAAACTCAGTGGATGGGGTAATTTTGATTCAAAAAGTATAAAAATCAATTTAATGATTGGATGCAGAGTTTCTAGGATATCGCAATATTTGGATCGATTTTAGTCCGTATCTCGAAAACTATTCGACCAGTCATCAAATGCACTCGATTTTTGTACTTCTTGGGTCAAAATTACCTTATATACTGAGTTTTATCCAAATGGGAGATAAAGAAAATTTCTAGATTTTTTCTATTTTTTTTAAGGGGGATGCCTTTGTAAAAATCGAGAAAAACTCAAAAAAATTGTTGTTTTGGAATTTGGTGAAACTTGGTGGATGGGGTAATTTTGATCCAAAAAATATATATTTCAGGTTAATTTAATGATTGGATGCAGAGTTTATGAGATATCGCAATATTTTGATCGATTTTAGTCCGTATCTCAAAAACTATTCGACCAGTCATCAAATACACCCGATTTTTGTACTTTTTGGGTCAAAATTACTTTATATACTAAGTTTTATCAAATTTGGAGAAGAAAAAAATTTTTCGTATTTTTTAATTTTTTTAAGGGGTACCCCTTTGAAAAAATCGAGGAAAACGCAAAAAAAAATTTTGTTTTGAACTACTGGACATTTACAATTATCGAGACTCTACTGTATACAAAGGGTAATAGTTTATTGTCTCCAGTAATTTTGATACAACGATAATAATATAATAATTATCCAATGAGCGTATTTTGTACTAGGGTATAAAAAGATAAATCTCTAGGTGAATATTTAAACGTAGATTCATATTATCCACTAACAGTGCAGCGTAGTAACAGACCAGTTGTATAAAATCAACTAGATACTATATTTTAAAACAATGAATGATTCTAATCCGCTGTAGATATGTTTACTGAGCCAAAGATACGTAGTATATAAAAAGTTCGAGATCCCCCGTGAGTTTTAGAAATTAATAATTGAAAAAAGAAAATGATCAGGACAAAAGTTGTTGAATTTTTACGACTTTCTTAAACGAGTTAATGATTGAAACGAGTTAATGGTTTTCATAACACAAAATTTTCAAGCCCCTGTTCGTATCGATCTTTTGTTGTTTTCTACGTATTAATTTCATGCAGAAGTCTTTTAATGAAGATAAGCATAAATAGTCATTTTTAAAAAACCACTTGACCTTGAAGTGATCATTATGGTCAAGGTTTAGGTCAAGCCCAAGGTCATTAGATTGTATGAGAGAAATTCTACAACTTTTATCTTAATCATTATTTTCTCAATTTCAGATTGGGTCCCGAACTTTTTGAACACGTGTGTTATGCTATCTCCAATGGCAATTATAGGGGTAATTACTATATATATATATCAGTGAATACTAAATAAAACAATTTAACTGGTTACTGGTTAGTACGTTAGGGTATTAGTTGCTAGGTACGTCTTTTAAATTGTTATCATACATACACTTCATATTAGAATCATTTTTAAGGGTTGTTTTACATTACCATACTTTCCCGCATCATGAGAAAATGTTTTGTAAAAAATGACGGTTGCCTTGAGAAAATCATTTTGCCAACTCCTACGTTAATGAATACAAAGTGGGCTTTAGCAGGCGTTGAATTAATAAATGGATGTCAAAAAATCAGTCTAATTTACAACAAAGCTGTTCCAATAAATGTAAACTGTATAATGAAACATAGTAGACTACTTTTTCAAAAGCCTTAGTCCTGCTATATTAACTGACAGATGTCATTAGTGATTTTCCCAATAATGAGTTTCTTACTTTTATTATTGGCACAATTCAATATTCATGAAGGAACAACAATAAATAATCCCTTTTGAACTTATTTGAAACAGTGTTTATGAAAACAAATTATCACTTCTGTACTTATTTATGTATTGGATATACTTACTAAGGTATTGGCGGGTTTCCGATTAAACCGCTTGAATAATATTCATTCGTTTTCTACATTTTAGGCCCTTAATCTTGCAAAGCCATTCTCAGAGTATGCAAATTATTTTTGTAAAACGCTTAACTCTTTTCAGAGATCAGAAAATTCTCGGACTTAAGCAGCATTCTATTTATGATTTATGGCTCAGCTATTCTATTTTTGGTCTCAGAATATTAAAATCACAATAAAGGAAAAAATTTATTTTATACTGTTTTCAGTTCATTTGAATTTACTTTTTAGTCAAACAGTGTTAAATAAAAGCTTACCTTCAAATTTATTTTTTTTCTTTTCTAAAATAAATATTTCTGAAATAAAATAATGAAAAACATTCAATTTCTAGACCAAATTATCAATAAAATAGGGTAAGATGTTGACTCTTGTATGTTGAAAGTGAGAACTGACTATAGGCAGAGACCATTTCCATTTAGACCAGAGTAGATAATTTTTGAAACCAAAAAAAATTACAGTAGGATCAAACCCATTAGAAAAGCAGGGGAATATGATCAAAATGAGAGGAAACATAAATTACGGTCGATCCGAGTTCGGGAAGTGGGAGGGGGTGAGCTTTTAAGGGTAAAAAATGGTTTATCTTGATTTCCGGCAAAACTACAAGTCCTATGGAAAAAAGTTAAATAGCAAAGTTGTAGGCAATAAAAAGATCTACAACTTTTGTATTTGCAATTTTTTCACATAACCTCAAAATTTAGATGAAAAATTCAAAAAACTAAGTTTTTGGTTTTTTATTTATATCTTTTTCAAAAAAATTTTTTTTTCTACGAAATTTTGTGAAAACTTACCTTATTATGTCCCAAATACACTGTAATTTATTTGATTAAAAATATTTATTTTTTCGCTTCATTTTAACTTAATATCAAAAAAGCACCCTAATTTTCAATCGAAAATTCTGACGTCAAAATATCAGCTTTTTTCAAAAAGTTTGGGGGCTTTTTGTTCCTTTAAATATCTACTTTCTGATGGTGTAAAAAAAAATATACATTACTATAGGAAATATTCTTAGAAAATGCAAAAAATTGAAAAAACAAATTCGAAATTTTTTTTTTAATTACTATGTACAATTTCATCAAAAAATGTGATTGCTGCAATTTTTTTTAGTTAAAAAGTTTATTTATTTTACTCAAATTACATTCATGTCATAGAAAATCTCATACAAAATAAATATACATGTAAATCGTACTATTGAATTTAGAAACTGAATTCTGATTACGTTATTCATTAAATTTTTTTTTAAAAACGTTAAATTTGTTATTTATAAATACCTTATCTGAAATTCTAATCAGTTATTCATTAGTTTTTGTCTCGTTGGAGGCATTTCTTCATCGTCAGATTCGACAAATCTTTCCAACTCTAGTTGATCGTCGAAATCTTCAAGACCATCATCTTCGTCTCCAATGTTATTTCCAGTCTGCATTGGTTCTTCATCCATAATTTCCTCTGAATCATTTACTTCCTCGTAGATTCTTTCTTCCATATTGGAGCAATTTTCAGAACCATGACAATTAGTGCATAAATTTGTGCATTTTAAACCATGTTTTCGGCAGCCATATTTTAAACTGTTACACCCAGTTTCACAGCTGCAGCAAATAGTTTTGAGCAATACTTCCGGAATTAAATCCTTTTCTGTAAATTTGGGCATAATGCCACGCTGATGTTGCTTCCAGCCCCAATCTGTTGCTGTCAATTCGTTACCCAACCAAGTTTGAAGTTGATAATATGCTCTGTAATAATGTTGTTCTGCTGCTCCTTCTGTGGGTGGGAGGTTTGCCAAAATGAAGAATGATTTAATTTTTGCCAATTGATATTTTTGAAACCTTAATTGATTCAGTGTTATTTTTTCTTTTTTACATTTATAAATAGATTTGATTAATTGTAATCCATTTTTTTTTATATTTTCTTTACTTTCATCTTTTTTGTAAAAAACATTGGCCAAATTTGACAAATTTTTCGCGTCTAATATAGAATTAACGATACTTTTCTTTCCTTTTCCGGCAATTATCTTGAAACAGCAATAAATGGGCATCTACAAATATTATTTAAAGAAGATTCTACAACTTTTTCAAAATATTGTAGATGTCTTATTAAATATTAACTTTATTAACTTTTTTGTTTGTTAATTATAGAAGTATATTTTAATTTGCAATTTTTTCGTTTATCAATAAAACATGAAATCTTACGTTTTTTGAGTAATTAAAGTGTAAATTTTAATAAATACCTCAAAATTGTACATAATGATTTTTAAAAAATTTTCGAATTTGTTTTTTCAATTTTTTTCATTTTCTAAGAATATTTCCTATAGTAATGTATATTTTTTTTTACACCATCAGAAAGTAGATATTTCAAGGAACAAAAAGCCCCCAAACTTTTTGAAAAAAGCTGATATTTTGACGTCAGAATTTTCGATTAAAAATTAGGGTGCTTTTTTGATATTAAGTTAAAATGAAGCGAAAAAATAAATATTTTTAATCAAATAAATTACAGTGTATTTGGGACATAATAAGGTAAGTTTTCACAAAATTTCGTAGAAAAAAAAATTTTTTTGAAAAAGATATAAATAAAAAACCAAAAACTTAGTTTTTTGAATTTTTCATCTAAATTTTGAGGTTATGTGAAAAAATTGCAAATACAAAAGTTGTAGATCTTTTTATTGCCTACAACTTTGCCATTTAACTTTTTTCCATAGGACTTGTAGTTTTGCCGGAAATCAAGATAAACCATTTTTTACCCTTAAAAGCTCACCCCCTCCCACTTCCCGAACTCGGATCGACCGTAATTTATGTTTCCTCTCATTTTGATCATATTCCCCTGCTTTTCTAATGGGTTTCATCCTACTGTAATTTTTTTTTTCATTTTCTACTATCTTTGAATGCTTCGGCACTGGTCTAATTGTAATATTTAAATGCATGGCTTTTAAAGACAGAAATTTAAGTTTTGATTCTAGGCACTTCACCTTTCCCTAGTAATTAAAATAGTAATCAAATAATATTTAAATTATTATTCTTTTTTGTAAAATTTTAAAAATGTTTAAGTTGATATACACATTATAATATTTTAATAATATACTTATTAAAGTAGAGACATAATTTTATAATTATATCATATTTATTTATATTTTTACTATATTTAATTATATATATGTATTTATGTATTTTATAAAATTATGAAATTATCATAAAAACAACAAATTAATTATTTATTGGACATAAATTAACGATGATAGTATTATTATTAATCTTATTTTATTAATATGACTCATTTATTAATTATAAATTAAGAAATTATTATTTTATTTAATGATAACAGAAATTATTCTATTTTTTTTTATACCATGTATATATGAAATATACATAGTATATTAAGTTTAGTCCCAAGTTTGTAACGCTTAAAAATAGTGATGCTAGGAAAAAAATTTTGTCATAGGTTTTCATGAAATCACCTAATTAGTCCATTTCCGGTCGTCCGTCCGTCTGTGAACACGATAACTCAAAAACGGAAAAAGATATCGAGCTGAAATTTTTACAGCGTACTCAGGACGTAAAAAGTGAGGTCAAGTTCGTAAATGAGCATCATATGTCAATTGGGTCTTGGGTCCGTAGGACCCATCTTGTAAATCGTTAGAGATAGAACAAAAGTTTAAATTAAAAAATTCCTTATCAAAAATTAAACAACTTTTATTTGAAACATTTTTTCGTAAACATCACTGTTTACCCGTGAGGGCGCCAATTAGGCGGAAATTTTATAATATGTACTATACTTGATTATCAGTTATGTATGTGTCACATGTTTGTATGTGTTATGTGATAAAGAAATCAACAGTGACTATGCATGGTATTTCAACAATTAACTCAGTCAATTGTTTGTTTTCACTTGTTTTTTTATACATTCATTAAAATATTAAGAGATGATTTTTAACTCTGTTTATAATTTTTTATGAAGTTTTTACTGTCAAATACCAAGAAAAATTTTCTGTACGTAAGTTATCTTTCCGTACTTTCTTAATTGAAGCTGTTATGTACAAATTTTAAACATTTTTTGATTTGCGTAATATTCATTGGTTGATAATAAAATTCAAAAGGAAAGCGGTTTTCCAGATAAGAATGGTAAAAGTTGCAATTGAATTTTAAGCATTTCGATTATACCCTTTACTCTGTCGATTTGTAATTTGGATTTGCTATTGATATTCATTCATACTCTTCTTGCCATAGGAGCTTTTATTTTTCGAAAAACCTCTTAATTTTCCCAATTTTGATTTCTCACAAGCAGGAACAGTGAAATAAGAAAAAATTCTAAAAAGAAACTAGGCTCCAACGAAAGAAATTTTTAGCAATTTTTCTTTCCCCGTTGTTGCCCTATTAGCTCAGTTGGTTAAGGCGTAACCAATTCCGTCCGTGGTATGCTTAGAGTAGCGGGTTTGATTCCCGCCGCCGCAACAAAATTAAGTAAAATAATTAGTTGTGATAGGCTGGTGTAGTGCATGGTATATGCATGAAGGAGGTGCACTCAGCCTGTGGAAATGAGGAGCTGATAAATGAAATTATCAGCGGAAAGGTGGTTAAAAACATATATGGTATCACAATGGACTCAATAGCCTAAGTGTGTCCTTCGTCGACAGCCAATATAACCTTAACTAACCTAACCTTCTTTCCCCGTTTAATGGGAGTGTATATATACCTATCCTGGGACTAAAGAAAGTTTTCTTATTCCAATATACCTGGATGTGAAAAATTAAAATTGGGAAAATTAACAGGGTTTGCGAAATTTCTTTTCTGGAACGTTAGAATATACATAATGATTCAATAATACGTTGACAAATTCCTGAGGCTATAAATCGTAAGCAATTTGCAACGTGTCTGACAAACTGTCAACCACTACAAAGATGTGGCTCCCTACCTTTGATATAAACTTGTAGTTTTATCTATGGCGTCAACCGAACATGATCACGAAATTTAAACTTTTTCTAATGCTTAAAAGTGTTGGATTTTTAAAGTTATAACCATAATTTCCTATTTAGAAAATATAAATCACCCATGTAATTGGACACACCAATACATACTAACGTAAAGGGACCTTAAAACACCATATACAGATGAAAACGTAAATAAAAAAAAGTTATATCACGTTATTATTTATATCGATTTTTGGAATTAAAACATTAACTTCTTATTTAGAAATTAAAAATCACCCGTATAAAATTATGATATAATTAGTTTTTTGTTTTTTTTTTTTTAAATATGACTTATTTTAAAATTTTCTTTATGGTTGAAATCAATACGAAATAAATTAAATGTGAAAATTAGATTAGAAAATAATTACTATGTCCTACAAAAATTAATATTTTATTATGTTATGCGCCAATTTTCCTTTTTACATAAAATTTGACGCCTCTGACGAATTTCTCAGTAATTATTTTAACTTGACCTTTCTCAATAACATTTTGATCTTTTTATCACTAGTAATTAATAACAATAAATTTCCTTGTTAACTATCATTAATTATTAATATGATTAACATGGTTTTCCATATTTTTTGTTAATTAGAAAAATCGTTTGATGTGAACGCTATTTTGTAATTGTAGTTTTCTAAAAATTATATTTTTTAACCACCGAATAAAAAAAAAGAAGTTATAAGTTAAACGTATCAGTGTATCTGTTATATTGTAACGTAGTTCCTAAAGAGAGGAACCGATTTCGATTTTTGTTTTCGTTGGAAATATATTTTAATCGAGAGTATTTCGGGTGAGAATTCAAGTGCAATTTTAGGGTTCAATATCCGAAATTACTAGAAAAAAGACGGTTCTCTTCAATTGAATGAGTAAATCATGAAATAGAATACTTTTCTCGATTTTTTTCGATTTTTCAAAGGAGTATATTGTGATTTTTATGAATATTGATATTTAAAGATATTTATCAACATGAATCGAAAGACTTTTGACATTTATTGTTCATAAAGTTTAGTAGCTAAACTAAAAACATTTTTTTTTAAATAACAAATATTCTTTTGCATGTAAACCAGGCATTACATTTATATAATAATAATAATATAGCTAAAGATAAAATAATAATATTGTAGAATGTTCGAATTTAATTTGAACATTAACAAACACCACCCTCATCATTCCGATCGTAGCACAACATCCAGAATATTCTCTCGTCGCGTCGAATCAACCCTCCAGTTAGAACTAGCACATCCACGCAAACAATTTATCTGTATAGGTATGTGTAAATGTATGTAGGGAGAAATGTAGTACCTGTGACCAAATTCAAAAATATAATAAATATCTTTTTTTATTAACAGAAATTCGAGAACAATTTAAATACTGAAAATATGAATAAGAACATAGTGTCCATGAGAAGGAAAGAAAAAATTTCGTAGATAATTTATACAACCTTAATTATTAGTAGTTCTGTATCAAATATTCTGTGATATTTGATTTTGTAAGAAAATCTTTAATACTGTATTTCCTTTAGAAATCTGTAAGAAAAATTTTCAAATTTCTAACTTCAATTTATTTTTCCTCGACATTTTCTGTCGACATTTATGAATATGACCACTATTCCAGACATTTCGTACAACGATAAAATACTGTTTCAAATTTTCGATTAAAAAGATAACATTTTCAACATACTGCTTGTGAAAATAAAAATTGGAATTATCTTTTGTAAATGTAAATCACATGAAATTAAAAACAAACCTAGTAACAATGACCTTTTAGCAAACGTTGATCTGTATTTGGTGTCTATTCGTTGTGTGCTTAGTCATGGTAAGGACAATAAAATCGATGCCAGCGCTTCCAGTGAAAAATTTTGGCGTTAAAGGAGGTTGTTCTGACTAATTTGCAGTTCTTTACATGTTAATGTTAAAGAAAATGTCAAATTAAAATTATTGAAAAACATTAATTAATTAAACATAATGCATTAAAAATTGTGAAAGTAAGAAATCAAATTGCACAAATATTATTTTAAAAAAGTAAACTATCATAATTATTTATTTTAATTTATTTGACAATAATATTCAATTTAGGCATCCATACAATTCTATAATAGGGCTTTTCATTTTAAAATCACGATTCACATTTGTTTCGTACTAAATGATTTATAACCAATGTGATAAAATGAATAACAAATATCTTCTATCTTAGTCCTACTTATTGCTGTCAGTACGAAAAAATAAACTCTGCACTTGCGCTTATGACATGATGAAAAGGCCTATTAAAGTAGTGTATCGTTACCATGGAAATGCCTCCAAAAAAACTCACGCCCGGTGCGAATAAATTTATTTACATAGGGTTTTCATACATAAAATTTTATCCTTTAGGAGTTAAATTTCCAAAAATTTGTTTTTTGTGAGCGTCATTGGTCTTTCGCTTATATATATTTAGATTGATACAAAGTACAAAAGATCAAGGGTACTGTAGTTTCTCCTATCTACTATATATATACTAAAATTAATACCCTGATAATATGGGGAAAGGCAGTACAAAATTAATTAATGCCATTATCGCCTATCATCTGTTTTAATTGCTTTACTGGTGTGGTAGTAGGTTATTGTGAATAGAAAAGATTATATTATTATTATTTTATATAACATAACAAACGTACGTACATACATAGTGGTGCTATACGACAACACATGACGCCATGTTGTTTTTATATTAAATTTGTGTAAAATTATAGAATATAAAAAAGACGATTAAGTGTGTAGAGGCATAAGGCCTTATATTGTCATTTTCGAAATTGAAATTCATTTTATTTTATCTATATAAGGCATATTGAAATGAAATACGGAGTTGAGTAATCATTGATTTAATCGAGTGCCAGACAATATAGAATTTTGATATATGATCCAACTTTCTTTCAATTTGACAACAAAACAATCCGAAATAGATTATAAGTCAGCATGAAAGAGAACGTGGGCTAAAACAGTGGTGGTTTTAGGAACGGCAAATCTGGGCCTACATCCAGGGCCTCGCGCTTAGAAAGGCCTATTTACATACAAGAGGTGAGGAATTTAAATGATCTAGAGTATTCAAAATTACGTTAAAATGAGTGCGTTTTAATTGATTAAAAACTAATTAACTATGGCCCGGGATAAAAAGCTCCTAAGGTTAACTTTTATGCCCAAAAGGGGCTGGCAAAAGTGTATAAATTAAATTAAATAGTATTTCTATTAACTGTCGCAGTAAAAATTAGTTCGTGAATCTGAGTTGAAGAAAGAGCGCAAGAAACTTCGTTCCTGAAGGTATTTTTCATGGGCATAAGTGTACGCATGCTTTTATTTACCCGCGCACGCTTTTTCTACGTAGCCAACATCCAAATTAATGTTGAAACTGCTCCCGGCAACAAACATAACCTCATAACTATTTCTCATATACTTACAAAAATATGTCCATAATCCGAGAAAACACGATTTACCAGTATCATATCCGAAACGTGGCCGTGACAGAATTTTCCAAAATGCTAAAATTTACCTACGAAAAAAGTAAATTTCATTTCTTGCGAACAAAATGTTAACAAAATGTTATAAGACGCAGTATCAGATATAAACTATTTCACCACTCCAGCGTCTTTGTGAATTCCCCTAAATGAACCCGCCTCCCGTCATCCACACTTCGTTCGAAAGATATACAAATGATTCTTAATAAAAATGTTTTTTATAGACTTTTCACACCAGGTGTAAGTTGAAAGTAGTGATCTTTCTCTACTAGAGTGCAAAAATAGAGTGCAAAAACTGTACGAAAAGAGAAAATCTGTCAAGTTATAACATAATACACAATCAAAATTGAAAAGATATATATTTTTTTATTTGTGTCAATTTTTTTTTTTTTTTTAATTTTCCACGATTAATTTTGGAGAAATCAATGAAAACATACCATCCATCGTCCGTTTTCCCATAAGACCAATGTTTGCCTTCTTTTGAAGTCATTTATTTATTTAAATAATCGGGAAACTCCCCCAAAAATTTCAGGATTGATTAAGACCTAGCCCAATTTCATATAAACAAAAAGTCAAGTCTATTATCTAAAATCGCTTGGCACTTGAACACCCTTAAAATAATCTTTGTAATATAATTTCTTACTGTTTTCCTTGCGCTTCCACCAAAATTGTAGCAATTTGGATTTGCACGAATATTAATAAAATTATACAATTTTTGCTCGTTTAATTTGCCCGAAGTTTCTTAAATTTTGTCAACCAGTATAGACACGGATTGCTAAAAAATTAGGTCGAATTATTTAACGAAAAATAAATTCTGAATATAAACTGTTTGTTATATATTATTATATTATTAAACGTTAACTATACTAAATACATGAATATAAAATAAAATGACGTTTTAATATTATTATTTATTAACAGAATATTCATATTGCAGGTAGGTTAGTTATTATAGGTATATGTATGTAGAAATTGACTATACACACACCAAACAAAGTTACTAAATTATAATGAATTAAATTTTAACTGTTTTGTGATGATGATATAATTAAAATTTTCATGTTGTTATTATACTATTATTGTTCGATTAAAATCGGTTATAAATAACTTCATATATATTCGTATTGTACTATAAATTATTTTTTAAGAAGATATGAAATTCTGTGAAATGTTCATTATAGATTGGAACTTGTGATTTAATATCTATTATAGTGGTTGTTAATGAATATGGGTATGGGTATGGAGGTTAGCGGGCCATGCTCGAGCATCGGGCCTCGAAGCAATGGTTCAGAGCACCTAGCCAAATAGACCCTTGTTCTCTATCCCCGCTACGCTTTTCAGTGGCTATTATAACCAACTGATGTACTGAAACCCAGGATCTGCCTAGCTCTGAGTTTCCTAATTTCTTCTGGTTCGACTATGGCCGGTCCCAACCATTTCCTTCGCTGTTGTATGAGCGCCGGGCAGTAACAGAGAAAGTGGATCGATGTTTCTTCTGAATTTTCTCCGCATCTGTCACGAGCGGGAGATTGTCTTTTTCCAATCTGATGTTGGAACTTGTTCAGGTTATCATGCCCTGTGAGTAACTCTACGATGACTTTAATATCGGCCCTGTTTAGTTTCAAGATCTCCTCGGCTCTGTTACCGAGCGAGTTTCCTTCACCCAACAGGCTTTTGGCGATTCACCCTCCCTCGTAGCTGGTCCATGCCTTTAATTGTTGGTTTTTCCGATTATCTCCTAATCTGTTAAGACCTTCTTGGTATGGCATCCTCGCAAGCTTTTCTTGAGTGAGAGCCATGGTGGGTTCCAGTTTGGCCAGCTTGTCTGCTCTCTCATTACCGTTCCAACCAGAGTGTCCGGAGATCCACGTTCGATTAAAATCGGTTATGAATAATATATATTCATATATATTCGTAAAATTCTATAAATTATTTTTTTTAGAAGATATGAAATTCTTTGAAATGTTCATTAGAGATTCGAACTTGTGATTTAATATCTATTATAGTGGTTGTTAATGAATATATGACGATGAACAAATGAAAAAGTATGTAAATGACATAAATCATATTAATTAGGTCATTAATATTTGTGATAATCATTTAAAAAAAAATTATAATTATAATTAATAAAAAATAACAAATTTTCATTTTAAAATTAGCGATATACAGACATGATCATCATTTCAATCCCTATTTGACATCTTAAATTAATAAATTTTCATGAAAAAAACTTAACTTCAAAAATGACAAAGTTTCATTTAAACTTTCTCCCCCTAATAAACCCCGTTGAAGAATTAATTTTTCGAAAATAGTCATACAAGAAACTTTTGTTTAGAACCATGATTTATTTTTACATTTCTAATTTCAAAGTTGATCAAATTTTATACAAATTTCAATCCTTGAGTTATTTCTTTAGGGGATGAATTTTAAAAAATCCCCTCTTAGTGCACACTTACGTCATTATATTAAGATTATTCAAAATTTCATTCTTCAGAATTTCAATTAGCTGCGCGTTGATCGATCAGTTTTTGAATCAGTCAGTCAATTTCTTTATATATATATATATACATATATATATATATATATAGATAAAGTTTTATCGAAATCACAAAAAGTTCTATCGAAAGAAACCCCTTAAGAACATCGGAAACATTAATTTATTTCTCACTTCCACGAAACTCAAGAAAATCATTCCAATGAATCATATTAGATGTATGTATATGCAAACAAACACTATCATTTTTTCTATTAATTAATAGAGAGCCTAAATAGCCGAGCGGTCTAAGGCTTTAGACTTTGACCGGTCGTCTATTTAGACTTGGGTTGCGGGTTCGAATGCGGCAGTATGATCAATTAAAAAAATAATAATAATGTGAGCGGTAGAATTGATCACATTGTCGTCGCTTGGATAAGAACGAAGTAACCGAATCCACCCACATCAAATTGTAATTGTAAACATGTTTGAAGTTATAAGTAATAAAGATTGACAAATAATGATGTGGGTGGCCTCTGTTATAGGTGCATATGGCAGAGAAACGGAGGTTAAACCCCATTATTATTATTTTTTTTATTAATTGATAGAGAGAGGTGTGGAAAATGCCAGCGAACGTAAAGTATTTTGAATACGGGACGTTTTTTTTATTAAAGGTAAAACTTGGATGTATTGATTATTACGAAGTATCCGATATCCAAAAGAGCTTTTATATTGAAAAATAATCGTTGAAAATATTGATCCAAAAAATAATTATATAAACCAGATAAAAATTATGTTTTAAAACGGTATAACAAATCGTTATAATGTAGTATGAATAAATAATGTCAGGATAAAATCATATTATTATAATTCAGCAGGACATTAGCCAAAAATTATAATATTATTGTATTATTTTTGATATATATATACATACCGTACAGACATATTTTATTGTACAAAACATACGTAATATGTACATATATATTACATGATGTGGACCGGAGCTAATACAAGCAATTGAAAATCAGTAACAAAATTACCGGTTCGGATACTGTTTACACAGGTAAACATGTTTTAATATTCATAGTAATATTGTATAGGTAATATCATTATAATACCCGATGTCATATTTCTATGGGTACAGTAATGTAGAGTTGCGTTATAAAAACTGCTAAAGTTTTTGCGTTGAATGTTAAAATAGTTATTTACGATACGGGATAAAATAATTATTAACGTTCGCCTGGGAAATTTGCACAACCAGTTGGAAAATCGCAGAAGTACGTTAATAATACGTTATCACCGTATATCGTACAAAACTTTATCAACGCATCTAAAATGTGAAAATAAACGATTATTATTATTTAAAATTTTTAACGGTTTATTGAGAAAAAAAGAAACATTATCCATGATAATACATGTCATGCTATTACAACCTTATATTGTGTATATTCGTTGTGTGCGTAGTCCTGGTAGGGACAATAAAATCGATGCCAGCGCTTTAAGTGAAAAATTTTGGAGTTAAAGGGGGCTGGTATGACTAATTTGCAATTCTTTACATGTTAATGTAATAGAAATGTCAAATTAAAATTATTGAAAAACACGAATTAATTAAACTTAATGCATTAAAAATTGTGAAAATAAGAAATCAAATTGTACAAATATTATTTTTCAAATGTAAATTATCATAATTATTTATTTAAATTTGTGGGACAATTATATTAAATTTTCAATGTATGTCATAAATGCAATCCATACAATTATATATGCATCCATACAATTCTATAATTAAAGTAGTGTATCGTTACCATGGAAACGAAACTCACGCACGGAGCGAATAAGTAAAAATTATACTGATACCCTGTCAAATGTGTCCACCTCTCTGAATCCTACAGTTTTTACAGAACATATGTTTAATGCTTGTTATAATCGAATTGTGATATTCGATCATTTAATATTGGTTTTATTAGTTATAAAATGCACGCGAAAATGTTCATACTTCACATATTTATTGATACCTACACAATAATGAAAACAAACGTCACTTTACACGAGCAGAAATATAATTATGTAATGTTTTAATATGATTGGACAATATTTCTAAGGTGGCAAATTTAATCCGATCTTATAGGAATTTTTTTTTAAAACCCATTAATTTTGAGTCATTCCATATTCTTGAAACCTATAAGAGGTAGGTTAATTTTGATCACAAATTTGAAAAGTACGACCCAAATTGAGTAGGATTACATACTTGATTTATCAAAATTGGATAAAATTTGGATGTGATAGAGCAAAATTAAATTTTTTGGTTTTTGATGACGTCATAAAGTTAAAAAAAATATTTTGTTGATAACACAGGCAAATTTGAAGCGATCTTATTGGAATATTTTTTTGAAATTTTGGGCCATTCTTTTCAGCTGTGATGCCATGAATTTTTCGTAAGCAATTACTTTTGTGCTTAATTCCGGAACTAAGACTACACATTAGGGAATACCCATTAGAGCTAGGTTAATTTTGATCACAAATTTGAAAAGAATGGCCCCAATTTAGTAGGATTACATACTAAGTTTATCAAAATACGGTAAAATTTGGATGTGATAGAGCAAAATTAAATTTTTTTGTTTTTGATGACGTCATAACGTTTAAAAATTTGATTTTTTTGATAACACTGGCAAATTTGTTCCGATCTTATTAAAATTTTTTTTGAAACCCACTAATTTTGGGTTATTTTTTTCAGCTGTGATGCCAGTTTTTCGCTAGTTATCACTCATGTTCTTAATTCCGGGAGCAGGGATCCATATTCTTGAAAACTATTAAAGCTAGGATAATTTTCTAATTTTTAATAATAAAATGACATGACATGATTATGGCAATTTTCCTATTTCGCCTTTATTCTTATGTTATGCCTCTATTTTGCTTTTACTCTTATGTTAAATACTATCAATATAAAAATTTTCATCAAAATCGTTAGAGCCGATTCTTGCCACCACCACAATATACCCTCGTGGTGGTGGCAAAATTCGATTAATCTGTTTAGAAGCTACGATGCCACATACGAAAAAATTACACCTGCTTTTAATTTGGTATTTTTAAATTTTTAATTTAATTTTGTTCAGTTTTATGAATGAATTACTTAAAATAATAAAACAATGTAAATTAGACTTTAGAATTAATGTTATTAAAGGTAAAACAATATTAAAATAGAACTACATACACCAATAAAAGCCATATCAAATTGTATGATCAAATTAATTTCACACGAATTGAAATTTTGACCGGACCAGAAGTTTTGATGATCGCTTCACCGGTAATGATTGATTAATATACTTCATACATACCAATAGTACAGTACACTGCTTATATACTTTGGCAGCATTTAATAATAATAAATATTTGTTTTCCGAATTCATTTTCATATAATAATATTTATTATAACATTATTTTATGACTGTTTATCAGGTAATAAAATCAATATTATGTTTACATTTTATATTAAATCATAAAGTTATTGTTATTTTATTTTTTAAAGAATTTATTAAATCACTAGTTTATAAATAAAATTCGATTGGTAGATGCTTCCTTCGTAAACTATAGGAAGTTCTATCGAAGAATATTTTTATAAAATTATAAAAATTAATTATTAAATTTGTAGGATGCAAAAGTGAAGTAGAAAATTTATAATTTACATGAAAAAAAATCCTCTGTTATTAATAAAAATATAGGCAGTATTATTGCATAAGTAAAACTTTTGTGTAGACACTAAAAATATCTAGGGAAAACGAAAATAACTTTTTTTCACGCCTAGTAATAATAAATATACGAATTTTGGAAAAACTTCTTGAGAACCTCATTAAATTACTCAACTGTTAGGTAACAGAATATTACTTATCCTTTTTAACACGCTTTTATTTTGCACATTGAATTGAAATTTTACACACTGATCAAGGACCGATGACAATACAATAATTAAATAAGTTTGTCCGATTATTCTGATTAGGATCTTGAAAATTAACGATTAACTTAAAAATCCTTGATGGTGGAAGCGCAGATACCATTCCATAATATTAACGAATAATTGTTTAAAAAATTGAAAAGCACATTAAAAAAAAAAAAAAAGAAAGTTGATTAAGAAAATAATCATTTCATCGTAAAAACGTGGGGTGCTTTTTAAAATACTTTGACTGTACTTTTACCAATATCTGTCAATATAATATTTACTATAATTGAAATCTAGCACTGCTTTTTTACGATAAAATGATTTCTTTCTTTTTTTTTAACTTAAAGAAATAGTTTTCTACTTTTTAGTTCAGCTAGTTATACAAAAGTGTGTTTTTTAGTATTTTTAAACTATTATTTATATTATAATATGTCATGTCTGAATACTTCTGCGAGGTGGCACTTATTTTGGTTCTATACTAGGCGAATAACTAACGAGTGCGTGGATCAGACATTCTAAAAGTTAAAATTTTTAATTTCGAAAAATCACCGTAATTAAGGTACATCTAATCGGAAATATAGATGATATGTTGTAGAAAAATTTATAAATTCAATTTTACTAAGATCAATAGAGATATTACAAAAATTATGTTTCGTTCGTTTTCAAACCGAATGGACTGAAATTATAGCCGCTAGAATAGCTACAGTCATCTACCAGATAAGATCGGTAAGTACACATGTTAAGTAATTTTTTCAAAATTCTATGACAAGTGCAAAACAAATAGCACGTATTTTCTTTGAAAAAGCAATCCGCCAATTTTAAAAACAATCACTTCAAATATTTAACTTAAAATGAAAGGCAAGCTTTCAAGTAATATGATAGAGTAGAAAGTAATTTGGATAAACCTATAATTTGGAAAATTTTTATTTTCTACCTAAATTTCCGTGAGGCTACTATAAAATACAAAATAGTTTTAAGCCCTCAAACAATTTAACATAAAAAAAAACTTTTAACAAAAAGAAAACTGACTTCAAAAGAAAATCTTTTCCAAAACAAATTAATATGCACTAAAAAGTAAAAAAATATCGATATTATAATGCAGTTAAAATTATTGTTATTTTTGGAGTCGGTATCAGCCAAAGAAATAGCTCTGACAGAACAGTTTGCTACATTAGCTTGGCTGACACCGACTCCAAAAATAACAATAATTTTAACTGCATTATAATATCGTTATTTTTTTACTTTTTAGTGCATATTAATTTGTTTTGGAAAAGATTTTCTTTTGAAGTCAGTTTTCTTTTTGTTAAAAGTTTTTTTTATTTCGTGATTTTTAGTGAATCTGAAGTACACTAACTAATCTTTCACTAAAAAAGAATCATCGAAATCGGTTGACGTGATATTGAGTTATTCGTCCTCTTGTCGTGCATAATGAATGCAAATTTAAGACTTTTATGGTTTTCTCACTGGTAGCGTTGTCAGAACTAGACTAAAATAAAATGGGACCACACGGGAAGCACCAGCTTTCAAATAGATAAAGAATCATCAAAATCGGTTCACCCAGTAAAAAGTTCTGAGGTAACAAACAAACAAAAAATACAGTCGAATTGAGAACCTCCTTTTTTTTGGTTTGAAGTCGGTTAAAAATATTCACAGATATCTAAAAAAAAGAATCAAATTATAACCTTTTTAGGCTGCTACTTGGTCTGATTAAAAATTGTTAATGATTTACAACAAGTCAGGTTGGCCGAGCGGTCTAAGGCGCCAGATTTAAGCTCTGGTTCCCAAACGGGAGCGTGGGTTCGAACCCCACACCTGACAAAATAAAATTTTATATTTTTACCCTTACTTTATCTTATATAATTTATTAAGGATATAAATTTTAATAAACAAAAAAATATTTACATTATAATTAAAAATAAATATGACAAATTATATTTTTCATTTAAGAAATTCTTCTGTAATTAAAAACTGTACGGCATACACACACACACAGGACGAAACTGAGATAGCGATAAAAGAATATGGTTAAATACCACCTTCTAACAACAACAAACACTCACGTAGTTAGAACCATTTTTGATACCTACCCAGAGATAATATGGAAGGCGACCTCATAACAAACAATATTAACTTCTATATAAGTGGAACATTTTCTAACGAGTAAAAATTATGAATATTTTTAATATACATAAGCTGTATAATGAAAATTATAATCTACAGTATGATTATTAGAAATGAATATTTTAAATTTTCGAAATCTAGATAATGACTGATATATCTAGTTTTGATTATTGATTTGTCGGTATGCTCCAAGCGGGCAAATATCCACTCGAAATTCAATCGAAAATCAAAATATCATCGATCAGTGGACAACCAAAGCAAAATTTCGGCCTCTGCCAGAGCATTATGGGTAGTTTTGAGTGTGTTTTCACATATGATGATTGAAATTTTCGATTGCATAGAAATATTGAACACAGAACTGTAGAAGTCGAACCTCTGTCTCATTTAATTGCATGAGAAAGTGAACGCAGTTTTGGGAGAAAAGTATCAAATCTATTATCTAGCTCAAACTGGAAGTAGAGTTCTATCAAAACTAAGTGGCACTGAACAAGAGAGAGTATAGATACGAGTACACATACATATACATCATACACTCTCTCTTGCTCGGTGCCACTTTGGTTTGATTGAAGTCTACCTCAAATTCCGCGTTTGTTTAAAATTCCCAAACGATTCTATTCTGGTTTAGCCGAAACTTTGAACTTCAAGACCTTCTTTTTCTGAAATTCAAGATTTTTTGAGATATTTGCTATCGATCAGATCGGTGATGCCCCTTTCAGCCTGGGCATGATCTTTCACTCTTGACCAGTATTGAACATCCAGTTTTTTAGAATAAAAATATGGAGAGGTATTGAGGGACACCCGGTAGAAACCCTTTCTTACCTTGGTACATTATAAATGCAGCGCTTACTTTTTTTCAAATACTTGTTTGATCCTTTAAAGAATTTAATTTTATAGCTACTTTAAGTTTTAACTGTATGAAATAATTGTAGCATTAGTTTAAAAAAAGCATACTTCTGATTTAATAGTCAACCCAATATGTGAATACACTACGTTTGGTTTGATTAGGATATTTATTATGACATAACATAAAAATTGCATTGTATACTTACTATAAATTATCTCTGTTTTCTTTAACTTCTGATAACTTTCACAACTCAATTTTTTTAAATGATAAAACATAAAATTTCGACAAAAAATACAAATTGACAGAGATTTTTTCATTTTCTCAAAATTGATGGCAACCTGAATCGATTGAAAAAGTTTTAGTTTCCTAGGATTTTGGTGTCTTATGCAATTCTTTTGGTTTTCCCAACTCCCAACTAGCACACAAAAGCCGTGCGATAAGGAACATAGTTCCAAAAAGATTGGAATGAGCATAAAAAATTATTAATTAAAAGAAAATTGTATTTATTAAACAACCTGTATTGCAATTATATAAGCCCTATACACACCCACTGGTTAGGAGTGAGGTTAAACTATGTAGACAAATGTGCTAGATAAAAATGAAACATTATATAATAAAAAGAGATAGAAATACAGTAATTAAAAGTATAAAGGACCAGGTTAATTACTTTTCCCCGCAGTAAAAAAACATACATATATACCCACATAGTAGCTAACGAGAACGTAAATTAAAATGCACAAGCCAATTAAAATCCAGGAGAGCACATACATATAGTTATTATTCCTGTATTGTTTGCTTTATATATATATATATATATGAAAATATCTCACAAACAAAAAACATTATCCCAACTCATCCCTTAAACAACACGAAAAAAAAAATTGTTATTTTTTTATATAAATATTACGACCATTTAATATAAATGACGTCGCCGCTCAGCTCAGCGCTGTTTATATGTGCATCATATCATGTGATGAGATGACTATAGGGATGCGAGAGGAATGAATGTATCCTGTAGGAATAGGTATATGTATATATGTGTATATAGCAACATTAATTAAGTTTATTGTAGAAAATGGTTTTTCATGGACCGGAATTAATTTCTGTGGCTAACTTTTTAATTATTCATTCTTTTTTTTTTTTCATTTTTCTCTGAAAATTTTATCTTAATTAGAGGAGGAATTTATCCATTTTCTTGCGTTGTATTTTTTCTTTTTTTATGTTTATGGTTTTATAATTTTTATTTTGGAATTCCGTAGACAAAAAAGACATTCAGAGTTTTGGAGCTTTTTAAATTGCGGAAGTAAACTACGATTATCAAAAATATTTCAATTTTTCCAATATTTCGAATATAGTTTTAGAATATTAAAATCGTAAATAACTATATTTTTTTTAAAAATCCGTCGACACAGCAGGCATATAGCAAGCAGAAATTCAGAGCTTTGAGGCTTATTTTGGAAGTGGAAGTTAACGTCGATTTCCAAAAAATATTTCAATTTTCCCAATAGTCCTAATAAAGAACATTAAAATCGTAAATAACCATGTAAAACTTTGCTAATGATAAATATTTCATTTATATTAATTTTAACACCTAACCGAGAAATTTTTTATTTTTGTTTTCCTCAAAAATCTTAACTTTCTAAAAAAAACTGGTGATAAATTCTAGAAAAATTAAATTCTTGGTATAATTTATCAAAAAAGAGAAATAGGCATATTTTATTATACGTGTTTTGTATTATTATTTTTGCCCTTGCTTCTGACTATTTTTACTAAGGTTCAGAAACTTCAAAATTTAATGTATATTTTTATGCTTCTCTTTTTTTATATCCCAATTTGATTAAAAATAAAAGGAAAATCTCCTAAGGTAGCAGAAAATCAGAATAGTCAACTTTAGAATCATTCCTTGTATGTGGGTTGATTAAAGTGTGTTTTATTAAATTAATACATTTTTAAAGCTCAAAAAATGGGTTTTATCGATACAATTTTTTTAACAAAAATTTGGATTTTATAGGTGGATGAATATCTTACCCAGACGTTAAGTTCGACCTAGGCTTCCACGCTCAATAGAAAGCTCACTCTACTTCATAGCTAGTTAGAAATATAAGCATACTTTAAACTACAGAGTTGTACCTGATTAAAAAGATGATTTTATTTCGAATCATGTTTTTATAAATGCGTACAAGCAAGAACTAATTGCAAACCCAAAATTATTTTTTAATGTTTCTGCGAACTCTAGGCACAACGAAACAGTATATATTTACATTTATCAATCAATTTTTGGAAGAACTATGCAAAAAATTATGACTTTTTTTTTATAAAGAACAACTTTTAATTTAACCTTAAAGATTTTTCATTTTCAAAGGAGTATTTAAATTAAAAATTACAGAACCTAAAATACATTACTTTAACTCACGCTTACCTGATGTATCTTAATGAAAACCTTACCCAGGAAAGGTACAATATATTTTTTATCGTCCAAATATATATGAACATTTTCAAATTTTAAGTAAAAACTTTCTTTTTTGTTTTAATTGCAAAACAAAAGAAATGTACACCAATCTGTCGAAAATAAATTGAAATAAAAATACAGTATTAATATCTGGAAATATCTCGAAAATGATGTTTTATTATATCGATATGTTTTAGGTTTTTCTTTTATATAAAATAAATATAATCATCGTTATATAGTTTCATGTCGCGTTTACACCTTTTTTGTTGTGTGTGTATGTGTTAAAGAAACGTGATGGTTTGATGTTGATACTTAAGAGGGCAATAGAATTTGTTATCAGTTATTGCACCCAAAAGCTTTTGATAAATGCTCTGCTAAAATATCCTGTTCAATCCATAATATTGTTATCAAAATGTTGTTTGTTCGTAATTTTTATAAAAATCTTTTTTTTCGAATAAAATAGTTTTATTTATTTCAGGAATAAGTATTACTGTCTAGGAGTTGATAGGTAATTACCGCTTCCAGCAGCATTTTTTAAAATCTGATTTGGGAATTTAAACCACTGCCTTTTTGAGAATTTTGCTCACGCTCTAGAATCGCGATGTAAAGCTGCTTTTTGGTATGTTATTTGGATCGCTTAAGGAAGTATTAAGCTTCGTAAATGATTGTTTCGATCTTTCATCAGTTTTTCACCTGTTACGCAGGCAGAACAACTTTTTTTGCTTGCAAAACGTAGTTTTACATTCCTCTAAGGGGTTCAAATATCATACCAAAAAAACGACTTCGCACCGTTTTCTTTTTGGAAAACTTTTCGAGTTATTTTCTCAAAAAATTTTTAAGGCCCACTTGTTAAAATTACCTTCAAATTTTCATCTCTCTATCTTTTATATTTTTTGAGAAAATTGACACCCAAATTTTGCCCTAATTTGCCCCCTCTCGAGGAAACAATGATGTTTACGATAGCTTGGTTTGTACAAAAGTTGTTTATTTTCTATAAGGAACATTTTTTACATAAAAAATAGAAAAACTTATGTTCTATCTCCAACCTGTTTAACATAAGCAAAACTCAAAACTTTAACATTTCTGAAAAACTGTAAGTTTTTGAAGCAATGTATCTCAAAAAGTATTAAAAATAGAAAATTGTAGGTTGGCTTCCATTATTTCAAATTTTACTTAATATATACTTTCAAACTGATAATAGCAAATAATGTCAAAAGATCATAGTTTTTAATGGAACTGCAAAAACTGAAAGAACAAAAACTAGTTTCACACTTACCTAAGACGATCAAACAACATACTAAAAAGCAGCTTTACATCAAATTTTGCGTTTTTTTTCCTGCTAGCCTGTTAACAATTGGATATTTAGGTGTGGCTTGGAGAAATAATTTTCCTATTTTAATCACTTTGACGTTCATTCATATATTTGAACAGTTTTGTATCAAATTGCTATGGTTTCTTAATATACAAGCATTCATTTAACGCCTTTCAAATCTTACCTTAAGCTTGTTATCATAGTTTTCTATTTTAATCCTCCGATTGTCCGCATAGCAAAATGATTTTTCCAATAGGTAGGTAGCTATACATATTTATTCATTTATATAAATAAAATTAATTTTTGTTATATTGGTAATATTGCACACAATATAACAAGCAAGCCACCCACCCACATCATTCTATTATATACAGGGGGGGGAGTAAAACTGTATTGAAATGGAAAATAATATTTTCCTTTTCGTATACATAATATTTATAAAATCAATGTATACCCACCACGACCATCACATCACAGCTCTTTGGTAGGTACAAAGCTCCACATACAAACTGGTAATCTCTCTCTCAGTAGTGGTATGAGCCATTTTTTGTTGTGAGCTTTGAACAACGATCATCATCATCATATAGAGCTATCATGTAGGGTGAGAATGTAATTGGTTTATTAGTTTTGCGGTCGTTATGAAACTCTACAGGATTGCTACTATATATATATATATATACGTACTAGATTGATACCCGCCCCCACCGCTTAATAGCCTCCACCCTCTCTTGATATAATCAGTTTTCAATTTTGTTAAATGTAAAATAGTCATAATTCATTGAGAATCAGAATAGTTGGCCATGATTTGTTTGACATTAACTATTTTTAGTTATTACAGAATTCTTTAATTTAGGGTTCAAAATGATGATCATAGATCTCTTCCACCAATAATCATCATTTTGAACCATTAATTAAAGATTTCTGTAAAAATTTAAAAAATGGTAAATGTCAAATTTAATTTAATTTTTAATTTTTTTTTTATATATATTTTTATACCATGTATATATGAAATATACATAGTATATTAAGTTTAGTCCCAAGTTTGTAACGCTTAAAAACAATGATGCTAGGAAAAAAATTTTGTCATAGGTGTTCACTAAATCACCTAATTAGTCCATTTCTGGTTGTCCTTCCGTCCGCCCGTCTGTGGACACGATAACTCAAAAACGAAAAAAGATATCGAGCTGAAATTTTTACAGCGTACTCAGGACGTAAAAAGTGAGGTCAAGGTCGTAAATGAGCATCATAGGTCAATTGGGTCTTGGGTCCGTAGGACCCATCTTGTAAACCGTTAGAGATAGAACAAAAGTTTAAATGTAAAAATGTTCCTTATCAAAAATTAAACAACATTTTTTCGTAAACATCACTGTTTACTCGTGAGGGCGCTAATTAGGCTGAAATTTTTTAATTTGTACTATACTTGAATATCAGTTATGTATGTGTCACATGTATGCATGTGTTATGTGATAAAGAAATCAACACTGACTATGCATGGTATTTCAACAATTAACTCAGTCAATTGTTTGTTTTCACTTGTTTTAAATAGATCTTTATAAATTATAGTTCATGTTTTATTCTGATATATCAACTATATTGCTGTACAGTTTCAGTAAAAACAATTCGCTAATTTTAGCGTGAAAGCGTAACAAACAAACAAACAAACAAACATCCTTACTTTCACATTTATAATATATAGGGATGTTACTATAATATTATGAGGCTTGTGTTGAGGATTTCTATATATAAGCCTCATATATATACAATATTGTATGTATATAGAGAGACATGGAGACCTC
Source organism: Chrysoperla carnea (assembly GCF_905475395.1). Lineage (NCBI taxonomy): Eukaryota > Metazoa > Arthropoda > Insecta > Neuroptera > Chrysopidae > Chrysoperla > Chrysoperla carnea. The sequence goes on along the minus strand of NC_058337.1, from coordinate 119,377,945 downwards.
GCAATATTATTTGGGTAGGAAAATCTAGGAAGAATATAACGCTTGCGCAAAAAAAAATTGTTGTTATCCATTCAATGCACGTTTTAATAATGGGTACTTTGATAATATTGTATTTTGATGGTGGATTTTTACTAGAATAGTTGTACAGGATCGGATTTATTTTCAACCCTTGATTAACACTAAGAGGGGTGTTATAAGTTTAAAGCGAATGCGTATCTATATGTCTGTCTTAAGCATCGTAGCTCCTAAAAGGATTCAACCATTTTAATTTTGTTTTAAAGATAAAGTAAGGAACTCTTTAAGACTTTCTTGCAGCATACAACACTCTCGATCAAATTACCTTTCAAACAAACAAAAAATTAAAAAGGTTCATCCGTTTTGCATGAATTTTGTCGAATTTTTATTCAATTGAAAAATAAGGAGCTAAACGAGGGACTGATTAATGTGGAAAATCAATTTTATGGTGGTCTGTGCAAGTATACCAGCAATAAACACCCTTTTTTATGCTACTAGCCCTTTGACAAAAAAGTTTGTCTGCATAGTTTACCACTTTGTATTTCTTTTTTTGTTAACCCCTGAATTAAAAAAAGGGGGGTGTTATAAGTTTGAACGCTAATTGTGTGTCAGTCTGTCTATCTGTCTGCGGAATCGTAGCGCCTAAACGGGCCAATCGATTTTGATATTTTTGTTTCGTTTGAAGGGCAGTTTAATGGAAAGTGTTCTTAGGTATGTTTCAAGTGCAATTTTAGAGTTCCGTACCCGAAAAAACTAAAAAATTGACGATGATCTTCAAATTCGGCTCAGTTTGGAAAAGGTTTTAAAGAACAAGTTTCTTAAATTTTGTAAATTATAGATATGAGATAAAATAAAAATAAAAATTCCTTTTCTAAAAAACTAATCCATACAAACCTAGGTTTTTTATACTCTTTTCCTTTTAAACGAAAAAAGGTTGTTTAAAGAAGTTTCACGAGTCTGCCTGCAAAGTTTTAGCTCGATTGAATCACGGAAAAAGGGTTAAAAATCAATCCACAGGCAGACATGCAGACAGGCAGAAACTACTAGTTGAAAAATAGGGTGTAAAAATGAAATCAATTTTGCATTTCCATGTACTATTTATTACCAATTCAACTGAGAAGTCCAATATCTAAGGGAATAAAAATGGTAAAAATAGTACCTAAATATAAAATTTGTATGCTGTTTTTGTTTCCAAAAATTAAAATGCTACTCGAAAATCGATCAAGTTCATTAACAAAAGTGAAATAACCGGATTACTCCTGTTTGGAGAATAATAATATCCCCAAACTTAGATGAAAATAAATCGAATCGCCAAAAGCCTGTTGGTTGAAGGAAACTCGCTCGGTAACAGAGCCGAGGAGATCTTGAAACTAAACAGAGCTGATATTAGAGTCATCGTAGAGTTACACACAGGGCATGATAACCTGAACAAGTTCCAATATCAGATTGGAAAAAGACAATCTCCCGCGTGTGACAGACGCGGAGAAAATTCAGAAGAAACATCGATCCACTTTCTTTGTTACTGCCCTGCGCTCATACAGCAGCGAAGGAAATCTTTTGGTCCGGCCATAGTCGAACCAGAAGAAATTAGGAAACTCAGCGCTAGGCAAATCCTGGGTCTCAATACATCAGTTGGTTATAATAGTCACTGAAAAGCGTAGCGGGGATAGAGTTCAACGGTCTATTTGGCTAGGTGCTCTGAACCATTGCTTCGAGGCCCGATGCTTGAGCATGGATCGCTAACCTCCATACCCATACCCATAGATGAAAATAAGTTCATCTCTGTTAATAATTTTGCTCGTTAAACTCAAACTAGTTACATGTACACACATAATACATACACACAAGCACACATATAGTAGACCAAATAAAAACTCTTGATGTTGAATTTTATTGACCAATATAAAAACGACACAAATCGTTTAGTAATATCGTTTATCGTTCGTTATATACATTTACTCATACATACCTAGCTACTACTATACTTGGATAGACAAGGTTTGGTATCCTGGTTCATAATATGTATTGTGTGTTAATAATAATATATCTGGAGTAAAGTTTCTTTTTTTTTGGCCAAGTTAGAACATGGATTACACTTTAATGCCATCATATTGGTTTTTGTGATATTTAAGCTATAGCTTTTATTTGTATTATAAAAATAGATATATGGGGTGTTCAAAAAGTTCGAGACTCCCCCTTAATTTTAGTAAATTATGATGTAAGAAAAATTACCAAGAAAAAAGTTGCACGATTTTGCTCGTACAATCTAATAGGGACCTTGGATTTGACCTTAACATTGACTATGGAAGTCACTTCAAGGTCAAATCAATTTTTTTAAATTGAATTCTTAACGTAGTACTATCGGTAATAGACTTTGCATTCAGAATTTAATGAAACTTGGCATAGTTGGTCATTATTATATCATAATTAACCAGTTAAATTTTTAGGCACCTTCAGAGCACTGAAAAAAAGATATTTTAACATTGATCATTATGAGAAATTACAGATTTTATTTTATTTCACAAAACTGGACGTTCACGTTTTATTAAATTCTGAATGCAAAGTCTATTACCGATAGTACTACCTTAAATGATTTAATTATTATTTTGATGATGATTTTGATAAATTCACTTTAAATGGATTATAATAAAATTTCTGAATGGTTTTCATAACTTGGAATTTAAATAAAAAAGAAACTAAATACATTTAACGCACGTTTTTACGTCTGTTTGCATCGAATTTTTGTTCTGGGGCACTACTTGTGACTTTTTAATTTATATCATGCAAAGCTTTGCGACAACTTTTATAATCAAGAACTGAATAAGTAATCATTTTAAAAATCGACTTGACCTTGAAATAATTTTCATGGTCAAGATTAAGTTCATATCCAAAAGACCACTATTAGATTGTATACTCTATGTCAAAAAAAACGCTCTACGAGCGAAATTCTGCTATTTTTATCTTGGTCATATTTTTTTCAATCATTATATTCTAAATTCAGAGAAGGTCTCGAACTTTTTGAAAATCCTGTATATACCTTCTTACAAGTCTGTTGTAATAATAATAACAGTTTTATAATATGGATTTCTGGATATTTCATGGGATAATGGGATCAGAAATACAAAAAAAAAAGTGATAATATTGGGAAGAGAAAGAAATCTCGTTATAATTTTGACAAAATTATTTTTTTATTAAATTTTATTTTATAAAAAAAACTACCGTTGAAAAAATAACGATATACGCAATTTAAAAAGCAATTTATATGAAATAGTAATTTATATGAAATTAAATTCTCAAAAAATTGTAATTTATTTCCACTAAATTATAAATAAATTGTGCAAGCATCAGGCAAAAAGAAGTTAAAAGAGAACTAGCAAAAAAAAAAATTTATCAACATATTATTTATATATAAAACATCAAATGACATCCGTTGTTGTATGTCACAAGTATCATCCTTATTATAAGTAATATATTTTATTTAAAATTTTTATATACGTTTGCATATTATCTACACAGAACTCAGCCTCAGCAGTATAGATACAGGTCTAGGGCCTGACGTAGTATTTGACAGTTATTTCAAAACGAGCGAGAGTTTGTGAGACTGTTATTAAAAATCGTTCTTGGCACCTTTGTGTACTCCGTGAAAATAGCACCCCCAAATGTGAATTTTTATAAAATGCTGTTTGTCCCTTAATTATTAACATTTGAACACCCAAAAATTTTGCTTACTCTTCAATTGAAAGCTATGTTTCAGTTAAAAATCATAACAACAGCACCCCCAAATTCAAATTTTTACAAAATGAAGATGTGGAGATTCGTTGTCATGATTTGTCCACCCAAAATTTTGGTTTGTCTCCACTTCAGTTTTACATTTTGACGAAATTTAAATTTTATACCTGGACTTTGTTACCTACTAGCTGACCCGGAGAACTGAGAACATAGGCACATATAACCTGGAAATACAATGGACAATCAAGACATTGCTTTAATCTTTAGGATCATTTTTTCTTCTCTAATCTTGCAACAGCTTTCGACCTAGAGACAGCATTATAATCCATGGCCAAGTACACAAAACCAGATAGATGTTACTGACTCATTCTTGGACACAGATCTGTTTTAATTAGTTTCTGTTTGCAGAAGCTTTGCTTTCGGGTTGCAGATGTCTTTGGTAATATGCAGTATATTTTTAGAACTAAACTAAAATTAGGAAACGCTTCTTGAAAGTCATGCTTGCAGGGATGTTGTTACAGGTTGAATGTACAAGGTCTTGGCAACAAGTAAAATTTACATAATTTAAAAAACCCCCGACAAATTTTTCGAGTACGAGACCCTAAACTCCCACTTAAAACATAGCTAAGAACACTATCCGTTAAATTACCTTTCAAACGAAAGCAAAATCTTTAAAAGCGGTTTATCCGTTTAGGCGCTATGATGCCACAGACAGACACACACACACACATTGCAATCAATTAATAACACCCTTTTTTTTAGTTCTGGGGTTAAAAATCAACTGCATTCAAGCTGTTACACTTTGCCACGAGCTTCTTAAATTTTCAGTCCTTCTGAAATGATTGTCAAATACTACATCTGCCCCCATACTTAATAGAACTCTCTGCGTCAAGCCAACAACTGATAGTGTATTTGGTCGTTATCGTATTATAAATTTTGTTTTATAATGATTTTACTTGTTTCTACGTTTTTATCAGTCGTTAAAGATCTTTTTCACTTCGTTTATATTTATACGTTATACCAACTACATATGTGAGTGTGTATGGTTAATAAAATACATTTATAACCATTATTAACCAGTAGCTAGCTTATAGCTGTTTGGGTTTAAAGTGTTTCTTTTTTTTGTAAAAGAAGTGAACATTTTTAACGTTTTGTGTAGAGTGTCGTCGTCAATTTGAACATTAAATAAGTTGCTCACACAATTCTCTTTTCACGATAGTTATCATCCAATTTCAATATGAGTGTGGTTTGTTTATTATTGTTGTAAGGATTCCGTACCAGAAAAATCTGTTAGTTTTTGAACGCATCCTAATTAAAATGATGAACGTATCTCAAGTTGGATCGTTCAACAATGATTTAGTAACTTTTATCTGGCCTCGCGTACCTAGTCATTGATTATAAAATCATCTTTAAGACAAACTTTGACGAGCTATAAGATTCTTCTGCAGAGACGAAATTACGGAGTGTAAAGCTGTTACAAGATTAGAGAGTAAACAATGCCGGGTTCTAAGGATTAAGGAAATGTCTTGATTTTATGTCACACAAGTTAAAACTATTAGCTAAAAGATAATAAAAATGCTATTTTATTAAAAGTTTTTTACTTTCTCACAAAAACCGAGTTTCTTTTAACAATTTTTCACAAACACTGCAGAACAGAGGGTCAAAGAAGAGACGAAGATTCGCGGCAGTATACGGTATTACGATAAGGTAAGTAAGATAACCAAGAACGTCGAAATCGTGGTTTTTGAGCAAGAGTGCAAAATTTCCGGGTTCAATTAAAATATATCATGTCAATCGGTCATTATGGAACAAGATTTCAAAGCTCCAAATCTGTACAAAACAAACAATACTAAAAAAAAAGTAAAGTAAGTAAAAACTTTTGGATTTTTTAATGAAAATTCACGTTCTGTCTAACAACGAAAATTTTTTGAACCTTATTCTATTATATAAGTATATACATACGACTTTATAGGGTTTCTAACCAGATGTTAACATTTCTTTTGCAATCGGTTAAAGTTCGAATATGCTAAATCGGCATATCGTAAACAGTTGAAAAATATGTAAGACATTTACATTTGTTAGTATTTCTTTAAGATTGCTGCTCGATCACATCGCCATCATTGGAGCGTTTTTCTGAACAGAGATTTTTATTGTTTTGAACATATAGTTGGCAATCTGTCAGAAATAAAATCGAATCGCAATTTAAAGTGAATAACACTACTAACTTTTATATCGACAAATACCACCCATTCGAATCATTTGATGGTTTTAAAATATATTCCTGTTATGAAAAAAGGATAAAAAAAAGAATAAAAATATTATTCCGATACTGGGAATCGAACCCGAGCCTCTTGGGTGAAAGCCAGGTATCCTAGCCACTAGACCATATCGGATTGTGATAAAAACCAATCAAATTTTTTCTAGAAATTTCATTATACAGTTATGAAGAAAGAATAAAAATATTATTCCGATACCGGGAATCGAACCCGAGCCTCCTGGGTGAAAGCCAGGTATCCTAGCCACTAGACCATATCGGATTGTAACAAGCACCAATCAAATTTCTTGTAGTAAAATCATTATATACCTGTTATGAAGAAAGAATAAAAATATAATTCCGATACCGGGAATCGAACCCGAGCCCCCTGGGTGAGAGCCAGGTATCCTAGCCACTAGACCATATCGGATGTATTGTTAGATACTAATCACATTTCTAGTGCGAAAATCATTCTATAAACGCATCTAAGATATGGAATCTTAGATGGATGAATCTAATTCACACTTCCCAGACTCTTTATTGTTATATCACATTGGTATGTGTGTTGTAATAAATATGAGAATAATAGGGCCCGAATAATGCGTTTAGCTTTTTTTTTTATTTTATTATTTTATACATACACATGATAGTGATGAGGATAACTTTTTACACATACTAGTAACTAACTATATATGTGGTGTTTAATGTTCAATGTTGGTAATATAAGACTTTTTAGTTACATATTATTATTATAGAGGAGTATTGTTGAATTGACTGGACAGGCGGCTGCCACTTTTGTAATAGATAAGACCTTTATATAAATGAATGACGTATGTACAACGAGTATATATTGCTAGTGAGAGCAGTAATAATGCTTTGGAGCGCCACTATATACCACACATCACACTCAAAACATCATTGCTTGTTGGTTTGTGAGCTTGCCAAACAACAATAGAGCTGAATTTATTTTTTTTTTTTTTTAAATAGAAAAGATGAATGCCACGTGTATGGATATAATATGGACGGGTAACATTTTATTAAAGGTTTCATTATATGTTATATTGTAATTTTTTTTTGAAATCTTACATATTATATAATGGTTTTTATTAGTAGTCATAGAGTGCACTAATCAAAGTGCACACCTAGACAGCAATTCAATGCCAATTTATATTAAATATCAATATGTCTATTGGGCAATTTGTGTCTTTTATTATTCATTTTCTTTAACTGAGAACCGAATCGCTTTTAATCGACATAAACAACATAAATTTACAAAATTTAAAATACCATCAACAAATTTTTCGGGTACGACGGAAACCGTTTAAACTCGTACATGAAACATATCTAAGAAACCTCTCCATAAAATTACCTTTCAAACGAAACAGCAAGCATAAAAATCGGTTCATCCGCTTAGGCGCTACGATCGCAAGATAGATAGACAGACAGACAGATAGATAGACACACACACACACAGCGGCCAAACTTATTATATTAACACCCCTTTAATAGTGCTAGGGTTAAAAATACCAAAATCCCTGAACTGAAGGAAGTTTTAAATAGAAATCGATCAAATAATTTTCTCGGTAAACGACAAATGAAGAACAATTTATTAATAAAAAATATTTTCGGTCTCAGGCTATTTAAAAAGATTTTGCAAAATTATATTCCGATACCGGGAATCGAACCCGAGCCTCCTGGGTGAGAGCCAGGTATCCTAGCCACTAGACCATATCGGATGTAAAAAACAAAGTAGTTAGAATAGTTTTGTAATATTTTGTAATTTTTTGAAGGGTAATTAAGATTATGATTCAGTGCCAAACTATTTATTTTATTAGGGTACAAAGTTCAAGAAAGAGGAATGTGTAATATTTTGAGTGTTAAAGAACTATTGTTTCATTGTCAACATCCGATATGGTCTAGTGGCTAGGATACCTGGCTTTCACACAGGAGGCTCGGGTTCGATTCCCGGTATCGGAATATTATTTTTATTCGTTTTTTTACGAAAATCCATTTATTCCCCAAAATGTTCAAATATTAGTGGTGGAACGATTCAAGACACCAATTTAAAATTAAGTACTGAAACAAAAGCGTGACTTAACAATTTCCTAGGTTTTTTTTAAATGATGAATTTGAAATTCTAAAGAACAGATTCAATAATTTTAAAACGTAATCAATTCCTTTCAAAATACTTGGCAAAAGAGTGACTCACATGGGCAAGCTCAAGTTAAATTTGGGGATGTAGATAGGGTAGTGTTTCAATAGTTTATTATTCCATAAAGAAAATAATAATAAACTAAAAAATACACCCAAAGTATTAAATAGAACAACACAAATATGAGAAGAATATAAAGTCTATAGATAGATATAGATAAATAGATAGCATAATCTATGAACATTCATAGAGTTAGTTAACTTATTATTATTATATTTATGTATGTTATCTATAAAAGTTTTCGTTTAGAGAGGGTTGAATCTGTTGTACGATGTAGGCACGTTGTACGATATATTCGTTTAAATATAACAATAGACTTAATTGATTAAACGTTTTTTTTCATGATTGATATTTTGTTTGTATTTTGTTCTCTCTGGTATAGCATCTACCATCTCTTTCATCTCTCTTGACTTCATTCTTCTCTACAGCATCATCAATTTTTCTTTTATTTATTTATTCATTATCATCAGAATATAATAAAATTTATTATACAATTTTATTTGATATCTTGTGTGTATAACATTGTTATAAATATATTAAATTTAATCGTTTAATAAAAATTAATCTTTTTTTGTATAAATTGCTTTTTATTGGAATAAAAATAAATTTTTGTCAGGTGTAGGATTAAAATTCACGCTCTCGTTTGGGAACAGATCTTAAATCTGGTGCCTTAGATCACAAAATAATAAATAGGAAGATATTCCAACTGTGCAATGCATGATGGGAAATATGTTCAGATTATAACCTAAGATAATAATTAATCAGCGTTGTAAAAAATTATTTTCATCAACCAGTAATAGTAATTTAATTTAATTTAATTTGACATTTGAAATTACCATAAATTACAGATTTCTGTAAAAATAGTAAATATAAAATATTTCAAGGCCATCTTCTCTGATATACTCAATGAATAATTACGACTAGTATACATTTAAAAAAATAGAAAACCATACATATATTTTACTTGTGTAAAACAATCCCCACCATTATTTCGAGTGTTATAGAAAAGGGATAAGCGGGAGCAATCTTTAGTTTTTAACTCAGCGAAGCGGGTGGGTATCAGTCTAGTTAGTTATAATCATTAATTTAAAATAGTTTGAAAAGGAGAATTAATTAATTAATTAATTTTTTTGACACAACCTGACTGACGTTTGAACACATTTCCCAACATGCATTGCCAGCATTGGAATACCTAACTAAATATTACCTTAGGGACTTGACGCATAATATCTCGTCATATTTCTGAGTTCGGCCACAGAAACTTTTAAAAAATTGATTTTAGCCTGTTTATTAGAGAACACAAATCCGGTTACATTCAGTACCTTTGTAAACCCCTTTAATTTCGGTCAGACATCATAAACTCCATTATTCAGAGCTTGGCTGTGGGAAAAGATCCAATAAATCTCTTTCAATAAACTTCTCAAATATCTTGGCTAACCACAAGAAGTAAATTTTTAACTACGAATTTACTTGCACGCTTCTTTTAATGACAAAACCAACTGAATGACCTTTAATTATTTGTCATTTGTTAAATAAATTGTTATTATTTGAAAACATGGGACATAAATATTTCAAATTGTTGTTTAGCGATAGTTATTTAATACTGGTTTTGTATTTTTCCGCAGTAACGCTAAATGACAATGACATAGCTTAGCATGCAGTCCCCATTATATTTTAAATGTCCCATGTAAGGATAATTTTATAGGGAAATAGGGAATATTCATGTATTTTTTTTTATTTTTAATTCATTGTTTACAACGTTATAACAAAGTAAAAAATATAAATACTGCTTAAAAATGCTGTATTTAAGTGTAAAAAAATATTTAAAATACATTATAATTTTGAGATATTTAAATGCAATTTTTCTGCCGCTCTCTGTTGATGACGTATAAGTACGTGATCTGTCAATTGGTGACAGTTCAATGTATAATTAACACTTTAAAAAAAAATGAATTTACAACACAAAATTTACACTCGTTATTATTAAGTTTTCTAATAAAATGCCGTAGAATAGTATAATTTAATGAAATACGATATAAAATGTAAGTAATTAATACCATACAGTATATCAACAAATTTGACAAACCCGTACTATGTCACGTCTGTATAAAAATTTGAATTTCCGTTTTAGAAATTTTTAAATGCCTTCACTGAATTTGTACTTTTATTAATTTATTTTAAGAAATTAAAAAGATATTAATTACTAAAATAATGGTTTAGTTAAAATGTCCAGTCATTAAAGTTACGGAAGAAAAAATATTTGAACCAAATTTAAAATTCATGAATATTCCCTATTTATAAATAAATTGGGGAGTTTTATTAATTCAATGTTTCTGTCTTGTAATTTAAAAAAAAACTAATAAACAGCGAGTTAATTGTTGAGAACAAATACTTAACGTCATCATTTGATAGAAATTAATATTGCAAAATAAATTTTAAATCAATGTCTACAAATAGTATTGCTTATAAAAGATTACAAATTGATTTACAAAGGTACCTAATTGTTTGTTTTCACTTACCGGAAAAACTTATCGGCTTCAATAATAACATCAAAACACATTTTTTTTTGTAGATTACAGAAGGATCATGTTCCTGGAATTTATGCATTTCCAACAAGTGATTTTCATGTGTGGCGTGCAGTAATCATTGGTCCGGAGGATACTCCATACGAGGATGGTACATTTAAATTACGTATGGAATTTAGTGATCAATATCCAATTAAAGCACCTAAAGTTTATTTTACAACGCCTATTTTTCATCCAAATATCCATGAGAATGGTACAATATGTTTAGATATTTTAAGCAATCGATGGAGTTCAACATATGATGTACTTGGAATATTAACTTCAATTTTGGTACGCAATTTTCTATTACTTTATTTATGTATCCTTGTTGAATAAATCTTCCGGATTTTGATAAGGAATTCGATAAATTTTTTTTTAATAGGGTTCTTTTGTTGTAAAAAATAGAGAAAAGGAGTTATCCGGTTCCGGAACGATCCGCGCGAACTTCTGTACGTGGTTTTATCTCAACGTTTGTTTTCTTTGGTGACGTTTTCTTGAATAGCTCTGCTTTTATTGGTCGGATTGAGACTAATTAAAAAAAAGAATTCTTGATTAAGCATCAAGACCCTTCTGCATCGACCGCTGTAACCTCATATTTTCAACTTTCTCTGATAACTTTTCGTAAAATGAAGGAATTGAGACGAAATTCTGGAAAAAGATGTAACTTATGATCATGAAAATTGGTGGTAAATTTTAGCCCGATATATAACATAAATTTTGAGAAAAACGAAAACTTTCAACAGTTCAAATCATTAGGTTTTAAAAAAATCGAAACTATCCGAAGGTACATAAAAAACCGGCAATTAAAAAAAAGTTAAAATCCGAGGATTTGCCTGAACTGTACGAGCTGTTTCATGATCATAAGTTACATCTTTTTCCAGAATTTCCACTCAATCCCTTAATTTTTCGAAAATTTATCAGAGAAAGTTGTAAATATGAAGTTACAGCGGTTTTCTTGAGATTTTCAGATTATTTTACTATGTTCAGTGTTCTATAGCAGGCAAGGTCGATGCAGAAATTCTTAATAAACAATTCTTTTGTTTATTTGTCTCAATCCGATCAATAGAACCAGAGCTATTCAAGAAAACGTCACCAAAGAAATCAAACGTTGAGATAAAACCGCGTACAGAAGTTCACGCGGATCGTTCTGGAACCGGAAAACTTCTTTTCTCTATTTATTACAACAACAAAAAATGGCAAAGTCCGGTGATTTGCCTGAACTTTACGAGCTGTTAAAATGGGCTGTCTAATCAATTTTTTTTATGATCATAAGTTACATCTTTTTCCAGAATTTCCACTCAATTCTTTCATTTTTCGAAAAGTTATCAGAGAAAGTTTAAAATATGAGGTTACAGGGGTTTTCTTGAAATTTTCAGATTATTTTACTATGTTCAGTGTTCGATAGCAGGCAAGATCGATGCAGAAATTCTTAATAAACAATTCTTTTGTTTATTCATCTCAATTCAAACAATAGAACCAAAGCTATTCAAGAAAACGTCACCAAAGAAAACAAACGTTGAGATAAAACCGCGTACAAAAGTTCGCGCAGATCATTCTGGAACCGGAAAACTCCTTTTCTGTATTTTTTACAACAAAAGAACCCCATTAAAAAAAAAATTTATCGAATGCTTTATCAAAATCCGGAAGATTTATTTATTAACAATAATTATCTTAACTATCCCTTTTTTTGTTACATTTGTTTTTCGACTATCTAATTAGTCTTTGCTAAATGACCCAAATCCCGATTCCCCAATGAATGCAAAAGCTGCTAAAATGTATTTAGAATCAAAAAGTGCATATTGGCGTGAAGTACAGAAATATGTTGAACGTAGTTTAATGGTTTAAGAAACGTTGTAAAGCGGTTATGTAAGAATCAATGTCAGTCATACGGCCAAAAATATGTGTAATAGGTTTATTTTATTAATAAAAATTTTATAAAATAAATTGAATTTTGAATGGGGGGTAAATAAAATATCAAAATTTTTGCAAATTGAGATTTTGAACATGTAGGTATTTATGGTGAGTGCTCCAAAGAAAGGCTCATTAAGAAACCACAACACATTTATAATAATTTTTGTTTCTAAACTCGAAAATTGTCGAACAAAAACTTATAAATCGTTTTATATAGAACACCCGGTATGGATGCTGTAATTGTATTTATTTAAAAAAATGGGGTATTATTCGTCCAAGATAAGAACGATAATAGTACAACAGCAAAAAATAACAAACATATTCCACATCCAATAATAACCAGTTAACAACAGCAAATATCGTGAGGGGAATTAGTGGGAATGTGTATGTATGACGTATGTTTGTTTGATATACAAGGATTATTAGAGGTATTATATACTAACTATTAGGGATGAACATTTTCTAAGGGTTATTGTTAGTTATTATACCCAATATATGAAAGATATCAGACTATGTTAATTTTAGTCCGAAGTTCATAACGCTTAGAAATGTTGATGTTACAAAAATATTATGGTATAAGTGTTGATAAAATTACCTAATTACTCCATTTCCGTTTGCCTGTTCGTCATCACGATTGCTTAACGATAAAAAACGAAAAAGGGTTACTGATCAGAAACCCTTTAAGCATGTTCAGGACGCAAAAAACAACTTCGTAAAGTAGCAATGTAGGTTCGAGATCGAGTTCGTACAAGAGCTTTTCGGCTGTAGGTTAATTAGGTTATGAGTTCGAGAATCTTTTAAAACGTATAGAAAGAAATAGAACAAAAACATAAAATATTTTTCGTAAATATCTTTATTTTCCCGCATGTAGGTTCCAAATAAGACATAAGTTTCCGTTTCCTCCAAAAACCATAAAAGAGAGTTGAAAATCGGTAGGTCTTCCATCCTATAATTATGAAGGGATCTATTCATTCGATAATTATGAAGGGGTCAAAGAGGTCAATTTTCGGGGAAAAATTTGTTTGTTTAAAAATTCGTTTCAAATTACCCATGTAAACATCAAAAACGAAACTTTCGAAATTATCGAGAAAAATGGCCGTTTTATCCCAAGTAAATTTTTTTGTTTTTTCAAACTAAAACATTTAGCGCACTGATAGAAAATTTTTTATCCGTTTCTAACAAAACCCAATAATTTCAAAAAACGGTAAATTCGCAGTGTATGCCTTTTTATTAAGTTAAAAGATAAATACGAATTGAATTTCTGGCATGAATCTGTCAACATGCACAAATTAAAAAAATAGTTTAAACATATGCTTCGAATAAAAATAATTCCGATACCGGGAATCGAACCCGAGCCTCCTGGGTGAAAGCCAGGTATCCTAGCCACTAGACCATATCGGATTGGTTACTATCAAACAGAGTAGAGAGTTGTTTATAATTTTGATATTTTATTATATTTTAAGGGTAATTAACTTCATTTTTCAGTGCCAAATTACTTTATTTAAGTCCAAAGTCCACCAGAATAATACTTAATAATATTTTGTGTGTTAAACAACTATCATTTAATATTCAACATCCGATATGGTCTAGTGGCTAGGATACCTGGCTTTCACCCAGGAGGCTCGGGTTCGATTCCCGGTATCGGAAAATTTTTTTTTAAACTTTTTTTTTTCATTCTTAATGTATCGGCAATCTTATCCGTTACATAAGTTAAGATTGTAGTGCATTTTAAATGAGAATCGCTTAAGTTCATAACTAACTTTTTTCACCCTGTACAAATTACATTTTTCTAAAAAAAGTATTATTTAAAAAAAAATTATACTATTACATAACCTTACAAAAAAAAATCACTTTCATGTGTTTATTTAGTTTGTGTATGTGTATATGCATGCTACTGTTGCTGCTACTATTGCTCTGCCTCATCGTTGGCACAATTGTCCGGAAATTACATTTTCGTAACATAATACTTTTTGACACCAAGCGTCGACGAGATGAACACACGCGACAAACGGACAACAAAACGATGAGAGAAAGAGAGAATATACATACAGAATATTGTCATCAAAGTATAATTCATAGACTTAGAGAATAGTAAACGGTAGGTAAATTTTGCAATCGATAATAGGGTATTATCTTTAATCAAAAATAAATCATGGAATTTGAAAAAAGTTAAAATTTATGTAAAAATATACTTAAATATTCTGATTTCGAGTCATAAAAGCACTTTTTTCTTTTATAATATTAAAATTAAAAATCGTAATTTTTAAACTGTATATCACGTGACCTAAAACGCGGGTAAGCCCTGCTGTGATGTCAAAGCGGTATGAGTCATAGACCACCAGTTAGTTGAGTGTAGACAGCTGGGTATAATATATACATAGATAAGTATTTATATAGTGATACCCATATTACGTCATCAAATTGGATGCCCGCGTTTTTGACGGTTTAAAAAGGGTTTAAAATTTAATTTAAGTTTTTGGCAAGAAATCGAGTGTATTTTTCCGAAATAAATTTTTGGTGGCTTATTATTAGCAAAATTAACATTTTGAAGTACTTTTTCAAAAATAGTGAAATATCCTATTATGACTGTTGTTTCACTATGAGCATAGTGTCAGACAATTCTACATTTTTTTTTTATATTTTTAAGGATATTACAATACAACCACCATAAAAATTTGAAGTCGAATGACCATCTCTAACTCGAGATAAACTTTATTGTAGTTCGGATTATTAACAAGAGGCTCACAGGAAAGGTTGTGTTTTTAACAAGTTTTTTATTTATTGTTGAAAAGAAAAGATTGTAGTTAGAGTATATTGGTTGAAGAGAAATAACTGTATTGACAAAATTTTAAATAAAATTCGTACACTGTATATTGTATGAGAAACACTAGAGTTAAAAACTACACATTATTTCACGATAAGCTTGTATACACTCTTACCGTGCATATAGTCCAAAACATTTTTACAATATTATAGGAAGACAAACACGTGTTGTTAAGGTACCTTAAATTTTTAACTAATTGGTTTTTTTGATATTTTATAGTAAGTGTGGGTAAGTAAACGAACAAATGGCATGGTGTAAGTGAATCAGGTTGGGAGATTTGGTATGATGTAGGCGAATCAGATTGGGGACATAATCTCGATATCAAAGAAGAATCTGAATTAACAGAATCTGAAAAACAATTTAAACAAGGAATTTTATAAGAATCGTTGGGTTTGACTTTTCAAGTGACGTATAACGTATTCACCACATTCGTCACGTGTAAATGGTTGTTTTTCAGTATTTCTCTTCGATTTGTTGTAACGCAAGAAATTCTTATCATTAAATACAAGAATAGACGTTCAAGTTCGTTCGTCAAATAACTAGCTTGAACGTCAAAAGTTCAGGTTGGAGCGCTCCAGTAAAGCTCCAAACGGAGAGAAAAAAATTTTGTGTGCACTTTTTCCACATTGAATCCACAGCACTTTTTCTATGTCTATGAATTAGGTAAACATAGTGAATTCTAACACTGTGCTAACATAACAATACATATTTTATATTGGTTTGAGATGATATTTTATATAAAAAAGTTTTATTTTTTTATCATCGCTTGAGTTTGTAACTGTGTTTGATATCAAAATACAGGGTGTTAAAATTATTTTATAGTAGAATAATGGTGGGTTGTGGGTGGAATTCTAAGACGAAAAGTTTTTTGATTCCTTAACAAGTTTGGGCTATGTAAATTATCTTGTTTTATTTTAAGAATTTCTCTTTATTATGAGCAAAGTTGAAAAGAATAAAATAAAGCTCATTTTTTCGCCAAGATTAATATTTACGGAGAAAACTTTCAAACTTCTTGTGAAAACTATGAACTTTGAATCTTTTTTATTGTAAATACTGATAACCTTGGTTAAAAAATGCACGCTATGAACCAATTCGAAAAAATGGTTGGATGGTAAATCATAGTATTGCCTACAATTTTGCTTGGTATAAAAATTAGAAAAAAATTAATTACTTACTGATTAAAAATAATATTTAACGAAGCCATCATTTCGAAGCCATCCTATCAAATCGAAAACGTCTAAATACTTTTCGTCTTAAAAATTGATCACTTCTGGATATGCGGGTGTTTAGGGACATCCTGTATAGATTGATATTTACACCAACGCTAGGGTGTAGTAATGCATGTTTGTTCGTTAATATTTTGTTTACACTTTTACACTTGTCATTTTCATGAGCTATTCATGAAGCTTTTTGTATTCGTCTTCATTTGAAGGTTCTGTAAATATGCCGATCATTTTAAGTTTATGTAAAAATCTATTAAAGTAGACGGAGACACAATATCCCACAATTATAATAAGAGATCAATGTAAAAAAAAATTTATAGCTTGCAGTCTCAAAACTTCATGGACGCAAATTTGGTCACAAAGTGTCCGACAGAAGTTTTCAACCGATATGGGAAGCAAAAAAAAATTGTTAAAAACATGAATTCCGATACCGGGAATCGAACCCGAGCCTCCTGGGTGAAAGCCAGGTATCCTAGCCACTAGACCATATCGGATTCATTCATCATGATAACTAGTTTTGACTAAATTCAGTATTATTTCAAAGGTGATTATGGGACAAAGTACAAGGATGATGTATTTTTGAAAGTTTTATTAATTTACTATGGTTCAAAGTCCGCAAATTTTAATATATGAATATATATAAATTTTTATATGATGAAATTTTGTAATATTCAAATTCAATATCCGATATGGTCTAGTGGCTAGGATACCTGGCTCTCACCCAGGAGGCTCGGGTTCGATTCCCGGTATCGGAATAAATTTTGTCTAATACTGTTTATACAAATTTTTTTAAATATTATAAATTTTGCAGTTTTATATTTTATCATATAGCTCTAGAGCAATTAAATAAGCTCCAGAACACGGAAGATGCATTTGAAAAGAGAATAAAATATTACAAATTTTTAATTGGTTGAAAATTTTTTTTAGCGTACCATTAGATATAGTTTGGTGAAATTATTACCATCTGCGGCAATCGTCTGACTTGAAGCGAACAATGACTAAATTTTTGAAATTAGAACTAAATTTTTGAAATTTTTCCAAAAAAATTACGATAAGATCGGATCAAATTTGCCTGTTTTATAAAAAAAAAATCGCATTTTTTAACTTAATGACGTCATTAGAATCCAAATAATTTAATTTTGCCCTATCACATCCAAATTTTATCTAATTTCGTTAAACCAAGTATGTAATTCTACTAAATTTGGGTCATACTTTTCAAATTTGTTAAATTAACCTAACTCTAATAAGTTTCAAGAATTTGAAGTCCTGGTCCCGGAATTAATCACATAAATAAAAGCTAGCGAAAAATTGACATCCCAGCTGAAAAGAACGACCCAAAATTAGTGGGTATCAAAAAAAATTCCAATAGAATCGGATCAAATTTGCCTGTGTTATCAAAAAAATCAAATTTTTTTACTTAATGACGTCATCATAAAATTGGAATTTTGTCCAATTTTGATAAACAAAGTATGTAATCCTACTAAATTTGGGGCATACTTTTCGAATTTTTGATCAAAATTAACCTAGCTCCAATAGGTTTCAAGAATTTAAGCATATAAATGAAAGGATCTATTAAAGTAGACGGAGACACAATATCCCACAAGTATGGACCAAGTCCAGGTCCCGAAATTAAGCACATAAATGAAAGATAGCGAAAAATGATGGTGATTGTAAACCTACAGTATTGTAAAAGTTTTGGTTTGTTGCACAATACATATAAACCAAAACTTTTACAATACTGTAGGTTTACAATCACCATCATAATGGATCAACAGAAGTCACGGATTTTCAGCGAAAATCATTGATGTTTCCAAAATATGACAAATTCAACAATGTTAAATTACACTTACTTGTGTATAAAAGACGACAAAAAACAAAAAAAAGTTTATACAAAATTGATCATCATGATGGTAATAAAAAAAAATTTATTTTAACCTCTTAAATAACATTTTTTTGGATGTAGATAAATTTATTTTCCATATACATTCAAACATCATCATATAATACATGCACATACACACGTTGTTCATAAACGTTATATAATAATAACACGTTATCAGTTCCTCTCAACCCATTGACTTTAATAATATTATATAACACTAATAATATATAATATTAAAGGGCGAAGAATTGGGGTAAAATAAATCAGTTTTGAATAAGATATTATAACAGTGTATGATGGTGATGGCGGTGGGGGGAGTGGTAGGGGATGATAACTGTTGGAAGTATATGTATATCTATCAACAACAATAACAACCTTGTTAAGATATCTATTATGTATTTTGATAAAATGGGAAAAAAATTGTGAAAGTTCTAACAAATATTGTCAAAATTATTATTACACGGTGAATCATTTTAAGGTTCGATGCGAAAAAAATGAAAATGATCAATTATCAAATAATCATCCTCTTCTACGTCTTTTGTGAAGGTTAGGTTAGGTTAGGTTATATTGGCTGTCCACGAAGGACACTCTTAGGCTATAAAGCCCATTGTGATACCATGTATGTATGTATTTTACCACCTTTTCCGCTGATAATTCCACTTATCAGCTTCTCAATTATTTTCTAAGGTTGAGTGCACCTCCTTCATGTACATACCATCATGCACTTCACCAGCCTATCACAACTATTAATTAAATTAATTTTTGTTGTAACTGCGGGAATCAAACTTGCTACCCTAGGCATACCGCGAACGGAGATGGTAATAATAGTAAGTTAATAGGTAAGAATTGCATTTAAAAATTAATTAATTACCTTCTTCGATGTCAAGTTCATTATAAAATTGAAGAAGATAATAATATATTATAAATAATATGACATGCAAATATTTTTAAATTGATATGTCATGGAATTTAATATTATCATTAAACGCTTCAAATCAAGTTTAAAAATAAAAACTTTGATGAAAGGACTACATAACCTCTATATACGTGTAGCAAAACCAATTTATAAAAAATTTTTATAAATCCAAAATTTTTGGTTCGAGAAAATATAATTTGATTCAATTTTTTGTATGTACATCTGCGTCGCAAAAAACGCACATTATTGTATATACGGCGTGTTAGAAAAATACCGTAACAGCTAAGCAATTTTTTTAAAGTCGAGTAAGTTTTCGAAAAATGTAAGTTTTCGAATTTGTGTAATCAACAGATTACATTCTTCCTTTTATAAATGTTGGAAATTTAGAATTTTCCTTTAACTGCTCCTAACCTACTTTCATACAAGAAAAAACAGAATTTCAAATTCTATTTCTGACGAATCTGCTAAGCCCTCGAAAAAATATTTCTCAATCAAAAAGAAAGAGCTAGAACTCACTTTTCAAAAAGATAGAGATCACTTTTCAATGATCTTGAAACCTTACCTTACCTTTATTTTCAGAACTTATACAATTCTTTTAGCTCTACAACTTTTCTATGAATCTTTTTTTTTTCAACTATTATTTTCCGAATTTTATTGCCGTTCCGGAACATTTCTAACACCCGGAACACTATGTAAATCAGTTCGTTTTTTTTTTGACACAGAGTACCTATACATACATTTAACAACAATTCCATGAGTTGTTTTCAAGTAATATTAAAGAAAGCGAAAGTTTTGAAAGTTAAGTTTCATTTCTGGTTGGACTTAAGCAATTAAATGTTTGTTCTACCATACTCCAAAACCTCAAAGCGTTAAGAATCGTTTTAATGCTTTGGTGGAAAGGTATTAATCGTCGAATTATTGCGTTGAAAACCTTTTTATTACCACTACATAGAGGTCAAAGCTGTAATATGTAGTTTTTTTTTTTTTTTTTTTACACTAAAGTAAAACAGACTGCAATATCTTGTTTTTTTTTTCCAAAAAGGTGTATATTTATAAAATATTCAAATTTGTACAATAATTAATTCGCGTCAACAGTAATAAAATTTAATACTTGTGGTGTCCATTATATTATTTTATGCATTTCAAAAAAAAGTCATTAATTAAAATATATTTATTATACGATAACAGAAAATTTTTATTTATAAAGAAATTTTTATTAATTAATCATCTTTAAATTCAATGTTATAATATTTATCATAATAATAAAAGAATAAAAAAGAGTTTATATTTATAAACCGGTATTCCTCGTGTCTTTTAACCACCACGGATTTGTGAATATTATTTAGATCGCTAAAAATAAGGAAAAACTTAATAATTACTTGATAGACTCACAGTTCGAAATGAAAGTACTAGAAAAAATGAGCCCACTTAAGATTTCTTTTTCAATATTTATCTTTACATTTCGTTCTTGATTTAGATGGAACAAAAAAAAGGATTTCTATATTCAGTTTCGTAAGCTTGAGCAAAAATTTATTCCGATACCGGGAATCGAACCCGAGCCTCCTGGGTGAAAGCCAGGTATCCTAGCCACTAGACCATATCGGATATTGTAAATCAAATAATTGTTGCTTTAACAAACAAAATGTTACAAATTATTATTTCTTGGACTTTGTACCCTAATAAAATAAATGAATATTTTGGCACTGAAAAATAATCTTAATTACCCTTAAAATATTATAAAGTTATATTAAATTACTTTTTATTTTTCACACATCCGATATGGTCTAGTGGCTAGGATACCTGGCTTTCACCCAGGAGGCTCGGGTTCGATTCCCGGTATCGGAAGTTTTTTTTGAGAAAATGTTGAAAATGTTTCTGTTTATAATTTGCGTATCCGAAATAGAACTTCTAACTATATGGAAATCTTTTATCTTTCTGAGAGGCTCTAAATTATGATTATTATTCATATTTTTGAACAATACGGAAAATAATTGATATAATCTACAAAAGACTGATTCGCTTAAATCAAACTTTTGGAGAAAATAAGTATTTAAGTATGTACGAGATGGTGAATTAATTTATAACGTGACAATATAAGACGAAAAGTAAGAATAAAATTTTTCGATATCTGGAGTAATTTTCAAAATATCTTAAATTGAAAATTTTATTTAATTCTTTAGCTTTCAATATTTCGAAAACCAAGGCAGATGTCGAAAAATTTTATTGTTATTTTTTGTCTACGTTCATGAAGTTATAACAAAATTCACCATCAAAGTTGAAAATAGGGTATAAATATTTTCAACCCTAAATCTATAATTGCCTTGGTGGTAAAATTACCTTAATTAATCAAAGATTTTGCGTAGAAACTGTGCTGGACGTCAAAGCGATATATATGTTTTAGATGTCCAATCTCAAAGTTAACTATCCATCTCGTGCGTAGCTGAATCGAAATGCGTATTCCAAGATATTAAGACATCCCAGAATCAATTCCTAAAGAACTTCTCAAATATTATTGTAGTAGAATTAAATCTCTTTTAGCAATCCAACTTCATTATAGAAGTCCATGCTTTAACCACACATTTTTGAATCGGTTATAGTATTAATTTCTGTGTACCCACCCAATACACAAAATGATCTCGTTTCATTTTGACACAAATTTTAATAAATGCCAATTTGTAATTTAATAATTTATATTTTATGTAAATATACATATAAATATATTATAAAATGATTATATTTTATTAATAAAATGAGATAAAATTATATAATTAATATTGACTATCTTTTTTTAGTTAATGTCAGTCAATTGCAGTGCATACACAGAGTAAATTATTGTGTACAGTCGGTTAGCTCTCTTTATATAAATACATCAAATTTTAAATTTGGTTAATTTAACATTTGAAAATAATAGATTAGTGATTAATTATTTTTATGTAAACCAATCTATCTCATTCTAAATGAATTATTTTTGAAATTATAATTTGTAGAAAAATTATGTTTTGTTTATGTCAATAAGTATTAGTACTTACTCCAATATTTCTCAATTTTGATATTGATTTTTTTCGAAAGAAATTAAATACATTTGGAAGAATATTTAAAAAAAATCACCAAAAATTAAGTGAACGGTTCTTTTGTGCTCAAGGAGAGATTTTAGCCATAGGCGCCGTCCTGGACACTTTGCAAAAAATTTTATTTTTCATTTCACAGCCCTAGAAAAGTGATTGGAAAAGTGAAGTTGAGCATAATCAGAAAGCTATAACTGTGGTAAAAGCTTTTATATAGACTACAGACTCATTCATTTAAATTACTAAAACCAATTCACTAAAATTTTGACATTATTCGGGAAATCATCCAGAAAAAAAGGGAATAATAGTAGAATGGAGATACTTGGATCATAGACAGAAATTTGGGGCTACTGTCAAAGTATGCTCAATGTATCTGAATCATTTCTATGGTTATTTTTAGAATAACCACGAAACCAGAAAATTGACTTCTCTTCAACTTCGATAATTACTGCAGAGAATATAATAAAAAAGAAGAGGTGATAGGGCACCGCATCGATTTCTAAAACCAACGTCTTCTAGAACCAACGCTTTGGGATTCTAGAACGATGTTTTCTAAACAAACAGGAAAACGAAAACCTTGGGTTTAATTTAACTTAATCTACCCAAAATAGTAGTTTATATACTTTTTTGACCCAGTGACGATATAACACTCTTTAAATTTCATTATAATCTATAATGCACCCCTATTCGAATTTCGCTAATTATTTCTTTGTTAATTATTGTCAGGAGAAAATTTATATTTTCATAAAACATTTAAAACGGTTGAGAAAATTTAAGATAAAATGTAAAATGCAATAAATGGTGGAAACGCATATAAATAATGATTTATACTATCTTCTAATGTACTAATGTATTTATTTGCGCTTCCACCATATTTATCTAGAACTGTGAACAGATATTTGAATAGTATTGAGGTATTATTTATTATTATTCGGGTATAGTTCGAGCCCCACTGTCAAAGGAAGACCTGTCCATGAGATAGTAGTAAAATTTACGTTAAGTGGGCGGACTTGCGCGTGAGCTTTCGGGACTTAGTGTATGGGCTACGCATAGCATAGCTATTAATGAGTTGGAGCTACTGGTTAATTAAAATTAATAATCACTGATCAATAGTTACAATTAAACAAATTGTAGTTGAAAGGAAGTTCATAGGGTCATCTGGTATTTCATATATTGTTTTCACTAACATTATTTTAACCCATTTTACTTCTTGACTTAAATAATTAAATATCTCATTATTCATCGATTTTCGAAAAAAAATTAATGTAAAATTGTTTACATTTATTTTTTCACTATGTAAATAATTCATTAAAAACATTCGTAGAATGAAGCAACGGACAGTTTTTATTACACAAAGTATAATATGATACAATAATATCGACGTAAGTATATGCAATATATACATTTTATTAATTAATAATGATTAAATATAGTATTTTCATCATATATACATTTTCATATATATTTTATTTTATCTATTTTCATGTTTTTGATATAAATATAATTGAATATAATATTAATATTATAATATTATACATATATATTATATACTTTAAATTCATAATATTGTTTTTGGGTAATAAACTAATTTTAATAATGTATTTTTATCTCATTTCCACATTAATTTATCATTGATACACCGTTCTCTCTCTCTTTAATAATATAACCAACAAATCTAAAAATTCATTATAAATTTTATTACATATATATAAACACAGACATTACTAAATAAATGTTTATTTTGATTAATTAAAACTGATTTTAATAATATTAATAATTCAATTTTATCAAAAACAATTATTATTATTTTAATATTATTATTTTAGTGTAGGTAGTGTACATGGAGAATTTTATTCCGTGGAGTGTATATCGCAAAGGCAGCGTATTTATCAGCAAATTGGAAGCCGGGTATAATGCGCCGAAGTTTAGAAAAATACTTAATCAACAAAACTTTATGCGGATATAAAACGGATTATCCCGTAATTATAGAATTCAGAAAATATTAAGAATAGCACTTTTCACATACTCTTTTTACACTCAAGTGTAGCTAGCTCGAATGTAATACCTACTGTGTAAATTTAGTGAAAAAATTCATGAATTTATCTACGAATTTTTCGTCATTTTTTCTTATTTCATAGTATTTAAGAGTTTTGATTATTACCCATAAAAATTAGGTATGTCATATGAAAGTCGTTTCTGCAGACAGTAAATAAAACTAATAGTCTTATGTGTAAGTCTAAAACAACACCTTTGAAAGCTATGCCATTATTTTCTATCACAACAAGACCATGTATACTATGAAAATATGTCGGAATAACTCTGGAAATGGTTATTTTTTACATTAATAGCTCAATAAAAGTACCCAGACAATTTTCCTTACGACTTTGTAATCTATTGTGGTGTTAACAATTAACAAACACATAAAGTACTATATTAAAAACAAATGTAATCTAGACAATTCTAAAAAGAAACAAACAATATCGTTTTATATTACTTAAACAATGATAGAAAACATATTCAAGTAAAATATATGCAATAGAACATACGTGACAATTCTAGAATTTGCTAGACTGTAAGGTAACAATTACAAGTGAAATATATGCAATGAAACGGGCGTGACAGTTTTGGAATTTGCTAGACTGTGTGGTAACAATTGATTGTAACTATATAAACGGAGTACAGTGTGTACAGATTACAATACAGACTCTTCAAGTTAACTACACAATGAGCCAAGTTTTATCGTCTAACAGAATAACATTAAAATAAAAGTATTGTGAGTTATATTGTATTTGTATCTAGTAAACTCAACAATAAAAATTCGTATAATTATTTGAGTATAGATAGTTCATTTTTTTCATTACACAAATTCGATTACGTTAAGCCCGCTCGCTACACTATTACTCAAAATTGAAATATGTTTCTATTTGGAACAATACTCCGTGTAGACTCTCCCATGAAATAAATAAACTCATAAATTAATATTTTATTTTACATGACTAGTTTGGTGTGTTGACATTGACTGGAATCCGTTGTACAATAATAATTTTTGGCAATGATTCAAATTCATTTCAAATTAGTTTGTTTTAAAATTAATAAATAAATAAATCATATTATATTTCATTTAGTTATTAGTCAAGTGTGAACTGTCAATTGAAGCTGAGATTGTAGGAAAAAATCGAAGATGAAACGAATTTCGAGATGAAAATTGAAAATTCTTAACTATATTACTATAAAGTTTAAGTTGTGCTTAGAAAATAATTTAAGGTGTTTGTTTCCCTACAGTATTGTAAAAAAGTTTTGGTTTATTGCACGGTCCAAACATATAAACCAAATGCATGCTTTGTAGTCAAACAATGTGTTCGTTTTAGCTTTATAATACCACGCAACTACAAAAATATATAATATATTTTGTGCAAGTGCTGCTTATAAATTTGATAATAGAGATATCGCTCTTCAATCATCAATACTCTAACTATAGTCGTTTCGGTTCATCAAATAATGGATCTTCGATGAACTCATAATTAACGTAAAATTTTGTTTTCATACCATTGGCAACCTAATATTTTTATGATATTATTATAAACTACAAGATTTTCTAAATATCTTAGATAGTTTTTTATCACACTCTCTAGATTTTTTGATATAGAAATATCCAATTGAAAAGGATAACATATATGATTCATCATTTTTCCAACAAACTTTGAACGATAAAATAATAATAATAAAGCCCGATGACCTAGGAATTTTTTGTGATTTTTGAAAACTTTGTTAATCAAGAAATGTTTTTATAAAGGTTTATTGAAATCTCTTGTATTATTCAATCCTTGCACATCACCTTAAAAAAAATTTTTCACACAAAGAAAATAAATTTTTGTCACCTCCGTGCAGAAACTTTCGTCCCGTTGTGCAAAACGAAGTTGCCACTTACTGATTCCGTCTGGGAAAAATAGTATATTCTCCACGGGAGCAAGTAAAGAATGTTTCACATCTCATGTTTGTACCCTCCGGAGATAATGAACATGAGATATGATGAGACATTCTTTACTTTTGCTCCCTAGATGTGAAATATACTATTATTTTTGAAAGACATTAAACTTTCTCTAATTTTATAATCACTGAATTGATTTGCTTTTGAAAATCTGACATTTTTGCTTTTTCTTAAAGCTATGTGTCGTTCATACTTAAAAACTTTAATCAAGCTAGATGTAAATTGGACTATCAATTCATACTGTTTTTTTTTTTTTTTTTTTTTTTTAAAGCGATATTTTGTACCAAGATGGCATGCCTCTAGTTATTTAAAGTCTTTATACCAATAAAGCACGTCTAGGTCGTTTAAGGTCTTTGTACGCACCAGATTTCCAAATGTGAGTAATTTGTATAATAATGTAAAATACCATCTTTTTTTATTTTAACAAAATTAAATCCTGTTTAACAAGTATTTTATTTTAAAACAACACAAGTGAGAAGCTCCTTCACTAAGAGATACTTATAGGGGAAGGCTTGAGATACTGTATTGCTGACATTCTTCAAGATACACGACTGAGTATTTTTCGAAACATACAAAAAAATCTTTCTCGTAATTGGGTATTCTACCATATTCAAAAAAGTACTTCAAAATGTTGATTTTGCTAATAAAAAGCCAAAAAAAAATTTATTTCGGAAAAATACACTCGATTTCTTGCCAAAAACTTTAATTAAATTTTAAACTGTAAAAAACGCGGGCATCCAATTTGGTGACGTAATATCGGTATCATTATACGAAATAACACAGAGAAGTTAGACAGATATATTCATAGACATCTGATTATAATAAATATAAATACTTGAACTAACTGATGGTCTATGGCTCATACCGATATGACATCACAGCAGGGCTTGCCCGCGTTTTAGGTCACGTGATATACAGTTTAAAAATTACGATTTTTAATTTTATTTCAAAAGAAAAATGTGCTTTTATGACTCGAAATCAGAATATTTAAGTATATTTTTACATAAATTTTACCTTTTTTCAAATTTCATAATTTATTTTTGACTAACGATAATACAATATTAATTGGACATATTTAATCAACCAATTGGACTATCTCCGTTTAATGTTGGCCTGAAAAACAAATTTCTCTTATCGCGTGTTTTCGATAAAAACCGCTTTTTGGAAATTCATGAGTATCTATGGTATCCTAGTCTCAAATAAATTAGCCTTTGGGAGTTTACAAGTTTCTCAAGTACAACGATTTCCTCTACACATGATAACATTAAATTAAACAAGAAGAATGTGATATTTATTGTTTTTTTCTGACTTGTTCGTTTAAAACCAAAATAATTATCACAAAACACGTGTGGAAACAACATAATTATTATTATTTGCGTTTTGTTTATTGATAATTAAAATACCATTTCACAATGAAGGCATGAGAAAATTACAGTAGTAATTTTAAAAAGGGTTATCATCGTTTGTTGCAAATATTTTAATTAAAGCAATAGAAATCACAATATTCTTTAGAAATGCTTTCGAATTACACCGATATTTTAATATATTATAATTGATCTGCACAATAACATATTGCTAATCTCTTTACGAGAGTCGGACACGGTTTGGAGTGATTTATCAGATGCATTCTGATGAAAATATCTCTTAGTGAAATTAGAAGTTTTCTCCGAGTTTAGAAAATCAAGAGTAAAGAAAGAAGCCGAAGGTAGCTGCTCTTTGGCATGCTTACATGCTTAAAATACTCAAAATGGGACCCAATTTTACGAAAAATAGATGACGTTTCTAATAAGCCAAAGGGAATTAAGAAAATTCACAATGTTCTTGGAAGGAAAATCGCATCGGAAACACACTTAAGAGTTGCAACGTTCCTTTACAATAGAACCATATCTTGATCCAGTCAAATTTTCAACACGCTTATATTAATTAATTTCATTTGTAACCATAGAGCTAATACTATAGAGCTGTATAGACATGGGAAACGCAAAAAGTTAATTCTTTATCGCAGTGGGAGAGGTAGAAAGAGACAAAAATTGTAGGTTTATAAGAGAGACGTATAAGAGTGTCGAAGACAGCTATACATGCCTACTTTATCTGTCTCTCTCTACAGCTATACGCACCTTAGACAGCTCGGGCAACCTGACTTGTTGGTATCATATAGAGCATTTTACTGATCAAACTGTGGTATTTTCGTGATATTAGTATACGAATCTCAAAAATAAAATTTGTCGGGTGTGGGGTTCGAACCCACGCTCCCGTTTGGGAACCAGAGCTTAAATCTGGCGCCTTAGACCGCTTGGCCAACCTGACTTGTTGTTTAGTATCATATTCAGCATTTTACTCAACAAACTGTAACATTTTTTTCATGCACTAAAATTTCTCACTGCATATTTGTAAATAATAATAATAATGAACTATTAAATAATTATAAAATGATTACACTGATGACTGACTGGTTCAACAACCTATTAACTTTTTTAATAATTTTAATAATTCAATGAAGCAAATTGTAATTATTTATTATTTTTATTACATTTCTAAGTAAAAAATTATTACTTTAATTATTAATTATTGTATTATATGTAATTATTTATTAAATACTTAACTCTTAATATAATTGGTTTTTATAATTATTAATATAATTTTATATAAAAAGTCATTTAATATTTATTTTATATACATTCCGTTTAAATCTGTTCACTGTTAAATTTTTAATAAGATTTATTTTACTTTCATAAATCTTTTAAAAGTGCCTTCTACATTCAAGGGAAAATTTTTGAGAATTGCTTTTTATTGTATCGTTGGACGACACATTTAGGTCATATGGCTCATTTTTATATGTATTATTCAATGACTATTCCATCATTGATGGATCTCGTTTATTTTTAAAGGTCCAAAACGCGTTTTTCATATATTTGCCATTAAACGACCATCGCAACGAATTAAATTGTTTTTATTGCAACGGAGCACGGTAAGAAATGCATGGCGTTTACTACTATGCTGGTATGGTATAGAGACAGATACTATAGTGTCTATGTTACCATAGCTAATATTACAATATTGAAGAGGGTTGTCTACCAGAAGTATTGTGGGTATCACCACTCAGTATTGGCCTGACAACGATACTGCATTGACTCGTCTGTCATAACTATTGCTAATGTTACTATACTATCAATACAGTACACAGTATGGCGTTCATGCCGATACTCGGGTATGTTGGATTATCTGAGTAACTGCAAGAAATTCGGTTATTTTACTGTATTTGTGGTTCCAGCTAAAAGTTGTAATATGTTGTAGCTTGTAGGTTTTCATAATTTATCATCAAGCCATTTCCAATTTTTTCTAAGCAATTGTCTTGACATTTACAAAAATATTTTAATTTTTTCAAAATTTCTTGGAGGTTGTCTAAGTGCTGTTGTTACAACTTGGGTCACCCTGTATACTCGCAAACGACACGAATTTTTGTACAATAAGATTATGCATTCATTGTATGGGAAAATTATAATATTCGGATAATTTTGGGATGAAATACGGTAAACATGAAGTAAAATTATATGATTGTGACTGTCTGTGGTTTTTGTGTGTTTATACGAATGTAACTTGGTGATACTTTTGTCGTGTCCACCATACGAGTAAAGTTAAAGATTTCTCGACTTTTGTTGTAACTTTTTTTGTTTTTGTTTCTGTTGAGTTGGTATCATCTTCTTCTCTGTATTTTAAAGTTGTATATAAACTGTGGTTTGGTTTTATTATTTTTAAAACGATACAAAATTCATTCGTTCTGACAAAACAAACATATTATGAATTAAATGCTTGGGTTTTCCATTTATTCAAAAATACTAGATATGACATTGTGAATGAATTAAACAAACCAGTGGGAAATAAAATTTTATAATTTAGAAAGAAAAACTGATAGTTATAAATAATTATTCAAGTCCATATTATCTAAATCTGGACTGGATCAAAAGTGTCAGAAGAGATGCCATCAACGTAGAATAGTGGTACTTAACATTTTGTAAGTGTCTGGACATAATTATGGGAAGATAATATTGAGGTAGTAAAATTAAGTGAACGAATCAACTCTTCCACCGATCATGCCATTCAAAAAAGCCAAAGGTGAAAATAACTTGATGTAACCTATCGTGCCATCAATCGTAAGTATTGCTGTACGGTCCAGCCACTGTGGACCGTTATAAAATTGAAAAAAATTGTCGAAACACAAGAAAGATCTTAAATGTTATATGGAATGATTAAACAAAACTGTACAGTCGGAATGACGCTTTAAAAGCTTCAGCACGTGAAGTTTTAGATAAATTCTACTATATATATGGTTAAAACACGCTGTTTGCCTATATTCGAAGTCATATTACACAAGGTAAGGTTAGGATAGATTAGGTTAGGTTATATTGGCTGTCCACGAAGGACACACTTAGACTATAGAGCCCACATTACACTAGAAAGTAGCCTTTTTCAAAAACCAATTTAGGCCATCAGACAGTATATTTCATTCTCCTTCAAAATCCATTTAAAACATTTCAAATTTCTTTGATTTTCTTCAAAAATGGAATGCAATTATTACAGATATAAATATAATGTCTACTTTAATTTTTAATAAGAATCATAAGCAAACGAAAGAGGATATTGATAAAAACGCTATGTGGAGAAATGGAAAGCAGAATGAAGTTTCCAATTTCTATGTGGGATAAAATTAATTTATAGTGATGTTACATTGTTTCAAACATAGCCAAAAGACGAAGCTTCCGAAGCCAAATTCGAACTGAGTAATCCAAAAACTATAAGAAATGAATTTTCAAACCAATGCGGCAAGTACAAATCAAATTTTCGACCAGTATAATTACTGTAAAGTCGTCATTATAATAGGACGTATTTATCTAAGGAACGCAAAGAGAAAAGTCAAAAAGATCTTTTCGCGATGATGAAAACACCTCAAGCCAAATATAATTATTAGTACTTAAAATATAGATTGTTCATGCACTCTTGAATTAAAGGTCCAAGAGTGCATGATCAGCGTTTATATCAGAACAAACTTTTAAAATTAACCTAGTTTAACAAGATGTTTCAACAACATATTCGTTCTAGGCGTTCTAACGAAACTCTCTTTTTCAGAAGAATTGACACAGATTCGAACTATAGATCTTTATAATTCTTTTTGCCTTTTTATTTAGCCTACAACTACCTGTCGATCTTGTGTAAATGGAATAATGCCACGTTTATACTAAATGCTATATAATACGTATATTAAAATATAACAAAAGAAATCTCAAAAGACAATGTCTTTTTTTATACAAAAACAAAAAACCGCGAACGACATGCTTAAAAGAATGGTTGAACACCTAGGCGGGCTAATAAATTCACGTATTCTAGCTATAGATATGCTATTGGTAAAAAAGCAGATAAGCAAAAAAGTGGTTGATTTGAAATCTAAAATATGTTAATAACGATCCAATAATATATTAAGCTAATCGCTGGAGTGTATTTATTATAGCTTGAATATTGAAAAAAACAAAAATGGGATTTTTCAAATAGTTTAAAAAAAGTTCATATTCTGAGGCGAAAGTTTAAAAATATTAAATATATTTGGGTTTAAATTTTGAAAGAAAAGTTTGAATATGAATAAAATTGCCAGATATTTAATGAGAGAACCAATATTCAATTATCACTTAAATCAAAGTTTAGAGAGAAAAATTATTGATGATGCAGATTTCCACTTTCGAAACTAAATATGCCAATTTGTTGTCATCAATTCATCTTTAGGTCAAGTAATTTTAGAGATTACTTAAAGGGTACTAGAGAACACTTATTTAGAAATACTTTTAAGGAGAAATGCAAGGATTGAATAATACTAGTGATTTCAATAAAACTTCATAAATACAATTTTTGGTTCACAAAGTTTCCAAAAATCACAAAAAATTCCTAGGTAATGGAACTTTTTTTTTATTATTTTATCGTTCAAAGTTTGCTGGAAAAATGATGAATCATATAGGTTATCCTTTTTAATTGAATATTTGTATATCAAAAAATCTTGAGAGTGTGATAAAAAACTATCTAAATTATTTAGACAATCTTGTAGTTTATAATAATACCATAAAAATATAAGATTGCCGATGATATAAAAACAAAACTTTAATTTAATTATGTTCATCGAAGATCCATCATTTGATGAACAGAGACGACTTTAGCAGAGTATTGATGATTGAAGAGCGATATTTATATTATCAAATTTATAAGGCTTACTTGCACACAATTTATTATATATTTTTGTAGTTGCATGGTATTGTAAAGCTAAAAATAACTCATAACTTGACTACAAAGCATGTATTTATTTGGTTTATATGTATGTACCGTGCAATTAACCAAAACTTTCTTACAATACTGTAGGTTTACAATCACCTTAATTGGTTGACTGTTAATTTCACAATTTATTGTTCAACAAATCCGTGTGAATATACAAAATTATTGTCATAAAAGTATCAAACAACAATAAATTCAATTTAGTAACCGTTTTATTTTTTCGAATTTAATTATATAAGCAGCAAGATGTTTTCAAAAGGTTACAAAACTGTTTAAAAGATATTTATTTGATGTAATAATATCAATAATAGAGGCGCCATTAATGTCAATATTTACATGTCAAAATGTTCAATTAAACAACAAATGTGAAACATTCACAAATGACGATGATTTAAAACATTAACTATATGTAACTATTTACAGTTAAATCTCTTTATTGTTGGATTATCAAATATTGCTTTGATTTTCTTCTAGTAAAACTATGAGGAAAGGGAAGAGAATAGCATTAATCATAGGCCTAAAACACTATAGTCGATTCATCGCTGTTCTCCTATTCGCGTTTGACAGTCACTACACATGTGCAGAGTCGTTTTATCTGCAAGTAAAATTTCGTTTTTCTAGATCCAAACATCACAGTATCCTTTTTTGGGATTACCAGCAAAATCGGTTACGTCCCTGGCAAATCTGGCGATATCATTAACTCAGAATTGTTATTGAATTCAGAAAAATCTAAGAAGTATTAAAAAATCTTAGAAACCTTTCCAAAATAAAAAAAATATTTGTTGTTTAGGGATTATTTAAGCCCCTTGGGTAATAAATCCAAACATAAAAGCCCTATATCCAATTCCTAAGCAGGCTGTTTTTTAATTTTTCGATTTTGAAGATATCTTCTTTTGGGATTTTGAAAATAACCAAGGAATTAAAAATTTTTTTGTTTCATTTTAGAAACTAAAGCTTAGAGAAATCTCATAGCACTAATACTAAAAATGAAAAAATTATTTTATTGTCCGACTAGAAGAGTAGTTCACGAGGTACCGCCGAAAATGCCTCCAAACTATGGGATTCCTGCCGAGATCAAAAGAAATACTCAACCAATCATCAAATGAATTCGATTTTTATATTATTCGGGTAAAAAATTGATCAAATTCAGTAATAAAAAATATTTTTGATTTTTCGAAATTTTCGGAAAAAAACCTTTTGAGACAATTTAAAAAAATGAAGGAAAACTTGTTGTCCTCAACTTCGATAAAACTCTGTTCATAAGGGGTAATTTCAACCCAAAATATACGAAAATTGGGTTCATTTGATGATTAGATTTGTATGAAATTTGATACAAAATTCCATACGAAGAGCGATGTTAGACAATTTGATTGATGGCTGATATCGAATTTGCTATCGAAATGTAGTCTCTATGGCGATACTCAACAATGACTTTTTGAAGTATCTTATTATCCTAGGAGTTTTAAACTATCATATTTTGCGTACTTCCCAATATTTTTGATAAGCAATTTCATTTTTCTGTCCGTGTAATTCTTCACCTGAAGTGCTAAAAAAATTTATTGATCATCCCCATTTCTTAAAATGTTTTTGGTTTACCGACTAAAGCTCAACAAAACTGGACGTAAGCAAAATTTTGAAAATCATATGAAAAATCATTCGATTACACTAAAAAAATGTGAAAATGAGTAACCTTTAATCATTGTTGGAACACCATTTCTGTTCCATGACATGATAGAGAATAAAAAGCCTTAAACCAAAGGATAGATCTTTCAACTAACACCTATCACACATTCACTTTTATATACTCTGATTTGTTTAGGGTTTCCTTTTCCATAAAAATTATCTGCCTCATAAAGAATTTTTCATTGGAATTGGTTGTTACAGAGAGGTTTAACTATATTCACGTATATATATTTCATTTCAAAATGTATCATCTCACATTATTATCATTATCATCATTAGTAACTTAACTATAAGTCGAGTTTTTTTTAAAAAACAAAAGCAGTCGTCAGTTAAGTCATTTTAAAATGTGTTTTATTATTATTGAATTGTTTTTTCATACTTAAGTCTTTGTTTAACAAACACAATAACAGCATTTCTTATTGAATACCTAATATTATTATTATTATTATTATATTGTTGTTGAAATTTAATCGTAATACAACAAAGTCTATTATACTTATATTGATTTTAACGCATTTATTTAAATCAAATGTTATGTTTACTATGGAGCAGAAAAACACTTGTATAGTTAAATTCAAAAAAATCGAAATAACCTGTGTAGTAATGTGAGAAAGTGTAGTTTTGCTCCTGTACAAAAACAAGGGGATTGGAGGTTAGGTTAGGTTAG
Source organism: Chrysoperla carnea (assembly GCF_905475395.1). Classification (NCBI taxonomy): domain Eukaryota; kingdom Metazoa; phylum Arthropoda; class Insecta; order Neuroptera; family Chrysopidae; genus Chrysoperla; species Chrysoperla carnea. The sequence goes on along the minus strand of NC_058337.1, from coordinate 119,342,703 downwards.
AGAGGCTGTGCTGGAGTGGGACACACTTAGACCATAGGGTCCGTTCTGATACCGAAAAAGGGTTGGCGCATCCCCGGTCACTACTCCATGAACCATTTGGAAATAGTGATAACAAAACTGAATTAAAAGGAGTAAATATAATACTGAATTTAACCTTTTTCTTTCAACAGCTGCAAAAGAATATGGCCTTAGCGATGAAAAAAAATTGTCTAACATAAAGCGGTAATTAATAGATATTTGTTTTTTTATTATTCCAAAAAGAAAGTAATTAAAAAATATTGAAATTGAAATTTTTACGATGGTAGGCACGGTAAAACCGTTTTAGCCGGATAAAACCATTTTTTAATTTGTTATTAAATTACTGTCTTATGAGAAAAACATGTTTTGCATAACCTGGAGATTTTGGATAGAGATAAATTACTAAAAAGTGGCAAAATTTCAGCTTCCTATGTTTGCAAATCTGTAAATTAGAAAGCGATGAATACTTTTGCTTGTTTCAAAAGTCAAATATTAGTTTAAAACATTCTATTTACGATATGAATCGTTAAACAGACGCTCAATAACGCTCAAATTTTACACTTGTTCTGCAGAAATGATAATTCTCTAAGAACGGCGCATACACTTTTACGACAAGATTATGGCCAATTGGATCTTCCAAATGAGTAAACAATGTACATCATTGTATTGAAGATATAGGGTAGGGCTTGTGTATCACCGTAGCGTGAGTTTAGCCAACAATACGCCTTTGGATTCTTCTTAAATTAGCTCCTAAAGGCGAACATCCTTCTAGTTATAGCCGAAATAACTTCTCAAAACTTGTGGAAAGAGGCAGAAAATTACCTCCAACGAATAAACTTCTGCGTAAGTGGCCATTATATGCCATCATTTCTCATATTAAATGAGTATACTATATATTCGATGAATAAAAATAGAACTAAGATATTATTCCAATTTTTTTTTTTAATTTAAGGTTTGGAAATTCAATTTAGATAACCCTTTTACTAGAAAATACTGCCGTTTGCCAGCATCTAATAGATTATTTTCTGTATCACTATCTTCTGTATCTTCTTGTTAGAAAATAAACGCTTAAATTCAGGCGTAGAAGCAGCGATGGTTGTCAAAAAATGATGAACTTTACTACAGGAAGCTTAAAATCGGTTATATTATCGGTATAGCAATAGAGGGATACTAATAGGGATTATAATAAAGGATATAAAAGAAATTTATGGTTCCAAGTGAATTGGATGCGTTTAAAGAACAACCCATTACACAGATTGTGTAATTTTTAAGTAATATTCGGCTCAATTTTATTGAACATTATTGTCCCATATATACACATTATTCTATAGCTATAATAAAGGCGATTTGAATTGAATATGTAAAATACTTTTTTATATTTATTTTACTGTAATCGAGAATTTACGCAAAAAAAAAATCAACGAACAACAAAAACAATCGACATTTTATATTTATAAAATGCAAAATAATAAATATACAATAATACTTTTTTTATTATAGGTAATCTAATTTAAATTCTTTAAATGTTTCATTTAAGTATTATATTGTTATGCTGCTATGCCATATAGTGATTTAAGTATTGATTGTATGTGCATAATGTAAATAGATGGTTAAGCTTTCAATCTATGGATTAAGCCAGAGGCGTTAACTGAGTACTCAAGTGTTATAATTTGTAAATACAAACATTATTCCCAAAAAGGAACATATGGAAATTTTTATATCTGTGTAAGATATGTTGATTCTGAGACTAAAGATAAGACAACTGAAGAAATAAAATGTCAAATTGAAAGAGCTTACGTCGAAAGAGTGAGTTTCCCACAAGAATTATTTGTAATACTGGTGCTCAGTACTACAGTACTAGAGAATACGGGTGGTTCCCTTATAATGATGAAGTGAAAGAGAAATTTGTTTTACTCAAATGCTCAGCCGAACTGCGAAGAAAAAATGAAGATTTATTAGTTTGCCATCCAAAATACGTTGTATTTCACGGTAAGAAATGCTTACGATGGTATGGTATAGAAACAAATACATATAGTATCTATGTAAGCATAAGTAATATTACAGTATTGAATAGGACTATCCACCAGAAGTATTGTGGGAATCGCTAACGAGTATGGGCATGACGCCCATCTATAATATAACAAGTGAAAACAAACAATTGCCTTAGTTAATTGTTGAAATACCATGTATAGACAGTGTTGATTACACTGTCACATTACACATACATACATGCCACACACATACGTATATTGATATACCCATATAATATTATACAATTTGCGCATAATTTACGCTTTCGCGGGTAAACAGTGACGTTTACGAAAAAATGTTTCAAACAAAAGTTGTTATTTTTTGATAAGGAACATTTTTTTTGTTCTATCTCTAACGGTTTACAAGATGGGTCCTAAGGACCCAAGACCCAATTGACCTACGGTGCTCATTTACGAACTTGACCACACTTTTACGTCCTCAGCACGCTATATATATTCAGCTAGATATCTCTTTTAGTTTTTACGTAATCGTGATGACAGACGGACAGACAGACGACAGACAGACAGATCAGCGGAAATGGACTAATTAGGTGATTTTATGAACACCTATACTAAAATTTTGTTCATAGCATCAGTATGGCGTTACAAACTTGGGACTAAACTTAGTATACCTTTGTATATTTCATACACATGGTATAAAAACTTGGGACTAAACTTAGTATACCTTTGTATATTTCATATACATGGTATAAAAATGAATCGCTGAATGTTTTGCTAAGCGCAAATCTCGAGAGCAGTTGAACCGATTTCGCTAATTTTTTTTAATAATATTCCTTGAAGTACGAGAATGGTTTTTACGGAGAGAAAAATTTAAAAATGGCCTGAAAAAGTCTAAAAACAACACTTTTCTATATTCCCATACAGAAGATTCGTAATAATAATTAAAAGTCAATTTGAACTTAAATACCGTACCATAAAGCTTAAGTGTTAGTGGAGGAGTTCCGGGAAAGCAAAACAATTGAGTGACGTTAGTATCGTATACAAAAAACGATTAGACTGTTAGGCGGTACGAAGTTCGCCGGATCAGCTAGTTTTACATAAACACAATTGACTTTCCGCGATATATATGAACAATCTCAATAAACATCATACATCTCTCTTCTTGTTTTTGCATCTAATTAGAATATCCGTTACCGCTTGCTGTTTATTATTTTAAACGATAAATAATTATAAATTTTTCGAAAAAAACAGTAAATAAAATAAATTTTTTTAATGAATGTTAATTGTTTTTACAAACATTATTTATGAATAAATAATAATTTGTTGTTTTTTTAAAACAAAAAATTAAGGAATTACTAATTATAACATGTATGTATTTATGTTTATATAGAAGTTTTTGTTTATTTTAGACCGTAACGCTCCAGTCAAAAAGTTAATGAGGAGTTTGAAAAGTGATCATCGTACATTTAATGTAGCGGTTATACCAATTTTGTATGTCATTTAAACTAGGTTTAACATATATATAGCGTTCCGTAACTAAAGACAACCGCTGCGCGCTGGAAAATATAAACAATAAAAGAAGAAATGCAAGCTTCTTTTTATATTTTCGTTACTTTTACGTGTTTTATGGCAACATTTCGTCTCTTATCTTAAGGGACTGAGTGTTTTATTTTGTTCATTTACTCTCTTTTACTAAACTGTTGAACGATTGATGAATAGTGACTGGTGAAATTTTTAAAATTCTGACTAAAATAAGAGACTGAATAGACTAATGGATAATTTTATTTACGCCCGTGAGATAAGAACTACTTTTTTCACTCAGTTTTCATTACCACACGTATTTTCAATCAATCAAATTAGCCAAACTACTGCCAAAATCTAAACTTATGAAGTTTCTATCGTAGCTTTTTAATGTTCTAGTTTTCTCAATAGCACATAACAAATTTTAATTTATAAGTTATTACCGGTTTTTTCATTTTTGTGGCGTAGATAAAGTTTTGCACGATATACGTGTGATAACACATTATTAAAAACTTTTGCGAGTCTACGAAATATGCTTGCCGCTTTATTATATATTGTGGCCGAACATTTAGATGTAAACTCCATGCTCCCTTAAAAATTGTTGTAATCCTCCTTAGTTGTCACTTATTGCAATCAGACCGAAATTTTTTAAACTTAGACTTACGTTTTACGTAATCTTAGATGTATTAATCCTAAATACACTTCAATGATGTTCTTTTCTGTTGCCTTGTATTGTAATCTTTAGTGTTTTGTAACAAAATTACCGCCGACAATTATCGACATTGTTGGTTTATTTGTTTAAATAATTATCATGTCCAAGGATTTTGTGAACTAATTAAGAACAATATTCAATTAACGATAATTAAATTTGTTCATTACGGTAATAAGTTGTCTTTGTTCATTTCAGCTTTTAAAACTAAAAGATTCAATTTTATATCTGAAAACATAGGTAGAGGATGTTAAGTGCGCTCATAATCGTCGTTGCGGGCGGCCCCACTGGGGTGTATTATTTGGTTGTTTTTAACTCTAAGATGACAGCGCCACGAGTATAAAAAATGGAAACAATACTTAAACAACTCATCTGATTTTTTCATTGAATCAAAAGGCAAAAGATACCTACTGTAGCATACATTTTGCTGTACTCTTTCCGTTAAATATTATATATCTATGGGCGTTGCAAACTATAGTTCTTTTTTCTATCGCTAGATAGAGTCTTTATTTTTCAGGGTTAACCTTCATTGAATTGTTTCTGTTTACTTAATTTCAGATTACAGCAGACAATAAAATATGTGGAAAACAGTTGCAGAAATATTTTCGACAGGTAATTCCACAAATTTTGAAAGACATGATCGATTTATTATAATTATATACTAGAGTGCTTATTTTAATAGTAGATAACTTTTAGAACAACAGTTTGCAAATTAAAGAAACTAAAATAAAATAATTCATTTATAGTTGAAAAGAAGTTAAGTTTCATTTGTAGTATGTTATTAGTTAACACTTTATGTTAACTAACTTGACTGGATGGCGACTGTTTAAGAAGATAATGATATGCTTTACCATATAATTAGTTTAACATCTTCTTAAATAAATAGTTATTATACCTTTTTTTTTATTTTTTAAATAGACTGTTTTGAAAAAAAAAATAAAGACGCCAATTTTCTTGTCTTGTTTGAAACAACAAAACTTTTTAATAATCAGTTGTTTTTTTTTTTTTTTTGTAAAACTACAAAAGATTATGTCAGCTCGATCAAGTATTAATCTTTCAATCATATGATTTATACCTTTTGTTTCGTAATAATTTGTCTAAATATAACTATTTTTAAATTAGACAATTTTTTTATAAATCACTCATTTGGTCCTGCCTACAGATGTATAAAACTGAAGTGGGCTAAAATATTTTGGCCTCTAAGTGAAGAACTGAAGAATATATCGAATTAAATGACAATTTTTCCCTTAAGGATTACACATCGAAGGGAAACAAACTTTTGGTATCTCTATGGACAATCCGTTATCTCCATTCTTGAGAAAGATTTTCAAGGCAGATTTGAAAAAATAAGCCAAACAAACATATAATTATTTTCTAGTATAGGTACTTCGATGCCATCTTTTTGATTTTAGACAGAGAGACAGAAGAAACTCCAAAGGTTTTTCTTAGTAAACTAAAAAATATGTACCTACCCATCAATCGATTTCTAGCGAATTCCCTCGGACACAGATTACAAACTGTATATAGATACCTGTGTACAAATACGGCCCTCAGAGCAAAAGTGGCCTATACATATGTATGAAAATTGAGGGCTAGGCCGCTTTTGCGCTGAAGCCTCATATCAAAATTTACAAAATCGAATAAACATTTATATCAAAAGAGTACTTTTTTGCTTAAATTGAAATGACATACAAAAATATTTTTTATTTTTTACTCTGCGCAACCCTTTCCCCGCGTTTATCTGCCGATTTTTTTCATTAACAAACTTGACCTTTCAAATATCCAAATCCTTCTTGATACCAAATTTTATTCAAATCGGACTTAAATTCCATCATTAGTAAAAAAGCAATATCTCTATTTGGGAAATTCGTTAATATCCAAAAACGTCAATTCAAGAAAACTTGAATTTGACATATACAGGAAACCAAGCCACATTGAAAGCTACACCACTGTAGATTCAAATAGCCCACCGCCAGATAAATTAGCCATTTTTAATTTCTGAATAAACCGATTAACAATATGGGGAGGGGGAATCGAAAATTAATGAAAGTGAATTATTTATAGATTTAATTTATTTTAAAATTTAATAGTTTTATCACACTAGCTAACATATGTATCTTTAGATATCTATCTAGTCTAGAGTCCTGATGAAGCACTTGAAGTGACTGCAAATCTACAATTTTCACTCTTCCATAATATTTTCAAACTACTATTTAACGTAAAGTTAGTTTCAAAAAGGTAACAAACAAATTTAACAAATTTTATTAAAATTTTTCCATACAACATCATAAATAGAAGTATCTGTTATAATTCGTATGCAAATAATAGCATAAGTATGCACAAAATAGCTGGTGAAAATAATCTTAAAATTGTTTTTATGCTTTTTCAATGGCTATTTCTAGTTTTATCTTAGATATTGATTTATTATCCAATAAAAAGTCCACATTCGCATACAATTTCGTAAATGGTAAATTTGCTGGAAATCGATTTAAATTCACAGTATAATTATTGATCCTATACTCACCCTAAAAAAAAATTCAAATTTAGAAATTCAAAGCAATTTTACAGTCGTTATCATTTTTAGTATGAAAATATAGAGATTTTCGAATATTTTATTAAATTCTGAAAAACGACCTACCAATTCTATGGGACAGCTACGCGGTAAATTGCCAAATGTTGGTATATCTTTGTAGAAAAATACATCCGTTTTTATGAAATCACATAATGGCTTGCTTATTTCAAAAAATTTTGTTAATTTTCCATTTGTTTTACTGTTAACAATTGCTTTCAGCTGAAACAATAAAACTTTTTGAAAAAAAAGATAAATAAAATAAGAGCAAAAATTACGTACGTTTACTCGATTAACCTCCTCCGACTTAACTGAATATTTTGCACTTAAATAATTGAAACCTTTATAGTTTTCTACTTTAAAATACTCCATACCCATTAAGGATTCGTCAAATGATACTACTTCTGCGTCCAAAAGAGTTATTTTATATGGCCTCTAAAATTTGTTATAAAGAAGTTATTATATTTCTAGGTTAGGTTAGGTTATATTGGTTGTGCACGAAGGACACACTTAGGCTATAGAGCCCATTGTGATACCACGTAAGTGTTTTACCACCTTTCCGCTGATAATTTCATTTATCAGCTCCTCAATTTCAGAGTCTGAGTGCAACTCCTTCATGCATATACCATGCACTACACCAGCCCATCACAACTATTAATTAAATTAATTTTGTTGCGACGGCGGGAATCGAACCCGCTACCCTAAGCATATCGCAGACGGAATTGGTTAGAAGATTACTTTTTATTTTGGATTTAATATATTTCTTAGGTATGCAAAATAAAATTAGATGGAAATGCTCAACCAAAGATAGTGCAAATTATCTTTTTCAAGAACCTCTAAAAATTTTTTAACAAATTTGATTTTTTCCATTTCCTTTGGCAATAAAATATTTGCATATCAAGTTTTGGCGTCAGTATGACGTCCAAAATATAAATCGCATTGACGAAAAAGTTTTTGGGTTTTTGTTTAGAAGATTAAAATGCATTAGAGACCCTATGATAACATTTGAATAATTTTGGCCTTTTTTAAGCTTTTGTGTCAAACTCACCTTACAATAAGCGTACATTATATACAGTAAAAGAAAAATAAATAAACGAAATTTAATAATTTTTTCGAACATTCTAATTTCGTTCCAATAACAACAAAAAATGTGAACTAAGCTCAGAGCACTGAACACTGAAGAATTGTGTATCGGTGTACATATCCATATCAAAACAAATACTTATCTAGTCAAAAATCACTCAATGAATGTGTCATTACGATTATTCAATGATTATCTGATTTCCTGATCATCATCATTAAAATACTGATTTAAAACCATACAGGGTGGACCCCATTTTAATCTATAATGGGTAATCTATAATAAAAACTTCAACAAAAGTTGCAGAAATTGGTGGAGGGCATCATGTTTAGACTTCAGGTTGGACCTATATTTTTAAATTTCTTTAATAGCCAACTTAGATCTTAAAAGGTAAGAGGTAGAATAACACTTTAAATTAGACATTAGAAAACAAGTTTTTTTCTCTCAACCATTTTTTCGAAAATCGTTAGCTTTCGGAGGAAATGTGATTTAAAATTATGTCATTTTTGCATTAAATCGAAAGAAAACAAACGAGCTACGGAGAAATCCTCCCCCCTGCGTACGGGAGACCTCACCGCAATCATAAATAGACCAAATTTAATCAGAACTGTTTAACAAATATTTTCTAAGCTTGAAAAGTTTTGATTTTTAAAGTATCTGAACTAATATGAACTAATATATAGATGATTAGTACTTGCCGATAATATTCCATTTAATATTGTCTCTGGGTGTTTTCTTGGGAAATGTTGATGAGAAATAAAAGGTTATTGTAAACTAGATTTAAAAAAAAAAACCTTTTTTATCTTCACAGTTGCAAGGACCTTGAAGAATCAACAGCATTTTCATTACGTTAAAGTTGAATACCGCTTTGTATTATTTTATAAAGATTGTATAATAAATTATTTGATATTACCTACGCATATTTAATCTAATTAATTATATGATAACCAAATTTTAATAAAATAATATAGTTTAATTTTATTTTTTGGAAATTTAATTATAAATACATTTCCTTTTCATACAACTTTATTCATTATTGTTGAACTGCTCTATTAATTTCATGCTTGAGCAGTTCAAATTTTTGTACAGTGTATAATAAAATTACTGTACATTCGCTATTTTCTCTAATAGCGTCGAAATGGTTATGTGGATGGATTTTTTTTTCTGATTGACCTTTCTATTTGCTTTCTTTATTTATCCAGTTGAGATTTCTCGTAAATTATTTTTAACATGACACGAAAGACTCTAAGAATAGAATGGATTTTCATAGATTAAGGAATTTCTTTCTAGATTAAGAATAGAAACGCTTTTCTTATGGGAAATGGTTTACAGTGACACTTTTGAAATTATGGATCATAATAGATTAGTCTTAGTGGAACAAGCGTTATTGACAAGTGGGTTGTCGAAATTCATACAAAGACAAAATGAACTATTGCGCACAGTAGGACTATTGAGAAAAAGATTTATCAAACTCGTTAAGAAGATATGCAAGGTTTGAATAATAATAGGGATTTCAATAAAACTTTATAAATACATTTTTGGATTAACAAAGTTTCCAAAATTTACAAAAATTCCTAGGTCGTCGAGCTTTTAATTATTATTTTATCGTTCCAATTTGAACTATTCCAATTTCAACTATCTAAAATATTTCGAAAATCTTGTAGTTTATAATAATACCATAAAAATATAAGGTTGTCGATGGTATAAAAACAAAAATTTAATTTAAATGTGAGTTCATCGAACATCCATCATTTGATGAACAGACACAACTATAGTTACAGTATTGATGATTGAAGAGCGATATCTATATTATCAAATTTATAAGCAGTACTTGCACACAATATATTATATATATTTGTAGTTGCGTGGTATTGTAAAGCTAAAAATAACACATTATTTGACTACAAAGTATGTATTTGGTTGATAGTATGTACCGTGCAATAAACTAAAATTTTTTTACAATGAAACAAACACCTTAAAAATTGTTATAGAAATATTTGTATTATTTTCTCTAGATAAGATTCTCGAAAATTATTCTTAAAACAAGACTCTGGCTTTTCTTATGGGAAATAGCATTCAGTGAAATTATCTGAAACAATGGAGCATAGTAAATAGGTTCTAATGTAGGAAGCATGCCTCCATAGACGAAAAGTCTAAAAAACTAGGATTTCTGGAGTTAGTTGTCCAAATTCAAACAAAGACAAGAAGAAGACTCTTTTCTCTCTCTATCGTAGCAATCTGGAAAAGGAGGCATTGTCTTCTCCTTCGAATACCTTTAGTTAAAAATGAACCGAGTTTACATTTTAGTTCATAATAAATTTGTTTATAGAAGATTTCAATATTTCCCATCCATTTTACCGTAAAGTAAGGTCATTATAATTTTAAACCGTTTCAAAAAAAATTATGTCTTAATAGCTATCTATCTAGCGTATAAAAAGCAAATCAAGCTATAATATAATATTTGAATAATTTAAATAATATTCAAAAACAAAAATTATATAAAATTAAAAAAATTAGAAAATAATAACATTAACTATTTAATAATTTTAAATATTTAAAAAATAATTAAAAAAAATAAAACACAACTAATATACATAATTAGAAATAAATAAAACAAAATTAAATTAGTTAATTAAAAAACTTTGAGACGACAACGTTTTAATATATTTAGATATTACAATTACTTTCTAAAAATAAAAATTAACAAAAAATTATGACATTTTAATTGGTGTATTTTTATAATTAAAATATATTTTTTAATAATTTATTTAATTTTTGTATTAATAATATTTTTTGTTAACATTAACGTCATATGACTTTTTTACTTGCAATTTGTACCTAATTGTCCTAAAACAGTTCAAAATAATTAAATTAGACCAAAGTATTATTATTTTGCTCTAATTTAATTATGTCGAATGGGTGGGGGTTTTCCCGTCTGCTCTCGTATTATGAAAATATAAATAATTTTTATTTTTCGAATGGAATATGTGGTTGAAACTTTTTCTTTCTTTATATAATTTTATCTATTTTCGAATAATGAATTTTCAATCTTTCTACAGTTTTTAAATATATATATTTTTCAAGTCCTTCAGAAATTGTGTGAACTTCTCTCATCACAAGAGCAAAAGAGTAAGTTAAATAAAATTAACTTAAGAAATTTTGGGCTTATTCAAGTACTTTCGTTATTTTCATGTAAGCCGTACTCAGTAAATTTAATAAACTGTGATAGAAATATGGTGAAATTTTCACTCTCCAACATCATTCAATACAAGCAAATCTCTCATGACGCGATTTAAGATTACCGAACGGTTGATGCAAGTGAAGAGGAGTTAAAGTGCACATTCCTGAAAAGAAGACAATATTTGTATAGTCATTTTTCATTTCCCTTTAGCTATATAAAATATAATTGCCTTAGAGTTAACTGGCGCTCCAGCGTTAATTAACGCAACCGTTGTTAGGTGCAAGACGTACTCCACACAAGTTCAAGGAGGAAAGAAATATCCGAAATTCAACCGTCTTAAAAAAAACTCTTGGAAACTTTGCCAGCTCCCGTACCATGAAGACAATTTTTAGCGTTTTGTATATTATTACACAAAGCAATTAGTGCGGAAGTCACAACATTTTTTAAAGCAACTCTAAAAATACTATTAATCCAAAAATCTAAACTCTTTATGGAAATTAAATTGTGTACAAAGCTATTAAAGCTATTACCAAATTTTTTCTCGCGAGGATTACAACAAAACCAATTACTTAGCAAGGAAGGGTCAGGGGTAATACCGACCTGCTGCTTATACATTTTTAATATGAGAAAAATAAATAGTATAAAAATTCATTACTACAATTATATCCTACAATGTACACAAATTAATGTATTTTTTATTCAAGGCCTTATTATTTTTGTACCACTTTTTTTTTTTTTCATTCAGCACACAATAAACCAATAAGTCTCACAAAATAATATAATTGAAAAGAGAATTTTTATATTTATTTATTTATTGCATATGCTTTTTGTAATAAAACTTTTTTTTTAGTATGTAAAAGTCAATTGTAATAAAGGGGATGGACGTTCACTCGCACGCTGATTCTGTTAGCTGCTAGATTTTTGTAAATATTTTCGATTATAATAAATATGCGATTACATCTTTTTAAATAATAATAATATTAATAAATAAAATATGAAATGTAAAACCACAATGTAATCTATTGAATTACATACATGTAACCTAAATCAGAGGGGTGTATAAAGCTATATTTATACGATATACTTTAGAAATTCATATGTTTCTTACTTTCTTGTACAATGTAAAAGACGATTAATAATCGCTAAAAAATTCGGTGCCGAATTTTCAACTGAAAAATAAATTTTGAGCTCCTTGAATCCACTTTGGCTAGTTGTAGCCCAAAGTTAGTTAGCTTTGCCGTCCGAAATTGAAATTTTGAATTTGTAACTGCTATAACATTTAGATGTGGAACTCTCCGTTTGTACTTCTTTGTTTTCGACATTTTTTGTCGGTAAAAATTCAGTCGTCTAATTATCAAATTGACACAGTTTTTCAGTTTTTCAGTCTAATTTTCTGTAAGCGTGAACATGAACGATTAAAAATGGTCCATGGGTATCGAGTATTTTTCCGGGGCGATTGTCGTTTGGTTTTATGCCTATCCTCATCTTTCCTAGTCAGATTTTGACAGAGAAATTGCTTTTTATTAACGAAGTAAAGAAACTTGTTGCAAAAAGCTGAAAGCTTACGATGCGAACTTTCGCTTTTTCATTCTCAAACCACGAAAATTAAAATTTGAAACCATAACTCACATTTGACCCCGATCTCGTGAAAATGAACGAAGAGATTGTTTTGGAAAAACTGGTTGTTTTAGTTGTTTTGCACCCTCCGATATTTAAACTTTGTAACTGTAGTAAAAGAAGAGTAGACAAAGCAATCGTTCCTTCTGCAAATTCGAAGATGATTTGTAAAAAGTGTTTTCATTTATTTCTCAGGAAAATTTGATGAATATGATTTATACAGGTTTTGACATGTATTTGGATTTCTTGAAATTTTTAATAGTATAATTAATAGAATTTAATATAATTTATAATGTTAATAGTATAACAGACACTGACCGCAAGAAAAAATGGACACCGAGCAAATAGCTACGGAAAAAATAGAGGGGGAAAATAAATTCAAAAAAGGAAACCGATAAGAAACACCTGAATAATATGAATCATAAATATTATATATCAAAATCAAAACTCAACAAATCTTATTTAACAAGGAAAATATCGGATGTAAATAGTTTACGATAATATCTCCGATTTCTGTAATAGTGTAACATTTTTAAACGGAAGGACCGAAAACTTCAGAACCCAAACAACTCCTATACAGTCGACAAACTCAACCCAACTCGTAATTACAACAATACAGAGTTATCAAAAATCAATATCAGATGTATTTGAGATTTATATTTCCGCATCTATTTTTCCCGAGTCTATTTTTCCAAGTCTACTTTGTCCGGTCTTTTTTCCGTCGCTATTTTTTCCAAGTCTATTTTTCCGTTCTTTTTTTTCGTCGCTATTGTTTCCGACTACCGTTAACAAGAGTTTTACACTCTATTTTTTTTAAAGAAGAGAATATTTGCAACCTTTTCTACGCACTGGGTAGAAAACTGGGCAATTGGTGGACAACGGTGGACAATTACCGCAATATTAGGTATTTAAGTGCTTGTCGCACGGAAAGTAGTGCGGAACGAAAATTATTGTTCTACATGAGTAAATAAAAGAAAATGACCATACGAAAAAAGTTTTAGTAAGTGGGAGCTAATTTGTTATACGTAAACAAACGCGTGTGTGGAGTCATACCACATTTTTTTGAAATCCATACCGTCTAATATCAGCTTTATACAGATTAAATGATTGTATAATATAAAAATATGATTAAATTAACAAGTCAATCTTCTACAACACAATAATAAAAGCAAACAAACATATGCTTTTGTATGTGTGTGGTGTGTGGTTCCCATAGTGTAAATTAAAATCATACCAAAAAGTCACCCTTCTTATATGAGCGATTGAGGGGGTAAGTATTATTTGATACTTTATCAAATATACATTGTAACACATATATACATTATATTTATAATAATAATCACATTTATACATAAACCTACCCTCTAAGTAAATAATATATAAGCTTACACCATTATATACAGTAGCTTTTACTTCTGCTTGCTAAACTTTAATTTCACGCCCTCTTAACTATAAATCATATGGGGGTTTATTACAATATTTATTCATAATCAATTTTAATATTATTATTTTTAATAATAAATGATTTATTTTTTAATTATTTTATTTATTTTTGTAGGTTAACTTTATTTTATTTTATTTTTTTTAAATTTATTGGTGTGAATTTATTTTTTTGTAAATGTTTCGTTGAATGGACCTAGTTTGTTACAAATTATTGTGTGTATGGTTTTTTAAAAAGGAATGATTAATGATTTTGACGTTAATTCATCATTCGAGAATTTTAAAATCTGGTCTAATTAAGAGTAGAAAAAAAATATTATTTGACTGTTTTTATAGGATTTATAACCGTAAGGTAATCGTCGAAATACTTTCAGGAGGGACAGTTAAGGAAATACTTTAAGGAGGAACAGTTTGAACATATCTTGCAGTACTTTGTCAAAGGATTCTAATAATAAGGTAATAAAATAGATAATACCTATATATTAACATAGGTAGCTTAATTAGCTTACGCCGATCAAGTAACGTAACTATGAAACCGAGATTAATAATCTAGCTTCCGGACATAATTTCGGAAAAGAGTAGCCCTGTATTAAGCACAAATTATTAAAATCATTTTCATTTTCCTTTAAAGAAAAAATTATATCAATTTTGGCCGCGCATTGCCAGTTGGAAAGTAATTTTTGTTTATCCTGGAAAACGGTGACATCCATTTTTCTCTTTTTCTTTTCTATTTTCTCTTTCATCCTTTCTATTTTTCAAACCAAACATCCCGCTTGTTATACCATGCAGATATGAAATATACATAGTATATTAAGTTTAGTCCCAAGTTTGTAACGCTTAAAAATAATGATGCTAAGAAAAAAATTTTGTCATAGCTGTTCATAAAATCACCTAATTAGTCCATTTCCGGTTGTCCGTCCGTCCGTCCGTCCGTCTGTGGACACGATACCTCAAAAACGAAATAAGATATCGAGCTGAAATTTTTACAGCGTACTCAGGACGTAAAAAGTGAGGTCAAGTTCGTAAATGAGCATCATAGGTCAATTGGGTCTTGGGTCCGTAGAACCCATCTTGTAAACCGTTAGAGATAGAACAAAAGTTTAAATGTAAAAAATGTTCCTTATAAAAAAATAAGAAACTTTTGTTTGAAACATTTTTTTGTAAACATCACTGTTTACCCACGAGGGCGTTAATTAGGTGCAAATTTTATAGTATGTATTAATATAGGAATATCAGTTGTGTGTGTGTCTATTTAAAAGTGAATATCTTTTGTTATTTACGTGACGTCAAAAAAACATACGATTGCGCATCAACACTGTCTATACATTTTTGTATGTGTTATGTGATAAAGAAATCAACACTGACTATGCATGGTATTTCAACAATTAACTCAGTCAATTGTTTCTTTTCACTTGTTGTCAACTAAATTTGAGCACTGCGTAACAAGAAAAAGTTCTGCATTCCACCGAAAAGGTGAAGCACCTGTGTAAGAGTCCATTATTTAAGCTGATAATATTAATAGTCACATATTTAAACGAGCAATTTTTGTATGTATATCAGCAATCTCGGAAACGGGTCCAACGATTTTCATGAAAATTAATATGCAGGGGGTTTTTGGGGCGAACAGTCGATTTAGTTAGGTTTTATAAAAAATTTCGCCTTATCCGTGTTTTCAGGAAAAACTGAAACAAGGTGCAAAATACGACTCCTCCCGACATCTATTGACGACTCTTCTTGACATTAGCGGGACATTCAAATTGGTATTTGTTTGGATAGATTTAAACGAACGGTTCTTATATTAGTGATAAAATTTGTGTCTTCTTTACTCAAAAAATACCGAGCAAAGATACTCGGTCATCCAGGTTCTTTAAGTTTATGTGTAATAGTACGCCTGGTTTTTAATTTTAATAATGCCTTTATTCTTGACAGCTATTTGCAGACTTAATGATATTTATATTTTTTTTTTTTGTTTCTTCTGAAATTTTTAAATAGATTTTCGTCAGATGTATTCCATTTACGGACAATCATGATATAAACCTCTTCGTCAATGAAGTTAAGATCAAATTTTTTAATACGAAAACAGCAACCGGATTCTATATTGTACGCCAGGAAAAGTGATCAGCTTGCACCCAGTACTTTTCAAAGCATTTTTACTACATTTACAAAAATTAAAGCAACAAAATAATTAAAATAAAATTTAATTTAAAATTACAATTACCTAAATAATAAATATTACAAAAAGACAAATTTAAATCTTCACACAATAAATTAACATATTTTATTACAAAAATCATTAGAGAAAGGCAGAGATATAAAATTAAAAAAAGATGAAAAATAATATGAAAATTACTTACATACAAAAAAAAAAAAAATTGAAATAAATTATTAATTAAATTAACATAGATATTAGATTTGAGTGAGAATATTATATTTAAATTTAAATAATCATTTTATTTCTTCACACAAGTTATATTCATCGCCTTTCTCCCCCTCCCCCCGCTCATCCTACCCCGTGTTAGTAAGGTATCTTTTATTATTAAAATATTAAATAAAATAAATTATTCAAAACGGTTTTTCACTCTCATTTTCATATTTTCATTATATTATTATTTTATTATACAGAAATAAATTTAATGTGTTTTTTTAACGAGAAGAATCATAGTCACAAAAAGAGAGAGAGTAGGAGAATCAAATATCAGGGGTAAGATGAAGCTACCATCGCAGTTAGCTGTAGAGAAGAATACAGTGTAATTGTACAGTCTGGTTTACCAAAACATGTTTACAATATTTGCGATAGAAAACGATTTTCAAGATCGAGCTTGCCAGATTCAAAGAAGACCATGCTTAAAGATTCTACAGACTGAGAAACACTGATTTATTAAGTATCCTTAAAAACGATCACCAATTTCGAGAATGAGGTCTTATCTACGCGAAGTTTATAAAAATAATCAAAACTTCATCAAACTTAATTGAAGCACCTAGTCATGTCCAATTTTGATAAATTTTCTGGAGAACAAAATGAATTTAATGTTCAAATCATCGAGTATTGCAGTTTGGTAAAAAACTTCTCTGAAATCTGAGCACATTAGTTTGATATGAGAAGCCCCAAAATGTTTCAGAATATTTTAGACAATACTGAGAACGGTGTGTACCGATAGTTGGTGAGGAAGTACGATATTGACAGTTTGGGAACTTTCGAAACGCATCTTGAATTTTCCAGAGCAGTAGCAAGAAAATACCTCGGAAAATCGAAAGTGAATGCTCAAATGATAAAGTACCGAAGTGCTGCATCTCAGCACTTCATCTCAGCAAAGAGATGTGCTGCATCTCAGATAATTGAGGAGTTGTAAATAAAAAGTCTCAATGATTAAAAAGATTCTTAGGTTTCGAGATATTTTACCTGGAAGTAGAAAACGATACATTTGACGTATTACATGACTAAATAACTACTTAACTTTTGTGGGTAAGAATGATATACATAAACAAAAAGTAAAGCTATTGATGTTATGCCAAACACGATAAGATTTTTTTAAATTTCATCTCAAAACTAAGAAGCTTAGCTATTTAGGGCCATTTAGAATTCTATTTTACTCTACAAGAACGGTAATTTCCAAAATTTTGACACTTTTCAAGTAATCTACAATGAAAACAATATCTGAATGTCCAAAGTGACTATTCAAAATCAATTTAGGTCATTTTTGAGCTTACCCGGGTAATATAATGTACAAATAAGATTCAAAACAAGACTTTTGTGATGTTGTTTTTGCAGAGAAATATCCAATTCTATGTCGTACTTCTTTTATCTTTTAGTATCCATCGTAATGTACGTTTTTCTTTGGTGGGGGACAGTCTGTATTTAGTGAAATGGAAGGCGATATCGTTTCATGGTAATAATACGTAAGGGCACAACGTATTACATGGAAATTATTAACTAAATTATTTTAATAATATTATTCATATTATTATGATATTAAAGTTAATATATCATTTTTGTATTTAAATTGAATGTATTCCATTTGATTAACTTATTCTACCATGTATACAATGTAGACGTATTCGTTGTGTGCGTAGTCATGGTAGGGACAATGAAATCGATACCAGCGCTTCCAGTGAAAAATTTTGGCGTTAAAGGAGGCTGTTAGGACTAATTTGCAATTCTTTAACATGTAAATGTTATAGTGAATGTCAAATTAAAATTATTGAAAAATACTAATTAATTAAACTTAATGCATTAAAGTTGTGAAAATAAGATATCAAAATTCATAAATGTAAATTATCATAATTATTTATTTAAATTCGGAGACAATAATATTAAAATTAAAAAGTCATAAATGCAATCCATACAATTATGTATGCATCCATACAATTCTATAATTAAAGTAGTGTATCGTTACCATGGAAACACTTCCAATAAAACTCACACGCGGTGCGAATATATAATGTGTTTTAACATAATAATTGTTAACTCAGATAGGGAATAATTGTTGCAAGCGAAAATGATTGAACTATCGTGGTCAAAGAGACTTTTTAGCAAAAATAATAAAGAGCGATATGCGTTGATTGTGTGAAATTACTCGTCAGAATTGAAAATTAATCGTTTTTTTGGATCATATGATAATGCACAAGCTCTGGTTGAAGGCATATTGGTTTTTGAGAATACAGTTGGCTATCTACTTTGACGCTATCTCTTAGAACTCTACGGATTTAGACAAGGGAGAGTAGAACACTGAAAAAAAAGTGTTAGACGAATAAAATGTGAATAACGCCGAGAAACCATGTTTATAATTTTGATTTATAGAAAATAGGAACTCAAAAATATATCAAATCATGTTCAGGAAATCATTTTATGGGCAAATCATGTTAAACAAATGCCAATTGATGAGAAAATGAAATGATACTCAAAAGATTATTAGGCAAACATGTTAGTTTTACAGATGCTCTCCTAATACTCTTGGCATGTAATTACTATTTTTAATACATGTTCCCTTAATATTAATTTAAAGAACTTTTGATTTTTTTGACCACTTTGCTACGAAATTTGTTGTTTGTTATTTTTAGACACGGGTACAGGGTAGTCCCGGGTTACGGTAACTACGGGAGCGGAATTCCGCACTGGTCGAGTTAATGTACATATATTACCTATATTAGTGAGAGTGACTTCGTAAGTTGCGACTAAATTGTTCCAAAAATTTCTATGAACGACTGCAACCTACATGCAGAGACGAAGATGGAAGACGAAGAAAGCAATCCTGTGGCAAAGAAAATTAGAAAATGTGAATTATTGGAAAATGGTTGTAATGGGTTTATACCATTCTTTTTATGAATAGTCAGTCTATCATGTGGACCAAAACCTAATCTTTTAATTTGAGGTAAATCCAATTTAGTCAATTAATTACAAATAAAAAAATTATTAAAAAAAAAAATGAAAAATTGCATTGTCAGGTGTGGGGTTCGAACCCACGCTCCCGTTTGGGAACCAGAGCTTAAATCTGGCGCCTTAGACCGCTCGGCCAACCTGACTTGATACTCTGGTACCATATTGAAAAACTAGTAGTTACTTTGTGGGGCAGTATAACGTAGGTTTAACTGTAATTTTTATCAAACATTATCGATTAATATTAAGCCAAAAGTGATTAAAGAAAATAATTTTATTGACTTTTATAATAATATATCCACAAAAATAAGTTATATATATTAAACATTTTTGTGAATATTATCACATATCAATCATAATCACTGAAATTGATCTTAAACGATACGATATGCGAAAAACTTGTCAAATATTTAATGCCACGTGACTTAATTTATATTATAGCTTTTTTTTTCATCATAACCTATAAATCTAATTTTATATTTGGGAAATTGGAGCTAAATCTCATATAATGCGTACGTTATACTATAAAAATGTAAATTGACACTATATTTGATGTTGTATTTATAAAAGCGAGATATTATTACGTACGTAGTACGTATTTAAATAAAGTGTAGAAGTTCATCCATAGAGTGATTTTTAAGTTTTATGTCCGCAGTGTAACATTTGGTTTTGCTTCTATTATGTATATGTCTCTTTAAATTATGCTTAATTTAAAGATATAGATTACCTTGTTTTAATTTGCTTTTTCAAGTAAGATTCAAAATTAGACTCATTTATTTCTAGCCACATTTAAGTTCAATAAGTCAATAGGTAAAATACTTAAATATTATAAATTTTGAAATGAAATGTTTTTTTGGTGATTTATGAGGATTTATGCAAGTATCTCTTGCTTTACACTCTTATAAATTTTGAACCGATATCTTTTTTATTTTGTATTAATATTTAATGATCCTTTTTTTGGTGTCTTTTGGTTTTGCGTTGTTGTTCGCTTATTATTACATGAAAATTATTAAATCTTAATGAAAATTATTAAATCTATAATCGGATGAAAATATGGCATTGGTAAGATTCATAAAGCTTTCGACAAATTTGCGGCCCACAAATGATAGTAAGAAACAAAGCGACCCTTGCAGACAAAGAGACTACTGAATTATTTGAAGAACTTAGTCAGCATATTTTTGTTATTACAGAGTTATTATTAGTCGCAGAAAAGAAGCAGTGAAGTTCGAAAAATTTAAATAGTGAGACGAATTTGAATGTGGCCTTGTGCGAAATCTCACAATTCAGTTAATAGAATTGGTATCTGGTGCCCGAAGTATCTGGTGTCCGAGGGAGGTACGTGGTGCCCAGGGATGAACAGTCCCCGTCTTCTACTGGAGTTTTTCGGTAAATTCGTTATAAAATTGGTTCAAAGTCGTTACCCGTGTCTCCGAGGTACCTAGTGCCCAGGGTGAACAGTACCTCCGTCGTCTCCTGGAATATTCGAGAAGTTCGTTATATAATCAGTCAAAATTCGTTAATTGCGGGATTTTGGGGTCTCTGAACACGAATATCACGACAGAATTGGTCTCCGAGGTATTTAGTGCCCATGGTGAACAGTATCCTCGTCTTCTCCCGAACTTTTCGGAAAATTCGTTTTATGATCAGGCCAAACTTCGCGACATAATTGATCTCTAATGTACCTAGTACCCAGGGTGAATGGCTTCCTTTTTATCAAAAGAGGCATTACAGTGCTACTTGTTATATTTTATAGAATAAAATTATTATATACTTTATAATCACACTACATTTAATCAGATTTAGGTATATCACACGAATATATTTATTTAATATTTTATACAGAGTATTTAACTTAAAAGTTAAAGACAGCTTCATATATATCAACATTTAGTAATTATGAATATTATAGGGCACTAACTAACTAAGTAAGGCGTACATTTTTAAATACATTTCATTAGAATAAAGTGATTGATTACAATATATAAATAAATATTCATATAAGACTTGTTTGTTTTTATAATATTTCATATTATATTATGTACCTATCGACTACTAATAGGATTATTTTCTAAATAAAGCATACGTTTTAGTTACATTGGCATATGTATTTTATTTTGTACACGTGACATAATATTAGGCGTGTCCATTGAAATCGTTTAGTAAGAGTCAAACAATGAAAAAAATATTTATAATAAAAATGTTAAGATTAATCGATTAGAATTAATTAGTTTATGTAGCAGTGATTTGTGTGATTAGAATCTTGTGACGCGATTGTACATTATTATGCGAACTTAGGACAAAAAAAAAAAAAAAAAAAAAAGTGAAAACTAACAATTGACTGAGTTAATTTTTGAATAACATGTATAAACAGTGTTGATGACGCAATCATTTGTTATTTGACGTCACTCAAGTAAAGAGTGATATCCACTCTTAGATAGTCTCACATTCATAAATGATATTTCCATAGAATACATATAATAAAATTTGCATCTAATTTGGCGCCTCGTGGGTAAACAGTGAAGATAACAAAAAAAATTTTCATTTTTTTGTTTTTTTATAAGGACCATTTTTTATATTGTTCTTTTTTTCTATTATATATATAATGTTTTACAAAATGGATCCAACAGACCCAAGACTCAATTGACCTATGTTGCTCATTTACGAACTCGACCTCACTTTTTATGTCCTGTACACGCTATTTCAGCTTCTGATATTTTTTTTTTCGTTTTTTGAGTTATCGTGTACACAGACGGACATTCGGACAGACACACAACCGGAAATGGACAAATTAGATGATTTTATATAACATATACATGGTATAAAAAACACGGCACCTTGGTTGACAAGGAGATTATCAGAAAATTCCCCTCAAATTTCAAAGGAATCGGTTGAGTAGAACTTGAGATATCATGGCCACCACGTCGAAAAATGTAGTTTCAGGAAAAACGCGTTTTAAGTTTGAGAGACAATTCTAGCAGATAATAATATTACTCACTTTGGATTAATCGGCGATCCCAGATCCATACATTGGACCTTCTTCTACTTTATATGCAATATCTAGCAAAGTTATTTCTGCTAACTGAGCTGCTTTGCCTTCGTTTGAAGCAGAAGAAAGCTCGCAGTACAGAGCGATCAATTCAAACTTTGTTATCAGAAAATCCGCTATATCTTCGACAATAACTTCAATTTTGAAAAATCCGTTTCAGGACATATTCTTGAGGGTCTTACTCTTAAAAAACTCGATTTCATCAAATTTCTAGACCAGAGTACTACCTTAATCAACATTGGAAACAAAACACATAAAATTTTTCTTACCTCACAAATTAATATTAGGTTTAAAAATCATTTTTAATTAATTGAGGAGGTTTTTGAAATAACAGCTTATCTAATAGACTTCAGTTACTTATAAAAGTGACGTAATATATTTTAAATAGATTTATATTATTTACTAAATAGGTATTTATTATAACGAAATACATAAATATATTATAATCGATCAAATTAAATGAATTGAAATAAATGTGATTATATTGAAGAGAAGAAAAAGGTTATATATTATTTCTTTACAATTTTTTTTTTGCTTCTTAAACCATTATTATTGCTGAGTTAACCAAGATATCTTCAATATAATTGGCATTTTAACTCCGCCTTGCATTGCTTATATTACTATATAGACGTAATGTAACACAATGAAATGGAGAAGAAATATATTAGTTTATAGACATGCATCGATTTTATATAAGAATTTAAAGAATCAAAAAGTACCATATTGGCAATTTTCTATTAAATATGGGTAATATTTTTCAAATTTGTCATCAAAATGTGGAGTCCTGGTACCGGAATTAAGCACATTAGTGATAGCTACCGACAAAGCGACTTCACAGCTGAAAAGAATGACCCAAAGTAAGTGGGTTCCAAAAAGAATTCCAATAAGATTGGATCAAATTTGCCTGTGTTATCAAAAAAATCAATTTTTTAACTTTGTGACGTCATCAGATTCCAAAAAATTTAATTTTGCTCTATCACATCCAAATTTTATCCAATATTGATCAACCAAGTACGTAATTCTACTAAATTTGGGTCATAATTTTCAAATTTGTGATCAAAATTAACCTAACTCTAACAGATTTCAAGAATGTTAAGTCTTGGTCCCGGAATTAACAACATAAGTGATAGTTAGCGAAAAATAGACATTACAGCTAAAAAGAATGACCGGAAATTAGTGAGTTACAAAAAATTTCCAATAAGACCGAATCGAATTTGCCTGTTTTATCAAAAAAATCAATTTTTTTAACTTTGTGACGACATCAGAATCCAAAAAATTTAATTTTGCTCCATAACATCCAAATTTTATCCAATTTTGATAAACCAAGTACGTAGTTCTACTAAATTGGGTCATACTTTTCAAATTTTTGATCAAAATTAGCCTAGATCTAATAGATTTCAAGAATGTGGAGTCCTGATCCCGAAATTTAGAACATAAGTGATAGCTAGCGAAAAATTGACATAACAAATGAAAAGAATGACTTAAAATTAGTGGGTTTGAAAAAAAATTCCAATAAAATTGGATCAAATTTGCCTATGCTATCAAAAAACTCAAATTTTTTAACTTGATGACGTCATCAGAATCCAAAAAATTTAATTTTGCTCTATCGCATACAAATTTTATCCAATTTCAATAAACCAAGTATGTAATCCTACTAAATTTGGGTCATACTTTTCAAATTTGTAATCAAAATTAACCTAGCTCTAGTAGGTTTTAAGAATGTGAAGTCCTGGCCCTGGAATGCAGCACACAAGTGATAGCTAGCGAAAAATTGACATCACAAATGAAAAGAATGACCCAAAATTAGTGTGTTTCAAAAAAAATTCCAATAATATCGGATCAAATTTGCCTGTGTTATCAAAAAAATCGAATTTTTTAACTTGATGACGTCATCAAAATCAAAAAAGTTAATTTCGCACCATCACTTCCAAATTTAATCCAATTTCGATAAACCAAGTATGTAATCCTACTAAATTTGGGTCATACTTTTCAAATTTGTGATCAAAATTAACCTAGCTCTAAAAGATTTCAAGAATGTGGAGTCGTGGTCCCGAAATGAAAGATTAAAAAAAAAAGTCGAATAAAAATTGGAAATTTACCTGTTTATTTAGACATCGTAAGAAGGCAATTTAAAAGACTGACTACAGTTAAGGTTTTTGCCGAAAAGTTGAAACGATAGAGCATTATTAATATTTGATTGAGAATTTGTTTGAAAATATGATTTGACTGTATACAATGTGGGTATAGTTCTAGTCTGTCCGATTTATAACTCAATGAATTGAGCACATACATAAGCGAATTGAAATATATTTTATATACATATAATATTATAATAGTCAAGAGAGATAGATTTGAAACACCCATTTCAAGTCAAGAAAATTCTTCCGGTTTGAAAATTTACAACTTGGGTAATAAATCGTTTTGTAATAGTCGTCTATATCACTATACATATTATAAAACAAAGTCGCTTTTTCTGTCCCTATGTCCCTATGTCCCTTTGTACGCTTAAATCTTTGAAACTACGCAACGGATTTTGATGCGATTTTTTTTAATAGATAGAGTGATTCAAGAGGAAGGTTTTTATGTATAATACATCCATATTATAGTAGAGTAAAGGGTTGAAATAGGGGTTGAAAGGGATATGCTTCAAAAACTAAAAAAGTTGTGCATCGATTAAGCTCAAATATTGACACGATATACAACCAGCTTCAAAGATCTACTGCTTTTATCTACTTTTAACCTTCGAAGGGTAAAAGTGGGAAGCGAGAAAGTGGGAAGGAATTATCGAATATTTACAAATATACCTAAGTAGGGTATCAAATAAAAGAGCATGACGTGTACATTAAAAAACTGTTATCCCACGCAAGGAAATGTGGAGGGAGGGGTGCAAGTGGGGATGTTGCCCAGCAAAGCGGGTAGTTCACAGCTAGTACCTACTATAGTATAACAGTGTCGCATAATATTCGTTAGAATATTGTCGCTACTATTATAGTGCTGTTATTCTAGAAAAGATGCAAAATGGTTGTTTAAATTTTGTAAATAAAATCATTTTTAGATATAGAATATTCTTCAAAAATAAGCGGAAAATTAATTTAAAAAAAATAGGAAAAACTATTTTTTGAAAATGCAGTTTTGTCCTTGACACTCGCTGACACTGAGACTTTCTATAGGTCCAATCATTAAACTAACCTGTTTTTTAAACTTTTTGGATCAAAATTACCCCATCTTCTGAGTCCAAAATAAAATTTTTTTTTTGCGATTTTCTCGATTTTTTTAAAGGGGTATCCCTTAAAAAAATTGCATAAAACCGAGAATTTTTTTTTATCTCCAATTTCGATAGAAATCAGTATATAAGGTAATTTTGATAAAAAAAGTGACGACTGGCCGAAAAGTTTTTGAGATACGGACTAAAATCGATCCAAATATTACGATATCTTAGAAACACTGCATCCAATAATTATACTATTCTGATTTTTATACTTTTTGGATCAAAATTACCCCATCCACTGAGTTTTATCAAATTCCATAAAAAAAATTTTTTTTTTGCGTATTTCTCGATTTTTTCAAAGGGACTCCTTAAAAAATTGCAAAAAATTGAGAAATTTATGTAATGTCAAATTTCTAAAAAATCTCAGTATATAACGTAATTTTGACCCAAAAAGTACAAAAATCGGGTGCATTTGATGACTGGTCGAATAGTTTTTGAGATACGGCCTAAAATTGATCCAAACATTGCGGTATCTCAGAAACTCAGCATTGAAACTCATTATAGGTGAAATAATTTTTAAAATCGGTTCAGTAAAATTGCCTTAGTTAATTCAAAAATGAAAAATTTTCATTCAAACTACCATCCCCTTTGCACTACCAAAATTACAGAGTCTAACATAAACGTTCATCCCCAATTTGACTCTCTTAAAGAATGAATTTTTAAGAAAAAAGTAAAATAAACTTTTTTCTACGACATCGCGTTCTCTCTCACTAGGATAGAAATGCCATTAGAAGATATACATAATCAGAGTTTAAGAGTATGTATTTTAGTGATTAAACTTTTATTGACGCATTTACTCAAATATTTCTAGATGGATAAGGAAACCAAAGTCTTCTTAGACCTCATACAGTATATTTTACGCTTTTCTTAAATTAAATATTATATTTTTATGGATTCATATATTACATACTCAATTTCACAAAAATTTAATAAAATATAAATTGAAGTTGCAAAAAAAACGTTCTGATATGGTAAATAAATAAATAAAATATTAAAAAATAAAGCTAATAAATATACAATCTATGTTGACTTAAACTATAATATATACGACTGAGAGCTATGTTTGTAGCTACTGGAATAATATATTTCTACTTTAAAGAGAAGGTGAGAATAAATATACATATTTACACTATAATTCAAGAAAAATGAACCTGTGACACATAAACCGTAGAGCCTATGTATTGTAGTCGTAGTGTAATCAGCAACCGCAGGCTTATGAAAGCTGCGCTCTTATAAAATGGATACTTAATGCCCGAAAATAGGCGACATTTTAAGTTTATTTGAGAAAGGTTTGCTTTTAATTTGATCAGTACCGCTATTATTAATCATAACAGGAATATTGAAGTTTAATGAGGATTGAAACGACTGTTTAGCAACCGGCAAAACAAGTGAAAACAAGCAATTAATTGTTGAAATACCAAGTAGAGACAGTGTTGATTACTCTGTCACATTTCACATACATACATGTCACACATATATAACTGATATAGCCATAACATACATACTATACAATTTGCGCTCTCACGGGTAAACAGTGATGTTTACGAAAAAATGTTTCAAACAATAGTTGTTTATTTTTTTATAAGGGACATTTTTTAATTGCTCTTTTACGAACTTTACCTCACTCTTTACGTCCTCAGTACGCTATAAATTTCAGCTTGATATCTCTTTTTGTTTTTGAGTAATCGTGATGATAGACGGACAGACAGAAAACTGAAAATGGAACTAAACTTGGGACTAAACTTCATATACTGTGTATATTTCATATATACATGGTATAAAAAGGGTTCGCAAATTAAAACTTCGTTCACTGTTGCCCGATATTTTAAATAGATCTGTAAACTTCAATAAGTCATTATTTAGTTTTCCCTAAAGCGTGTTTGTCTGCTGTTGCTAGATTATCTGAGTAGTCCTCATCTACCGAGCAATTTGATTTGTAATAAATAATTTTGAAAAATTTACTCTGATCTTTGTTCCCTATGTCATATTTGGCATATTTCTTTGATTTCTTTGATATTAAGCGTGTTGTTCAAATAAAATTGCTTGGTTATCATGGACTTTTTCATCACTCACATTACTTTTGTTATCGATATTGTTATCGATTCAATAGTTTACGAAAATGCTCAATAGGTACAACGGAAGATTGGAAGTCAAGCCACTCTTACGAATAAAATGTTCACAAAATATTTAGTTAGGCTATTAAGGGATCAAAATGAAAAAATTTCCAAATTATCTGAAATGAAAAT
The DNA here is from genome assembly GCF_905475395.1 of Chrysoperla carnea. Classification (NCBI taxonomy): domain Eukaryota; kingdom Metazoa; phylum Arthropoda; class Insecta; order Neuroptera; family Chrysopidae; genus Chrysoperla; species Chrysoperla carnea. Next base: position 119,314,642 of record NC_058337.1, on the reverse strand, counting down.
TTATATTCTTCTTCAGGATAGAAATCTGGTCATCATAATGGGATGGCGAAGGCAAATAATTCTGTTAAAAGATAATAGAAAGACATATGGACTTTCATTATCAAAATTTAGAAGATATTCCCAGATATTCTTACATGTTTGGCTTCTGCTTTTCTTGTAAGTCTAATTCCGATTCAGTTGATCTTGGATGTGTTTTATTGAAGCGAACAATACACAAATATACAATATATATATATGAAAATAAAAGGCGTTAAAATTACACATTCAATTATATTCAAATGTAATAACTGTCTTATATAAAAAGTAATAAAAATTTCTTTACGATAAAATGCGCGACACTATGCTTGCTTCTGCTGTTACTGCGAGAAATGTAAGCATTTTTGAATAATATATATTTTTGTATGTTATAAATAGAAAAACAAAACTTTTTGACCCTTTAATACACACGTAAAACACTAAAATAGGAAGCATTCCAAAACTATTTCAAGTAAAGGGTCATTCAAATTCAGTTTTTTTGTTTTGCAACTTAGTAAATTAGAATGCTCTGAATACTTTCGCTTGTTTCAAACGTGAAATCTCTACATCTTGAAAAAGAAAAACTAATTTAAACATCAAATGGAACGAATTTGTAACTTTTTTGGCTTCCAGTTAGCCTAAATAATCGAAAGATAAAAATCTGATTAATTTTGCCGTTTTGCGATTGAGCAGTTAGTTTCTAGGGTATAGAAAGAATATCCTTTGTATATGATTTTGGGCGAAAAATTAGAAAGTCTTCGCCCAATACATCTCATTTTTGTATTTTTGGATAAAAAAAAATCGTTACCAAAATGATTATTATCAAAATCGGAGCCACTTTTCGCTATATAATATTTGAGATATTGCTTAAATACCCTGACAAATTAACCGGATTTTGTTATTTGGGCCTTAAGAACCCTTAATAAACCATGGATACAAAAATTGGGTTAATTTTGCGATTGAACGACTGAGATATTGACGTTAGAAATTGTTCCAGTATGTCACCCCACGTATTCGATTTTAGACGACACCTTTTCCAGAAATGCTTTACATCAGCTGTGGATTCTGTACTTGTACTTTAATCCCAACTTCGCCAGTAAAATTTTGATACTTTTAATACTGGAATTTGGCACTCGAACTCTTTAAATTTAAAGGGTTAAACACATAAAGCTTACCGTACATAGTACATATAACCAAAGGTGGTTTGTATTATATTTTCTGTGATATAAAAATATTTAAATTTTCCAAAATTACATAACAACACAAAACCGTTTGACTTCTTTAGGTGATATCAAGGTGGTAATACCTGTAATATTACAATTCGCAGTAAGAAAACTTTTTACACAAGTAGCAATGTCACAGGAGATAGACAGGGAAAATCCGTTCCAAATGGCTGAAACGAAGTTTAAATATTATCCTATCTGCCGTTTTCCGGTAAGGGTCCTATCGCAAAACATAACAGATAGGTACAAATGGACCAATTTGAATACTTTGAATTCATGATGTTTAGCAAAATTTTGGACCGACAATTTCCTCCTGATTGTAAGCACGTAGAATATATTGCTCATTGTTAAGTGAAACATGTATCCATCGCTACTTTTCGTATCATTTTTCGCAATATACCTTATCGTTTTTAAAAAGTCTCCCAGAGTTATTCAAATTTTGGGTATTAATGATGACATGATTCGTGTTACGAGTCTCTACGAAACAATGTCATAGGATGATGACATTGGCTTTATGCAGCCGTTCAATTAACAGGCTAGCCTTTTTACTAAACGGCGCAGTTCAACTATCGCCTGATATTCAGCCATTCAACAAAACAGTAAGGAAAATGATTGGATCGAAAACGTTTTAATCCTTGCCGAGGCAAGTTATTTAAATGTAGTTCTACTTTCTGCCACCTGGCGCTGAAACCCACATACTGTCAATATGGCGTCGGCAAGGAACAATATTCTTGGGGTTTCTCACAGTTAGATTGCGCTCACGCAAAGGAGAAAGTATGATGGAAGAGTGTTCTGACAAATAGTTGGACCTAAGAGGTGCTATCAAAAACTGGTTTCCACTGCCAGAGTTCCAGTGCTCCTTTCTAGTAAATTTCTTTGAGAGAGGCTGTGGCAAGTCGCTCACCTTTTGGTGGTCAGAGATTCCAAAATTGTAGTTGTAATCCTGCTGCGGAAGTTGAACTTGGTTAGCAAATAAAATTTAATTAGTTACATGCGTACTTTGTTATTGAGCTACTTTATTTGATCTCAGGATTACCAAATAGCAATATGTTATGTTAAATTACGTAAATAAACAATTTCTAATGTCAGATATTTCATCTTTTTTCGTCAAATGGTTACTCTATTGTATGAAATATGAAATGCAAAAGCATCAGCAATATCATTCAGGCCACTAGTTGATTATTCAAAAAGGCTACGCTGTTAATTAGGCAGTTAAATACGTCATGCTGACTGCAACACAGTCTCAGCCACGAATTTTTTCCAAGCATCTCCCGAACCACAGCATACAATATGCAACGAAAGTAAAACAGAAAAAAATCATACCAACATTTAAAAATTATTACCATCATTTCAATTTTAATACATTTAAGACCCTTTAGTGTAGTTTCGTTACATTTGCAAAATTTAATTTCTTTAGCAATAATTTTTAAATATGAAGGAATATGTTTCTTGTATTTTGCATTTATTAGATTTATTTTTTTGTACCAACGCTGTACTTGTGTTAAAGCATTGGGAAACGTGTTATTAAAGCGTTATGTGACATTTTTATGAGATTTTAAAAATGTATAAATGGGAATTATTATTCGAAAATTTTCTTCTTATTGCTTTTCATTTTTTTTAAAAACGTTTTATGAGAAAATATATTTTACTTGATTTGACAATTATGAAATATGTTTTTATTAGTTTTTTTTTAAGCGAAGTTTTTATGACGAATGTCGCAGAGTGAGAAATTATTGTTTGCATGTAAAATAAAATGAAAATAGAATCCATAAAGTAAACAAAAAAAGTTTAAAAAATATTTTCAAAAGACATGCTTCTAAAGTTTTCTTTCTTTTTATGGTAATTCAGATGTATTGTTTCAAAAAGATTCTGCCGTTTGTTATATTAATCATCAATTAACGATGGTTTCAGATCTACAAAACGTCTTTCTTTGTTTGTAGATTTGGAGAAAATGGATACCAAAGTTTTGCCCTAGTATGTTGTCCCTTCACGAGAAAATAATGATTTTTATGATTTGATTTTTTACGAAAAATTGTTTCCAACAAAAGTTATTATTTCCTTTTTTTGCCCAAACAATCTCTAACGATTTAACCTTAGCAAAACTTAAAATTTTAACATTTCTGATAACCGTGTTAATTTTTTAATCATATTTCAAAAACTATATTTGACATACGGAGCTGTGGGTTGGCTTCAATTGTTTCAAATTTAATATACTTTCAAAATGATAGCAGCAACCATCTAACAAAAGCTCAACGGTTTTTTTTTTACGTAAAAAGCCGAAAACTTTGCAGTTTTTCACTGATAACGCAGAAAAAATAACGCTTGCAAAACGTAGTTTCACAATATCCTAAGGGGTCAAAATAACATACCAAAAAAGTGGTTTTGCGATTTTAGTTTTTTTTGTTTAAGATTTTACGGGCGATACCTATTTAATAGTTGAAGAATATGGCCGTTAATTTGACTTTGTGTGAAATATTGATCGCTAAAAATTCTTATTTTTAACAATGCAGGCACAAATTCAGAACTTTGTATTTCCAATTTACTTTTGTCTTCAATCACATAAGCAAAATAAACTTTATTAGACACTTTATTTAAGTTCACAAATAAAATTATGCAAAATATACTCTATTTTAACTCGCATGCCTGTGCTGGATAAGGGGGTAAAATTGCGAGTAATGTGCTTTTTAAAAAGTCTTATATACTCGTATATACTACACCAATCACACAGATTGAATGAGAATCTTTCGAATCGAGAATATGTACATATATAGAGATATCATCAATCTCCATTCAATTTACGGAAATCGAAATATCTGCATAAACGATACCTTTTTTCTTATCATGTACTGTAGGGTTCGCAAAAAAGCGTCATCATCACCGGGCTGACATTACGATCGGCCTGGGGTCTAGCGGGCGAAGCTTCAGCAGTCAGTAACACGGGAAGAAATTTTTTGTAGACATCATTGTCAAGTCAGTATCGGTGTGAACGTCATAGTGTATCCGCGTGAACTGTTTAGTGTATTGAGGAAATACACTAAACAGTTCACGAGGTTACATTTGCAATAGTTATGGCGGCTGATTCAATTCAAAATGGGCGTCAGGCCCATACTAATGGCCTTGGCTAATTTATAAGGTGACGATCTGCCATACACCATTTTTATATGCCAAACGGCACATATTTAAAATTACGTGTTCTCATTTTACACAAATTCAAATTCCGAATCAATATATCTTTCTCCAATTTCTTTTCCTTTTTTCTCTCTATATATATTCCTCTTAACAATTTTACCTCTATAACAACAATCTTTTAAAAATTTTAAAAAATAACATTTCCTGAAATCGTTTAAAGAAATCAAATTGGAATTACATTACTACGACATTCAATTTCGGTATGAGTTGTAAATACAATGTAAAACTGATTTACATATAAAATGCTCACAAAGAGGGTTGCTTTTACAAAGAAGGGTAGGAAGAATTTAAGTTGTAGTCCAAGCTCGCAGAACAGTGAAAAAAACTTCATAATAATCGAAAATCGAAAAATAGTTCCCTTTTTATATTTTGAAGTTAAAATAGTGTCTATTATATCCATTAAATGATTTGGACAAATGTTAATCGATATCTCTCGAAGCCTTTAATAAAATCCTCAAAAAACTTGGCCTTTAAGAATGTTCTTCAAAGACATGTGTTTTTCTTTATGTCAGACTCTTTCACAACACTTTTATGGAATAAAATATCATGAAATATGGTTTTCGGACCAATTGAAATGTCTCAGAATAAAAAATAATAATGTCAAAATTTCCTCAATAAATTTTTTTCTGACTCGTTTTACTGAAAATTAGTTTATAATGCATTGGATAATTTTTAGCCTGTTTAGTTTGAATCTAAATTCAATAATTTTCTAGCCTGCTTTACTGAAGTTTTTGCTGTTTTTGTACTTAAAAATTTTCTGAAAAATCACATTCTGTGATAGAAAATATCAACAGTAATGTGTACAGGCAATTTTATTTCAAATATCACATTAAAATTACATGCTAAACTAAATTATGCCTTAATAAGTGCAGCCCGCCACCAAATTAGCAAAGAACAACATTCAAAATAAGAGCAATCACGACTAGCTAATTCTTACTAATGATGACTACTTGGTAGTCGAAATACGTATTTATAAAATACAAAAAAACTAATCTAGGAAATTGGGGCAAAAATCGAAATTTATTTGAACAGTGTTGTTGTAAACTATTATGGTTTCTTAGCATCCATCTATTTATTCAATGGCTCCTGAACTCCAACTCGAAACTTGTTATCGTAGTTCTGTTTTAAGAGACGTATTGTTGCATGGAAATCATTTCCATGTCGTATAGCCATATTATTCGCTTACCATTTTATTCCATGTCTTTTTTACTGTTTATTTAGGACGTATTTTTTTTACCGCTATGCGAGCTTAAACTATTGCACGATGAATGAAAATGTGTGAATTGTATATAATCGGTACCAATCGTTATATAAATATCGACGATACCGTGTCTATTTATCGTTGGAGAGAAGAAAGAAAAGTGTATATTATATACCTACTTTGAATCCCAAAGGCTATTTTTCTTCTCAGAAATAAAAAAAAAACTTATTTTCTATTTATATTCGAAATGTGAATGAAAAACGTTTAAATATCAAATTGAAAAATTATCCATTTTCATATTATAAAGGATGATTCGTAACTTATTGTACGTTATTTCATTCCAAAAGTAGATTATAAGTTTTCTTCACTTAAAAAAAGTGATGTTTTAGTTATTAAAATTTTTCCGAATAATCTAAATCGGGACGATAATTCGCCAATTATCAGTGTAACGCGTATTATTTTTTCTCACAAATTTTCCTATACAGTTTTCATCCCGGGTCAATATGTAATTGCTTTTTTAATGTCTTTCAAATGTACATACCTAGAGCTAAGCTTTTGTAAACAGCTTTAGTTCCATTGACAACTGAAATAGAGACGTGGCTTAATAAATATGGCTGACTTTAGGTTGGAAATTTAATAAAAAAAACTATTAACAAAAAGAAAACCGACTGCAAAAGAAAAACTTTTCCAAAACAAATAAAAATGCACTAAAAAGGAAAAGAATAACGATAATTTAATGTAGTTAAAATTATTGTTATTTTTGAAGTCGGTGTCAGCCAAGGAAACAACTCTGACAGAACAGTTTGCTAAATTAGCTTGGCTGACACCGATTACAAAAATAACAATAATTTTAACTACATTAAATTATCGTTATTTTTTTACTTTTTAGTGCATTTTAATTTGTTTTGGAATAGTTTTTCTTTTGAAGTCGGTTTTCTTTTTGTTTTTAACTAATTTTTCACCAAAAAAATAATCGAAATCGGTTGGCGTGATATTGAGTTATTCGTCCTCTTGTCGTGCATACTTAATTCAAATTTAAGACTTTTATGGTTTATCAAAATCGGTTCACCCAGTCGAAAGTTCTGAGATAACAAACACAAAAAAAAAATTAAAAAATACAGTCGAATTGATAACCTCCTCCTTTTTTGTTTGAAGTCGGTTAAAAACAATACAATATTTTTGTTATTATTATTAAAAACTCTTTTGATACTTCGATTAATTTTTCGTTGACGTCCTGCAACGAAAAATTAACGTCATGTTTTTTTAACATTTTTTGTAGTTTAAAATTTAAGTGAAAATAATTTTTAAACAATATATTTGTTTCATTATTCGTTTTCAGTAGAACGTACAACTTTTTAGTTAGAAAATACGTAATACTTTCTATTAATTTTATTTTAAATTAAGAAGAAAATTTGGGAAAAATCGGCCTGTGATTTACTGTGTAGAAAATGCAAATGACTATAAAATAAAATTGTACAAGCTTGTATGCTGAATATTTTGGTATGCTTAATATAGAAAAACTTTTCTTTGCCGATTCTATTTAGAATGTTGTGAAAATCAAATCACATTCCTATTATACAAATACAAAAATTCTAGTATGCATATACCATTTTGAAATATATCTATATATTTAAATTCGTTTTCGATAACAATACTAACTTTTACATCCGAGTGAAAATAACTAAATTGTATATTTATTAGAAAATTGAATGTTCGATTAGTTTTTGGAAAATTTCAATTTTCACCTAAAAATGTTCCAAGTATATTCTACGATAATGTTTGAAGATAAGGAAGGTTAAATAATGAAATTTATAATTTGTTAAAATTTTCGGATCCTCTTTTTTAGAAGCTATACTTTTCGTATACGCAAAAGTTGTCGGATAAATGCGGCAAAAGATCGATAAGCAAGTTTTGTGTCCACAATTTTTTTCATCCCGAATCATGGAATACTCAATATATAAGCAAGTTAATTTAGAATTACTTTACTAATGTTTTGTTTATTCAATTAATTTTATTAATTAATTATTTAATAGTGCAATGAGATCTCTATTTGTATTGTCCTAACAGAACATCCTAATCTTTGAAATCATAGAAGCGGAAATTAGAATTAGAATTAGTTCGAGCTGTTATCAAATATACTGAGTATAGATCTATTTGAAATTAAAATCAAATCATTGAAATATGTTATACAATACCATCTTTGTTGTAAATTAATTAGATAATTAATTGAAGACAATTGAAACTATATTGGATGTAAAAAATTGTAAACTTGATCAAGCAGTCAGGTTGGCCGAGCGGTCTAAGGCGCCAGATTTAAGCTCTGGTTCCCAAACGGGAGCGTGGGTTCGAACCCCACACCTGACAAGTACTTTTTTGGATAAGTTAACCTGCAACTACTTTTTTAAGTACTAGGTAATATTAAATTTAGTCTAAAGTTAGTAGGGCTTAGAAATATTGATGACACAAACAAAAATTCATTTAGGGTGTTCATTAAAACATATTTTTATGAGGTCGTAGGCGTTACTAAGCGGAGGAGGGCAAGATATTGCTCATGCTCGTAGCTGGTAAGAGAGAAAAAAGTTTATTATTGCGACGACATTCATTATAAAGTAACGATCCCTATTTTGTTCGAAACAGTTTTTCCACAAAAATGTTTTAATCAAAATTTGTTTGTGCTTGTATAAAGAAAAGCAGTAGAAATTTGCCTCTATCCAGAAGATTGACGATTGTATAAATTTGCCTTTAAAATCTAGCTACGAACATGAGGAGTTTTTTAGCTCAATCGAATCGAAACTATTTATATTTTTGAGTACTCAAAAGGGAAGACTGTATTTTGCCATTGTATTTTCGTTGTTAAAATTTCACAATTTACCGAATAATTTTCGGCTATTCGTATCCTAGGCTGCTTCTTGAACGAGTAAAATCCATTAATTTGGTCATCAACCCATGAAACCAAACTTTTGACCAATCTTTTAACATTAAGATAAAATAAAAGACAAAAACAGAACAGAAAAAAAAAGTGAAAAACTTCGATAATTCGCATGACTTAAAGTAACCGTATAATGTGGAAATTCTGAATTTTAGATTATCGTTACTTCTGGTCTTGCATCCCCGGAATTTCCAGATTTCAATAGAAATACACTTTTTGTGTATCCCTATTTCCATTTGTGTACAAATGAATAATGTGTGGTGTCCACAGCAGATTTCTTTGTTAAGTTTCCATTTAAGTAACACAAAATTTTTGATACATAAATTATAAAATTTGTATTAAATTTAATAATAATAATAATAAATATATTGTTATATATAACATTTATCTATAAATTATTAAAATTATTATTATATTAAATAAATAATATTACAAACTATTATTATATTAGACATAGCTACAACTAACTACCTACATAGGTAGATAACTATATTCTATATACAAACAAAATATAATAGGTAATATAATAATAAATATGATAGATATAATATTATATTTATATTATTATATTACATTTTATAGAAATATGAAATTGAAATACCTACTTATTATATTACAGAATACTAAAACATGTTGAAAACTCAAGATCGCCGTTTTGGTCTTAGTAAGTTCCTATAAATCTATATAGAAGAATGGAAGCTGACTGAGCGATTAACGCATAGCTGAAATAGCTGGATCTAGAAGCCTGCGATTTTGAAAACACTTTCCTTAAGTGAGCACTAAGAAGGTATTTTTGGTAATTCATCCCCTTAAGAGGCTCAAAAGAGGATGTGAATTTTGTATATGGAAACTGCATTTTTTTTGTGATTTTTTAAGGGGTGAAAAAATCGAAAAAAAATTTGAAAAAATCATCATCGCAAAAAAAAAATATTTGTTTTGGAATTTGATGAAAATCGGTGGATGGGGTAATTTTGATCCAAAAAGTATATAAATTAGGTTAATTAAATGATTGGATGCAGAATTTCTGAGATATCGCCATATTTGGATCGATTTTAGTCCGTATCTCAAAACCTATTCGACCAGTCATCAAATGCACCCGATTTTTGGACTTTTTGGGTCAAAATTACCTCATATACTGAGTTTTATCGAAATTGGAGATGATAAAAATATCTCGATTTTTTGCAATTTTTTTAAGGGTTATCCCTTTGAAAAAATCGAGAAAATCGCCATTTTTTTCTTGTTAAGACACAGTTATTCCAAATAGGTGTTTATTTCAATAACTCTAACGATTATAGTTTTTTTAATTAGCTTTAAAAATTTTCATTTTTATCTCAGCTAAACCCTTATATACCCTTAAAAATAAAAAGCTCCAGCCAAAAGCAACACATTTGATATCAGTCAGAGCATATTTAGGACAATAATATGTACGGTATTTATATTATATGTGTTAGAATTTGTTGATGATCGCTTTTACAATACTCATATAGCTGGAGCTTGTGCTTATATGAGAGGAGAAATGAATGAATTTAAACAAACAGGAAATGAAAAGCTTCCTCAGAACACAAAACCACCTCAAGCAATTCCGTTTATTATATTATATATATAGATATGTATATGTTATTATATACATAATATAATATGATATTAAATTGTATGTGACTGGGTATGTTTTACCTTTCGGAAATGTTCACAATTTTAATTAAATGAATTTATATTTATAAGGGACTGTTTGATCCATAATTTGAAAATGATCCAAAAAATTTGAAATTTTATTTATCAAGTAATGATCCTTTTATACGTCTTTTGTGAAAAATTCATACCAATTCTCTGTACGGTTTAAGAGAAATGAACTATCAAAACCAGTGTTTTAATCAAAAAAAGTTCACATTTTTATGCACAGTTCTTAATTTTGGTATGGTTACAGAGAATCGAGTTGAAATTTATACGGTAGGCGTATACTTATTAATTGACACACAAAATTTCAGTTTTTTGGTAACACTTTCATTTTGATATCGAAACACCTTAAGAAGAAGTTTTGAAACTAATACATAAGATTCTCCACACAATTGACTTTCAAAATCTATGAGAAACATACGAATCAAGAACTACCTTAAGAATTTTCCACTCTACAATCATAAGATAAAATTAATGTCTACAGTAAACTGATTAGATTAATCTCTACAGTCTTCGAGAATGAAGGACGCATCAGACAGGCATTTTTGGAAATGTTGTGTTTTTTCCAATCTGAGTAATTTCGAATGTGGAAAATTTTATTTCATTCTAGAGGAGACTATTTACGAAAGCGGACAAAAGTTTGCCTATGGTCTGTCTTTACTCTATCATCAGACGTTTGATACTTTGCTGGGTGGTAAAAAGTAGTAGGTTAGGTTAGGTCCACGAAGGACACATTTAGTCTATTGTGAATACCATATATGACCAAGTGCACCTCCTTCATGCATATACCATGCACTACACCAGCCCATCACAACTATTTATTAAATTAATTTGTGTTGTGACGGCGAGAATCGCTACCCTAGGCTTACCGCGAACTTTGGTTACACTTTAACCAACTGAATTACTAGGGTTGACTGAAAAAGTAGTAAGTTCGCAAAAAAAAAAATTATAAAATTCAATAGTATATATTTTTTGTTAGATTTTTATTCGAATTTTTTATAGTGATGAAATGAATTAAACGTCCTTAACTGTAATAGTTAAATCAGAAAATAGATGTATATAATATATAAATACCCTTATTTTCCAACAACAAATGCGACCCCTTATATATGAATAAAAAACTACTTATTTCCTCGCATTTCAGACACCCTCAAGTTTTCAGTTCAAAAATAAATATAACTTTTGATGGTCTTTATTATATATAGGTAGATACCTGCTCTTTTATAATAGCGCCTTTTTCACTAAACTACGTATGAAGTTAGTGGCTTGTGCTTGCTACCTATGTACATATTCTTCCTATCTTCAAATTCATTTCACAATCAACCATTTTCAACTTTATATGCAGAATATGTAGTATTTCGGATTGTCAATAACAAAATATATTTGTTACAACTTCTGATTTACATTCAAGTTGTAACTCTTATTGAATTTTACAGTAAAATAGTTCTTACATTACGGCATTTTCTGTAACTGAATCTATATAAATTCAACGGTGGCATTTATTTAGTCAAAAATTAGTGTGAAATTTCACTACTTAAGGATAAGGATAAGAAAACAAAGCTAGGCAAGACCTAAATTGCCGGTCTTTTTTAAGTTATGATGATTTGAAGAAGACCTTAACTGCCTTGCCTGCTTAAAATTGATAAACATCTGCCTTTTTTCTTATTCTAAAAGGAAGATATTCGATTCTCTGGCATTGTTCGTTGATTGACAATTGAAAATTGAAATTTTTTTATTTGTCGGCTATAGTGTTCGCAACTCGACTATCTTTGCTTAAGAATAAGTAAAAAATAGACATTCATTTATTTAAAATTACATTAAGAATTCGCCAAGCCCAAAACTTAAAATATCGCTGTTTCTCAGTGTTTTTAGGCTTACTAAGGGCTACCTACAAAAAATCTTTGACTTTTTACAAATAAGTTCAAAAATTTAGCTAGCTTCACGAATCTTAACAACTGTCTACGGTCCCAGTTTCCCGTTTTGCTGAACGATAGTACTTGCTCAATGACTGGTGAGAGCAAAGTTTGATAGCAGCATTTGTGCTTGGGTGGTGAAAATACTTTTTTAAGCAAATTGATAGAAGCAAGATCTAGGATGAAATTGTCGAAATACTTGAGAAAGTATTTGAGTAGGTTTTAATAATTGAATAGCTCTAAGATTTTAAAGTATGAGTAAAAATAAGGACTAACTTTCAAGAGTAGTTTTTATGAAATAATAGGTTTCAAAGTGAATATTGAAACCATTAGTTTCAGTTAGGTTGAAAAGTGTGCACTATTTACGGAACTAGCCCGCACAACACCAGGAATTCGATTTTGAAGATATGCAGATATAGAGTTGTATACTTTATACCTATCTGATTTTTAGAGAAATTACATTGGCACAATTTTCAGTAAAGAAAATGGAGGCATTAGAGAGTGGTCAATTTTAATCATAACAGTAGGTTATCTACCGTAGATGATCATGGGCAACTAAATAGGAAAAAAAAGACAGGAAGTTTACAAAGGTTGAAAAAGGATTTATTTTAAACCCCCCTTGTTCAAGCTCTTTGGTACTTGTAAACTTCTTGCTCGGATAACTTGCTAAAAAATACGTACCGGCAATCTAACTTTAATACAAATACTTTATAGACTAGTATAATAAACATCATCACTCGACGTCCTACCGTGTTTTCATATTCTTTTCAGAAAAAAAAAACTTGAAAATGAAATTGCTATTTCATTGAGTTCTTATTTTCATCACATCACATAGGTATCATGTAATATCATACTCAACTCACCTAACTATAAACGACGACGTCCTGCCCTGTTCTATCCATTCACAGACGTGAAACGTTCGTAACGTGCTTTTCTAAAGTGTTTGCAAGCTCTTATACTGTGTGCTTCAGAGTAACTATAGCTAACTTTCTTCCGGCTGCCAGTACTAGCTCGGCTATAGTATGTAAAACTATTCTAGATTCGTCTGTAGCACCGTAGCTTCTAAGAGGGTGAACCAATTTTAATCCCTTTTTGTAAAAGATAATTGGATCGAAAGTATTCTTAGCTATGTTTCAAGATAATCTACTCAACCGTTTGAAGATGATCACCTCTTTTCTAATTATTGTTGAGTACGGTACCCTGAAATCGCACTTGAAACATATCTAAGAACACTCTTGATCAAATTACCTTTCAAACAAACAAATAATCAAATTCGGTTAATACGTTTAGTAGCGACGATGCCACAGAGGGACACACAGACACGTTAAACTTATAACACTCTTTTTTGTTGGTTGGGAATTCAAAATTGTTATAAGTTGACAATGATTGTGAAGTGCGATTAGCACCAATTCACAGAGCTATTGAGAAATTTCAGTATAAAGATAGATTACGACAGTATTTTACTTCTTCGAAATCATTCTCCAAATTGGAAAAGAAAAATCGACAAGATGTTGAAAAAATCGATCAGGATCATTTAGGACGATGTATGTTTGGAATCTTTATCGTTTACAAGAGTGTAACATGGTTCTTATTGTCCTGAACTATGCAAAACCATACGCAGAGTTGAGGTATAAACGAGAAAGATTGAAACGGTGAACAAATATTCTTCTACCAGGAAAATTTTTAAACCGGGCTTACGTTACATTTTCACTCAATTATACCAACAGTCTTATCATTATTTGCAGATGATTACGGACTTTGAGTCGACAGCATTCTGTGACACCCGATACAAAATAATATAACCTCTATGTGCTACCGTATTTATATTTTATTTTAATATTATTCGAGTTAGTTTTTCGAGTTGAATATCGTTTATAATAATATTTAAATTTTTCTCTCCAGTTTTGTATGTAATAATAATAATAAGAATATTGTACGGGTGACTTTTGACTCTTTTAAGATATAAAAATAAAACATAAAAGCAAAAAAAAAATAACCACTTGAGAGAGAGACGTCCTGCTGTTTTAAATGTTTACCATTTCAATTCTTATTATAGTATTATTATTATTATTATATTTTTTCTTCTGCATTTAATAGAAAAAATTGAAATTTTTGTATGTTAATTCTTATATTTTATTTTTTTGAAAAGCATATAAAGGGGTTCTAAATCAATATTTGAAAAATTATTTAAATTTTATTTGTTTTAGAGTGTTTAAGATATAATTATTTTTATCTCTACACAGTAAAAACATTATTGGATTTAAGTAAACGCGTTTTACTTGGCTGTTGATGTTCTTATAATGGGTAAATACTAGTCGGTCCGTGCGGAATTTTGCAGTGCCGTACCGTGGCTAACAGGCTTAAAAAATTGTATATAATATAGAACAAAGTTACTTCTTTTTACTGCTTTCTAGCTTGAATTCACCTCTTTTGCTCTCACTTATTCCCCTTCCATAACACTCGAAATAGGGGTAGGGATTGTTTTACACAGGTAAAATATATGTAGAGATTTCAATTTTTTTAAATGTTACGTAGTCTTGATTCATTGAGTGTATCAGATTAGGTGGCCATGAATTGTATGTATCTCGTTCACATTCTCTTTTTACAGAAATGTTTAATTTGTGGTTCAAAAATGATGTTTATAGTTGGCGTAGTTTGGGTAGAGAAATGTCATAAACTAAATTCAAATTTTATTTTAATAATATATCTTTTTAAATTATACCTCATTTGTTAGTCTGACGTATAAACTATATTATTGTACAATTTCATTCAAATCCTTTCAGTAGTTTTTCCGTGAAAGCGTAACAAACACACAAACAAACACACATCCTTACAAATTACATACTGAAAAAAAATATTTTAATAACCAAATCGGTGCGCAACAAATCTTTGCGGTCCACTTGTAGACCAAGAGTTTAGTTTTTGTCATTAGGAAAATAAACTTTTGATTGCGTAAAATTAAAGTACAACAAGTAGGGAAGTATTTTTTTGTAGTTCTATTGAATTTAATCGATTCCTTATAATTTTTCTTTAACTATTCTCAAAGGGAAAAGGTCGCCACGTAATTCGCTATAGTTCTTAAGCTGAGACCATCTGCGATGCTTTATTTTATTTGCATAAAAAATCTGAGACAGCTGACTGAATTTGTACATTTTGAATGTTTTTGCTATTTGTTAATTTATTCTCTCTACAATAATGACTATGGCACCTAAATATGTCTCTTTATTAATATTGTCGTGTTTTATGAATAAAAATATTAATGTCAAAATTAGATTGAATTTCGTTTTCTTTGGTATATTTTTGTATAATTTTAAATATTTAATCGCATACAAGTGTTATTGTAATAAATCACAGAATATATTTTGAAAGCCTTTTTCAATATAAGTATTCTCCTGCTTATATAATACAAATCACAATTATAAATAATAAACAACCTCAATATTTCAGTCTCTAAAACAAAGACAATACCTTGAATGAATATTTAAAATCTAATCCTGTTTTTTAATTTAAAAGAAAAAAAAATCAAGTTTGAGTCTAGACCACAACACCAAATACTCAATTACAGCATTAGAATGTTCTCATCAAGTAAAGTTAACAAAATTTAAAAAGCTCCCGACAAACTTTTCGGGTACGGAACCCTAATCTCGCACTTTAAACATAGCTAAGAACATTCTCCGTGAAATTACCTTACAAATGAAAAAAATCAACATCGGCGCTACGATGCCACAGGCACACACACAAACACACACACACACACACACACACACACACACACACACACATAGCGTTCAAACTTATAGCACCCTTTTTTTAAATTTTCATAGGTGATGTGGAGAAAGGAGATGTATCAAAAACGTTTATAAAAAGCTGAACAATTAACTAATTTCTTGTATAGAGAAATCCCTATATATTATAAATATGGAAGTTAGTATATTTGTTTGTTTGTTTGCTTGTTTATTTATTACGATTTCACGCAAAAACTAATGATAGATTTGAATGAAAATTAACAATTATATTGCTCATAAATCAGAATAACACATGAGGCATAATTTTTAAAGATATATAGAAAAAAATATAAAAATTAAATTTAATCTGACATTACCATAAATTACAGATTTCTGTAAAAATAGTCAATGTAAAACAATTCATAGCCATCTTTTCTGATTTACTCAATGAATTATGACTATTTTAAATTTTTGACCGACTTCAAGCAAAAAAGGAGGAGGTTATCAATTCGACTGTATTTTTTGTTTTTTTTTTTTTTTTTTAATGTTTTTTACCTCAGAACTTTTGACTGGGTATATCGATTTTGATGATTCTTTATCTATTTGAAAGCTAGTGCTTCCCGTGTGGTCCCATTTCATTTTGCTGAAGTTCTGATATCGGGATCTATGAGAAAACCATAAAAGTCTGAAATTTGCACCGACTCCAAAAATAACAATAATTTTGAACTACATTATATTATCGTTATTTTTTTACTTTTTAGTGCATATTAATTTGTTTTGGAAAAGTTTTTCTTTTGAAGTCGGTTTTCCTTTTGTTAAAAGTTTTTTTTTTTTAAATAGGAAACTGTACATATATTTTACCTGTGTAAAACAATCTGTATCATTATTTCGAGTGTAATGAAAAGGGAAGTTAGAGCAAGGGAGGTGACGGCTGTAACGCGGTCGTCTTTACTTTTAAACGCAGTGAAGCGGGTGGGTATCAAGCTAGTATTTTATATTTAAGAAAATTGAATACTTACTGTAATTTTTTTTCGTCAGGTAGCATTTAACTTATGGAATTATGGTACGGAATATTTAAAATAAATAAAAAAATTAATAATAATAGTAATATTCAAATTAGATTGCACAAAATGGTTAACATGTTTTTTCATTATTTATAAATATTAAAATATTATTTTATAAAATAAATAATTTTATAATATATTATGATATTTCATGTACATTTTTATTTTTATTTTATATTTCACTTGGATTTTTTGTTTCATGACACTCAATGATACAACATAACAAAAATATCGTAGATAATTCGTGTTTTATGGAAATAAATAAATTTATATTATTAAGTAATATTTTGAAGACTTTTTTAATTTTTTTTTATTTTAGAAATATTGTTTTTAAAAATAACAATAATAATAATATGATAAATTTATTATATTCATGGTTTTTCATGTATACAAATTATTTTCTAGCATAAAATATCAAATATTTCTCATAAATTTTTTTATTTTCGTTAATTTTAAATGCAAATTTTTTAGTTATTATTAGGCGTGACTATAATTTTTACAAGCATTTTATTTTAAATATCCTGGTAAATAACTCTAGGCTTGCGTAATTTTGAAAAGGATCTCTTGATTTTTATATTTCCAAGGTGAATTATTAAATATTTTTGAAATTGTAACAGTTCAAAAAAACTACATTTCGTATATACTTGCTGCTTTGATTCGATTACAAATTTAAACCAGTATTTCTCATTAGTTTCGTATTGGATAAATTTGATCTTGGACATAATAGTAAATTAATCGTACCAACGAAGCATTGAGAAAATTTCCACAAAACCAAAATAAAATGTTTTTTTAACCGTTGAGCTCTTAACTTTTAAGGTTAGATGAGTTGAATATGATCGATTTATTTAAAATTTTTTTTTGACTGAAAGATAAAAGCTATTCACGACTTTAAAATGACTAGACTAATGTACTTGGAGTCGTAATTTGGAGAGCAGTGGAAAGTCATGGTTCTTGTTTCGATATTCTTGTTTTCACCTAGTCCATATTATCGCGAAGGCTTTACTGCTATGACGAACTATATCCCAAGGTTTTCCCTCGGATTAAGATCTACTTGTTTGGTTAAGAATTTCATCAATGACGCTCGTGAGATTTCAGTCTTGTGTAATCAGATCGTTGCGCCATCTCGTTATTATGCACAAATATCAAAAAGTTAAGTGCTCCATAATATAAGATACAGACATTTAAAAAAAAGAAAGTAATTTAAGGATATAAAAGCAATAAGTAATAATATTCCCATTTAACTGTTAAAATGATTCTGGATAACTCAATTTAATATTGTCATCTGGAATGAGACACGGATGTGTAACGAAAGGCATTTATCCCATACAATAATATTTGATAAGGACACCAAAAAACTTCCTTGAAAGGTTATGAGTTTATCAAAACAGTTTTAGGACTAGTCAAAATGAATACCTATTTCGTTTGAAGTTGGGAAAGCGAAGTCGAAGTGCACAACTACATGCTTCAAAAATTTTTCAATTTTCTTTAATTAAGGGTTAACTCGCCAATTTATTTGTCTTTATAGTTTACGCCATCATAAAAAAACCTCAATAATAATCAAAAGACTTGGACGATTAAACTTGTCTACAAAATATAGTGAACAAACATAAATAGTTTCTACCTATATAAATAACAAGTCAAGATTTTAATGCTAATTGTTTCTGAGATATACGATATACCCAAGATTTTCAGGTGAAGAATTCTCACTGGACGTGCAGAAAAGTGAAGTTGGTTTTTAAAAATATGAACGAGATATGAAAGTTTAAAATTCCTAATTAAACACAGTGGAAGATATCCACAAGTGACGTCATACGTGGGATCGCTATATAGAGATTACATATAAAATTTTATTTTGCTAAAAGGAGTTGGGCAACCTTTGAATGCAATCTTTGATGTTGGTATTTTTATGATGTTTGATTGTCATGGTATTAGGTCTAGTTTAACATTTTTATCGGTAATATGGCCCATTCGATATCAGGATTATGCCCTATTGCTAAGTTTTTTCTTATATAGTTTAAGAAATTAATGAGAGAATTTTGAAAAATTGATGCGACTTATTTTTACAACGTTTTCAAAATCACACAATTCTCGGCCGGCGTCTTGTATTCCCTTTACTTAGTACAAGGAAGTTTTAATTTTATGGAAAATGGCCAAAGTAAATACATATATCAGTACATATTATATAACACAAGTACCTACCATTTATATACATATACTACATGTTCTTAAATCAAACTCCAATATGGCGGTTAATTCGCTTGAGCGCATTTTGTCTAATCATGTAGAAAGACAAGATTAAACATCATCATCATCATCATCAACAACAACAACAACAACGACATGAACATTCAGAGTTACCCCACATCATCTTCAATAATATTATTACATTTTATTTAATATCTTTATATAATATAAAGGTGTATTTATTATGTACTCATGGATTTGTGAAAATGGTTGGTTGGTACCCTATACACAACGAAATTTTATTTTATTTTATTTACCCCTTGTGAATTGGTTAAAAATATGGGGAATGATTCGTGTATTCTACCCATTGAATTCAATTCGAATAAATATTAGATTGTTGAGATTCGTATTTAGAACGGTTACGAAATATTTTGATGATATCATTAATACTTTAATTAATCATGCAATGTCATTATCATTTTCTAACGCAAAAGATAGATAAATTCATTTCAAATTATAATCAAGATTAATTAAAGAGAATTCAAGATATTGTTCCTGAAGCACATATGGCCCAGTTGGTAAGGACGCTTGGCATGAATGCAAGAGACCTCGATGTTTTATTTTATTTTATTTTATTTTTTTTTTAATTTCTCGATAAGTTTATTTGTCTTTATAGTTTACGCCAGTATCATTAAAACATAAATAATAACTGAAAGACTTAGACGTTTAAAATTGTATACAAAATGTAGTAAACAAACATAAATATTTAATTATAGTCAAGAATTTAAAATCCAATGAATATACTTCGTCATATCTTGTAATACACCGAAAATTCATTCTAATGAATCTATTGAAAATATAAATTATTTTGTTTACTTTTGTGTGATCACTTCGTTTAAGACTAGTATGGAGATGTCATAGGCTAGAATTCTACTACATTAGGGTCCCAGGACACAAACTTCAAGTCCATATAACTACATTAAACCTAGAATAAGACTTACAAAACGATTAAATTAATCTAATTAATCTGATTAATATGATTTTAAGATCAAATTAATAAATGATTGTCATTGAAATTGAAAACTAGATAAAGTTTTTTCTTATATATTTTTTCAAAGGTCTTTAGAAAATGAAAAATTCAATATAAAATTATTTTATCCAATTTTTTTCAATGATGGTACTATTAGGCAAAACTTATTCTGAATAAAATGGGTTTAGATATTACAGCTTCACAAGACTCATATTTTAATAAATGCATTCTAACAATACACAGTTTGGCATCCATCTCGTTATCCATTTAAAATATATGAAGTAGTTTTCATGGACGTTCTTATGTATAATACAAAGAAAGAGTCTTCAGACAATGTATTGTTTGTGGTGCGTGAGTTATTGCCAAGCAGTGTGCAAACAAGACTCCCCCATGAATCAAATGGTATGGTTGCGCGCACTACTACTATAAAAACTCTTCACACTTCATACATTTTGAGTGGTTAACGAAATGGTTGCCAAACTGTGTATTGAAATAACGTTTTAGTCAAATAGTTCATAACTTATTCTGATATCATAATTCTAGACTAAATTTTTACATGTATTTAAAATGTTTGTGAACATTATGTAATTCAAAATTCCTCTCATGATTCTTTAATAGCTTCTGCTATCTCAACACATTATGCCACATAAGGTATGATATTCGGCATTGAATGTATGTTTCAATAATAATTGTTATATTCAGTGTGGAAAATCGAATATAATTTGAAATAACTCATCTGTTATTCTCATTTCCATCATAAATATATATAGGTATACCTTATATTACACACGATTTTTAAACATCCATTTTCAATGTTTACCAGTTATAATAATTCTTAAGTGTAAACTTTACAATATATATGTAATCACAAATAAAAACAGTATTTATCAAAATGTTTTAAGGACTTAAAGCTCTGAAAGAGTTATTATTTTTATTAAAAAAAAAAACTAACTAAACTCTTAACTTGGTAAAAATGCGATTATCATGGCAATCAATAGTAGGTTAGGTTATATTGGCTGTCCACGAAGGATACACTTAGGCTATAGAGCCCATTGTGATACCATATATGTGTTTTACCACCTTTTCGCTGATAATTTCATTTATCAGCTCCTCAATTATTTACGGAGGTTGAGTGCACCTCGTTCATGCATATACCATGCACTACATCAGCCCATCACAACTATAAATTAAATTAATTTTTGTTGTGACGGCGGGAATCGAACCCGCTACTCTAGACATATCGCGAACGGAATTGATTACACTTTAACCAACTGAGCCACTAGGGTCGACAAGCATATAAATTTATTAAATTTTGATTAAGTATACAGAATTTATTTAATTAATTTATTGTCTCAGATTTTCATCTAGCTGTGCATCTCCGCTTTTGAAGTACCTGGTACTAGCCATATAAAGAAAATTTTGATTTTCGTATTTCAATAGAGCTATCCATTTTAACCATCGAATGTCCCTTTTTTTATTTACCAGCAGCGCCTTCCTCGTGTCTAGACGTGATGCATAGACCTAAATTTAAAAAATCTCAACTGTTTTTGGAATTTCACAAAAATATTTCAAGTATTTAACGAATAAGCTCACATATATTGAAATGACCTTTTTAATACTCCAAGTAATAAACATGTTGAATAACACTGAAACTGATTACTTACAATAAATTGAATGACGTATACATTTATATTTCCTTTTACTGACAGTACCTATATATATTTGTGTGTTTGTTATTATATCCATTCGTATAGTTATAGTTAGTAAGTAAGCTCCACCCACACAAGAGTGGGGGATGAAAATATAGAATATTATATTACCGACTCTTTATAAACGTCTCAACCATTTAATTGAACAAACAACATATTATTTTATAGCTAAGATATTTAAAAAAAGAAGAAAAAAGAAACGAAGTATTTATTATTCAAATAAGATAAATTAAATTCTTTTTTATACCTCAATATCTAAACTACTGCAACAAAGTACTCAGTACCTACTTGGATTCCAAAATCGATGAGTTTTCTTCGGTTCTTTGCGATTTTCCCATTTTGGCTTATGATCAAGGACTCCACTAGTAAAGTCTGGCAAATATTGATATACTCTACTGCGGTGAATTTATCATGGAGTTTATTTATTATAAGCCTTGCAAGGACTGTGCAGAGACTTGTCGCAATTTACAAACAAATTATTAAAAGATTTTGATGAATTTTCATGAAGTCTCTTTATTATAAGCCTAGCAAGGACTGTTCAGAGACATGTCGCAATTTACAAACAAATTATTAGAAGATATCGATGAATTCTAACAGAAAATCAAAGACAATGGGGACAGAATCAAGAAAGTTGAACCGCGGACTTGAGATAATTCCATACCAAGACTTTTGGAAAAAATTACTCTATAGAGGTGAATTTTTCATGAAGTCTTTTTATTATAAGCCTAGCAAGGACAGTGCAGAGACTTCCCGCAATTTACAAACAAATAATTAAAATGTTTTAATGAATTCCTTTACTAAGGTGAATTTTTCATATCCCTTTATTATAAGCCTAGCAAGAACTGGGAAACTGCAATTTACAGACAAATTATTAAGAGATTTTGGTGAATTCAAACAGAAAATCAAAGAGAATGGAGACAGAATCAAGACAGATGAACCATGGAATCAGAATAATTCCATATCAGGAGTTAAAATAAAAATTATAGCAGCGGAATCAAGCGCCTACTGAATCAGAAAAAAAGAACATAGTCTACAATACTATGAGATTAATTGCAGAACATCAGGATTCCATGGCTAGCCTCCAATGGAATGTGATAAGAAAGAAGAAATGTCGGGATAGATAAGGGGATAATTTGTTAAGCCGATACATAGTATTGAAGAATCGATACTTGAGTCAAGGATCACCTAGGCCGTGTTTTTCAAAAACTGAAAGTGAAAAAAGTGGTAGACCTTAGGAAAAAACCAATCTTCATGAACGTTTTATTTTGATGTTTTTTTTTTTTTGAAAGGAAGCGATAATCGTTAAACGGCTGGGTAGAATTTCTTGAGACATAGCTAAGAACACTCTCGGTGAAAATACCTTTCAAACAACCAAAAATCAAAGTCGCTTCATCCGTTAAAGATCATCGTAGCTCCTTAACGGATGAAAAGGAGTTGATCAAACCAGATTTTATGTCAGACGTTTTATGATTTAAATCTGTACATAGAGGTTGCGTGAGTGTTCATATCTTTGATTTTTTTCTTTAGATACATTTTGAAATCGTAGGTGGTAATATTTAATAATCACTTATTAGAGTTGTGTTGAAAGAGCACTATGTTTTTTTTTTCCTTTCATATCGTTTGGAGGTTTGGTTTAAGTATAAAAAACAATTTAATTAAATGTCAAAACATTTATTTATTTAACATATAAAAAATTTGTTTGAAAACAAGTTTTTTTATATAATAATATTAACGTATTTATTTGTGTGGTAAATATTATATTGTAATTTAGTAATATTTTATTGATTGTAATTAATTGGTTAATTAATTTAGAATCAAAATAATTTATTGTTCATTGAAAACAGTTTATACGAAAATTTTTTATAGAGTATATCTAATGCAAAATTACCAACCACCATTCGCCTTCTAGACAATTCCAAAATACCAAGTTCATTATAAACATATTACCACAAAATATCCTACTTTCCCCTTTTCATCCCCACAAATCTTCCTTGATTTCCTTTCCTTAGACGGCGAATACGACTGGAGTATGATTAAAGTGCATTCTTCTTCAGCCTCCTCAAAGCTCTCTGGAGGAATCTACAAACCTGATGTTTACATCTTCAAAATGGATATGTTGCGGGAGGGATTAAGGGCTCCATCGCCGTCAAAGGTTTCTTTATGTACTTGAAATTTTGCAATACTACGATAATCTCAATGGGACCCTAACCATTGCAAGAAACCGTCATTTTTTATTTGGGCGTTTTATTTATCATTTTAGTTATAAAATTATTACTTAACTTACGTTTGTATTCTGGCAATATTTACACAAACAAATAATGTTTATAATACCATGTTAGTTTCCTTTCAATTGAGTAATTTTTTATATTCTTACAAAAAAGGGTTGTTATATCTTTAAAGTGTCCGCCTATTTATTTGTGAAGCTTTAGCTACAACGGGAGTGCTTATTTAGCATTGCTGACACCCATAAACCCATGGCCCATATTCAAAATCCGCTAACCTTTCCTAAATCTTGTTTTTAGCATTGTCAGCTTTTAGAGCTGCTGATTAATATCTAGGCTTCCGTTTTAGCTGAAGCTTTATATGTATCTTAATATGCTATATCAGGTCTTTTAACCAGCTTTTATTTAGTTACCACAATCTGTTGTTCGTAATCTAATCTTACAAACAACGGTTGAATCTTAAATTAAATTCCCACTTCCCGGGTTCCGATTGACAAAGCATTTTTATGATTATTTATTGCTGTTGTTTACTTATAATTATGCATACGATATTTTCATCATGGTCTATCATTCGATTATTTTTGATGTAATATGCTACGTACAGGCGTAAACTAAATATTGACAAATATCTTATGTAGTAATCTTAATTAAAGAGAATTGAAAAAATACACTCTCATTTTTATGATAAGTATGGTCTGACAGGACTTTCCCGTCGATTTTTAGTTTAAATTAAAAGTATTTTATATCAAAAATAGTTTTTGGAGACAAGTTTTTATTATACTATAAAGTAGAAAATAATTTTCCTTATGAGTCACTCATAAAAGACTATTTATAAGAGCTTGAAGTAGGTACTCCGAATTATTTATGGAGATAGTATTTGACGTTCTATGATACGTTTACCATAAGAAATCCATGCTCAGTTCTGTGTTGCTAGAAAGAGATAGAAGGAAATCTTTGATGGTTTTATATTGATAGATTTGTATAGTTATTCGAAAAATAATTTTTCTTTGATGTTTGTTATGTGTTTGCTTTTATTAAAATAAAACAAAAGGGCATTAAATTTTCAAATAATTTTGCTGTGATTATTAAGATTGTAAATTTTTAACTGATGAAACATCTGAGATTATACTCATCGGCTATGCGAAGGATCTTATCAATATGGTCACGCTAGTATGATTTCGGAAAAGTCCGGTTTTTCACAACACATAGTTAATTCCATTGTTTTATCAAACAAAAACAAGAAACACCAAATATTTATCTAAATCCGCTTAGCATGTGTTTCCTGTTAAATTTAAAAAGCACACACACACACAGCTCATCCATTCATTTATATTAACAACCACCCCTCGAAATCGAATAACAAAAAGAACAAAACGTTACAAAATGCTATCAATAAAAATAGGAAATTAAAAAAAATAAAAACTACCCTATATTATTTATTTATTAAATTAAGTATTTAAACTACCCTTAAATACAAGTAAGTTTATATATATGTATTGATTGTTCAGTAAATAAAATTAACTTATTTTAAGTACCGCGCAACCACCCTTAAAACTTTTTTTTTTTTTTTTTATTTGTAGCGAATTTCCTATTCAAGGAAAACGAAGCATTGATGTTTTACTAATAATATCTAAGCATCTATTGGATTAAAAAAGCTTCAGTTCCTTATCGGTGAAAATTGGTAAAGGTGTAAGAGATATTGATAATTTTTTGAATTTCTCGACTAAGTTTTTATTGAAATTCTCTTTGTAAAGGGCTGGATTAATGTATAAGCCCAACCAGGCCCAGGTCCTGGACCCTGAGTTTTCTGGGGCTCCCAATATTAAAAAAGAGAAAAAATGTAAAAAAAAGCATTTAGAAAAGTCAAAATAGAGGCAACTCTTCGATATAGAAAGATTGTCGTTTGATTCCCAGTCACAGTCCGAAATTATTATTTTTTAATTTTATGTTTTTCTTTGACTTATAAAATATTAACCAATACTTTAAATTTTTAAATTACAAATACTTTTTAAAAAAAAATTATTTTTCTTTCAAGTTTCCATACATGACCATCTCTGAAATTTTTACGCGCTTAGTTTAAAATATGAAGTATGATTTGGAGCACCTCAAACATTTAAAAATCAGCGAGTACCTCATAAGAAAAATTAATTTCTGTATTTTAGTATCTGCAATAGAAGTTTGTGCCCAAAAAGTATTTTTATTTTAATTTTTAATATAAAACTAAGAAAAATATGTGGATTAAATATGGTGGAACCGATGGAAAAATAAAGTTTTACCTACCATACAAATGCATTGTCATCCGACTTATATATAATCAAAATTTCAGTTAAATTTGACACCGGTCGAATTAAACTTGGAAAAATTTGATTACAATTAACGGACAAGTGAAACTAATAAAGCATATGTTAAATAGTTACAATTTTTTAATTTCTGGAATTTTTTAGCGACAATATTATTGTAAATTATTCTTTAAACGGGAATTCGCCTAGTTGACGCAGCTCCTGCAACAGCGAATCTTTTTTTTTTTCACTTTAAAATTGATATTTACAAAATAATGTAACTTAATACGGTTAGTTTAAAAAAAATAAAATATATAATGTGTGCCCTTATTTTAAAACCCTTGGCTTTAATCAAATAATCTTTATGTTTTTAAGAGGGTGCTTAGCTTTATGATCTATCTCTTCGTATTGATGTTCACATTTTATTTATGGGGATGTTATGTTTACATTGTAAACAAATACATTTAGGTATTTTGACTGTTAAGCAGATTTAAAATGTTGTTAAGCGCCGGCTAGCTTTGCATGTTATTGAAACACACCTGAAATTAGAAATTAATATCACATTTAAATTTTAAGTACCTTATGTTTGTTGATGTTTAAGTTTGAAGGGCTTTTGTATAACATCGGCTTGTTTGTGCTTGGTCGTTACTTTCAAAGGTATAAACTACCTAAACACATTTGCTTTTTTTTTGCAATTTTGAATTTGATATTTGTAGTTTTCGTTTATTTGAGCCATTTCTTTATTCCTAGTGCAAACGTACATTTTATGTTTATTTAGAAGTTTGGGAAGTCGTTAACGTGCAATGTTAGTTGAAGAAACGAAACAATGTAGTACGAAAAATTTGAACAGTAAGTGTTGGCCACGAATATCGTGACAAAATCGGGCACCAGGTACCTCGAAGATTAATTCGGTTGCAATATTCGAATTCCCCAAGATCCTGCCGTAATAAGTTTCAAGAATATGGTGTTCTGGTCCCCGAATTTAGCACATTAGTGATAGCTAGCGAAAATCTGACATCAAAGCTGAAAAGAATGATCCAAACCTAGTGGGTTTCAAAAAAAATTCCGATAAGATCAAATCAAATTTGCCAGTGCTATAAAAAAAATTTGAATTTTTTATCATCAGAATTCAAAAATTTAATTTTGCTCTATGAAATCCAAATTTTATCCAATTTTTATAAACCGAGTATGTAATCCTACTAAATTTGGGCCATACTTTTCAAATTTGTGATCAAAATTAACCTAACTGTAACAGGTTTCAAGAATGTGGTGTCCTGGTCCCGGAATGAAGCACATTAGTGATAGCTATCGAAAATCTGACATCACAGCTGAAAAAAATGACCATAAATTAATGTGTTTCAAAAAAAATTCCAATACAATCGAATCAAATTTGCCTGTGCGATCAAAAAAATAAATTTTTTTAACCTTATGACGTCATCAGAATCTAAAAATTTAATTTTACTTGGATACGGCGAATGACTTCATTCGAGGTTAATTCTACTATCAATTCCCCCCTACGCTGGTCGTATCAGTTGTTATATGGGTAAAAGTAAAAAACCATAAAAGCTTCCTTCTCCATCAAATATATTAAAAAATGTACATGTCTGAGAGTTTATAGACTTGAAATGACAGTTCTTAACCGACTTTGGCGAGTCCTTATTCTTACAATTTTACGTAAAGCAGGTTTTAATAGATTTACCATCACCTACTTAGGGAAATTTTTTTATTTAAAGAAATTTAGGTGTCATTTTACATATTAAATGTATCTAACCGATCAAAAACCCATATTCCTAAATCTTTTCAAGCTTATCGCAAATATTCAAAAAAAAAATAGATTTTAGAACGTTTTCGATACCATAAAAATAATATCTAAATTCCTTTCTTTAAATATACTTAGCCAATGTCCATTTATACAGCAAAATTATTTAGTTGAAAATAAAAATATTGTAATAAGACCATTTCTATGCCATATTTTTGTTTTTGGTGAAAATTTTTATGATAAATTTTCATATTATATCTATTTATTTTACATAAATATTTCCACAAAATATTATTTATATTTTCTTATAATTTTCATATTTGAATGTACTGTAATATACTTTATACAGTTTAAAAATGAAATTACATATTATTTAGAAATTAAGTTTTTAAGTTTTAAAATGATTGATTTGCTCCTGTCTAAAATTAAGAACGCTGCGGAAAAAAATGCATATTAAAAAAATGTGTAAATGAATCTTTTTTTTGGCTCAATACTTTCATGGAGCTGTGTGAAGCTAGTCACTTCAAAACCATCTTAAGAAAATGTTGCGAAATTTCTATTACTATCGAGATATTGTAGGAAGCGTGTAGATTGTTCTCTAGTAACAGGCTATGTAATGTCACAAAAGTTAAATTTCGAACCTTTATAATAGTATTAAACGTGAAAATATTTTCGTTGGAAATTGTTCTAACAAAGATTCGTCAAGAGATCTCTGAGATTATAAAGGGTTCCACAGAACGGCCCCCAGACTGCAAGGACAATTTTAATTATCATTACAATTTCAAATGACAATATTTTCTTGCTTCCTATTTTTTTGGAGCGTGATTTTGTAGTAGTCGGGATTTTGTTTTATTAACCTTTATTTTTATTTCATTTTTCCAATTTTTGTTTTTGCCTTAGAGCATTATATACTTTGAAAATTGAAGCAAACTTTTTCTTTAAAATAACCACATAGAAAAAACCCATTGATTTCACCATCATGGAAGATACCCGGAGCTATGTTTTACGAATTAGCAACTACAAGTTAGCCAAAAGAAAATCCTTTTCGAGTGAATACCTAGACTTGTGTGAGTCACTTTGTTTGTGCAAATCTGAAGAGTACACTAAACAGAAGGAGTCTTGGGCCAAAGTTTTTTATCTACTTTCGGTGCATGCAGCGCCACCCTGCTGTAAACAAAGTTTATTCTCATTCAAACCACCCACGGCAGGTCGAAACGAGTCAAATTCCTTCCAATACCAACCAAGCTATCAATGAATAAACGAGAACTTGTTTGATCAAATAGACAAGAAGTTGGACGAAACGAATGCAAATAAACTTTACGGAACAAGTATCAAGGCGAAGTTTTTTTTCAATTTTTGTAATCAATTGTTTCTACTTCATTATGGTAGTGAATGTTAGTCTTCGCTATGTTTCAGTATAATTGGTACTACTCAAATTTATGACATTGCATCATTTTCTCACTGTCTAAACTTTACTAGCATTTAATAATAAAATGTTGTGTTGTTTTAACATATTTATATACAAAATAATAAAAATTCAAGTTGATTTTATTGAATTTTGACCAAAGTCCGTTTATTCAAAAAATGTATGTATATACATGTATAACTATATAATATTTTCACAAACACGACAGCAAAAAAAAATCCACAAACGATAATATTATCGTGCTATCGTATATATGAATAAATAGTGTATTTATCATAAAATATTCATTTTGGTGTATACGTTTATATCTAAATAAAATAAAATCATCGAATCATTTTAACACAATTCTTTATACCCTACTATTTTTACTGAAAAATTTACTAACGTTTTTTTCTTTCTTTCTGTTTTTATAAAAGTTAAATACATGTTGTATTACTAAAAGAATTTGCAATAAACAGCATGAAAATATATACGTTTGAAGAAAGAAAAAAATAATACTTTCAAGTGTTTTAAAAGTAAAGATGGTTCTGTACGTAGCTAAGCTTGACGAAAATTTGTTCAATTAAGTCAAAGTAAGCTTTTACTTTACTGCGGAAAAATTGAAAATTCAATGGAGTCTCACTAATCCGAACTCATTAAAAACCAGAGGTGTCGGATTCTTTAATTTGTTCAGATTACTGGGATTGTATATGTAAATTCATGAAAAACTGCAACACGATTGCCAAATTATGAGTATACCTACTAAACGTTTCCACAAAAACTAGTCAGATGGCCATCAGCAAACAATACCCTGTTAAATTTCTTTGTTTGACAGTGAACTCAGCCCACGCTGCATAAAATTTGCCAATTAACTGAGTTAATTGTTGAAATACTCTGTATAGACAATGTTGAATATCAGTGCTTGATTTATTTGTAATAAATTCGACAAATTTAAGCTTAAGTCTACCGGCAAGCTGAACCATTTTTAGTGATATTACTATAACAGTATATAGACGTAATTCACATATAATGTTATAGCTATAGCAGTTAGAATGGTAAAACACGTTCATTTTTGAGTCACAGAGGGTACATACTATCTCTATCTCGTTATTGTGTTGATAGATAAACAGACAGACATATGGACAATCGGAAATGGACTACTGGGTTGATTTTATGATCATCTATACCAAAATTTTGTTCGTAACATCAATATTTTTGGTGGCGATGCACACTTGGGACTAAACTTAGTATACCTTGATAAATATTTCAAATATACAGGGTATAAAAAGTAAGGATTATGTGGTCGTAAATAATCAATACACGGTTAAATTGGCATGTTTAGAGTTGTCAAGATCGAAAACGCAGCATTTCTGTGAATCGTCACAATTGTATGGTAGCCTTGTCAAAACGAAGCCACTCACGGGTAATAGCTGAAGAAAGTACGTGTTGTTCTGGAGTAAACATACGCGGGTATCAACACTGGAATGACTGAAAATTTTATTTGTAGTCACTGAAGGTAGTACAGATTTACTTTCTATTCATGTCTAGAAGAAAAACTTGACTTTTGCGTATACAAATGATAATAACGGTCTATTCTAAAATAAAACTTATTATTACATTTCTACGAATTAGATTTTGATATTGATACGGAATTCTAGAATGACGGCGATAAAAAAAAATGCATAAATGCCAAACAAACAAGTGAGTGTTGTAAATGTAATGTAACATGTACATAAAGTTAGCAGTAGCACACCAGAAGCAGAACACACTTAATATAGTGAAGTTGTGAAAACAATAATATGTTGTAAAAGTGATAAAATATATGATTATTTTATTTATTTATACAATTTTATCTATATTAGAAATTTAAATTGATTCTTTCCTGCTCTAGGTACAAACAAACAAGAATCTATATACCACTAACTTTACACACACATAGATACACTGTTCATGTATAATACTTGTAAATTGTATGTACACTGTAAAAAAAATATTCAGTTTTACACATTTACTAGGTGTTTACTGTAAAACCTGATCAAAGTTGTAAGTTATAAGCTAAAAAATGCAGAAGCAAGTAAAATTAACAAAATTTAGAAAACCTCCAAAAAATTTTTTGGTTACGGAACCCTAAACTCGCACTTGAAACATATATAAGAACACTCTCTATTAAAATATCTTTTTCCTTAAAAAATTTTGCTGATCGTCGACACTTTTTTAATTTTTATCGGGTACAGAACCCTAAACGCCCACTTGAGCTAGACAAGAACACTTTCCGTTAAATTACCTTTCAAACGAAACCAAAAAAATTAAAATTGGTTCATCCGTTCAGGCGCCACGATGCCACAGACAGACACACACACACAGACAAACTTACAACACCTCTCTTTTAGTTCGGGGGTTAAAAAATGTAGAAAAAAATAAACATGTCTACTGTATCAATACATTACAGTGAATTGTAGATGGAATATAGTTTTAAGTTGTATATAGTTTTAAGTTGTACGATGTCTTTTAAATTATGTGTTTCTTGGTGCTAAATCTTTCTCAAATACTGAAAATCTGCCCTTTTCGCTATGAACTCAGTTCGTTCTAAACACTATACATGTTTTTATCTTCAATACTAGTTACAAACCACTTGCAACCAGAATAGCGGTTGTCACTGTCCATCAATTTCCATACACAATCCAATTTTTAACAAAGTAAAACTTAGAATTTTTCAAAAAAAAATAGTATAGTAGACCGTAAAACGGAATAGTAGTCAAAAGTGAAAACTTTTTTTACTAAACACTCTGTAGGAGCATTAAATATGTAGTACATCATAAAGATATTAATTTCAATTCAAGCTGGGCACAAAATGTTAAATTTCTTCCGTGAAAAGTTTTTGATATAAAAGTCTGGATTATTTGTATACAATTCCGTATTACCCAGAATGACAAAGATAGTCGGCGATTTTTCTTAAAAAATTTTAAAATTTCGGCATCGAATTTCAATATGGAAATCAAAGTTATTGTTACTAGATAAACTTATATCTTCTTGTAACTGTACCTACTTGAGTAAGCAAAAAAAGTAAATTTCTATCATTTTGTTCTATCTCTAACGGTTTATAAGATAGGTCCTAGAGACCCAATACCTTCACCTATGTTGCTCATGAACTGGACCTCACTTTTTACGCCCTTAGTACGCTGTGTAAAATTTCAGCTTGATATCTCTTTTCGTTTTTGAGCTATCGTGTTGTTAGACGGACAGACAGACAACCGAAAATGGACTAATGTTAGTTATGTGATATTATGTTAGTTATATCTTAAGAAATATATATAATACTAGCTGGGAACTACCCGCTTTGCTGGGCAACATCCCCACTTGCACCCCTCCCTCCACATTTCCTTGCGTTGGATAACAGTTTTGTAATGTACACGTCATGCTCTTTTATTTGATACCCCACTTAGGTATATTTGTAAATATTCGATATTTCCTTCCCACTTTCTCGCTACACCTTTCTACCCTCCGAAGGTTAAAAAAATTTCTAAATGTAATTTAAAATATTCTGACCAAGTTTTGAACTATTAAAAGCCATAATTGAAAAATATGAATTTTTTATTCATGAACACCCCCGCAACCCCCCTTGTGGGTGGAATTTCGTAAAATCCGTTCTTAGCTGACCTCTACTTGGCAAAAGGAATATTCCTGCCAAATTTCAAGTCTCTAGGTCTTATAGTTCCAGAGATATCGTGATGAGTGACTATCTATATCTATAGAATGTCTCCTATATATTTATAGATATATTTGTTGTCTCCTCTCACAAATAATACGCTGAAAGCAAGTGTATATAAGGCGCTCTTTTACAGATGAATGATTCGAAACAAATGGATCATCGTAATTTCGAATTTCGTTGTTCGCTGGAACGGACACAATTTTTGGAAAGGGTCAAGTTGATAAAACAGGGCCCACTCAATAATAATAAAAAATAATTCCTTATTTACTTCTATATATAGTAGCAGCGAAATCGAGTGTGTGGAATACATGCGCGATATTTGTATGTTAAACTTACGATCATTTCTTTGTAAAAGCGATCATTACTTTGTAAAAGCATGTATTTCGTTATTTAAGTGAATGTGTTAAGTAAATGGAGAGTGTTCTTAGCTATGTTTCAAGTGTTAGTTTAGGATTCTTCGGTATCTAAAACTAAAAAATTGATGATGATTCGCAAAACTGTTTCAGTTTGGAGAAGACTCTAAGGAAATATGGTAATTTAATGGAGAGTGTTCTTAAATGTGTTTCAAGTGCGAGTTTAGGGCTACGTACACGAAAAATTTGCCAGGGGATTTTTAAATTTTGTAAATTTTATTTGTGCTATTTGCTTTCAAAGAAATAAAATTTCAAATTATTTCCAAAAAATGATGCCAATTTAAATTTTCCAAGAATTGTGATATATAACACAAGAAAAATGTTCTAAGTTCATTTTGAGTTCGATCATTAAGGTTCAGTTTTGCTCAGCTATTAATGTTTGACCATTATTTAAGGTGGCATATCGTTTATGGTGGTTGCATTTGAAAGAAAAAAAAATGGTTGTTTGAGAGTGAATTATTCTAATAAACTCGTTATATTTTTCTATATTTATTTCTTAGTTTGTGATAAATTTAAATAGATCGATTCTATTTATAATAATATATTGATACGTATTAACATATTATGCTAAGTATTATCGTAAAAATGTAACTTAGTCCATAATAATACTAGAGTGATACCCTCCCGCTTCGCTGGGTATAAAAGTAAAGATTGATAAATATTGCTCTCCCTTATCCCTTTTCTATAACATTCATAATCACGACTAGCTAATTCTTACTGATCATGGCTACTTGGTAGTCGAAATACGTATTTATAAAATACAAAAAACTAGGAAATTGGGGCATAAATCGAAATTTATTTCGAAATATCCTAGAGTTCTCATTTATTATCTTCGATAATATTTATACTCGAAATAATGGTAAGGATTGTTTTACACAGGTAAAATATATTATTTTTTTAAATGTATAATAGTAATTATTCATTGAGTATCAGAGAAGATGGCCTTGAAATATTTTATATTGACTATTTTTACAGAAATCTGTAATTTATGGTAATTTCAAATGTCAAATTAAATTAAATTTATTTATTTTTTTAAATATATCTTTATAAATTATATCTCACGTGTTATTTTGATATATCAGCTATATTGCTGTACAGTTTCATTAAAAACCATTCGCTAGTTTAAGCGTGAAAGCGTAACAAACAAACAAACAAACATGCTTACTTTCGCATTTATAATATATAGAGATTATTATTTTATATTATAAATATAGAAATAAAAGATATGAAACTGATAATAACATAAAATATTTATACTTCTAAATTGTACCACCACGAACGATTGAAATATTGGAATACCGGTGATTTAGATATTTTTCAATTCGTATTTTTAAAACGATAAAATTTCTAAATGAATATATGACATTTTATGTCAATCATATATTTATATGCTTGGCAAATATTTCACAGTCCCTGGTCTATTACACAATTCAGAGATAGGCTTAAAGCTATGGTATGCGTAAAGCTAAGGCTAAATACTTCAAAAGTTATAGATAATCTTGCCTATTTGACAATTAGATAAGTATTTTGGAGTTGGTTCTAGAATCTGGTATATAATATTAGTCGTGAAAGAATCCCCATTTTTTTTTCTTAAATATTTTGATTCAACGAATAAAAAAATTATGTCCCTTAAACGATTGTAAAAGCAGCTTTTGAAAGAACGGCTAAAACCGTAAAAAGCGTTAGCCGGAGTAATATTCCGAAGCAGTTTCTGCAGTGTACTTCAGAAACTTGTTGTTTTGTCAGAAAATTAACCAGATTTTGATGTCTTTGAATTAGAGTGATAAGGGTAATTAGAATGCAAAATATAAAGATTAGCTTATTTGACTCGGATGAGTATTATCATAATATCTCCAGAATCGCTCCGAATAAAAACTTTAGGTACAGTATTTTTGATATATTTGTATTTTTTGGATTAAGATTACCTTATTACTAGGGTTCAACAAACTTTAAAACTAAATTTTTTTGTGATTTCTTTCGATTTTTCAAAAAAAAAAAAAAAAAACAAAAAAATCCTTAAGAAAATTGCAAAAAAACGGAATAATTTTTTGTCTCTGATTTGGAAAAAAACAACTTCTAAAGTAATTTCGTCAATTGGAGCAATATTTTTTAAAATATCGACATCCTTGTGACCATTGGCGCAGTAATTTTTAAATATCGACTAAAAACCTACAAGTGAGATGCGTAATCCTGGAGCAGTTTAATCAGTGGATGATCCAGATAAAATATTTTATTAGTTTCTTTAGTATTTTTATATAGTTTCTTTAGTATTTTTTATTACCTTTTTCCGTTTTATCGTTTAGACAAAAAATATAAATAAAATTCAAACTTCTTAATTGACTGATTATCCAATTTTTTCATTTTAAGGAAAAAATCTGATACTTAAACCAAAAATTACCTTATAGCACACTATTTTTTAAACATTTATTGTTAAATTATGGTATAATATGTTGAGATGGAAAAAGCTATTAATTGTATCAAATATGAAGGACTTTGACTTAAATAAAGAACACCAAAATTTGCAACAAATGTGAAAATTAGGTTTCATAATTAAAATACATTAATATAGAATAAAGTAACAGAATTTACTTTTGCTTATTTCAATGGTTGCCTTTTTTTGCCTATTTTCAGAAAAGGCCACTTAGTTTCAAATGTATGGCTCGGAAAGAAGCTAAGTTTGAATACTTTATATTCAAAGTATCTTAAATACAAATTAAATATATTTTATAAAGACAGCTTCCTTAGTATTTTTACCGATAGATTATGTTATAAAATTCCTAATCTTCATTTTATCTTCTGTACAAAAAATATATAAATAAAATTAAAATTTCTTAATTAACTGATTATCCAATTTTTTCATTTTATAGAAACAAAAAAAATCTGACAACATATAATACTTAAACCATAATTACTTAGTACACTATGTTTTAAATCTTAATTAAATCAAAAACCACTACTGGTTTTTTTCAACACACAAAGAGAAGAAACAGGCAGCCTTAATAAAACTGATATGTCACTTGATAAAGAGACGAGAAACAAAAACGATATTTATAATACGTAGTCTAACACAGAATTCCGATTAAAAACAAATTTAGTATCGAAATTAAAAAAAAAAAATGAAACATGAAGGAGAGACCTTTTTATCATTTACTCATCACTATATTTTTTAAAACAGGCCCGGAATGTTTAATTTCGAGGGCTGCGATAAAACTCGTCTTACCGATTAAAAATTTTTTATTTTATTTTACGTCAGAATTGTGGGGCTATATTAACTGTTTATTTTTCATTCAAGAAATGATCTTTTCAACATATCCAAACGAAAAACTTTTCTGGTAAGATCGGAAACCTGGTAAGATCGACCTTAGCCAGGATTCTCCAAACTATGGGTTCGAGTGAATATTGGATGGGCCCTGACAATGTCGAATTTGTAATGGCTTGAACATCTCTCACATTTGAGCTTCATTTAGTCACTTTTATTGCGCCTTCACAAAGTTAGTTACGTCAAGTTTATTGCCATAATATTTGTATTTGACTAACCGTAAATAAAAATTCATGGGAATTTAAAAAAAAATACACACATACAATGAGTCTAGCTCGGGTTTCTTCGATTCGTGCAAATCGCCATAACCAACTGAATCATATGTGCTCTAGGTACAATGCATAATTTTTTCAATTCAAGGAATATTTTTGCTTATTATTTGTGAACATTAAATTAACTTTTTTATTTATTATTCATGTTTGATTAATCAATTTTGTCTACAAGCTTAAACGTCAAAGTCTTTTGATTAGTCAAAAAGACCTACATTCGACTCTTGGTATGCGTTTATCTTTTTCAATAGGGCTTTTCATTTTAAAATCACGATTCACATTTGTTTCGTACTAAATGATTTATAACCAATGTGATAAAATGAATAACAAATATCTTCTATCTTAGTCCTACTTATTGCTGTCAGTACGAAAAAATAAACTCTGCACTTGCGCTTATGACATGATGAAAAGGCCTATTCTTTAATTATGATTAACCCAAAAAGTTATTTGTCTTGATAGTTTACGCCAATATATCATTAAAAACATTTATAATAACCAAAAGACTTCGATATTTAAAATTGTATACAAAATTTAGTAAACGAACATAAATAATAAAAGGATTAGATGTTTTCAATATTCCTTTTTTATTAATCTTGTTGGTGTAAATTTTGAACATTTCAATATTTTCAACGGATAGTTTTCATTATTTTCAACGACATCAGCGAGAATATAATACCGAATTTCACCGAGAGTATATTACCGAATTTCTGTCTAACTTGAAAGACAACCTTAGTTCTTCGACTGATTTATTTGCTAGTTCCAAAACCAATCGATATTTGTCTAGCAATAGAAACGATTCCGTTATTTTTGTTAAAAGCTACTATAGTCTATGTAAATGGTATCTTAATCCACTCCTGATTGAACTAAGTTCTAGGTTTTTAATGAATATGATAAATAATAATTAGATAAATTTGGAATTTATATAAATTACTTAAGTTTTTCTTAATTGAAATATCTTTTTTTCAATATTAAAATAATTAGAAGTAAAAAAATTAAAATTAATGATAAGTTTAAATAATTGTTCTTTGATTTCAACACTTGATAATTACTTATTTTTCAGGTGTTAATTATATTAAAATTTGTTCTTCAATTTATGGTACCATTTTCTATTGATCTATACAATAGTTATTATATTCTTAACCTTCGTTTAAACAGGGTAAATTGCGTTGCTTCTAAAATCTCCGTCGGTGCCACCTCATCGTAGCAAGAGCTAGGCAGTGATAGAGAAGATGGGACCTCCTCATTGTGACAGTTCCTGAAATAATCATGATACACTCTCAGGCCCAGGTGTTCAGCATACCACATAGTCATTTTTCTGCAGATGCCGCAACTCTTTTTCTAATAGAGGCCCTTGGAAGTGGTATATGATTTTCATAACGATTATACTCAGACCATATCTGTCTTGCAGTACCACAAGTACGTCCCTTCTTCCATCTAAGATTGGCCTTTTTTAAGATATCCTCTTTGAGAAGCAACTTGCAGTTCTCGAATGGAACTACCGAATGTCTATTGATACTTGTGTCCGGCAGCAATGTGCCATTTCCAGCAAGCTCGTTGGCTTCACAATTTCCCCGAATGTCCCCGCATCCGTAATGGACAACATTTGCTCGAAAAATCCGCAGTAATTTAGCTGTACGTGTCATTGATTCTTCCGTCCATAGTGATTGAGTTATAATTATTACGAATAATTAATTATTTGTTCCCAATTTTATGTTAATGGTGGTACCACTGTTTACCATATTATAAACAACATTATTTTATCTTTAGATCAATCTTTTTTCCTACCATAATGTAGGGTGGTATTTATTTAGTAACGACACATTCTCAAAAAAAAAAACCAAACACAGATCAAAGACAATTGTGTGTATGTGAGTGTGTGTATACAAGAGCTAAAAAAGCAGCAGTTATAGTTTCTATACCTACTATAAAGTACATAAGGCTCTCTTTATGTTTGATAACACTAACGAGCCTCACACAGGGTGGTTCCCCGTGTCACAATATATATATATTTCTATAATACTCTTAACTTTGGCTATATAAGTATATAAGAAGAACTTGTCGATATAATAACAATGATAGTAATAACCTGCTCTTTTGGCTTGTTGTTGTTACCATGGTTTGTACGTACGTACGTGGACGCTGTAGTTTCAATCTGTGTGTGGATGCTGTAAATAAAATCTAAGAAGAACTGTTTAAAGTATTATTATATACCAAACCTAAAACGGTTAAACTAATATTATATTCAGTGATTGTTACCTCCCAAGCAATAACTATACATATGGTGACGCTAGAATGTTATTAATTTCGATGTGGAAGTTTTTGTTAGCCCGATTTTATGTTTACAAATTGAGTTTTTCTTAAAGCTCCTTGGCTATTGAAGTCTTTTCTAAATCGAGTTTGGAAAGATATTTAAAGTTTAATATGCGTTTGAAAAACAGCTAGAATATAGCGACGTATATTTAACCGGCTCAGTGGCCTAGCGAGTTAAAGTGCAATCGAATTAATGAGGTGGTAAATTGATCACACTGTCGTCGCTTATCGACTATCTGATGAATGCTGACCCGCCTCGAATCAATTCACTAAAAATTTAAAACTTGGCGAGTCCAAGCTGATGAATTTCTTCCTCATTGTAGTAGACTATTTTGGAACGCTAGCAGATTCAAGCGTGGAGCTGGTTTGTCTTTCAAGCAATGCCTTGTAGTAGAGGAATTGTATTTCCTATGGCGGATTTTTAAAGGGGAATAATATCCTCGGAAGATCTGATTTAACTCTCCTCATTTCTACTTTTCAATACTATACATAAGTTCCGTTGTTTATTTTAATTTGGTTCACAAGATTCACAAATAATGATGTGGGTGGCCTCTGTTATAGGCGTATATGTCAGAGAAACGGAGGTTAAACCCCATTATTATTATTATTATTATTTTAATTTGGTGACTTTTGGTGAGTTTGCAAACTGTACACTAATGGTAAACCTTGAAATACAATTACGTTGATACTCTGTATACCAGGAGATTAAATACTGGCTAGTTTTATTATGCCATGACTGATTTTAGTACAGTCACACGGCATATACTAGCGCCATATATTTAAACAGTAAATGGATATAAAACTATTGAAAAATATATGTTTATATAAATTAAATAGAAATAGCATAAAATAAACAGGATGATTAGTAATTCACTTTCAAACTAAAATAAAAATTTAAAGTTGACGGGCTTTGTAACTCTTTTATTATGGCGTAGTAAACCCTCGCAACCACAAGTGGAAAGATAAATTTCTCATAAGATACAATTCTTAATTTTCAACTTTGTGATTTGTAAAACAAGAGTTCAATTGGAAGAGATGCCTTCAAGATATTTACTTCAAACTAGAGAAAACTGGAAAAAACTTATAAATATAACAAATTATAGATCAAATTCACAAATAGATTCCATCTTCAAGCTTGTTCGTTTAGTCTCTGCTCGCAAGGACGAAATATCAAAAGCTAAATTAATTCAAGGACGGTTCATAAATTGTCAACCATAAAATAAGTATCCAATCAATAAATGAAACTGTCAAACCGATGGGAAGTATCAACGCAAAGTGATGAACTGTAACGTGGCTACCATGATATCTCAATAAACCAAATTAGTCTCAGCCAGGATATACTCCTGGGTGATAGTGACATAAAAGTAGATGGATTGGTAGACCATTGGACAGAAAGGATGCTTTGTTAAATGATTAATACATACTCGAAATTTCGCAAGTGACTTCCTTTTGGCGGGTCTACCAAACTTCTCTCTACAACTGTTTTCGAAAGTGCTGAGTGATGACCACTTCATAATATTAATAATTATGAAAGAAAAGAATATTTAGTCCGACAAAAACACTGCAGCGATGCCTGTCTACCACCTCGAACATGCCATATTTAAGTATTTGTGTTTTTGAATACATACAGGGCTCACTTTTTCTGAATTGTTTAGTAGTTATTAATGTTATTAAGTGGTAATAGTATCCGACAAATTCCATGGCGAGTTTTTGCCAGACCGATAGCTTAAATATGCAGTTATCAAACTCATTTGAAATCGTATCTATTTTGAAAAAGTCTTAGGGAAAAATTTGGTAGACTCACCAAAAGAAGCCACTCACGAAGTTTCAGGTATATATTCATCATTGCATCAGTTGCAGTTGCCAAGGATAGCGTAATAGCTACGAATCACTATTTCCATACAGTTCTCGAGAAATTTCCAGATGAAATTACCTCGAAAGAACTTTGGTAAATTTCGTTAAGCTAAACAATAAACATTATATTTTCCTTGGCCTATTCAACAATTTTTTCCTAGACTTTCAATGTTTGAATGTTTATTCTTCCTGTATAATTAAATCTGACATTCTACCTTGAAGTTCTATCAACCTTTTAATATTACATACTTCAATTAGATAAATTTACGGTAGGTCCATAATCATATTATCGTCAATTCTCCTTATAATACCTTTCACATTCTATGTTTTATACCATACTCCAAGCACACAAACAAATCAGTAATAGCCAATTATGTATCACAAAAAAAATATATATTTATATATAAAATCCATATAACAGAGTACTACGTAACAAGTAAAACAAAACGTTCTTAAAAAACTTACGACTATAACTTTAAATATATATAAAGAAATAAAACAAAGAAAAACATCGAAGACCAACAAAGTTAAACAACAACAACAACAAACACACATTGAGAGAAAAAACAAGTTTTGAGTATCAACTTAAATAAGACATCAAATGTCTTTATATTTTAATATAGAAAAAAAAGACTGTATATATGCAGTTTGTGTTCATACTTCTTACTACATATTTAAAACTATTGAAAGTTTCTAAAATATTTTATGTGTAATATGGTTGGATAGTTATACCCATTCGAGAAATCCTGAGAAATAAACTAGAAAATGAAAATCATAATATCATCGAATATGCTGAATTTATAATTTTGAATTCAACACACGAAACAAGCGCCCTCCGAGAATCCGCCTAGTTGACGCACAAACATGACATATTGACACACAGTTAAGACAATATCAACCACCATTTGTTGAAATTTGAGAGAAAACGTCATAACTGTTATCGGAATCAATCATGCAGAACTTCAAATTCATCCGCCTAGTAAAATTTCCAAATGATTCTATTTAAGATCAACCAAAACTATGAAATTCAAGACATACAAAGCTTATTTCAGGAATTCTTACTTGGAAATTTTCGATCAATTAATTCAATCCTTCAAAAGTCGTTTTGAAACGGATTTAGCCAAATTTTATGATTTTCTTGAGCGATTTGCCATCGGTGAGACCGCTGATGTCGGTAACATTGCCATTGATATGAAGATGATTTAGACAGCGTAAGGCTTATATGACAGGAACAATTTCAAGGTCATTCTGTTCAAATAAAGGACTTGTTTTGTTCTCCGTGGACTGAGTGCATTTACGAAGACTAAAAAAGGGCGAAAGAGCCAATGCTTATGAAAGGGCATCACCAGGAAGTGCACGAAATTCATTAAGAAAGACTACCAAAAAAGAGGAAAAAGAAACAAATTTTTATGAAAGAGCATCAGAACGGGGCACCAACTTCAGATGCGAAGACTAAAAAAAATGTCTGTAAGGGAGATTTTGCCAACTACGCCCTTTTACTTAAATAAGGCACTACTATCATAGTAAGAGTTTACTAAGACTATGCTATTTCTGTGCTGAAATTCACGCCAATCGATTGCTTTGTTTTGAAGTAAAATAAAGGAAAATAAACACATTTATAAAAATGCTAACATTTTAAATAGGCTTTGATTA
Organism: Chrysoperla carnea; assembly: GCF_905475395.1. Classification (NCBI taxonomy): domain Eukaryota; kingdom Metazoa; phylum Arthropoda; class Insecta; order Neuroptera; family Chrysopidae; genus Chrysoperla; species Chrysoperla carnea. The sequence continues at coordinate 119,271,594 of NC_058337.1, read as the reverse complement.
TTAAAAGCCTAGACTCCCGTTAAAAATGCTATAATTTAGCAAAGTTATATAACCTTCACGCTTTTTGAAACTTTTTATACACATTATTATCTATTATATAGTCTCAATTTTTTACCCTTTAATTATTATACATGTGATTGATGTATACTGACGACTGACGACGAATGTTTGCTCGAATCACTTATAACGCTTAATTCACTGTTAAGTGAATACTGTAAATATGCTATGCTGTATGTATATACAGGATATTATTACCTTTATAATCACAGGTTTTTGTTAACAGTCAGTCAACAGCATTTGCAAAGCTATATGTAAAGCTTAAACGAACAAGCTAAGCATACAGGCTGTTTGCTGTTGACTGCTGGCTGCTATGGTCAAACATTGATTTGTGTGCTATTAAAATATTGTATTTATTATAAATAAGTATTTATTTATTATTAATTAAATTTGAAATGTTGAAAACATGTTTTGTATTATTGAGGTTTTGTATTTTTTATTCGATTTAATAATAATAATAATTGAAGTGGAAGGTTTTCATAATACGTAAAGAGACTTATTAAATAGACCTCACAAATGATTTTCTATTCATAGGATGATGTGAAATTATGTTACCTATTTTAAACGGTTCTGGATAGGCTGCTCTAAAAAAGTTTTTTTTATTGTTTGAATACAGTGTAGATCAACCTAAGACCCAAATAATAGATCCAGATTCAACTTACCTAAATTGTTAGAAGACATTCAAAAAATATGCCATGTAGGAACAATTACCTATTTAGGTAATTCTCAATCATGTTTACTTCGAAAAATTACGATCGTTTAAAAGGTTTATACTATCGATAAAAGGCTAAAAACTAATAAATAGTTCATTCTATAGTGAGAGACACGACTATTTAACAAATTTCTTTGTATATTTAATTCTAGGCTGTTTTTCGAATCGATCTAAAACTGAATTTAAACATGTAACCCAAATGCGATTGATCAAAAGCTTTCAGTTTGGTATCTACATAAATGTTTGGCTAGAGGAACTTGTCTCAAGTAAAAAAATAGTTCCGACTTAATGAAATTTTTGTTGCCTTCCAATTATATTTTTCTTGGAACGGAATATGTTCTGAAGGGTCCTGTAAAAGCCAAAATTATGAGGTAAATCTGAGAAGCTCCAAAAATTTATTGAAAGGCTCGCCTTTATTTTATTACACATATAAGGTAATTTTAAAAGATATCAATGGCTACTGGATTAACGAACGGTTCCTGAAATATCGTAAAAACCCCATATACTAGAGCAATATTCTGGATCGGTTTCAGGCAAATTCTTCGAATATATTTGTCTAATAGTCAAGTGACGTGGAATTTCGTTACTTTTGGGTTCTACTTACATTTTTTGGGCATTTTTAGCAAGTTTTTAAGGTCACCATTGAACCATTCCTTTCTTCAATTTGGATAAATTTCAATGTAATAGTTTTTCTGTTCAGAATCACTGCGATCGTAGGAATTATGTACACATTCAAATCAACTGTATTTATGCTATTTTTGTAATTTCACTGCATTGCAATTCGGAAATAAATCTTTGAATTTAACCATTTACCCTTAGCGAGCCAATTATTGACTGACCATATTTAGGCATAGCGTTATGTAAATGTGTAAGAGCTTTGACGTTGCCCACAGTATTTGTTTCTTAGAGGAAGAGAATATTCACTGGTTTTTCGCAACCAGTTTAACCCTCACCTGTCTGTGGCATCGTAGCTCCTAAACGCATGAACTAATTTTGATTTTTTCTTCTCTTTTCTTTGAAAGTTAATTTAATTGAGAGTGTTTTTAGCTATGTTCCAAGTGCGAGCTTAGGACTCCGTACCTGATAACAACTAGTATACAAGTGATAAATTTACGGACTAAAAAACATTCTATATTTAAAATGCTAAAAAAAACCAATATATTTTAACACCATAAAACTTAAAAAACCAATTAACCACCATGAAATGTTCGTGGTATGCCGCTATATTAATCCATTTTAGTTAATGGATTTATTAACAAAAGGTAAGGATATGAATAATTACATAATCAAAACATTAATAATTATGTGTGAACTTTTTATATAACAACGTAACCCGCGCCGCGCGTAAGTGGTTTCAAACAAATGTTATGTCTTCTTTAATTATCTTGAAATATAAAAAGTGTAGCCACATTTTAAATTTCAGAAGAAGATCACTCTCATTATCGACCACTTAACAAACTATAAAAACAAATTAAAAAATATTATTTTTTCTTGGTAAATGTGGCGACAGATGTTATACATATTAAAAGTGTAATTACATTAAATTTCGTGATAATTTTTTTTAACTAAAATGCATAAACATGAACAGGCGCTGTGAAATGTTGAATAATTGTTTAATTTTCAGGAGGAGAAAAAAAACAGATGAGTGTGTAGGTAAGGTAAGTATTTTTGAACGTGTCGAAAACCGGATAATAAGAGTGAAATGACACCTAAAAGAATGTTTAAATTATTTTATTCTGTACATGAAGGATACCAAAATTTTTTAATTTCACTTGTTTGATCCAAGTTTAAAACTGTAATTATACTATTAGCGAAAATATACAGGGTATTGCAAAACAACTGATTAGGAATACTAGATATGATCAGGTTTTGTACAGGGTATTGCAAAACAACTGATTAGGAATACTAGATATGATCAGGTTTTGTTAAGGGTATTGCAAAACAACTGATTAGAAATACTAGATATGATAAGCTCATATGTGCCTGTGTGTCTTTGTGGTGCATCATAGCTCGGATTGTCCGATTTTAAGTGGTTTTTAAATCATATTTTGTAAAGTTATGAAAACCCAAATTACCATAGCTTCCGAAAAAGAAATAGGGCTTTGAGAATTTGCATGTTAGTGGAAAATTGAATATATCGTATAACCAGAATAATATTAAACTAGTTGCATTTATTCCATCATCATCTGTACATGACATTTTAGTTTTGATGAGTATATTGGAATGCCAGTAAACGATTGGTTATTCTGTGAACCAAATTAAGAAACACTTGTTCATGTAGGACCTTACGGTTTCGCTATTCGTTTAATCTGAATGGACGTCAAATTACAAATTGACTCCGTTATAGGAATCATGCGATCAAGCCTCTTAGCTCAGTTGGTTAAAGCGTAATCTATTCCTTTCGCGATATGCCTAGGGTAGTGGGTTCAGTTCTCGCCGTCACATGAAATCTAATTTAATTAATAGTTGTGATGGGCTGGCGTAGTGCATGGTATATGCATGAAGGAAAAAGTGGCAAAACACAAATATGGTAACCCAGTGGGATCTATAAGCTAAGTATGTCTTTCGTGGACAGCCAATATAACCTAACCTAACCTACGAATCGTACGAAATTTTGAACTAAATTTTTTAAAATGTAGCCATTTTTTGAGACGTTATGATAAGTTTGAGTTGGCTATCTGCAGAGATGACTGATCAGCGATTATGAGATCAAGATTTTAAGGAAAATAAACAAAAAAACAATATAAATCCTTCTCGTTATTTTTTTTTATAGTCATAACCTTTTCTTCTTTTCAATCGTGCGACCATAATTTCGACTCTAACTAAAGACAATGTATGGATTTATATTATATTCAATATATTAAGTAGTGAAGCCGCAGGGAACAGCTAGTCAAGATTATCCAAGGGAAGTAACAGTATCTCCGTCTTGATTAAGATGTAACAATCATATATACGTTGGTATTTATTTATTAATAAAATATTTTGCCGGTATGGCGTTAAAAGACATACCATATTACAATTTTATATTTATTCCATTTTTGTTATAATACCTTGTTTGTTTGTTTGTTCATGTTTGTTGTTGTTGTTGTTGTTTGTTTATTATTGATTTATTGTTTGTTTATAAATTTGCTTTTATATTTAAATGAAGAAACAATAGAATTATTGTGCTTATGTTAAGAAATATTGTTATTATTAGTAGAATAGAACTGGTTGAAAAATTAACGAAGCAAGGAAAGCTTTTGTACAAAAATAAAACTTACTTCAATGAGGATCTTCGAAGTTTGAAATACGTTCAGCAGCCTTATTGCTTAGACTACAGCTATCATTGTAATTTACGACGCTTGAAAAACTTGCTGCTACTTGCCTATATCGCATGATTTCCGTAGGTTGAAAACTACGCCAAATACCACCCAACGTTGACCACTAAAGTTTTCATTTTAAACTTGAAAAATTATTGTATTTTCAGCGTTTCAGCGACATCGATGACCACTGGGATCATACAGTTTAAACTGATTTTCGACAGATGTCGAACAAACAGATTTATACTAAGAAACCATAGTAACTTATATCAATAATGTTCAAATGTATGGATGAACTGTCTAATAAAAATTGCTTACTCTTTTAATGGTCTAGTCATTCCAAAGACTTTAGCTTCTTAAGATTTAAGCCTAATACTGTTTGGAGTAATTAGTGATTTTTCAAATACCAGCCTCTCATTGGTAACCAGTAAATTTATCTTCTCATGACCAGATTTCATTATTATCGTTTTTAATTCTGATAATTTATCGATTGCAAGAAAACTGAAACTCTTATAATTTGAAAATTACAATTTATCTGATTTTTGATATTTCCAAGAACTGATTCTTTGATTCTTCCAAATTCCAACCTAATCCTTTCTGTTTTTAATATATATTCGTACAATGCACATTCAACAAAATTATATTTATAACGTTATGGTAGTATATGCTATGATAGCATAGCTAGAAGTTGTTAGCAAGAGCTAGCGTTAACGTCCTTCTCTTCTTTTCTAATCGTAGAGGTAACATAACGCTTCAAACAATATTGTATATATATATAAATAGAAAATTATTATTATCTTTGTTATAGGTTCGAATATATTATTATTGGTATTTTATAAAATTGAATTATTAATATAAATGTTTTTTATAAATGTTATTTAAAACGATCAGAAATTATTATCATTAAATTGCACGTTAGAGTCAGAAATCTTTTTATTAATGTGACTTCAAAAATCACATGCAAAAGTTAATATAAAACTTTTGCAAAAAATATAATCGACTCCAAAAACGAGAGATGTTGTGGTTCACCTGGAAGGAACTATGTTCCTATCATATCTCCGTACATAATAAATGTAGCGCTACCTTTTTGATTTAAAAGATATTTATCTGAAAATTTAAGGTATTAATTTTAGAAGCCAAATGCTTGCTTTATTTTTTGAAGAATTTAATTTTAGCTTCTTTTACATTTTATTGTATCAATTAATTGTAATATTAGTTTAAAAAAGACATACTTCTGATATAGTAGTCAATCTAAGATGTACGTGCCTACATTTCGTTTGATCAGGATATTTATTATGACATAACATAAAATTTCCCTTTAACTTACTTCAAATTATCTCTATTATCTTTAACTTCTGATAACTAGCTTCCACATTTTATTAAATGAAAAATCATAAAATTTTGATAATAAACACAAATTGACAAATTATAAATATATTTTTGCATATTCTCAAAACTCATGACAAGAAAATGGTCGGTTTTTTGTGTCGTTTTTTTTTTTGTCTCACGTTTTTTGGCTTTTTCTCCCATCCAGCAAACAAATAAGATCTATAACGTGCGATAAGGGACATAGTTCCAAAAATAATAATTTTAAAGTACCCACTCAAATCAATTTTTGCCTTTTGAGCAACTACGCTTTGACGTCAACGAATTGACGTCGACACCAATGAAGTCGATTGTAAAGCTAAGAATAGCGTCGACTTCAAAACGTAATTGCTCACAAGGAAATTATTCATCGCTGTCAGTACTTAAAATTATTTATTACTTTTTTGTAGAGCATTTTTTGCGATTTTTTTTTTTTTTTATTGTACTTTTTAGTGAGTTTAGGTCTACCTTCGTTCGTAATAAACAAAGTCACTTCCACGTAAAATTCGAGGAGAATATTATGTTTAATTTTACAACGAAATAAACTCGTCTGAATTAAATATTATTAATTGTATTTAAATATCTCATGTATTTATATATATATTTGCATAAAATAAATAATATTAATTTATATTATTATAAAACCGTATAGTTGTTATAACATCTGAGACTCCTACAACAATATGTGTAAATAGAATTATTATTACACAAATATTAATATTATTACAAAACTGATATCTTCTTTAATTCTACAATCATGTGCGAAAAAAGTGCACCAAAAGAAACGATATGCTTTTTGGTTGCTGACGTTTTTAGGATATTTTCTATAACATAGTAAATTTTTATTCACATGCTTATATTTACTTGTATTGATATTTGGATTTTACTTGGATTTAAAAGTAGGTCAATTTCAACCTAACTTATTGTTCAGTTAACTTGGCACACATATCAAGATCCGATGACAATATAATAAGTTAATAATTTTGTCCTAGTATCCTAACTAAAATCACCAGAATAAACGATCTTATATTGATAACATTATCTTGAAATATTGATTATAGATACTTTCAGCGGTCTTGTGGTGTAGTGCTTATTTTGACTACGACTTTTCAAACTTTTATTTATTTTCAGAAACTGAGAGCTACTTTGTTTTTATCTCTGCATCCAGTTTTTGATTTTTTTTTTTTGCAAAATTTGTAACTTTGGATTCTTATCCCTTCCGGATCACAATTGACAGTCTGGTGCTCTTGTTTGATGCATATTTAAAGCTTTGAATTCCTGTACAGATTTATACTACACCTAGTTTTTCTTTAATTATCTGTTATTCAGATCACAAACTAAATCAACTTAAAATATTTCTGTATGTTATCAAGGTGTGTTATCAATGTTTATTTTGAAAACTTTATTGCTATTTATTTGATTATTAAACATTGCTTCGGGTGCTTCTGAAGAAGGAATGCGGTGCTTTGTCTTTGGGGGAGGCAAGAATTTATACGTTGTAACCTTTTTTGGTGAATAAAAGTGTACATTATTAACGTACTTATTTGCATTTATTTATTAATGACGTATATTATATTCACAAATTCATAATTCATCATTATTATTCATATAAAACTAAAGTATATATAGAATATATGTATAATATTACAAATGTACTTTAAATGACGATGTTTTATATTACGTTTTAATGTACTGGTAGTGTATTTAAGTACTAGGAACTGCAATTTTGTTTCTGATTGTATATTTTTTCGTTCATACAAATGGCCGTCAGATTCAATTGTGCAGAAAAACAAATATCAATATAAAAAACGTGAATCAAAATTAATTATTTTTGTGTAGAATTATATATTTACAGAAATTCCAGCCACCATTGTGTATCCCCAGCGGCTAACTTTAGCTCAAGTGTAACGCAAAGGCTATATACTCATCAAATACAAATTGAACAATTTAGAAACACTTCCCAGAGGAAAAAAACACTTTTGGGCTATTTTATGGGCAGATCTTTACTGCCTTTCTAAATTTAGTGGAAAATATCAAATTATGTATGTAAATTGTATTAGTGTCAAGGACTGTCAATGAATAAGGCAGCCCAACAGTGGTAAAATCCTTTAGATCGGTCTACCTAATCTTAAAGATAAACCTAGGACTGCCGACCCTACTTACATAAACGGGCGGAATAAATGAATGTAAATCTGATAGGAGTGTACAGGCTTTATAAGGAAATTTGTTGTGGCTATTACAGGATACTGGCTAGATCGCAGGCACGCTCAACGATGATTGCAGGAGCTGTCACAGTAGATAAGAGAAGGAAGGAACGTCTCATATTTTGTGTCACTGTCTGGCTTTTGCTGTGAGGTGTTGGACTCATTTTAGTAGGTCTCGATCTCTCTGATTTGAAGTCAGTTGACGTCCAAGCAATTCTGCTGTTCTTAAACACCTCCAAATGGGCCATGTACTAGTGACCATGAATAAACCAACCACCTTTTCCATACCACAACGGACCCTATAGTCTTGGTGAGTCCCATCCAGAACAGCTACTCTAAGCAAGCCTTGATTAGTGTCCAGGATGTGTCTTTTGTGGAGTATTAATGTAATTCAAGGCACATTTCCGCTGTCCAATGAAGTTCTGTTAAGGTATTGAATATTTATATGGAAGGCAAACTGGTGTTTCGCAATTATTATTTCAATAAAAACTGTACGAGTATTGTACCCAAATCATAGCAACATATCCTGTATTGTCGATTTGAATAAAATATTCTATATTATAATTATTATTATTTTAAAACAAAAACCTTTAAAATTTAAATAATCATTCCTATATATATTTATTATTTAAATTAAGTATAAAATGATATATGCATTGTATTTTAAGTCATAAATTCTCTCCATTCAAAAATTTTAGTCCATGTAATTAATAAAAAAATTTTTTACTGCATTAAGGGCGTTTGATCAAAACAATCATTTTTCTATAAATAATATTAAAGTTTTGTCATACAGAACTTGCCGGGTTAAAGTTTTTATTAGACAATTTTGTAATATCTTTTTGTAATGTTATTTCATATCGTTGAATGTATAACTTTTAAGACTTTTAAAAATAAAATATCTCATCTTAACAACATTCCAAAATAAAAAACGTCTTATTCAAAATAACACTTCACAAATTATTCATCGCTTAGAAAAGTCAATTACATATGTAATAATATTGTTAATAACCAATTATTACTATCATTTAAAAGTGCATCTTTGTGTCGGTAACATTTTAACGGTTTCCGTTCATTAAGTTAATTATTAATACTTAAAAAACTTAAAATCACAGTTAGCACTTCAGTCATTTAGTTCATTCTTAATATAAACACCATTAGAAATTTAATTTACCCACAGATGTTTGTTCTAAATCTAGATCATAGTTTTAGATAAAATTATATAAAATTTTTATCACTTAAAAAAAATTGTTTTTTCTTTCACTGCATTGTACAATACGAAGCCCCCTATTTTAGATGGTGAATTTTACTTAATAAAACTTGCAAGCCAAAATCATTGTTGACCATTTGTTTTTTAAATTTTTGGGTCATATAAAACCTTTTAGCATAAAAATTATTATAATTGGGTTCCGACTTTAACGACCGCAACAAGGAGGAACACTATGAATTCTCGACAATTGCAGGGTATTAATACAGCCAATAAATCGGAAACTATAAAAACTTATCTGAAATGGTTTTTGGGTATCCTTCTTAGACAATAAACTAACTTACGTTCCAAAAATTTTAGCATTACGTTCTACCCTTGAACTGATCAATTCCACACTGTTACGTAAGCTTTCTTTGATTTTTTAACAAGAACTACAAAAAGTTGACTTGAACTACACCAATTTCAACTTCTAAAATCATGAAATAATGGATTACAATTTTTTTAGCATCTCTTTGAAATCTTTCCAACTTTCCTATGCTTCTGAAGATTGTAAGATAGCGATCTATTTATGTTTAAAAATCTATGAAACGCCATTAAAAATAAAATAAAGCGTCACCAAAAATCTAAATAACTCAAATCAAATATGCGTGGTTAAAAAAAAAATTACAAGACCTAGATTTATTTTCTTTCAAATAATAAAGCACATAAAATTTTGTATCCCACGTTTTTGAAACATACTTAGGGTAAGTAATATTTATATATTTAAATGACAAACAGTTTTAAAAATCCTAATCAAAAATATTGAAATATATTTCAATTTTTAGGCAATACAATTTCTCTAAACAATAGAAAAATGAATCTTTTCGTCGGCACGTTTTCGCAAACACGTGTTTCAATTTGATATCAACACTATTGTGGAAATTGTTGTTCAGTGGGAAATGTGAGAAATTGAATGTTGTATTGATAAAATATATTGATTAAGAATTGAAAAAGGAAATTTTTTCCAAATCGATGCTTACAGTATACAAATTTTAGTAAAATTTTTCTTTATTTGAGGAATAAACTGGATCAAATAGCAATAAACTACTTATAGTTATAAAATGATACGACACAAAAGTTTGGAAATACTTTTACTATTTTACGAATGTCCCGGGAGAAGGCCTAAAGAGATAATAATAAATTTGTAAGAGAAGGGCGCCAAATTTCTTTACGAAGAATAAAAAAAACCAGACGTAGTCTGATTTTCGCATTGCCTGAGGGCCTAAGAAAATTACTTTAACGATGATCCCTAACATTAATTAATCCGTCACTGAATATGTGAGCTAAAAATTTCAAAAAAATTTTAAGTATAATTTCAAAATTTAAAGTTAAAAAGCGGGGAGTGCTCTATATTTGATTTCTTTCAATTTGTCTTTTTAATGAAGCCCACAAAATATTTGAGTCTTTTTAATATTGAATTATCCATTAAAAATATTGTTTAATTTTTAGTTCAAATGTTTAAAAATTGTATTTTTTTTAGTTATTCGAAACTATACTTTAAGTTTACGAAAAATCACCTCCCACGCTAATCAGCAATTGTTTTCAAATGTTGAATTGCGAATTCCCTTATAATATCAGGTAGGTCATACATGTCAAATTATTCAGACCCCCACAAATATTAAAAATTTCTTTTCGTTTGTAAGTTCTTACTCATATAAAGCATTTGAAATATTTAGATCACTTTTAAAAGATTTATTTTTTATTTTACTTTGTACCAGCTGATTATAGATTATCATCTGTCATAGTGAAATCACAGTTAACTATATTTGGTTTTTCTTTTTATCTGCTAAATTGAAATCAGTTAGCTATGCTGTTTTTAACGAATAATATAAACAACCAAATAGTATATGACACACCTATAAGTAAAGTAAAAAATGCTTCAGATTTCATTAGAAGAGGCTGACAAATATGAAATCTGAGGCTTTAGAGATAAATTCTGCTCCCGTGGTATTATGGAGTTTTTGGGGGGAGCTGTACGCACTGTGGGGGGTGGCCGTGGTATCTTCGCTTCGCACAGTGGACAAAAGTTACTTTTGTTTAGAAATTGAATTGTTAGCGAAGACAATTGTTTTTCCTAGCACATATTGCATTCATATCTTTCGATTAAATTATTTCAACATATAAATGTTAGAAATTGATATCACCGATTCAAATCGATGAATCCCGCACAGAAATCTATAAAAGTGAAACAATTGTTCATAATTATGATTATTTTAATAGTAATCTGATTAGCACACATCTGTTCAAACAACAATACAGTAAATAAATATGTCTTCTGCACTTAATAAACTCATACAACGTATTGTTATTTTAATTACTCTACTAAATTTGAATGTTTCAGGTAAATATTATTTAATTTAATTAGTTATATATTTTTTAATTTCTTTATTTTATTAAATATTTGATCTTTTAAAAAAGTGATAGGTACATTAATTGTGACCTTCGAGTGAAATTAATAATATTTGATTGATATAATACTAATTTAAACTATAATACTTCTTACACTTACTTTTCGCCCTATTAACTCAGTTGGTTAAGGCGTAACCATTTCGGTCCGCGGTATGCATAGGCTAGCGGGTTCGAGTCCCGCCGTCGCACCAAAATTAATCTAATTAATAGTTGACAGCCAATATAACCTAACCTAACCTACACTTACTTCATTTCAAACAGATAAAGACGGTTTTGTCAAGTAATTTCCAAAACAAGTAAAAAACAAGAAATATAAAGTTTTTCTAGGAAAAAAATTCAATAAGAATAGATATTCCTCAGAAGAATATGTATTCCTGGAAAATAAATATGTTAAAGTAAAAAATAGGACAAAAATATTGGTTATCGGTGGATTATAAACTCAACCCTTTATCCCATGTTTTTTTTTTAAGTCGATTTTATTCGCAGTATTAGCTTCCACTGTAGTCTCGACACCAATTTAATTCGTTTATAAACAATTAAAAAAGCTATATTCTTGCTTTTGTTTTTTTTCTTTTACAAAATTTGTAGCACCAATATATATGATGCAAACACAGCGGACACAACGCTTGAATCGAATTATTAATGGGAATAAATCAACAGCAGTTTATCCATTTCTGGTATCATTATGGATTAGAAGTCCTTCAATATTAATACATTGTGGTGGAACGTTGATAGCGCCGAATGTAATTTTAACGGCAGCGCATTGCTTTTATGATCCACGAAGAAATCCTTTACAAGTAAGAGTTTAGAATTACTCTTTTTTTTGTCTTTTATTGATCCGAAATTTCTTCGACAAATAGAATCAATTGCGGTCGGACGACGTTGTAAAGCTGCTTTTTTGATACGTTACTTGGTCCTCTTAGGGGAGTGTGAAAGTACGTTTTGCAAGCAAAAACAAGTTGTGCCTGTGTAATAAACAACCTTTTTTTCCTGGAAACGTAGTTTCACACTCCTTTAAGAGGCCCAAATAACATACCAAAAAAGCAACTTTAAATAGCGTTTTGCAACTCTAGTTGTTTTTTGTAAGATTTTACTGGCGGAATATTTGAATAAAAATTTTTAATTTTTTAAATATTTTTTAATGAATAACTTTCATGCTAACTTCGGTGGAAACTTAATACGAAGATGTGGAAAGAGTTACGCCACGATAAAGTCACGACATTTAATGTGTTCGAGAATAGCTAACATCTTCTTTTTTTGCAGGCTCCAATAGTCCAAGCGTTTTTCAATACATTAAAAACCAACAAAGGTGACAATCGTATCACCCGAAAAATAGTAATTCATCGACAGTTCCAAAATCTACCACACACACTAAACAATGATATCGCCTTAATATTTTTCGATAAACCGGTTCCATATCAACCGGTAAATTTACCATTAGATATCAATTCAAATGCATATCCTGGTGATGTAATCAATATTGTTGGATGGGGTGCAACGGAACGTAGTTCACGTGGTACGAGTGATTTGATGCAGGCTAAACTAACACTGGCAAATCGTTATGAAATGCCATGTAAACGCGACGAAAATATGAATACAAAATTATGTGCTATCACTGGTATGATCAATTGTATGGGTGGGGGTCAAGGTGATAGCGGTGGTCCTGCACTAATACGTCCTGTGGGAGCTAGCAATTGGATCCAGGTGGGAGTTGTGAGTGCTGGTATTAATATTGGAGAAAATATGAAAATGAATATATTCACGGATGTTAGTGCATTTTTGCCGTGGATTATAAATGTGATTCAAGAAGTGCTTAGTTCAGATCCATCAATCTTACCACCGAATGTAATCACTTCTTAAAAAATATTTTGACAAAAATAGTATATAATCTTCCAAAAATTTCAAATTAATTCGTATACTTTAATAACTTGCTTTTCTTACTGCTAAATAACGGAGCTCATAAATCTTTGGAGGTAGTCACTTCGCACTTTTTAGAACCTTTAATTAACTTAACTTTCTTGATTTAAATCTTTGCCAGCGTTTATATCCTTTGCTAGTCCAAATTGGTCGTTATTTGGAAAAGCGAACTCAACAAATTTACGCATGTGTAGATTAAATAATTGAATTTGGATAACTTTTATAACGTGTTATATTGTAGATATTTAGGCGGTATGTAAATTTCGCAATCTACGGTAGTCTTTTACACGACTGACAAGAAAAAAGTGTAAAGTTTTGATTTCGTGATTTTAACGCATTGGGGCTACCACCTTAAATTCTTCAAGGATACAGGTTTACTTGTTTAAATGTTCAGACTTAATTATTTCCACACATAACTCAACCTGCGCTATAATTACATAAACTTGAAATGCTTCAATCTCCTGGGCTTATTGCAATCATATTATGTATCCAATATTTCAATTTCACCGATCATTATTTTTTCTTCAGTAAATTCAGGATTTATTAATGCCTCTCAGTTTCAAACTTTAAATCATAATAAAAAATCAATCTTGTCGAGTTTTCATGGATACTAAGTATCTCTTATGGAAACTGATAATATTAATTAACAATTACCTCACCAATAGGGGTACATCAAAACAATGCCCTTAATATAATGCCCTTGGGCAGAGACGTAAATGTTATAGACAAAAAGTCATTATTATAATTTTAATAAATAAATTATTTTTTTAAACGAGTTTTTATTTTACTAAACCAAAAAAAGCATTCTATTTTCTAGCTTTATGAGCCCACCAAAATATTAATTAGCCCACCATGTTAAAATTGCTGAATTTTTTTTCCTATTTTCTTATTTTAACAGGATGATCATTGACTTTCCGAAGCAGCAGTCTTTGGTCTTTAAGTCGATTATTTTTCTATTAAAATAGCAAAAATGGAAATACTCAACAATTTTAAACTGGTGGGGAAATTATATATTTTTTCTGACCCATAGTTTGAAAAAATTCTACCAAATTGAACTTGAGAGTTGAAAAAACATACCAGCTCCTTTCTATGTACTTTAAAGTCGAAAAATCGTAAATTATCACAGTTTTTACGATTTTGAACTCCAAAGTTCTCGAAGTTTACTAAACATTTGGCGAAAAATATGAAAACTATATAAATAAGTTTTTCAAGATTAATAGTTATTTCGAAAAGAGGATCTAAAAGATCTTGATATAAAGTTAGTGTAAAATCTTTTATCTAAGTATCTAAAAGATTTTAACAAACTGGAATGAAATAAAGAAACAAAAATGAATAAAAACAATTTTTTTTTATTTATTTAAAAAAATAAATATATAATTTGCATTTGGCCAATTAGTAACAATGTTAATTTATAATTCAAACAAGTTGAAAATCTGCCTACATGCTAAATCAGTACCAGCTACTGTTCACTTTTGCTTAATTGAAACCAGTTCAACAATTTCAATATTGGTATTTGGTCAAAGACCAAATGGATAGTTATCAAGTTTCATTTTTTGATATAGAAGAAGATCAACTATTTAGCCTTTTATAATAAACGCTCTCTGATATCACTAAAGCTAAGTACAATTTATTGAAAATAAAAATACGTAATGTGCGTTTTCCATTGAAGAGTACAGTCTCACTTTCATATGTTAAGTGGTATAATGTGTTAAGATAACAAAAGTTAATAAAAGTATGTGCGAGGGGCTTTGACATATAAAGTACTCAAAAATTTGAAATTAATGTAAACAGTTTAGTTTCATAATTACCAGTGAAATTTACAAAATTAAAAAAACCCCCGACTAATTTTTCGGGTACGAAACCCTAAACTCGCACTTGAAGCATACCTTAGAACAGTCTCCATTAAATTACCTTTTTCCTTAAAACCTTTTCCAAAAGGAGACGATTTTGGTTAACGATTTTACTACTAAAATAAGAGCCAACCAAACGAAACAAAAAAATCAAAATCGAATAATCCGTTTAGGCGCTACGATGCCATAGATAGACAGGCACACACACATAGCGGTCAAAGTTATAACACCCCTGTTTTTATTACGAGGGTTAAAATATGAAATTTTGTACATATAGTTTGTGTCACTCATATAGAGCAGGAGTGATAGAGTTTGCTACGCCTTAGACCAGATATCTAGAGAACCTGGACTCCAGCCCCAGCTTCTGGGTAATTTTTTCGTTTCTTTGTATTTTTTCAAATAATTGATATGGATAAATTGAAATTATAAATTTTCGCTTTAAATGGCCTTCAAATCGGGAATTTTTAAAGCTTTTATGTCAGGACGTATAAACACAGTAAACGCAACTCCTTTCAGGTATCAGACATACTTTATACATATCTAATTTCAATAATAAAGTAAATATCCAAAATTCCAGCGTCTTTAAATCAAATTTTTCTTGACGATGCTAGGCACTCTTATGCCATAAAAAATCCGATATAAAAAGTCAAAATTTAAACTGGGCGCACTCTAATAAAAAATTCTTACAAAAATGACATTAAACATTACCCATACAAAAACAAAACAATCCCATGTTATTTTTACCTCTACAAACCCAAATCCATGTGCGTTGTTTTATTTTGCTTTGGTTGTTTGGATTTGAATTTTAATATAAAATAATAAAATATATATACAAAATTCAAATACAAGACAGAGTACACAATATTCTAAAATAATAGATAAATAAAGATAGAAATAAATAAATATACCTAATATATATATGAGTTCAGCTCAGCTAAAACATATGAATACAATTTAATATACATTTATAACAGGATAACTATCTATAAGGAGTCTGGTAGGCTACAACATTTCTAAAAAGACGTCTTCATTTTAATATAGGCCTTTATTTACATAAACCGGCTTCCAATACGTACATATGTGTGTTTGGCGATAGGGAGTCTTACCAAACAAGAAACTATGGCTATTAATTTAATGGTACTGAAGAGTATCTAGTTTCTTCGTTGGGTCAGCAGTTTTAAATATCAAGAAGGGATGGCGATAAGACGCTTTTTTAGCACGAAAAACTTCAAGTTCTACGATTTGATGTTTATAGCCACTGTAACATACGCTTAAACGATTTTAAGCTCGGCATGGGTAAGGTTAAGTTATAGTGGCTGTCCTAGAGTGAGCCCATCCCTGGCTACTACTCCATAAACCATTTGAAGCTGTTTAAGAATTGCAGGAGTGCTTTTACGTTAACGAAATTTAGATTGGAGATGTCGTCAAAGAGAGGCTGGCTCAAGTAAGCCTATCACCTCATGTTAAGAGCTGTACAGTGACAGAGAAGATGATATATCGTCTCCTCCCCACAGGAGGACCTCCCCACTGTGTCAGCTCCTGCAATATTCGTGATGCACTGTCGAGAGCCGGCGTTCCAGCTCGGCCTAAGTATAATGTAAAATTTAAAAAAGTTGTACCTACTGAGACATGTCATACATCACTAAGCCTTCGAAAGATTAGATCTTAGACATTGGTTTTGGACATTGAGAATAATTCGGTTTCGCCACGTAATTCGGTTTCGCCACTCAGTACGTATATTTATATCTGCCTATGTTATAAAATCATGGAAATTGTAGTACCTACATGCTTTTGTAGCTCGGTTTTATCTTTTCACTAGCCATGGAAGAAGATTTTAATTCTTCATCCACTTCGATGCTTCAAGAAAATGGGCATAGTTATTTATTTCTATTTGGTATAACGTCTTTGCCAATTAAATGCCAGAATGCCAAAATTTCGACTTAATTTTATTTATGATTGTCTTAGAGATAATTATCATAAAAGACCCCGATGGCAAATAAAGGATAATTGGAATGCTGTGAATAGTTTCGCTTGTTTCAAACGTCAAATGTTAGCTTACGATATGAATCTTTAAACTAAAGCTCAACGTTCAAATTGTTTACTTATCTAAAGAAATAACAATTCTGTAAAAACTATGTGTAGATTTTTACGGGAAGACTATTACTAATTTAATTGTCCTAGTGAGCAAATAATTTACATAATTGTGCAAATTTTCGAGGAACCGTAAGGATTGTAAACGAGGCACTACCAGTGAAATTCTTTTTGAAAGATTTTTTTAAGGGTCGCGTTTATATCAGCA
Source organism: Chrysoperla carnea (assembly GCF_905475395.1). NCBI lineage: Eukaryota > Metazoa > Arthropoda > Insecta > Neuroptera > Chrysopidae > Chrysoperla > Chrysoperla carnea. Next base: position 119,254,239 of record NC_058337.1, on the reverse strand, counting down.
AATCTTGGAGCACCTAAAACCTAACGTCTGCCACGTTATAGTCTAAACAACCTTTCCAAACTTTAAAATCAAAGCTATAAGACTCAATTTAAATGATCCTAAATTAAAATGTAGGAAATGATTAACTGTGTGCTCGAAAAGTAGAAAAAAGATACTATTTTCTTTAATACAGGTACTGCCCTTTATATCCATTCCCAAATTCAAAATACTCCGTCAATACAATACAAGCTTAAAACACAAAAACGCCAAGGAAATGATTACATCTCTAGAATCAAACGAAGGATGGTGCGTCGTTTCTTAAACTTCTTTTAAGTAAAAACAAACTTGAAAAGATTTTAAAATTTGAAAATAGTTTTGTAGTGTGTACAAGAATATTGTTAACGAAGCCAAGTAGTTGTAGTAGTTGAGTTATCATCAATTCTTTGAAAAACTTTTATATTTTATTTTTGTTTCTTTCAAAAAAACAGATTTCTTAATAATAAAGCCACAATAGTCAGCCACATGGTAGTACCTATGGCTAGCAGGCACCCAACCAACCACTTACTATAAATACAACACTAATATACAAATCTGAATGTGCTTAATTTTCAATTTACATATTATTTGAATATATTGTTCAATCGATTGATAAATTTACGTGTGAGAATAATGAGATCTTTTTTTTCTGCCTTCGTGTTGGTTTTGTTTTTCAAAAATTATGCAATGAGTTTCACAAAGCGTGTAAATTGTTTTTTGCACAGATGTTTATAATAAAAGCTAGATAGCAGTCGCCAAGCAAAAAGACATTATAAAGGATGATTCAAATTCAATTTTCTAAGTTTGGAACTATGTAAATTAGAATACATTTCGCTTTAAACGTCAAATAATAGATTCAAACATTCCATTTGGGACACAAATCGTTAATTAACGCTTAACATCGCTCAACGCTCAAATTATTTACTTGTTCTACACAGAAATAACAATATTATAAGAACTATGTATGTATAGATCTTTACGGCAAGATAATGGTCAATTTGAAGACGTGGGTATCGTCGTAGCATGCGTTCAGCCAACTATACGCCATTGGATTTCTTTTTGTAGGGTTTTCTCAAAACTTGAGTCTCTATCAACAAACCCTTCAACGTTGGAGCAGCTAAAAGTTAACATCCACCAAATTATAACCGAAATTACCCCTTGAATCTTGTGAATCTTGAACGAATAAACTTCTCCAGAAGGTCCAAAGGCGGCCATTTGGTTGACATCCTTTTTCATATTAAACGGAGTATCTATACCCGATTACTAAAAATATAAGATAATATTACATTTTGTGTTTTTTTTAAATTAAATTTAGGATACTCAATTTGAATCCCCAGTTATTCAGTAAATGGATTAGTATCTCAAATTTCTCGTGTACAATCATGTCATATTTGTCTTGTGGATGAGAACGCTAAGACTCTGGAGCGCAAGAACATCTCACTATTGCTGGTCGAGACTAAGTGGTTGTGGGCTCAAATTTGCCAGAGATCATTTTTCAGTTATAATTAACGAGAGCTCCACTGATTAATATGCCGTAACGTTTATTTAGAACGGCTATATTGGTAATAGATAAATGTATTTTATGTCCTCTATCATGATATTACGGTTGCAGCGTCTGACAATTTGAAAATATTTCTTGCTACTTCAGTTTGAAAGGATATATAAAGGATAACAACGCTGGAATTCACCGTGCCATTACTTGAAACATTTCAGTCAGCGAGATTTTTCAGGTATAAGTAACAAGATGTTCAGTTGATTAAAATGCCGGATGTATTAATATACAAGTAGTATTCTGCAGTTTTCCATCACGGGTTTTAGACAAATGCTGTTTATTTTGTCAACAGTTTATACTGTCTCCGGTTTCCATACATTTAAAACTATCGGATTGATAATTTACAGTATCAGTAAACCAACTACCTTCTAGGAAAATATAAGACCTAGTGGACGGAATATTTAAGCAGTACTTCGGAACGTTACTTGTTTGCCGTAAGTTTATGTCTTCATCTAGAGTCCACAAAGATGTTAGATCACTGAATCAAGCCGATCTGTCAAGCTGATCAGTATTTTGTAATGTATTTTAATCATTAACTTAGCAATATACTGCAAAATCAAAAATTTATCAGTATAACTTTATTTCTAAATAAATGATTATATGATTGAAAATATGATTAAAAAATATCTTTGACTTTAATAAATGATTCTTCGACTCTGAATTATAAGTTTAAATTTATCACAAGTTTTAAATTAGAGTTTCCCCTCATATCTTTTTGAAAAATATAATATGTGATAGGTAGGTGAATCATTATCATCCATTAAGCGATCATGATAATTTATCGTTTTTAACACGATTTTAATAACAAACACAAACGCGCAGATGATGTATGAACGATTATTCTTCTGTATAATTTTACCTTTACCATCAGAGATAATTAAGAGATTATTTTCAATATAAATAGAACTATATATAACAACAACTTATAGGACAATTAATCGATTAAACTGTTTCAATACTCTATATACAGTGAACTGATTGCTAATATTTGAACGGTAAAATAACAAAAAAATTTTGGTCCAGTATGTTCAAGATTTATACCTATATATTATAAAGGTGAAAGTAAAAATGTTTGTTTGATTGTTACGCTTCTGAGAAAAAAAATGAATAGATTTGAATGAAATTGGACAATATTGTAGCTCATACATCAAAATAACATAAGAGTTATAATTTATAAAGATTGGCATTTTACTGCTCCATCTATGGTCATCATTTTGAACCATAAATTAAAGATTTCTGTAAAAATTGAAAATAGTAAATGTCAAACAGTTCATGGCCATCTTTTCTGTGCTGCAGTATTGTTTTTAAGAGCAAATTATGATCATTTAAAATATACCTTGGCTTACCAATTTCCAATGCAATTTATTTCATTAACAATATTGATTTAAAAACACAATCATCACAAAACGAACTCTAGGGCAGCATTTTTTTCAACAAGAGAAATAAGTCAGACTTTTGCTCATCACTGTTTTCTATTTTCCTTTCTATAAGAAAATCTGAAATGTTTATGTCTCGAACTTTTTGCCTTTGCTAATATACTTTTAAAATAAATCAAGCCTACCTTTAAGATCATATGCTTATTTTTAAATTATTTCACTTTTTTGAAACAGGATATAGTTTTAGTAAATTTTCAATAAACACCATGTATATAATATCAATTTATTAAACAATAAATTAATTACTTATTTTGCTTTCAACAACGCTAAAAAAATATGTATAAAGATGTTCGTTTATGCCAAATCTATGTCTACGAGGCCTTTCTATAAGTTAAACAAAGATGGTGAGCTATAATCATTTTATATATTGGATTCTTTCTGTCTTATAGTACTTCTATATACACATAAGTGGCGCTCTTTATTTTTGTAGCCAAAAGTCGATGTTTTCTCCGCGTAGCTGTACGTTTAGAAGATCGTTACGGTTACTTACTTATACAGGTATGCATTAATAAAAAACTAAGCTTATGGACGATAGAGTTCAAGAAGAAAGTGAGATTTTGCTTGAAGTTTCGTAGTTTTTTTTGATATTGTCTCAAAGATTCTTGCATATTTTTGTTATACTAAACCCAGTACAGAACTTCTCTTAATTGGCACACGGTAAACAAAAGTTTTCTGTGTGCATGAGTCACCGCATAGTAAGGTGAAACACCGAATTCTATCATATTTTTTTATGAAATCAACATTACATTTCTTTCAAATTCTTGTGTACTTCCGAGTCAAACTCCCTTATACATAATATTCATAATAGTTTTTGTTATATAAACACCTTATACCACTTAACATAAGAGGGCCATACATTACACGACAAAGAACAATTAACGTAAATTATGTATTTACATTGAAACAAATCGAAAGAAACGAACAAGTTATACTGAACCGGGAATTCAAACCCAAATCCTCAAGCTATCCAGCCTTGGACGTAACAAACTCCGTCACTTCTCTTAAACTATGGATTTCCGATAAAAAAAGAGAAAGTTTGATGGTGAAAGTTAATCGAAACGATTCAGAATAGAACTAATTAGAAATTAACGGATTATCAAAAAGCCGTGGGCGTGGTAACGAAAAACAAGAAGATCCTGATAAGTATATAGTATATAGATGACGTGTGGAGATTTCATCAAACTTTTTTTTATAATAAAAAATAAATAAAATACAGAACTTATAAAAGATAAATGTTTTAAACACTAAATTTTAATTAACTACTCGATAATTTATTCCCGCCTTGAATTTATAATACCAACCATTATAATACATACCCCATATACATGCATACATACATACAAACCAATAATAACGATAATTAACTTTGTATTAATTAATGTTTAACGTTACTATGGTAACACAATTACAAATAATAGTTGTGTAGTTGTGTATTTATTTAATACAATTTAAATTTGTTTGGTTGATAGGAAAGTTATAATATATTCGATAATAATTTATGATTTAATATCACTTCTTTTGTGGTCTAGCAACGAAATATTTTCATTTTGCGTTAAAATACTTGCGATCTCTACGGCTAGAAAATTGAAAAATGTTGATTTTTAGTCGGATCATCTTATCAAGAAAAAACTAAATGGCTGAGTGAATATAGTTTATCCCTTTGAATACTCAAAATAGAAGCAATCCCTTACGCAGAATACGAAATTGTATGCGGTCGTAAAAGTTACATAACGCAGAAGCTAAAAAATATAACTATTCTTGCGCTAAGCCATAGAGGCGAATTTATATTGCATCGTTATTCTTCATAAAAAATAATATTAAATAAAAGATTTAAAGAAACCCCCGACATAAAATCAGATCTGATCGATTCGTTTGTGGTATCATAGCTAGCCTAAGCGAATAAACCGATTTTTATAACATAGCTAAGAAAACTCCAGATTAAATTTCCTTTTAAACAAATAATCAAAAATTCAAACATTCAGGAGCTGCGATGCCATCAAAGCAGGTCTGAGCGATTCATTTGTGGCATTAAGATTCATTGGATTCATCCTTCTCACCCATTAAAAAATCTTCTTCTTTTCAAAAAAAAAACTTCTTTTCCAAAACCCTAAACTTGAACTAGAAACATAGCCAAAAACAATCTCAGTCAACACTCTCATTCCAGCAATAATTTTTTTGCTGCGTTGATCTATGACAAACATAGTACATAACGTCAAATACTATGCCCGGTTCCTCTGTCTAATTAGTTGTTTAAAATGCTTACACCTATCATCCGTACGTATTTCTTGGTCGATTTTAATTTTAATTTCACTTTTTGTCCTATCGTTAATGATATTTTCCGTATATTTTCATATTTTCGTTAAGAAATGCGAATAAAAAAAATAATCGATATTCCCTATTATTACTTATTATTCAGAAACTTAAGAGTGTGACTTTCTCAAACACAATCCAAAAACAAAAAAAATATTTTGCTACTTAATTTATCTATTTTAAATTGTATATTAAAATGATATAAATCATATTATCGACACATTTCTTGATCGAATCTGTATGAGACTGCTTATGTGTTGTGTTACCAATAAAAGATACAACAAAAAATTGGTAAAAATGTATAATAAAAATATTTATAAACGCACATTATAAATTGTAAAAATTGTTAAATTAATTCGAATACCAATCTCATCTTGCAACAGCAAAAACACTAAGAAAACAACAACAAAAAAACACAATAGCTATCGATGTTTGCTGCTGGTAGCTGTTCAATAGTGATTGCAGAAATAACTTTGTTCACACAGAATTTTTATATGTTAAAAGAATATTATTTATAATATATCGATCGATCGATGGATCGATACAAATTTATATTTCTTTTTTTTCTTTTCGTTTTCTTTGGCGTTTTTTTTTTTTTTTAGTAAAATAAAAATATTGTTATAACAAATTTGCACAAAGCAATAAATTGGGTTAACGCTATATGTATGAGCTGTACTGTCACATTTCATCTCACAAAATGTCGCAAAATACGTTATGCTATCTATATAGCCAAGAGTCAACAACTATTGCATTTATAATATCGATTTCCATTCGTATTTTGTTATTGTTATTCCATTTATACGATGTTTTTCGATTGAAATTGATTTATTATTGAGTTGATATTATAACGCCGATACTAGGTTTTAAGGAAAGAAAATTTAAGGGAGGTTAATACTTAGAAAAAAAAAAAGGGGTAGAATTGAATTTACGAATTTTATGTGCAGTTTTGTTAGTCCCCAGTATATCATATAATTTTTCAGTTGCAAACAATGCGTTTCAAACTTTTTGAGTGGCTTCTCAGAAAGGCTGCGCCTACGAGATTATCGACTCTAAACATGCTGATTTAACCGTTTATTGATTATTTATGATCACATACAAACTACTTATTGTAGATGAAAGATTATGTCGTCTAAAAATTAAGGTAATTTTTGTTCCACAAATGTAATGCAGCGTCGATCCATCGTCTGTAGCACGTCAGTTTAACAGGATATTGATAATTGATGACCACAAGAAGGTATTTTTGTCGCTCGACAAATTTCTTACTCTCTAACATAATGTTTTTGGAGGGTTTTTTCACCGATAACTTGGCGGATGTTAGTTTTCAGGTGCTCCATCTTTGTAGAAAAGTTGATATAAACGCAACTCCTAAGAAAACTCCACAAAAAGCAATTAAATATTGTTTTCTTGGCTAAACGCACGTTACGATGAAACACACGCCTTACCCAATCCGCAGTGCTTACAGTTTCCTCGAATGTTTGCATAATGTTGCGAATTGTTCGTTCACTTCGACGTTCAGGTTAATTTTAGGTAATATTCTCGTAAAAGTCTATACTCAGTTCTTACTAACACAGTTTTCTCCGAAAAATAATGACCTGTTGTCCTAGAAAGTGTAGTCTTCATATGAGTAGCATCCAAAAAAGTGGAAAGATGGGAATATTACACTCCTTTTGCCACAAAACTACCCAACTCCTAACACCATCGAATTCTATAAATTTTATTTATAGAATTTATGTTTTATTTCCCATCAGAAAACTTTGACCATTTGGAATGAAGAGAACCACTAACTTCTGAACTGTTAGAATGAATTTTATTTATGTGTTATTTTTGAATTGAAATTCATTGAAAGCTAAAAAATAAAGTCTTTATATAAATTTTATAACTAAAAAAAATTTTTTAGAGCTACATATGTGATTATTATTATTATGTTTTGGTTGAAAGAAAGGTTCTTTGTGGGAGATAAAGGGACTTTACCACAACTTACCATAACTTGGGATCCTTAAACTTATACATTATACAGATGTGTGGATACATTCTATGGGCATGTTTCTTGCGCCATAGTCAAGAGAGGAACATACATATTTTTTTCAATCGCTCATAAATTTCTGCTGTCGAATAAAAAGTGAATAAATAAACTTTGTAGTTTTTTTATTAAAAACTGCATTTTTTTTGTAATAATTTTTTGTATTTGATAATTCGTCAACAAGTTTTTATTCTTAGAACCTTTGATTTAAAAATTGAAAGTGTAAGAATTCGATTGCTATAAATTTTTTAATATCGAAGACAGAATAAGCATATTTTATCAGTTATTTTCAAACTCCCTAAAGTTTTCAGAATTGATTTAGACTTAGTCCAACTTCATATAAAAAAAACCAAGCCTTTTATCAAAAATTGGCCTAGTGTTCGTACATCCTTAACTATTAATTATTTACAAAAAAAAATTAAAAATAATCATTGATCAAATATTTTGGCATTTGACACAAATATTTTATTATTTGATAAAAAAATATTATCTGAAATGTAAATCAGATTACTTCATCCAACTAAATCCAATGCAATGATATCAACCTAAGCCCGTCAGCACTCGCATCAAACGTTCGACAATCTTTAGTCGCGTGATGAGAGATTTCCTAACGCGTTCATCACATGCGTCAAATATATCGCCCGTTAAATATCTTTAACTTTTTTTATTCATAACCGCAACAAATACGATGATATATGATTGTCCGCGAAATATCGAAAAAAAATTACGTTTACAAGTAGTATCGCCAACACATTTCTAGGCAACCTATTGCAGGAGTATTGCTTTTCCCTTTATATAAAAAATAACTTTCATTCAGGAAACGCATGGGTGAAGATCAACCGTAATTCGACCCTTGTACTATATTTTAAGATAATTGATTAGAATTATTGAACTTTCCAAAGAGTTCGATTTCCATGACAATCATAACACAATTTCAAGCAGACAGTTGTAGAAATTTTTGATAGATAGGACTCAAATAATAGTTTCACTTTACCGAATTATAGTATAATATTCATTGAAAAGTCAAAAACCAAAACAGAAATAATAAACCTTCGAGTAACATCATTTACAAAAACATTTTTTATCTAAAATTTAAATTTTTTTTATTCAAGTCCCGTTAGATTTTTTTTCACTAAGGGCAGATGTTACACATTTATTTTTTCGTCTATTTGATTGGCAGATCGACAGTCCACAAAATACTTACTATGTGCACATACTTTTGTGCAACGAGTACACAAAATAATAAGATTCAAATTACATTCATAAGATTCTGAACTGTCATTGCATGGTATTGCGTTCATGGCATTACGTTACGTGGAAAAAAGAAACAAAATTCAATTTACCTGACGAAATAATTCTTAACGATAATAATTTAACTTACAATACCAAAAACAATATCGATAAGTTTTTTATTTTTATTTTTGTTTTTTTGATAAGTAAAAGGCATTATTTGTTGTGGTCCAAGAGCTGACAATTAAACTTGGGGTTTGAAAGATAACAGATCCTACAATGCTTTCTTAACAGGAGTAATCATGTTGTGTCAAGACAAAAATTGATACATAATTCTGCTTTGAGAGAATAAATTTTAAGAAAGATCTATCGAAAGTATAAATCTTTTAAATACTTTAGTTTTGAAAATGCGAAATAATATTATTTTCTTTATCTCCTAGCCGAAAGTACGTACTTTTTGGACGGATTTGATTCGAGAAATAAACGATTTTTGTGGCTTGTTATTTTTTTAGCATAGGAACAATTTTTAGACCGTGGGACAGAAAGGATGCTTTGTAAAATGATTAATACGTACTTGAAATTTCGTGAGTGGGTTCTTTTTGGCGAGTCTACCAAACTTCTATCTACAACTATTTTCGAAAGCGCTTCGTTCTCAAATGAGCATGGTGCCGTCACATTTAAGGAAATTTGTCGGACACTATGACCACTTGATAACAGTAATAGAAATTGATGGAATTTCATTAACCCCCGAACTAAAAAAGGAGTGTTTGACCGCTATGTGTGTGTGACTGTCTGTGTGTGTGTGTCTGTCTGTCTGGAGCATTGTAGCGCCTAAACGAATGAACCGATTTTGATTTTTTTGATTTTGTTTGAAAGGTAATTTAATGTTCTTAGCTATGGTTCAAGTGTGAATTTAGGGTTCTGTACTCGAAAAAACTAAAAATTGACGATGATCTTTGAAATCGGTTCAGTTTGGAAAAGTGCTTTAAAGAAAAAGACAATTTAATCGAGAGTGCTTTTAGATATGTTTCAAATGCGAGTTTTTTTTGTCGCGTTTTTTTCTATTTTGTAAAATTCACTTGTTTTAGTTTTGAGATTTAGTCGGTAACATCTATGAATCCAAAATGTCCTTTCACCTTCAAATTTTCTTTATCGGCTATCGACCTTATATAGCCACAAATTATTTATGGCCAGCTCCTAGTCTAAAAGCCATTATTTGTTATATTTATAAAAATAAAAAAAAAATAAAAAAAGATTGGATACATTTTATTCGAATCTTATATTTTATAAGAGTCCGTGACTCTTAACAGCACAACTTAGGACCTACAAGTGTGGTCGCATGTCATTTCTTAGTTCAAATAAAGATGTCTTTTTCTTATGGTTTCGTTAGCGTTGCTATATAGTTTCTTCATAGGTTGTTGGGATTTCAATTTTATGTGTATTGTTTGTAACTTAGTATATACACACAATTTTTTTTTTTTAATATCTATATTGAAACTGTTTTAAAAATTCAAATTTGAAAATATATTTCTTTTTTTTTTTTTGGTTTTGGTATGAGACATTTTGTCTGGCTAAAGGTTTTATTTATATACAGGTGATTTTTAAAAGCTTGCGATGTCTACTTCCCTCCGTTGCAATTGAAATTCGACTACTTGTGGTTGAGCTAACACTATGAAATTTCTCACAAAGCGGGTCTATTCAGGTCTATTTTGGATAAAAGGCTTGGTTTTTTTTATATAGAGTTGGACTAAGTCCAAATCAATTCTGAAAATTTTAGGAGGTGTTTCACGATTATTTAAATATATAAGTGACTTCAAAAGTAGACATATTTAACCCTTGTCTTATGGGAAAACGGTAGATGGATGATGATGTTTTCATAGATTTCTCCAAAATTAGTCAGTGGAAATAAAAAAAAAAAACTATTTAAAGTTAAAATCCTAATAAATTATCGAAAACAAAACAACACGCTGTATCCCACTAATTAAGGATATATGAGCACAGTAGTGGGGACACAAATTAAAAACATATTTTCAATTTTGATAGTGAATTATGTCATAACTTCACAATATAAGATGAAAAATAAGAAAAAAAATTTTCTGTATATGGAGTTATTTTCAAAATATCAAAACTTGAAAATTTAGTTTAATTATTTAGCTTTCCATATTTAGAAAACCAAGTCCAAGATACATGTTTTTCAAATTTGCCTCGAAAAAACAAAATCCCTCACCAGTTGGACTATTTAGTATTTAAAAGTATAGTATTATTGCATGTTTTAATTGCAAGATGCAATTTTGGTTTTTCCAATGAATTTTGTTCAATATTTTTCTGTGAATCCTAAGAAAATTCGCTTATTTTACACTCCGGAAAATATTTTGGAAAATTGGTGGAGAAACAAGACGAATTTTGGAAATTGCTTACCACATTCATACTATAATACTATAGCAGATTCATTAAACGATTTTAAAAAAAAAAGTAGAGTTTAATAAATATGACGTTGCGCTTGTCATCTTTAAATTAATTACAAATGAAATATTATATGATACACCTTTGAAGCTTATGTTTAATAAAATGAACTCTGTAGACATGGAATAGTAGGTATATACAACAAACGCGCGGACAAATCTGTTTTCCGTGTGTCCGCTGCTATATAGTTAAAAGAGATTGTAAATTTTTTTTTGTAATAAAGATTAATTGCTTCATTAAAAACGTATATAATATATTTTTAGGATTCCGTTTTTAAATTCATTGCCACAAATTTGGTGAACAAATTCTAGATTTATACTGTTTAATTTATAGTAAAGTCCGAGTCTACGATTTTGAGATAATTCGATCACCAAGGCAATTTTAGATTTAGGGTTGAAATTATTTGTATCTTATTATCAACTTTGATGATGAATTTTATTATAACTTCATGAATGAAGACGAAATAGAAAATTTTTCGATATGCCTTGCTTTTCGAAATATCGAAAGATAAATAATTAAACAAAATTTTCAATTTTAGATATTTTGAAAATTATTCCAGATATCGAAAAATTTTTTTCTTACTTTTTCACTCTTAGCACTACATTATCAACATTAACTGCCCGCAGAGAACTATCTATATCGCCAGGACTTATTTATACATGTAAGCCATTTCCATGGAATCCCTGTACTATTTTTGTTATCCGCACAGTAACCTAAGGGTATATTTTAAGAATTTATTTATTTTTTAATTAGGTAATTATTGTCGAATATTTGTTTAAAGATTAAAGCATTGTTAAAATAGGTATTATTCTCTTATAAGTAATTTTTAGAAAAGCAAAGCAGCAAGCAGTTACCATATGTTAAAAGAGTGTCTTAAAATGGATATTCGTATAAATCTTGATTTCTCTTGTTGAGTTAAGTTAATCAAAAAATAATTTAAGTAAGCATACATATTTTTAAATTATACTTATTTCGAGGATTTGAAGCATCTACGATTGACATTTTCCAATTTTTGTAAATAATACTATTGCTCCATATTCTACGGAATCTTTATATATGTATCAAATTCACGCTTTACGATTTGTTGAACATTTATTTTGAGTGATCAACATGTTTTTAAGAAGTATTAAATGGCTAAGTAATTAAACGTAATACTTAAGTATGTTAATATCCATACATATAGTAATATTTTATCATAATATTTTTAATACCTATTCGTAAATCATATTAATTTTATAATCGATACGCTTTTAAATTCAATTATGTTTTATTTTTATTGCGCTATTTACAAAGAAATAATCAAATTCTGAAAGAAATAATCAAATACGATCACGAACCGTAGAGATTAGTTTTAATTTCTACAATTACAAGGAATAATTTGTTGAAAGGCTTATGTGAAGGTTTTTCAAATTTGAAAGTAAACTATCCCTGGTAGAAAGTGCGTGATTTGCGACCAGCGCCCAATCGGGGAATGAAAACAAGACCCAATAAAATGAGCCATGAAAAGTACCAGATCGGGGCTGATTCTACTGCCCCGACTATCGAAAACCCTGTTAGGTAATTAGTTTAATGAACCCGTGTGTCTTAGCTCGAAAGGACTGGTCGGAGAGAATGTAGTAAATCCTAGTGTCGAAGAGAAAGTAGTAAATTTGATGGGCACTCACCGTGGCTAAATACTAGTAGCCCCGGTCAGTGTGTACCCTGTCATGAAAGTAGCTGGGTAAAATATAGAGAACCCCATTACATTAACCAAATTAGGCGCCCTTAGTTATTAAATATACGTATTTCGTCTTTTTTTTACCCAGCCGGGCAACTGGATTTCTTATGCTATTCGAGTAGTGTATTTTTAAGAAATTTCGTTAATTAGTCCCAATGCGTAGTTATTTTAAACTCGAATAGAAATATGAAATAGAAATATTTAATAAAATTTATTAAGAAATTTTTAGCCCCCGGCTAAAAGTAGGGGTGTATATAAGTTCAACGGGCATTATAAGTTTGTGTATCTGTGTATCTGTGCATCTACGTACTGTGTAGCTGTGTATATAATTTGATAGAGAGTGTTCTAAGCTATATTTCAAGTGCGAATTTAAGGTTCCTTAATCGATAACAACCAGAAAGGAGCTGATCTAGCGGTTGTGCAGATTTTCTTGAATCAGAGTTAAAACTGCTCTCGTTCAAATAACATAACAAAAAAAAATCAATCATAATCAGTTCATCCTCAGATTTTCTTGGAACATAGTTCAGGTTGAGAACGTTCTCGGTCAAATTGTCTTTAAAAAAAAAAACAAAAAAATCAAATTTGGCTCAAAAAAATTAAATTTTTGTACCAAATATTTACTCTGATTCATCCATTTTTTATTACTGGGGGACATTCAATCGATTCATTTATAGGGACTTCGTATTTGTTTTAAATTTTTTTTTATTCCTTGGGTAGGGTTACCGAGGTTTTATTTATCAAGATTCGACTGTATTTCAATCAATTGCAAGAATTCTGTCATTTATAGGGGCTTCGTATTTGAATTAAATACTTTAGATTCCCTGGCAAAGGCTGCCGAGGTTTTATTTATCAAGATTCTACTGTATTTCAATCAATTGCAAGAATTCTGATTCTTGAATAAAATGAAAGTATACGTACTTATTAAACAGATTTATCGATTTAGTCTTTAATAATGTTGAACACTTTAAAAACATATAAATTATATTCAGATTTTAAATTGTAATTAGTTGACCTGATTAGGTCACGGTCTTTTAATGTACGGTGTTAAATTACATGTTCATTATAAAATTAATGATTGTAGCATGTATATAGCTATCTATATTACCGACCATTTGATCCGACAATCACGATATTCACTTCATTTAATGAATAATTACTTATATAATAATTATTATGTACTGTTTTGTTCATTAAAACTGTCCCAAAATGAAATAAATCAACAAAATATCGCATCATTTAGTTATTAAGGGTTTGAAAATTGATAGTAATCCATTGAAATTATTAAGGTGAATAAAATTTTTTTTTTATTTCACCCAATACGGGATAATCTCGATGTCGAATTGACCATATTACCCATAAAAATTTAAACTAGACTTGATACCATGGCAAAATTTGAAAGTGAAATTTGATTAACAAACGAAGAAGTTATAAGTAATCAAAGATTGCATTCAAAGGTTCCATAAGTACTAGTAAAGAATTTAGTACTAGAACTGATTTCATTTTTCTGCACGTGCAGTGAGAATTCTTCACTTGAAAAGGATAAAAAGAGCCTAAGTGGGCGAGCGGTCTAAGGCGCTAGTCTTCCGATCGTTTGCCTACTTAGACTTAGGTGGCGAGTTCGAATCCAGGTAGCGGCAGTGTGAACAATGGGGGCGATAGAATTGATCACATTGTCGTCGCTTGGATAAGAACGTAGTAACCGACTCCACCCACATCAAAAATGTAATTGTCATATATGTTTGTAAATGAATAAATAAAGATTAACCAATAATGATGTGGGTGGCCTCTGTTATAGGCGAAAATCTCAGAGAAACGGAGGTTAAACCCCATTATTATAAAAAAAATTTTGTCCGATCCCAGTTATTTTTTTTTAAAAATTCGAAAAACTTAAACATAACTTTCTCGACTTCTCAAAGGCACGCAAAAATTTGGGATAGATCAAAATTTAAAACATATTTTGTTTGAAAGTGCGCATTCGACTGAAAAAACCGTTCATTTTTCCAGCCAGCGTTATGCCAGACTTGCGGGAATATTGTATATAATTATTATTGAATGCTAAAACAAAGAAAATATTACTGTTTTAGTAATTTGTTATCATTTCTATACCATTACAATTCAAATATTCGCCAAAATTGATTTCCGATTTCTCATTTCATATATACTTAAATAACCTTCGACTTAATTACGAAGTTACCCGAACATAAATCCATTCAAATACATATACACGATATAATTAAGAGAGTTTTATAATATTGTTATTAAATAATAATGATTTTAAATTAAATTACAAATGAACACAAAACAAACAAAAAAAACCATTCAAACAATAAACGTAATTGTATCAAATATCCAATCAACCATTAAAAAATCAATAAACAATATCATATAATATTAATATTAATAATAAAATTATTATATGAACAAAACGAAAAATTTTGAAACATTCAGGTGACCTCTATATGTTGATTATAAAATCAAATATACTAAGTTACAAGATTGAAACTAGTTAACAAAATCCTTAAAAGGCAACACGCTGTAATTTTCGAAAAAAAACTGTTTTACCAGAGTCCTTTTATAACAAATTTGAAACAATCGCAAATTATCAAGTCTTTCGCGGGAAAAAACCATTTTAAATTATTGATAGAAATAACACCACCCAGGTTGTGAGAAAAGAACGCCCGCCCGAGCAAAAGTATGCTATACACAAGACACACAGATTCACAAAAAATAAACAAGGTCTAACAACTGGTTTGAATGGTCATGGATCTTTCTTCTGGGTCTATGATATGCAAACAAACACGAATGGACAGGGTGACTCGTGTCGATGGACATAGCTTACAGAACGTATTCGTTTCAAAATTTGGACAAGTCGAAAGTGCCTTATGCATGGACTTGTGTCAAAAACCCAATAGTTAAGAAGCTATGTGATCTATTAAATTTAACCAATAAAGATTAAAAAAGTATAAGATTGATTAATTAAAAATTTTGGTATTGCTAACACAAATGTCATTAAAGTTTGGCCATCTCAGACCTCCAAGGTATACAGGCCTAACTCCTGTTGACTCTTATTTTTGGGGAGAGATGAAAAGTCTAGTGTCTTAAAATAAACCACAAACCAAAAATAAGTTAACTCATAGCATTATGGCTGCGATATGATTTAAATACTCTTTAGAGAACTATGTCTTCTATTATTAGAAGAGCAATAATACTTTGTGTGGCAGCGAGAGAATTTTTTGAACCAAAATGACATTTGGGTTAGGAAAACAAAAATTTGTTAATGAATGGAATATTTTACTACTTTTCTAAACAAAGTGCATACTTTATAAGCTAAATTGAATAGTGCATATAGCTCCTCAATTATTGGGTTTTGGAGAAAAGTATATAAGGCACATTCGACTTAAAGTTGTCCAAAGAATACAATCTTAAGCTACCTCCATCGAGTCACGAGAATCCTGTCTATGCGAAAGATATACCGTAAAGTCAGTATACAGAGGTAAAGATGATTGAATATAATACTATACTTATGAACAAATAATGAAATATCATTTAATAAATACAGAAAACTAATAAAATAAAAAAACACAAAAGAATAATGAATGATGTATAAATATTATATGATTCGTTTTTTTTATATTGTTATTATTTATTTTTAAATAACAGGCGCGCAAAGTTGTTATGTATAGTAAGAACGGTGTGGAGTACGTATTATATAGGCTTTTAATCAGTCAGCCTAAGCGGTATAAGCCTATGTGTATGTGTACTTTACTTGAGAACATTGGCGGCATTTCTTCTCTATGATATTTAAAAAGAAAATTAATGAGGCTACAAAAATCATAAATATTCAATAAATTTTATATTTAGGCATAGTTTGTACATGTTGAATAGTATGAAACTGAGAAAGTATCTCGAAAACATAAGACATGTTTAAAAACTCGGCGCCTACGCTATGTTTAAAGTATGCTCACGACCAAAGCTTCTTGATATATATTTTGTGTTATTCTTAAGAAATCTAGATAAGCATTAGACTCTTGAAAACTAAGGAAAAACTCGTTTAGAAAAAGTATTAAGAATATAAAAGAAATTGGGATGATTTCACTTTAATAAAATAATTTTCCGTTTCATGTGCAAAAATCGAAAAAGGCGTACACCAAAAAAAGCCAATAATAACTTCAGAGGCAATATAAAATTTCTTTCTATGGTGGAGAAAGGTGGGCGGAAGATACAATGATCTTTTAGCATGATTTTCTAATATACCGCAGTATAGGAAAGGGCTTTTTGAACTCAAAGTAAAGGTGGATATTGAATCTAGGGCAGTGGAACTTACCTGTGGAAAAACAGTTTCTTTTATAGCAAATTGGAACTAGAAAATTTTACAAATCGAAATTACATCCGGTGTTAGAAGATAAACATTCGGTGTTTATCTTCGTACAAATAAGCTAAGCAAAGACAGTTTTAGTACTGTCTCAAAAGGTAGCTATCTTTAGAGGTAGCTATTTTTTTTGTTGGGGAGCAAAAACTTTAAATTTTATTTAAACACATTTTTGAGTTACATATAAGGATGTTTTACTGAGTGTCTGGGTAATTGTTTTTTTAGTTTACTCTAAAATTCAGGTGTCTCGACATTTTTGAATACTTTGTATATTTAAGTATATATGACTGTAGTTACTTATCACAAATTAAATAATTTCAAATATGAATAAGATTCGATAGTGCCACACGGTCTTATACTCTACTATTTTACAATAAAATTATGATTATTATCAAAATATTAAAAATATTTATATGATTGTATGTACGTACATATTTACCTTACATGCGTCTATACGAGTATAAAATATTAATATTTATTGAAAAATAATAAATAAATAAAAAAAGTAAGAAAATAAAAAGAACCTAAAATCTAGTTAATAAAAATAAAAAATAGTTTATGAGCTATTAAATTATTTAATGTAATTAGTTATAATTAAAAAATATTTAATTATAATAACCGTGAGCCAACAGTGAAGTAAAATTGCTATGATTCTTTCTATCTGCCTTTTTTATAGTTTGATCCGGAATAGTTTGTCAATAAAAAAAAAGGCTTATTTGACTAGTTCCTGTTAACCATCTCAGATCATTAGATCATATTTATAGAGCCCGTAAAAAGTGTTCACACATACTCGAAATAAATCACCTATATCGAATATAAAATGAGGTATGCACTACTTGCTTGTGATGTCACGATTGATTTAAAATCCATAATCTATGTAGGTTTTAATCTTGTTGAGGTTTTAATCTTGGAAAGAGTGTCAAATTGATGAAGATAGAGTTTTCGATATTTGGGTTTTTCGGCAACTGTTTTTTTGTCTGCAGTATATGTTAAAAGACAGTTACTGTGGTAATACGATACGTAGGAAATGACAATCGACGAAATGGTGGAAAAACGAAGTGTAATAATAAAAAACCAAATCATTTTTCAACCCTTTCAATCGTTTTCAAGCTGTCTTCCATTTATATACGTATCGTGTTGTGAACTATTTTTTAACATATACGATCGATAAATGAAATATCGCAAAAAGCATGAAAATCGAGAATTTTTTAGTTACCAAACTTATCTTTATCGGTGCTGAAAACAGATAAAAATTTTGTCATTATACGTTCAAGGTTCATTATACTCAATAACAAACACTCAAAGGAAAGTAACATGTGAACATTTGATTAAATTAAACGATGACTAATTAATGGTTTATTAAAAGTACCTACACCAACTGTTGAGAATCGTGATAATAAATCATTGATAAGAAAATTATTTTAAAATTGTTGTACAGTTTTATTTAATCGTACTTATAGCTTATATATCCTGTTGATAAAGTGCAAAAATTTAAAAAATCCCGCCATGAAATAAAGGTAAAAATTATAAATTGTTTCCTATTTTTAATTTCTGTAGTTTACTTACATCCTCTTGATAAGCCTGAAAGTTTCAAAATTCTCCATATCAAATAGCAATCTTATACAATCTATTATTTTATTTTTGTAAATAAAATCTCGATCTAGGAAGCTAACTGGAACCTGGGCAAAACTTTGACACATATGACAAATTATTCCAGCGCTGCCGACAGAGTTATCGTTTTCATCAGCTTCGGCCCTGGTCAGAAGTCCGTCTGAAGTACAATTTTAGTTCATTTGCGAGTTAAATCTTTGAGACACATACACAATGACAAAAGCAGCATCTAAACTTTCTATAACATCTTTAGTAACTAGATTTAGATAATGCAACCAATTCCACGGCTTGTAAGAAAGCTCGGCAATGTTCCTTAGACTTGTATAGGCAGATTAAGGCACCGTAATACACATGTCCACTCTGAATCCTAAACGTCTAAGTGCTAATGATCTGAATGTGATGGCGTATTCGAGAATCCCTTTTGCTTACATCATATCGAAAATAAACAGGCTACAGTATTCCTCACATTTCTTTTTATCATTTTTGACGATAACATACATTGTCTCCAACTAAAATACTTGTTCCGCCACTGAAAAAGAAAATATATATATTTTTGAAATTAATATAAATTAGAATTATAATCCAAAATCAATAATCATTGACAACAATAAAATAATATGGACATTACAATAAATCATCAATAATATTTCATTTAATAATCATTTTTAAAAATATACTGTTAGTTACATGTCTGTATGTCTGTCTGTCTGTCTGTTAGCTTAACGTTCGCTGTTTATACACAAAAGCTTGTGTTGTAAAAAATAAAATTAGTGAAGTAACGGAAAGTATGACTCAAATTTAGTAGGATTATATACTTGGTTTATCAAACTTGGATAAAATTTGAATGTGATAGAGCAAAATTAAATTTTTTGGATTCTGTTGACGTCATTAAGTAAAAAAATTCGATTTTTTTTGATAACACCAATTTGATCCGATTTTATTAGAATTTTTTTTTAAGACCACTAAATTTGGGTCGTTCTTTTCAGCTGTGATTTCAACTTTTCGCTAGCTATCACTTATGTGCTTAATTCCGGAACCAAGACTCCACATTCTTGAACCCATTAGGCGATTATAAATATAAAATTTATTTTAATTCTGAACATGAACATGATTTCACGAAATTTTGACCGCATCGAGCTCTATGATCGATTCAGTTGATCGACCATACGTTGTGCTACCTACTAATAGGGGGTGAAATATAGAAATAATATTCTGAAATACAAAGAGGACTAATAATAAATATTTTTTGTTCCCCAATGTTTCGCCACATCACTATAAACAGATCGTTATTATAAATGAGCATGTATGCTGAACAGATCGACCGTTCTTTTTTTTTTTTCTTAACACAACGCTTAAATATCTTTATTAAGTGACCACCTAATAAGAATAGCTATATCTTATGTAAGATAATAATAATATTATTATTATTATTATTATTATAAATATATTAAACAATCCATATAAATTTTTTTTATAATATTGTTGGTACGTTATTGTAAATCTTGTTAATCGTATTGAACATCATCAAATCAAATGTAATAAAAAATAAATAAAATATAGATATATCTTTAATTTTATAAATATTTTTACGTTATATTAATAATCTATTATTAATATTAATTATTGTATCAATTAAGGTAGTACGAGCACCAAGGCAATTTTAGAGTTAGGGTTGCAATTATTTGTACCTTATTTTCAATTTCTCTAGATATCGAAAAATTGTATTCTTACTTTTCATCTTATATTGTCAAGCAATAACAAAATTTCACCATCAAAATAGAAAATGTATTTTTTTTATACCATGCATATATGAAATATACATAGTATATTAAGTTTAGTCCCAAGTTTGTAACGCTTAAAAATAATGATGCTAGGAAAAAAATTTTGTCATAGCTGTTCATAAAATCACCTAATTAGTCCATTTCCGGTTGTCCGTCCGTCCGTCTGTGGACACGATAACTCAAAAACGAAAAAAGCTATCGAGCTGAAATTTTTACAGCGTACTCAGGACGTAAAAAGTGAGGTCAAGTTCGTAAATGAGCATCATAGGTCAATTGGGTCTTGGGTCCGTAGGACCCATCTTGTAAACCGTTAGAGATAGAACAAAAGTTTAAACATTAAAAATGTTCCTTATAAAAAAATAAAAAACTTTTGTTTGAAACATTTTTTTGTAAACATCACTGTTTACCCACGAGGGCGTTAATTAGGTGCAAATTTTATAGTATGTATTAATATAGGAATATCAGTTGTGTGTGTGTCTATTTAAAAATGAATATCTTTTGTTATTTACGTGACGTCATAAAAACAAACGATTGCCCATCAACACTGTCTATACATTTTTGTATGTGTTATGTGATAAAGAAATCAACACTGCCTATGCATGGTATTTCAACAATTAACTAATTCAATTGTTTCTTTTCACTTGTTTTTTATAGTTTGTGTCCCTGCTGCCGGTCTAATACATCCTTAATTAGTCGGAATAACGGTTTTTTTTTTTGTTTTCAATCATTTATTAAGGTTTAAAATAGTTTTTTCCCATCGACAAGTTTTCTACCTACTAAAACTTCCCCCCCCTTAAAATGTCCCGCTTCATGGTTAAAAAAAGTCAAGCTTTTTATTTAAAATTGTCTTGGTCCTCCTTTTTCTTTAATTCACTAAATGATTCATTTAGTTAATCAATATGCAATATACAAAATGCTAACTTCAAAGACAAATCTATCACATACGAACCTTTAACCCACTCGTCCTGCTTAGCCCACCCTATAATAAACAAATTTATTCTCATCCCTGGGATAATAAAGCAGGCGGCCTTCTGTCATAGAGGTCACTGAGCTCGGAATTTCTCGTATGCTTGACTTTACGAGAGACTTTCTGTGAACAATCTGTGATTTAAAAAATGGAATTTAAAAAGCCAAATTAATCGATTTTCAAAAGGGGATTTGCAATTTTTAAAATAACTTTCTTGAAATTTCACGCGGGAAGCAAACAACTGCATCTTTCTAGAAATTTAGAAGAAAAAAACGTAGTTTGGTGGGTGTTTTTCGCAGATTTGGCGAGTTGCGACGTATATCTTAAAAAGGGTTCCTTTAATTTGACTTCAGTACGTGTCAAATTGGAAAAAACGTCATCATTCTCGCGTGAATAGAAGTGAAAAAGGCAGTTTTAGAGATATTTTCCCTACATTCGGGGAGTTTAGATATTAAGTAGAATAGATTATAGCCTATTCTGATATGTAATCTATAATACTGTGAATAATCTGAGCCTAAAAGGAGAAATGATTGGTTTCCCATAGCAACAACGTTTATTACCTTCAAGTTTTATTTTCGCGAAAAAGTTCTGTTTATAAGCCAAAAGTCAGCATTCTTAATTTTAATTTTATATGGTAATCAAACAACAACACGATATTAAAAGAGCTGCATGCGCCCTTTCAATTTCAAATTTCAAAGTATCTACAGGCACGCTGCTTTGTCGATTGTTGAAACGATGTGCACCGTGTCGAAGAATCGATTATCTTCCAATTAAAATAAGTTAGTGGAGCCGTTAAAAATTTTTCGGATCCATACCTGAGATAAAGATGGTCTCTCAATACTATCCTTGCTCAGTCTTGTTTGACTTTTAGTACCTACGCCTGGGAAATTTTTTTAGATATTATGCAAAAATTATATTATAAATTGAAGTAAGCCGACCGGCTTTAGTACCATTAGTTTTGATTATAATCAAGTAAAAATAAAACTAATTAATTAGTTAATATATGAGCGGCGGCGACTAAATTGTTGCAAAAATATGTGCACATTTTAGAGACAAAATAAAAAATAATATTAAATTTGCATTCAAATTAGCGTTTTGATTAAACAAATTCTCAGAATAACGAGATATACATATATTTACACAAAACAAAACAAAAACTATGACTTTTTGTATACATATTAGATGGCTCGCTGGCTGACTGCTGCTGGGTAGATTTTTTTTTTTTTTTTATTATGTGAATAAAGAAATGGTATTTAAAAAATGCATGAGGTATAAATTTGTCGAAATAAAACCTAAAAACATAAAATTTATAATTTTTTGACTATTTTATTCATGTAATAAAGAGATTCATTTATATGAAAAAAAAATATATTAAAAGATGCTGACGTATTTTATGTACAAGTTGATTGAATCGATTTAATTAATTTTGCTCAATTACATCCAAATTTTATCCAATTTTGATAAACCAAGTATGTAATCCTACTAAATTTGAGCCATACTTTTCAAAGCAGATCAGTGATAGCTAGCGAAAAACTGACATCTCAACTCAAAAAAACGACCCAAAATGAGGGGATTCAAAAAAAAATCCAAAAAGATCGGATCAAATTTGCCTGTGCTCTCAAAACAATCGAATTTTTTAACTTTATGACGTCATCAGAATCCAATATAATTAATTTTGTCTATCAAATCCAAATTTTATGCAAATTCTATAAACCAAGTATGTAATCCTACTAAATTTGTCCCAAACTTTTCATATTTGGGATCAAAATTAACCTAGCTCTAATAGATTTCAAGAATGAGGTGCCTTGGTGCCGGAATTAAGCAAATAAGAGATAGCTAGCGAAAAATTGACATCACAGCTGAAAAAAAGACATCTAAATTAGTGGGTTCCAAAAAAAATTCCAATAAGATCGTATCAAATTAGCCTGTACTATAAAAAAAATGGAATTTTTTTAACTTTGTGACGTTATCAGAATCCAAAAAAATTTATTTTGCTCTATCGCATCCAATTTTTATCCAATTTTGATAAACCAAGTATGTAATCCTACTAAATTTGGACCATACTTTTCAAATTTATGATCTAAATTAACCTAGCTCTAATACGTTTTAAGAATGTGGTGCCCTGGTCCCTGAATTAAGCAAATAAGTGGCAGCTAGCGAAAAACTCACATCACAGCTGAAAAAAGCTACCCAAAATTAGTTAGTTCCAAAAAAACTTCCAATAAGATCGAATAAAATTTGCCTGTGCTATCAAAAAAAAAGAAATTTTTTTAACTTTGTGGCGTCATCAGAATCCAAAAAAATTATTTTTCTCTGTCACATCCAAATTTTATCCAATTTTAATGAACCAAGTAAGTAATCGAACTAAATTTGGGCCACAGTTTTCAAATTTTCGATCAAAATTAACCTAGCTCTCATAGGTTTCAAGAATGTGGTGGCCTGGTTCCGGTATTACGCAAATAAGTGATAGCTACCAAAAACTGGCATCGCAGGTGAAAAGAATTAACCAAAATTAGTGGGTTTCAAAAAAAATTCCAATAAGATGGGATCTAATTTGTCTGTGTTATTTTGACAAAAACACGTCTTTGGAATAGAAATTGGGTATTTGATCGCTGTATAATAATCATTAAGGTGATTTTCAATTTCTAACTCTGTTGATTTGATTAATTGCCATCTAACGAATAAATGGGGTAATCAATTTTTTCAACCTCTCTCGAATGCAATAAATCATCTCGTAATTAAATCGTATTCATTCAAAGCCATAAATAAAACAATATAAATAAATTAATATCAGATTATCTGTTTTTAAATATCACAAAAAACTAAAATAAAAAGAAAAAAATCAACAAAAACGTTTGAACAAATATTTATAAAATTTTTCAAAAATATTTGATATTGGAATGTTTCAAAAACACAAAACAATCTAAATCCTTGTAAAGTTTTTTTTTTTTTTGTAATTTTGTAAACCCAAAAACTAAAGTAGACGCGCATACTATTACAACATACAAACTAATCTATTTTACAACAGTGAAAACATATTGAAAACATTCTCTAAACTGTAAATCACCAGGTATATAGTCGTGTCATTTTAGCATTTCATATAGAAGTTTTTTGTACCTCAACCTATCGAGCCAGTTTTTTTTTTCAAATGATCAGGAAGGTCCACATATCGGAATCTACATCGAACTTTTTGCCGCTAGTAAATTTTGGTTTTTGCTATGGGCCAAATAGGCCAATCATTAGAATCCATTTATGAGGTGATTTTTGAAAATTTCAAAACCTTGAAAATATGGGTCAGAAACGTATGCTCGGGGTTTTTCGGGGTCTCTGATCACTAGTCCGAAATAAGAATTTCGATATTATCTCCCCCTCATGGGGCAATTTACCTCGCTGGTCCAAAATTGCAATATTCTGTAAATATTCAACAAAATGGATCAAAAAAGTATACTCGTGGGTTTTTGGGGTCACTGATCATGATTCGGAAGTTGGGGATATACTAACTTCCTTCATGGGGTTTTTAGCGGTTTGTTGACCTAACACTGCAATTTCCTGTAAATATTCATTTGAGTTAATTCACCAGCGGGGTGAATTAACTCGAGAGGGGGGGATTATATCGAAATTTCTTGAAAAGATCGAAAAGATTTTAAAATCGAAAAGATTTTAATATATGGACCTTCCTGATCATTTAAAAAGAAAAAAAAATTGGGCCGATAGGTTGAGGTACATAAAAATTCTTCATTTTAGCCTTTTTTGATCTAAAATGATTCGTCTAATAGTAGAGAAGACGGTTCACAAAAAATAAACAATTGATCACCATACGAAAAAAAGGACACAAATTAATAACAAAGGCGTTGACAGAAATATTCTTTTTTTTTGAGAAAAAATATTTTTTTATTAATTTTTTCCTATGTTTTGTGATTTTTATCATTTTGAAGTTATTTTGATTGGATGGGATTTGTTTCGTGCTTTCTTCTTTTAATTTTTGGAATTCGTCCCCGTGTTTGTGAGAGAATGGATTTTTATTACATTAAAAATTTATTACCAATTATTTTTAATTGGTAACTATATTAAAATTTAATGATTACATTTAGGCTACTACTGTATTCATTCAAGGCATGCTGGGAGACAAAATTTTGTTTGAGATATTGGATAATAATTTTTTTTTTATTTTAGGTTGTATGGCCACCATGATTCAAAGAATTTTATCAAAGATAAAGAAATCATAAGTACTGTATTTTTCGGCTATATCAGCCTTTGTGTAAATGCAGCAAAAATTATTGTGTCAAACACCCTTTGGGGTTAAATGTTTCTATTAAAATTGTCTTTATGGATAAGCATCTATTTTATCTGCTTTTAACTCTAGAAGAGAACGAAAACGTTTCTCAAAAAACAAAAAAGATAGATTTCACTAAAAGAAAACCGATTAAATGTATCGCCGCTTTTTTAAAATAGTTTTTTTGGAGATATGATTGTTTGGATTTGTGACATTCTCGCGTCGCGATATGTGACATTCATGCTTCAAAATTAGTCTATCAAATTATTCGCCATGGAAACTGATTCTAGCGCTGTCTAGTAGTAGAAAATAGAAGCTGTCTATGACAAGTCAAATTTATGCATGGCTATGATTGAATTGTTTATTTATATTTTGATAATGAGTGAAATAAAAACAATAAATTATTATTTAAACTATTTGATGTGATTTATTTCTTATTTCTGTTGAAATTTGACTTGTCATGGACAGCTTCTATTTTCTACCACCAGACAGCGCTAGAATCAGTTCCCATGGCAAATAGGTAACATGATTCCATACATTAAGCTTAGTTACCTTACAAATCAAGGTAGAAATTTCACTCAAGTCAAGTGCATTTGAACTGTAACAACCTGTGTGAAAGCATGACTTGCAAGAAGCTTTTTCTAATGTAAGTATAGCTTTAATAATATACTGCACATTACCAACGACATCGGCAAGCTTTGAGCGTACTTAAAATAATTAAAACTTTTCAGCATTCAACAATAAGTCAGTAATGTCTATCTGACCTCGCAATTCTGGTCACTGAATATAAAACTACCTTTGAGGCGGACTTTAATGAACTGAGAGACTCTTTGGCAGAGACAAAAGCACGCCGTGTAAAGCTGTAGCCAGATTAGAGAGGAACAAATGACTGGTCCTAAAGATTAAAGAAATGTCTTGATAAGCTGCTGTCTTACTTGATTATAAGTTTCCTATGTTGAATTATATATGTCATACAAATTCAAATTATTAGCTCATAGATAATAAAGAGTGCTAATTTATTAAAGAGTTTTTTTTTTTCACAAAAAATGTCATCCGTTAACTATATATTTGAGACTTTTTTTAAACAAATTATTTCAAACCACCACTATCAAGTCTTTACTCCGATTTAAAAGGCGTAGATCCGAGGCTGATTAATGAGAGTAATTAGTTGAGGTAATGATCGGTCAGGGTATAACAGTGCAAATAAAACTTACTCTAAAAATTTACTCTAAAATAATAAAATCTATATGGAAAAGCATAGTGTTAGAGTGGGAGAAAATCAAAATTTTTATTCCTTTAAAATTTTTTTCGTTCCAGTTCTAACTTTTAATTGATTTTTATGACATCAATTATCTTCACTTGAATTGCCAAGGATGTAGAAAGTTTAATCACGTTGTCCATCGAGTGGATTAGATAAGGCATTTATTCGCTGGTAATTCAAATTTCCTCAGGAATAAAAAATGCATTTGGGTCATTATTGCAATAAATAACATTTTATATATCATTAATCGCCAGATCCTTTTTGCAAATGCAGAAAAAAAAAACAGAGCACCTTTCTCTAAAATATTTATAAATTGACTATGATAAATATCCTATAATATACAAAGGGCGCAATATAATAATGTTATTTAAGTAAAGCAACCTTAAAAATATACGAATCAATTTACAAAATTTAATTAGCACGATACACAATTATAAACGCAGTAAAACGAATTATAGTATATATGGGTCCTTTCACATTCATCGTTATCGTCGTAAATTGCAAATAAAAAAACGAACGCTTGTATTTCAGAGTTAATAAAATTGATTAGATACTGAATGAACTTCGGGAAGTCATAAAATATTTTTAGTTTTTTTTTTTTTTTTTTTTTTTGTGGTATTCTATGTTTTTTAAAATAAAATGTATTCATGTATCGAAAATATCACACAGAATAAAGGATTCGATATGTAGAGACGAAAATGATATGGGGGTGCTATAATAATAACTATCTACACAACAAGAAGAATTTGGCGTTGACTACAATGCTGGTATGGTAACTCTAGCACAATTTTATTCAATATATTTTTTTTCGAAAAACCGAAATCACCCTGCTGACGAAAAAAAATATTTTGGGCTCCCATTTCTGTATTTTTCCGAATTTTTCAATTTTCTCGACGGCACATTGCAGCACAACTCTAGCACATTCTACCACAACTGTTATTTTTTTTTTAAATTCGAAAATCACCCTTCTAAGTTCCAGCACACCTTTCATTGATTGTATTTATTGGAAATTTTTTTTCGGAGGTTACCAAGACATGTCAACTTAAAAAAGAACCCATATTAGGATAATAAGGACTAATTTTAATTTTAACAAAACAGAGAGTTGTAAATTTTAAACTTCCGCCTATGGTATAACTTCCAAACAGATTATCAGGGCTCCCTACGTTTTGTTTTTATTTTTAAGACAAGTTCAATTGAAAATCTGATCAACCATTAGGAAAAAATCGACAATTTTCCTGATTTACCTCTTATGATAATATAAAAACGCCAGAATAGATGAATATGGAATTTCCATAAATATATACGATCGGTAATCCAATTTACACGGAATCCTAAATGTTCCAACACATATCACATTTTGGTATGTTCGGGTTGCATTTTTAACGAGATCTAAATGAAATTAAGAACACATAAACGCTCTCTACCAAAAAAAATATAATTAAACAAAATAAATAAAACGTCCAAAAAATAAGAACAGGTTATTTTTTTCTGGTATTATTATTATTAGTTTTATTTTTTTCGGCATTCTTTGTTTATATTCGATTTATTTTATTAGTCATTATCTTGTTTTGTTAAGTCGATATATATTTTAATTTATTATCATTTTTTAAATGTAATAATAAACTATTGTAATTGTGGCAAGAAAATTATACTCCAATGGTTGACACGAAACTCTGTAGTCATTCTTTTAGATTCTTTAGAAAAATATGATATTTCTCTTCAAGTTATTTTTGGCTTTACAATACCACTCAACTACAAAAATATATAATATATTGTGTGCAAGCGATGCTTATAAATTTAATAATTTTGATATCGCTCTTCAATCATCAATACTTTTAACTATAGTCGTCTCTGTTCATCAAATAATGGATCTTCGATGAACTCATAATTAAATTAAAATTTTGTTTTTATATCATCGACAACCTTATATTTTTATGATATTAGTATAAACTACAAGATTGTCTAAATATTTCAGATAGTTTTTTATCACACATTGTAGATTTTTTGATATAGAAATATCCAATTGAAAAGGATAACCTATATGATTCCTCATTTTTTTCAGCCAACTTTGATACGACAAAATAATAATAAAAAACCCGATGACTAGGAATTTTTTGTGATTTTTGGAAACTTTGTTAATCAAAAAGTGTATTTATAAAGTTTTATTGAAATCTCTAGTATTATTCAATCCTTGCATATCTCTTTAATTAAGCCCCAAAAACATTTCATACCCTTAACTTAGAAAGAGACACATGGATATTATAATAAACGCTTGTGTAAGTCATTTTTTGGTTCTTACATTTCATATAACAATAATCTTATACAAAACACCTGAGATATTATTGCATGGAAATGGTATTTGACCTGTGTTAATGATGATATATACAGTGGAATAATTTAGGCTTTAGCCATGTTTGTTACAGGTAGCTCTTCAAAAGTTGAAAACCTTTTTTGTTTGTGATTAGATAAGTTATTAATTATATATACCTTTTAGGAGAAATTGTTCTTTTTTTTTGTTTTTTTATAATTTTGTTTTTGATGTATAGTAGTGATATTTTAATTGATGTATAATTAATTTTTTTAGATAATAAGTTTTTAATTTTCTGTTAATAATAAAACAATCAATTCTGAGATGTTTTGTCTATTTTATTTCGAATTCCTCAGGCGAAAAATTCGATACGTATTAAAATATATTAATTAAGAGAAATATTATCTAAAGAAAGATTACCTAAATATTTTCAGAGTGTGTATATTAAAATAATTTTTTTATTGGCAAACTATTCTTAACGACTCACGAAATTATGGTCTAATCTTGTAACAACCAGCTGGGAAAAATTATTTTTCAAATAACTCAAAAATAACCTATATTAAAGCCATCAAAGATTGTTTATATATCCAGCAAAACAAAATTTGGCATGGAGTTCTTATGGAAAACATAGTACAGTATGATGTCAAATGCTATGTGCGGTCTTTCTGTCTAAAATTCGGCTATTTAGAAATTTATCATCCGTATATCGTGACCGATTTTAAATTAAGTATCACTTTTTGTCGTCTATTTGAGAATTTTCATATTTTGCAAAAAAAATATTGATATTTCCTATTCAAAATTCCATACAGCATTTATTTAGCACTTTCAGTTTTTAACTCATAAGGAAAAAATTTTTTAATTTCATAATTTTTCGGAGTAGAACAGCAATGAAAATTATCGGAGTAAACTTAAAATTTTTTTATAGATCAAACCAATTGAAGTGAGTGGTGTCAGGATCAAAGTCCCCATCCCTGTTTCGGGCAAGCGGTGAACCAATAATGACATTAGTTTAGAAAACGTCTTCAAAACGTCAAAAACTTTTAGCACCTTTTAGGAACAGCCTTATGGAATCCGCGTGCAAAATTTTCTATATTCCAATAATTTTCAAAAACTTTTAATGTATTTTAACTTCATGAAAGTTATGCAATATAAAATACACTTTCTCGTATGATCTGATCTGTCGTAAATCATACAAAATATTTGCTTTACTCTAATCTTTTTACCAAAACTAGCAGTAAATAAATTATAATTTTTTAGACAGATAATGAACTTTGAAAATAAAAGAAATAACGATACAAATGCATAGAAGTCAATATATCATAATAAAACAGGTCATTTTTCAAAAATGAAAAAAAAATCTATTCACAATCCAATTTTAACAAATTAGTGTTTTTATTTTTTTTTCTTCTTCTTTTTTGTTACAAAAGTGACCGCTCCATTATTCTATTTATTAACTACTAACGACATTCAGTGTGCAAAGTGAAACAGCGCTGTGTTCTTTGGACATTTACAAGAGTGTAATCTATTGTAGTCCTTTTTTTAAGAGTTGTACGGGATTATATTTTTACAGGAGTGTATTTAAAAGAATTGGGGTGCTTTATTAATTTTTTTTAACGAAATAAAATTTGTATATTATTATTTGAAAGGTAAGTCGACCCTAGTGGCTCAGTTGGTTGCAGCGTAACCAATTCCGTACGCGGTATGCCTAGGGTAGTGGGTTTGATTCCCGCCGTCACAATAAAAAATTATTTTAATTAATATTGTGATCAGCGGAAAGGAAGTAAAACACATATATGGTATCACAATGGGTCTTACGGATTGAGTGTCTGCTTCGTGGACAGCCAATATAACCTAACCTAGAAAGGTTAAATTTTCTTAATATCTATTATAACATTATAAGAATTCGTTTCCATGTTATTCGAAACGATTCGTTTCCATGTATATTCTGAATTTTAGAATTTAAATGAATTATAGATGTCTGCCAATCAAGACTGTAAAAATAGATATTTCGACAACCCAAAAAAAGTACTTCAAAAATTGGAAAACGGTATTTTTGACATGCTAAATATGGGGATCTTTTTCAAATTTCCTTTATTTTAGTCAGTACTGAGATTAATTTCCAGCACCCTTCAAGACAGAAGCGAGAAAATCAGGGACCATTTTCAATAACCATCTTAGAGTTTAAATTTTTGAGACAAATTAGAGTGAAAAGTTTTGACTGTACTTACCTACATATTAATAGTTAATAGAAAGAGAATTTTAGAGAATAGAAGAGAAATTTTAATTTTCGATTTAGTTTAAAAGTTTCAATTTGCCTTAATAGTCAATTTCCATAATTAAGAATCGAAGATTTTTATAGAATTAGCACTTTCGGAGATAAGACGCTTTGAAAAAACGAGTGAAATGATTTCATTTCTCTTGGTGAAAAATAATTTATTCATAATTTTTAAGCGAAATATAACGCATTGGTTCGTTCACTAGATCCTTAAAACAGGAAACCGTCTTTCTACGACTTTCCAAGATGGATATTTTCGAAATATAAGCTCAGAAAAACGTCTATTCTCAACTTTTCAACTTCAACTTTTGATTTATGACCGGTTCTTAGCATTTGCAAGGCTATATATTCAAATCTTTCGAAAGTGTTTTATCGTAACGTTTAGACAGTATCCTTTGATTTCAAACCCACCTCTGTTTTAGTTAGGAGTCTTTTGACTAAGCAATTTCAAAGTCGATTATAATTTTAAACATAAATTCGTTCTAGACACTTGACTTATATATGTTTTAGTATAAAAAACCTCATAATTTTTCAAAAAAAAAAAGTAAAAACACATTAACTAATAATCAATTATCCGTAAAATTTTAGATGATTTAATTCCTTTTGTCCCAAAAAAAGTATACTTTCAAAATAAAAAAATTTTATATAAAAAAATCATAATATTGTTTGGAAAAAAATAATGATAGTAAGAATTTTTGTCCTTAAAAATTTTTAATTCCCACGCGTAAATTCCAGTGTGGATAAAGGTCACAAGGACATTATTGAATTATTTCATAGTTGTGATCAAAAGGTATAGCACACCTGTTAGACTAACTTTGAGAACTCGTTATGATCTTGGAATTTAAAAAATGGTTAATGATGTGATTATTTAAATTGCTCATAGATTTTATAATTCCCGACCAGCAAAGAGGAGTCTTATAACTTTAACGTATCTGTCTATCTGTATGACTACCATACAGATACAGGCATTGTAGTTCTTAAACGGATGAACAGCGTTTTTTATTCGAAAGGTAAATTGATCGAGAGTGTCCTTCATAATATTATTTATAATAACAATATTTTGAACTTTATAAATTTTTTTTGAGCCTTATTTTGATATTATCAACGCATTTTTTCCTTTTTTAACGCGATCAATTGTTATTGAAATTACTCAGCAATAACAGGCAACATGTATACATATATGACTTATAACGACTATCGGTTATATTGACCATAAATATTGGTCCCTTCAATGTCTGCAATGACAATGGTTCGACTGTATTTTCAAGATAGATAAGTCTTCCCAGTAAACCACGACTGAATCTATTTGTCCATTAATCTCATTGTCTACTAATTTTTTGCATTGCGGTCGCCCAAATCAGAAAATAAACAATTTATCGGCAACTTGTACGATACATTGATGGTTTATAGCATTCAAGAATATTCAACGACTAGAAATATCAAAAAGAAAAGAGCTATTAATGGTCTAAGAGATATAAGGTCGATCTTCACCCATCTGATAACCAGATGAGACAAACTTTTTATGAAAAATTATTGATTTTATTAACAATTCTATCATAGTTTTTCCTTCGAAAAGTATTCATGTATATTTATAATTAAATTAAATCAATTTTTTCCAGAACGGTATTTTGCAGGCAAGCCTATATTTTCGAACTAAAATCATCTTTCTCATGATACCAATTTCGATAGGTAAACAGATCGGTGTAGTTATCTATATTGATTTACCTATTTATATGGTGTGAATAGATCGAAAACGATCCATTATAACCGATCGAAATTGGTATCAGAAGAAATATAATTTAATTACGAAAATAATGGTATAAACTTGCCTAAAAAAACGTTAATTAAAAAAATTGATTCAAATTAGTTTAATTAAAAATAGGCATGAATACTTTTAAATCAATAAAATTTCATAAAAAATATGCCTCATCTGGTTAGGTTCGACCTTATACCGTCTCTTGTACTATAACAGACTTTGTACTATTACAGTGCCGTTTTGGAGCTAAGTTAACGAAATATATTTTATCACTAGTTAAAAATGTCACAAAATAAAATTTTTTCAACTAATAATAATCCTTTGGTATTTAACTACAAATACCTTGATGAAATATAATTAATAGATATTTAAAATTTCTTTATAATACATTTTATTTATTTTTTTATTCAAAAAATCTGAACATATGGCTTGTGTTCAATTTGATTACTATATACAATATGAAAAAAAACTTTATATTTTATTCTTGGCCGAATAATGACGAGTTTAAGAAGAACTTAACGAATCAAAATATAAGTATATATGTATAAATATATTTATAATGAATAGATTCAATTGTTATTAATTTATGAATGTCGGCAATATTGTTATTAATTTTGATGTGGGTACCTTTTTTCATTTCTTAAATATATACCTCATTATGGGTTTATAGATCTGTATTAGGATTCCGCAGAGATTGAATCAAACTGTAAAAAAAAAAAACGTTTTTTAATGGATCTGGTCAACATTGCAGATTTGTCAATTTGTTCTCTGATTCAAATAGAATAAAACGTCCACTGCAACTGAGATTAAAATTTTCAGATAACAACAAATATTAGAATAAATACCTAAATTATAATTCAAAAAAACTAAAAAAAAACTCGCTTTTTGGTACCAAAAAGTTGAAAATCATTTTATTATAGGTAATGAAAAATTAAAAGCGTGGGTTGCTCTTCACAATCGTTCTTTGAATTGGCTGATTTACAGATATCGAACACCCCATGCTTTGAATTTTACATTACAATTAAAATTATTATCAATGTTTTAGTTCAATAAAGCGTATTTTTTATTTATTTATTTTTTTAACTATAACCTGTTTTCTTATGTATTAGTCTCGCTAAGTTAAAGATCCTGTACAAATATACAAATACGGGTAACAAATTTGATTTAAAAAAAAAAGAGGAAAGTCTGCCTCAAGACCTTCCGTTTTTTCAAAATAATATTATTGATATTTCTGGCCAGGATAGAAGCATAAAGTTATAAAATATTGTACTGTCATCGGACCTTGATTAGAGTGCAAATTTTTAAGTCAATTGGACGTCTACATGTTGGAGAAAATTGCGTTGAAAAATTCCTATACATTTATACATACATACTGATAAAGGTAATAAAAGCGTGTTAAACAATACACTCTCAGCTTGAAATTTAAAATTTTGTTCGATTTTTGAACTAGTTAATTATATTTTGTATGTGAATTTATAATAACACTAGCTGCAGAACTGGATAATTTCTTTCGGTTAGAAATTTCTGCACACATCCGGAACATTTCCATTAAAGATATAGTACGTATTTATCCGAAAAAATATTCAATAATTAGAAAGACAAACATAAAGAGATACTATAAATTTGGATTTATCTCAGGAATATTGAATTACAGAAAATTTTAGAAAGTTTGGCAACGAAATTTTGCATGTTTTCTCAAGTTTCATGAATATTTCATATTTAATTGAAATTATAATCATTCTATGTTGAATTTAATATGGAATTAACTTTTTTTATTATATATTGGTAGACTGACCCATTATTGTTTTTATCTGTGTTCAACATTTAATCGATTTGATGTCTGATATATCATTTCATCTCAAATAATGATAACTCTTTAAGTTCAAATTAAATTCTTCAGATAATTTGCCATCATAATAATCAAAAGAACAATTCATTATAAAATAAATATTTCTTGAAAAGATTTACAAAAAAAAAATCTTTCAAGACTTACGATTACCAGTTCATAGACATATAAAATATATTTTAAGATTGAACAAGGTTAAAAGTCAATATTAAAACTGAAATAAGAGTGCTATAAGAACATGCTATAATTTCAGATCGTTGCCTCTTTCTATACGTTTGTGAGTATTGCCGTGAATTTAACGGCCAGACAAATTTAAGAAAAGTTCTAAGATCATCCTGATAATCAATACCAAAATTTTATTACGACTCTGAAATATTTTTTATTGCCACAACTGTGAGACAAAAATAGTTTTTAAATTTTCAATTCTATCCCAATATATTATAAATGTGAAAGTAAGGATGTTTGTTTGTTTGTTTGTTACGCTTTCACGCAAAAACTACCGAATGAATTTGAATGAAACTGTACAAAAATATAGATCATACATCCGAATTACACATGAGCTATTATTTATAAGATATATTTTAAAAAGAGCAATTAAAAAAATTATATTTCGTCTGAAATTTTACTGCTCCATCTGTGATCATGATTTTGAATCATAAATAAAAGTTTTCTGTAAAAAATATAAAATAGTAAATGTAATTCACGGCCATCTTTTCTGATAAACTCAATTAAGACTATTATAAACTTAAAAATGTTGAAAACTGTGCATATATTTTAACTATGTAAGCAATCCCTTCGAATGTTATGGAGTGGGGTATAAGTGAGATCAAGAGAGGAGGAGGCTATAAAGCGGTGGTTTTTACTTTTAAGCCCAGTAAAGCGGGCGGGTATCAAGCTAGTTTTATAAAAATATCCTTATCCGAAAAATAAAATGGAATAAACAAATATTCGTTAATTTAAGAAAACTCTGTCGAAAAATATAACTTTTCCGGATTTCGTAAAAGAAAACATTACATTTTACAATATCAAAAATTTTAACCATTCAAAATTTTCAAAAAAAAGTTTAATAATATTAAAGAATGCTTTTAAATAGCTGAAATCAATTTTTTCATCAACATTAATTAAAATTAATGTGATAATACAAATTTTAAATAATTATTAAGAATTCAATCGAGTTCTAAAAAAGAAATATTTTTCTATTTAATAAATAAATAAATAAATTAATAACTTCAAAAAAAAAGATGAATTCAAAAACGAGAATCTCCTCTCAATAAGAAACTAATGAGCATGACTTCAGCAAAAAATATTTGTATTTATAAAAAAAAAAAATGAAGAATTTGATTTAATTTTTTATTATTAATAATAATAATAATAATAATTTTTTTTGTTAGTAGACCACCCAATAAAATCATAATTTATCGAATCATCGTATGTCAGATTATAAAATACCAACAAAAAAAAATGTATTTTATTAATTGTTGACATCTCAAAAAAGTAAAAAAAGTTTAAACGACTTTGATATGGTTCAATTTGGATGGATTTTTGACATTTGAAGTATTTGAAAATGATAAATTTTTTTATTGAAATGAAGTGCGATTAATAAAATAAGTTTAATTCTTTGTGAAGATATTTAAATTCCCGACATAATGATTTTGATAAAATTCTTTCTGGTTGAAATTAAAATATAATGAAAATCGAAATAAAACATTTTATGAAATCTTTAAATTTCGAATTTCTTTAACTTTCATATCTTTAAAGGTTCATATCTTGCATATTAGTAAAGATATTTAAAATCCAACTTCACTTTACTATTCGTGAAGTGACAATAGTTCATCTGAATTGATAAAATAAATTTTGCCCGATCCCCTATTTAAAAAAATAAAAATCATTATTTATTGATAAATATAAGCCAAATTATTACATAAATTCTAATAACATTGTGTGAAAACACAAATTAATAATAAAATTTAGAAGTTATGTGGTTCAGCACGAAATCAATACCCTTTTAAAAACTGTAGTTAGATGCCCAGGGTTGTCAAATTTCATGTTTCAGAATGTGATCTCTAGCTTTGAACTTTAGAAAATGAGCTTTGGAAAATGGAACTAAACCAAATTTTTGATGCACAATAATATGGTTTCATGTGACTTAGATCAGCATATTTTCGATCCAGTCAAAAAAGCCAGTGAGAAAATGACAAATTTAGAATCATTGATAGTGTAAAAATATCATAATCAAAGTTTTAGAAGGTTAACTTAGCTATTGCTCGCTTTGCTTGTAAATAAGCACCACTAGTTTCGGATATAATATTTCGGACGATGAATATTTCTTTGAACATTATTAAAATTAGCTCAAAAGTGAAAAATAATCAGGGTCTTCAAGTATTAAGTTTCATCAGAAGAGCAAATTCAAATTCAAGTAATGACATAGAAGCAATTTTCATTACCTTTGGTTTGAATATTTATGACGCTTATATGTGCTTATATGTAGCTTGGAAACCAGTGCTAAGAACGTGACTAAAGAAAGGTATGTACAATTTGCCTCACCCCTGGCTTACAAAAAGGGGCATTATAAGTTTTACGTGTCTGTGTTTCTGTGTGTCTGCCTGTGACATCGTAACTCCTAAACGGATGAACCGGTTTTGATTTTTGTCTGAAACGTAATTTGATCGAGAGTGCAACCCTTAGGTTTTCTTTTAGTTCGAGTTTAAGGTTCCGTACCAAAACTAGAAAAGAGGTAAGGATATTGGCAAAATGATTTTTTTGATACATAGTTAAGAACACTCTCGTTCCAAATACCTTTAAGGCAAAACAAAAGTCGATTCATTCGTTTAGGATATGCGATGCCCCAAGTGAATCGATTACACCTGACTTTGTGTCGGGTGATTTCATAAATTTTTAATCTTACGAGACGTTTCTGCCTTGTTTGTCCATATCCCTAAATATTATTAACCTAAATTTAAAATAATACGATATAATAATAATCGTATGATTATAACAGAATAGAAATATCGTTTTTAATTTTATACATCTTATTATTAGAATATTGGAATCGTAATACTTGATTTAAATGAATTTTTACACTTTTCTATACATTTATTATAATATTTTAAATAAATATATTATTTACGATTTTGTGTCATCTGTTAAAAATAAATATATATATATAAAAAATAATATTTTAAAATTGAAAAGAATTTATTTAATATGCATTTAAAAAAAGCAAACTCAATCTACATATTATAACGCCTATATGTGTTATATATGTATGTTATAACGCCTTCATTATTATAAAAATATAAAATATTTAATATAATATATTTTAAATCGTATATGTTATTTGCTTATAGTATGAAATGTACTCACTCTGTTCCAGATCTTAAAATAAAATACTATTTTACCCTGGTTAATAATATGGCGGTTAGAAAAACTAATTAAAATATTAAAATATCATATACAAATCTTTTTTGTGTTTAATATGCATGGATGTATTTGTGTACATATTTTTAAAATGTATTGAATTATTAGTTTTACTGTATGTCCAAGAAAAAGATTGGAGTTAGGTAACGACTTGGCAACTCTTATTTATCAGAATTGATATCAATAGGAAGCATCGATGTCTTTTTTTTTGCTTTAATAAAACCTTCATTCTAGTAACAAACGGCAGAGAAATAGTATATTACACATCTAGAGAGCAAACGTTAAGAATGTTTCAGATTTCATGTTCAATGTCGCCGAGGTGAGGCCAAGGTTGAGAAACATGAACACTGAGACTTTCTTAACTTACTCCCGTTTTGTGTATACTATTTTCCTCCCCAACGATGGCGGAAAGCGCCAACTTTGTTTTTCACAGTGGACAGAAAGATGACACTTTCTGTCCGCAGGTGAGAAAAATTATTTTTGAATAACTTTAAAAATAGTCATGATAAAGCCATCAAAAATTTCACGTTTTTGTCATCGTTTATACGGGATTTTCATTTTTTGTTAAGAAGAGCGAAAGAAATATCATCGATATTCTCTAATAAATTAATATTGATATGTTACTTTGGCTAAGGTAACAAACCATTTTCCTCAGTTTAATGGATTAACGGAAAAGACTACATCATAAAGTGTTTTGGTTGATTTATTTTGTTCACCGCTCAATTTTTCTTCATATGTAAAAACTAGCCCTTACATAAGTGCTTCCAGTGGCAGGAATTAAACCGATGTTTGCTAGGTGAGAGCCAGGTACCATGACTTTCATCGTTTCAGAATTATGGAAAGGTTAAGATATGTTGTCTCCTGAAAACTGTATCTTCAGTTTTCTTACAATATCTGATGGAGTCTGTCATCTTTCGTAAATCACAGAAATCTAAATTTAAAAACCGTAATCAAGATTGAGAAATCATGACTGATGAAAACTTTTTACCACCATAGCACCTCATCTAATGTCTTAATGATGGCTGAAATGCTACAACGCAAAATATATTAAATTTTCGAATCCTAGATCGTGAAGAATTTGAAAAATGTCAGATGAATGCCTGACAGAAATTGATGTTTTTCTAAGACAATTGGTAGAATTCTTCAAAGATTCCAAACGCCAAAAAGAAAAAAATGTTTCTGTTTGAAGCAGAGAATGACTTCAATTTTTTAAAGTTTAAATAAATGGTCTTGAAAATTTGTGTAAGTTTTATTGCGAACAAAGACTTAAAGTTGATGATAAAACAACCAAGATAAAACCCATCTTAGAGTTATTTGTATCTCTTTCTAGCAAAACAGATTTTAGCATGAAGTTCTTATATGACAAACGTGGTATATGACGTAAAATAAGAGGCCCGATTTCTCTGTCTAATATTTGTCTAATTAGTAGTTTAAAATGGTCATGTCATCCTTTACATATTTCTTGTCCGATTTAACTTAATATTCTGTAAAGAAAAGAAAAAAAGAAAGCATTGATTTTATCAGTAATTTACAATGTTTTCTTATTCCTTATCCCAACCACCCTGTACTTACATATGAAACGCATTAGAGACGATGATGACTTTTTTTTTGTGTCCACATACCATTTTAACTTCGATGTGGATGCAATCTGCATTGGATGTGCAATGCAAAAAAAAATGTATTATTGACTACTAGTATTTTTTCAATTATTCAAAATCGAATAATTTTTATATATACTCTCATATGTAAATAGATAAACTGTACACCATATAAACTTCATACCAAACCCTTTTCATTATGGGGGTGGCTATTGTTAAAAAAAACAATTTTTTACCCCTGTATAAATATTTTATTTAAAAAAATACATCTATACATACATACATGTTTAGAACTGACCAATAATATAATATGGATAGCATGGTCTATTCGGAGAATAAAAGAAATTTAAAAAAATCATTTTTTGATACAAATCTATTTTGTTTGTATTCAAAAAATATTATAGCCATGCACTTTTTTTTTGTTTGTTTTAAAGCTATTGTTTTACTGTGGAAAAAAATCATCGGTTTTTAAATGTTTTTTGTAGTTGAGTTTTTCTATTCATTGCACGAAAAAAATCATCGTAAGATACACAGAATGTTCTTATTACAAACTCTAAAAGAAAGTTGGAGATTTGATTTGAAATTCCTAGCATAAAATAATTTATTTGTTTAAAGACCAGGGAAATGTTTCAACTCAAAAATTTTACATTGCTTATTCCTAGCTCTGTTATCTTCAGATTCAATCGGACACACATATAAACACTTCTTTAACTTTTAAGATCTACCCCCCTTTATTCGAGGTGCTAACAACAGACATGGTAAACTCTTTTTCCATTCGACTTCCAATAGTGATAGAAACGAAGTAAAATCAATTGAAAGTAAATCAGATCAACTGTAAGCATTAGGACATTTTTAACAATATATACAGACGAATCTTATTTCAGTTAAAAAGAACCCTTATAGTTCAAAAAACTCGCTTGATCGTTTGTGCATTCTAGAAATAAGTTTGGACGTAAAAAAAAATTATTAAATGGACATAAATACCTTCGAATTAAAATCACAAACAATTAAATATCTATAAATTTCAATTGAAACTTTACTTCGCCCTAAAAGTCGAGAATTGGTTCAAGGATGAATTCAAACACGATCAGAAATTTTAAAATTATTTTTAAAATCT
Source organism: Chrysoperla carnea (assembly GCF_905475395.1). Classification (NCBI taxonomy): domain Eukaryota; kingdom Metazoa; phylum Arthropoda; class Insecta; order Neuroptera; family Chrysopidae; genus Chrysoperla; species Chrysoperla carnea. The sequence continues at coordinate 119,212,917 of NC_058337.1, read as the reverse complement.
CAGAAGCTGCCGCTGTCAAATTTCTTAAATTTCATTGCACTTTAACTCGGCTAATTTTAAACAAGTTTCAACAAGCCTTATTTTAATTTCTATCTGAATACAAAAAAATTCATATTAGTTATTTTATTATTCAGGCACAGATGGGAATGAAGAAAATCGAAAATCAACCACCAGTCAGAAGTTTAGAAAAACTCAACTCGAATATCTGAAATAAAAGCAATCATCACCCAACATTTTCTATAATAACCAGTTCGAAATAAGCCGAACATGAAAAATTGTGATAATAAAAATATTTAAAAAAAAATTCCACAGTTTGAAAATAAAATTGTACTTCTCATTCCTATACACACTCGTCAATTTTAACCCTCTATAATAGCTAATAACACTATACCCCGTACCATCACTAGCTTTTATATCAGGAACTTTTGAATATACTAAAGGATGATCCAAATTGAGTTTGCCTAGCTTTAATTTATTTGAAAACACACAAAAAGTAATTCTATCTTAGCTATATTTTTATTAATAAAATTTTAAGTAAATATCATTTTTGGAATGTTTCAAGCTGCCATTTGACGTTTGAAACAAGCTGAGGTGATTGTATACCTACAGTATTGTAAAAAAAGTTTTGGCTTATTGCACCGTATATATATATATATAAACCAAATGCATGCTTTGTAGTCAAGTAATGAGTTATTTTTGGCCTTACCATACCATGCAAATACAAAAAATATAAAATATATTGTGGGCAAGTGAGAGTTCTAAATTTGATAATCTAAATGTCGCTCTTCAATCATCAACACTTTGACTATAGCCATCTAATGGTTCATCAAAGATGGATTTTCGATGAACTCATAATTAAATTAAAATTTTGTCAGCTTTTTATATCATCGACAACTTTATATTTTTATGGTATTATTATAAATTACAAGATTGTCTAAATATTTTTGATAGTTTTTTATCACACTCTCTAGGTTTTCTGGTATAGAAATATCCAATTGAAAAGAATAACCTATATGATTCATCATTGTTTCAGCCAACTATGAACGATAAATTAATAATAAAAAGTCCGGTGACCTAGGAATTTTTGAAAACTTCGTTAATCAAAAAATGTATTTATAAAGTTTTATTGAAATCCCTAGTATTTTATATCTACATAAAATATTCACATCATTCCAATTTACAGAGTTGAAAACATAGGAAACAAAATTGGATCACCCTTTACTGCAATTGAATTTAAATATTTTTATTTGGTTTTTTGATGGGTGGGTGATGTGTTTGAGGTGTGGTTACATTTATGAAAAAAATTTATATCAACCCGAAAAAAGTGATTAAAAATAGTTAGCATGGTTTTTTTTTGCATGTCTGCTTGATTTGCTTTATCTCTCTCTTTCTAAAATGATTATATTGTTTGTTCATTAGTCAACCATTAATTCAATCAACATTTATTGTGTATAATTCATACTCAACGAGATACAGCTTCATTAACGTGGCAATAATTTTTGTTAAAATGAAGGATTTTTTTTGAATTAGAGGATCGTATGTAATATCTGAGACTTAAGAACAGACGCCCCTACTTGTAGATACAAATTATAAATATAACTAAAAAAAAAACACGAATCAGGTTGATATGATTTTCCAGAAATTTGGAAGTTGAGTTGAGCCCAAGTAATATATGTCTTTGGTACTGCTTTTACTGGAATTAAGCATAACGGGACGACATTTGTATGTCAATAGACGAAAACTGACATAAATATTATAGAGAAAATTATCGAGAAAATAAAACCGAAGATACCGTCTAACCAAGGAATTGACTCCTATCGTCAGTTGATTTTTATGGGAGCTAGTGAAAAATGTTTGCCTGAGTGTACCCAACAAAGTACATATACATGCGAACTTTTTCTTTTTCGATTTACCCCCACAAGATGGGACAGAAGTACCTTTCTTCCGGACACCACATTCTCTTTATTTTACATTACAAAACACTATTGAATTTCATGCATTTCACTTGGTCAAATGCTTCATTTCCTGCAGTATTTGATATTCTCACTTGAATGAGATAGGGCGAAAATTTTTTCAAAGAATATTAAGATTTGTTTGAATTTGTGGTTATCGCTATGTTCAAGAACTAAAAATATTCGGTCATTAGTGGCGTTTCCACATGAAACAAGAATTAATCAATACCTACTATAATATTTGATTTTTCTTCGAAAACGTGACGTCATGTCTTTGTATTATTTTGAACTAGGCTTAAAGCAAATTTTAATACTGGAACTCCTTTGTAAAAATATAAAGAAAATAAACAAAATTTTAAGGTTTAATAAACATCATTTATTAAAAAAAGGATGATGAAACTCCCGACATAAAATCAGGTCTGATCGATTCGATTGTGTTATCATAGCGCCTTAACTAATGAACCATTTTTGATTTTTTGTTTGCTTGAAAGATTATTTGATCGGGGGTTTTTTTAGCTACATTTCAAGAAAGTATGATCATTCGCTGGAAGATCATCACGTCTTTTCTAGTTGTTATCGTATACGGAATCTTTAACTCACACTTAAAAAATATAGCTAAGAACAATAGTTATCTATGATTTTTTTTGTCTGCTATTTCGAGAATTAAAAATAGAAACTAACAAGTGAAAACAAACAATTGACTGAGTTAATTGTTGAAATACCATGTATTTCGTACATGTACAGTGTTGATGCGCAATCGTATAGACAGTGTTGATGCGCAATCGTTTGTTTTTTTGACGTCACGTAAATAACAAAAGATATTCATTTTTAAATACACAACACACACACAACTGATATTCCTATATTAATACACACTATAAAATTTTCATCTATTTAACGCCCTCGTGGGTAGACAGTGATGTTTACAAAAAAATGTTACAAACAAAAGTATTTTATTTTTTTATAAGGAACATTTTTTACATTTAAACTTTTGTTCTATCTCTAACGGTTTACAAGATGGGTCCTACGACCCCAAGACCCAATTGACCTATGATGCTCATTTACGAACTTGACCTCACTTTTTACGTCTTGAGTACGCTGTAAAAATTTCAGCTCGATATCTTTTTTCGTTTTTGAGTTATCGTGTCCACAGACGGACGGACGGACGGGCGGACAACCGGGAATAGATTAATTAGGTGATTCTATAAACACCTATACCAAAATTTTTTTCGTAGCATCAATATTTTTAAGCGTTACAAACTTGGGACGAAACTTAATATACTATGTATATTTCATATATACATGGTATAATAACCATGGGAATAAAGAAAAATCAGATGTTAATCGTGGCTCAAACGTTGTTTGATTTTATGTGAAATGTTAAAAGAAAATCATTGACTACACAATACATTGAGCCATAATATAGAGAAGTTTTTATGTCGAAAAACTTTTCGAAAAATCGTTTTTCCGCCATGGTTCACAATTACTTTAACACTGGAAAACTAATCACCATTATTTTTTCTTATTGTGTTGTCAATGGCATTCTTTTGGTATAAACTACTAGAATTTTTTTGTATTAATTCTTAATCCGAAACGCAAACAAAACGAACCATAGAAATTTCGATTCATTATGGACACAAGTTTTTTTATTTTTTTATTATAATAACAAATTATTTTATTAAAACAACAACGCAGGTAAATTAAACAATTAATGTCATATATTTATACAAAAGCAATTAAATAAGTTAACAATAATTATTTATTAATGTCTAATAATTATTTGAAAAAAGAAAAAAAAAACAAAATGAATTGATATTTAATTTACATGCGGATGGATCATAGAGGTTATCGATTACCTATGATGATGATGGGGCCTCCATAATTAAGTCTAGACTTAAATAAACAAGACACAAATATAATATTTTAAAAAATTTGGTGGTGAATGCCATTTAACCTCCATGTGACAGGTTTAGATAAGTTCACGATAAGTTCCCATTATCAGTTGAAAAAGATCCAAAACCTATGGCGAAGACAACACTGAAATCATTCATGAAAGTTACAATCCCGAAAGAGGAACGTTTCTGATAAAAACGTACGAGTGTTACTCTTGCAAACCTGCTACCGCTTTGTTTGGAATCTTGTTTTCAATAATTTTCTCTTAAGATATGGCGCAGATTAAAAATGCAGTCTTCGTTCTTCTATTAAGCGTCATCTGACTATAAACGATTAATTGAGAAAAATATTTTTCGGTCCTTCTAAATTAACATTGGATAATGTATGTGTTTCAAAAAGTTTTAGTTTCCAATCGTAATTGAATCGAAAATGTATCAAACAAGTGAAAACAAACAATTGACTGAGATATGTTGTTGAAATATCCTTTATAGAAAGTGTTGAATGTCAGTGCTTGAATTATTTTTAATAAATAAGAAAAGTTTGTTATGGAAAATTTTCGAAAGTATTTTCTATATTCTTTCGATTTTCGAGAATCTTTCACAAGACCACTAGTTGAAGCTATTTGAAAATTTCCAACTGCCTATTTTTGTAGTTTTGGAGAAAATGGACAAGAAAGTTTTGTTCTAATTTGCACCCTTGCGGGAAAACAATCGTGTTTAAGAATAAATGTTTCAAACAAAAGTTGGTATATCTTTTCAGGTTGATATATCCTTTCGCTTTTTTAGTTATCGTGTTCACGGGCCGACAACCGGAAATAAATTAACTCTGTGATTTTATGAACACCTTTACCAAAATTTGGTTCGTATCACCAATATTTTTACGCGTTACAAGCTTGGGACTAAACTTGGTATACCTTGATATATATTACATATATACAGGGTATAAAAATGGCATGTGATTGGAAATGGCATGTCGAGTATTTGGTTCCTATCATTTATTTTCCTAAACTTTCGTTTACAAATAATAGCGTTACTATTTGTTTTACATATTTGAAAATTCAATGAAAACTGTACATATTATTATTTCGAAAACGTGACAGATCAGTGTTAACTGTAGATTCTCGTAGGATCTCCTGTTAAGCTAATTAGTCATCCGAGTTTTACTCTATTATTCCAATGATTACAAGAATATTTTTTAGATTTGCCACTAATGCGGTTGCTTTTGTATAAAAATGACAATTTTCTCGTAAAATGTGTCTTAACCAATGAGTTGTTGAGGAATGATAAATCATATAATCCTCCCATTTCTGCGTTTGTCTTTCATTCAATATCAGTAATCCATCCATATATCCATGAAAGTTGTCTTTAAGAAAAAGGTTTCTGACTTCCAAAATTAATTAGTATATAGAGGTATAAAAATATGATTATTTAATGTTTTCATCGCTATGTCTCTGCAAGAAGAAGCGATATTGTGTGTTGACACAGTATCCACCTAGAGAAGCGTCACAGTAGGGTGCCATATGTAAGAAAGATTTACTAGTAATATAAAATATGAAGTGGATTCGAATACACCATATAGATACCTTGAAGCCACACAGTCGTCATCAGCCACACAGACAGAAAAATTGAATATAATAATGATAAATAGTTAAATATAATATAAACATCTTCTTTTTTTTAATAATAATAATTCGCCGTGTGCCCCCCATATTTATTGGGAGGTAAAGATGATCCACTACATTTATGTGGAATATGTCATCAAAGACTATAAAATAGAAAAAAAAATTTAAATACTGCTGTGAAACTACCTACAAATATTATTTAAATAGTTTTGATTTCATAGAGATCCGTAGCAAAACTAAAAAACGCGGAATTGAAACTGGAAAATTGCAAAAAATAATAGTTTTCTCTTGTATCCAGGGCCGGATTAACCATTATGCAGAGTAGGCAACTGCTTAGAGACTCCGCATCTGTTAGAGGCCCTCCGTTTAAGGGGAAAGGTAACTAGCTACAAATATTATTTAAATAGTTTTATTTCTTAGAGATCCGTGGCAAAAATGAAAAACGGGGAATTCAATTTACAGAAAATAATAATTTTCACTTGTATCCAGGATCAGATTAACCATAAAGTAGATGCAGTAACTGCCTAGAGGCTCCTCATCGATTAGAAATCCTCCGCGCACGACGGAAGGCTAACTTTTAAGCTGTTATGAAACGATTTTGAATCCAAAATAGATAGAGTAAAGTTAATATTCAAACTTAATGTATATATGTACTTAAAACTATTCTTTTCGTTTATTTTTATTCCCTGTATATATGTAATATAAATCAAGGTACCTATACTAAGTTAAGCCCCAAGTTGGTAACGCTTAAAAATATTGATGCTACGAAAAGTCACCTAATATCCTAAGAATTAATTAAAGGTTGCCTGTCTGTCCATCTGTAAACACAATAAAAACGGAAAGAGATATCAAGCTGAAATTTTGCCAGAAGGCCACTATAAATGTTTTTTTAAACTTATCTAATTTCTAAAACAATACAAGATCTGGTATTCAGCACTATCCATACAGGATATTTTACTTGTTAAAAATATCGTGGTGTTAACAATTAACCAGACAATATAATAAATATCCGTCGTTATAAACAACCCGACAAAAAATTCATTCAACGGTTCGCACACACATACAGTACTATCTTCAAAACAAACGTAATTTTGAAATAATATAGAATATGCTAGACTGTACGGTAACAATTACAAGTAAAATATATGCAATAGAACATACATGACAGTTCTAGAATTTGCTAGACTGTACGGTAACAATTGATTGTAACTATATAAACAGAGCACAGCGATAAGAAGGGATTATAATACAGACTCATCAAGTTAACTACAGTCAAGTTTTATCATCTAATAGAATAATATTAAAATAAAAGTATCGTGAACTATATTGTATTTGTATGTAGTCAACAAAAACTTAACAATAAAAAATTCGTATTAGTATTTGAGTATAGACGTTTCATTTTTTTATTACACAAATTTCATTACGTTAAGCCCGCTACAAAATAATTGAAATATCGCTATTTTTATCGATTTCGGCAATCAAATTGGGTATCTAAAAGCCCAGCAATACCGTTACAGAATTTTTCTTACTTCTTGTCGAATGCTCTTCAATTTCTAGTCGGCGAATGCTACCCTTTGATCTAAAGAGTTAAAATCATAAGAATAAAGGATTAAGCACCGATATTAAAGTTTGTATTTTTTTTTTTCATAAGCAAACAAAAAAAATTTAATTGAAATGAGTTTAAGAATCGTGTAAATATTATCACATACTGTTTATTAGGATGTAATTCATGCCCACATATTAAATCTTATAAGATTTGTTTGATTCCTTTACAAATTTACAGGATGAATTTAAAAATCTTTTTCGGTATCTATTTGAACGATTTAATAAGAAATTTATATTTCGCTATTAGATAATATTAGAAACGATCAAAAAGGTTTATATTTTGTATAAATAAAATTTTGAAAGGATCTCGCACAATCCTTATTCTTTGATTATTAATTTAATTAATAGTGGTGATGAGCTGGTGTATTGCATAGTATATGCATGAAGGAGATGCACTCAGCCTCTGAAATTTAGGAGCTAATACATGAAATTATCAGCGGAAAGGTGGTAAAACACATATATGGTATCACAATGGGCTCTCTAGCCTAAGTGTGTCCTTCATGGACAGCCAATATAACCTAACCTTAACAATTTTTATTGCGCTGAAGCCTTTTTCGAACTTTTTGTATTGATTCAACGCCGAAAAGTGATACCAGCTACAAAATATTCTACATGGGAAAACAACTGCGGTTATCCCTCCAGGACTCAGACTATGAGCATTTTGTTCTCGATTTAAAACATAACTCTTATTTTGCAAATGGTAAATATGTGGTTGAAACTTTTTCAAGTCCTTAAAAATTGAAAGATTTTCTTTCATCACGAGAGTAAAGGTTTAGGCAGAGAAAGGTGCCTGTTCGTGTACTTTCGTTAGTTTAATATAACTTTTACTCAGTAAATTAATAATACATGTGATAAAAATATGGTGAAATTAGTTAAAATGAATTTAATTATTTAGATTTTTTCTCAGCTCTAATATTTCATTCTCAAACATCATTCAATAAATCACATAATCAAACTATTTTTAATTAGCTTGTGCATTAATAACCATTTTTAATTAGCATGTGCATTAAAAAATAAACTTATATAAAATTATGTAGAGGTTATGATTTGCTAAGTTAAAGAATATTTAACGCGCGAAACTAAAGATCACCGAACGGTGGACGTGAGTGCCGGCGAGTTATGGTCTATTATAATAGTACAGATAAAAGTTGTTTTAAGACTACCGTTAAAAATACTCTTCCGAGCGTTTCCAAAATTGTATTATTTATCCTTATACAATCAAAAAAGAACAAAATGTGATACATGGCTAATCTGCTTTTTACCAAACTCAATCAAAAACCATAAAAATTAAACAATCTTTATTTTACATATTAAAACTGCAGTGTAAATTAAACTTCAATTTTGCTAGTATTTATAATCACCCTATTTATAAAATATGAATAAACATGTAAGCTGTATAAAGTTATTAATTTTAATAATATAGCCCTCAACATCGATTATGTCTATATTGAACCATCCCAAATCGTCTTCATCGAAATCGATATTAATAATTTCATATCACGAATAGATTTTGCTTTGTATATGTTTATATGTTTATAATATAAATAATTGTGTATTAATAAAAAACATAACATTGTATAACTATTTAACAAACATAAATAAATTGTTATTTTTTTTATTTAATAATATTTTTTGTTTATTTATTTATAAATATTTTGAACAACATTTTTAAATTTAAAGAAATAAAACGTCTGACTTGCGCCAAGTTACAACGTGGAGGTAACCACCTACAAGGCTTCTTTTTAACCGACTTCAAACAAAAAAGGAGAAGGTTATCAATTCGACTGTATTTTTTTTTAATGTTTGTTACCCCAGAACTTTCGACTGGGCAAACCGATTTTGATGATTCTTTATCTGTTTGCAAGATGATGCTTCCCGTGTGGTCCCATTTCATTTTGGTCCAGTTCTGACAACGGCATCCATGAGAAAGCCGTAAAAGTGTTAAATTTGCCTTAAGTATGCGCGACAAAAGGACGAATAACTCAATATCACGCCAACCGATTTCGATTGTTCTTTTTTTAGTGAAAAATTAGTTATTATACTTCATATTCACTAAAAATCGCAAAATAAAAAAAACTTTTAACAAAAAGAAAACCGACTTCAAAAGAAAAACTTTTCAAAAAGAAATTAAAATGCACTAAAAAGTAAAAAAATAACGATAATTTAATGTAGTTAAAATTATTGTTAATTTTGGAGTCGGTGTCAGTCAAGCTAATGTAGCAAACTGTTCTGTCAGAGTTGTTTCCTTCGCTGACACCGACTCCAAAAATAACAATAATTTTAACTACATTAAACTATCGTTATTTTTTTACTTTTTAGTGCATTTTAATTTCTTTTTGAAAAGTTTTTCTTTTGAAGTCGGATTTCTTTTTGTAAAAAATTCTTTTATATTTCAAAATATACAATATTTGGGTAACCGGAATAGTCTTCTAAAAGTTAAGGTATCAAGTTTTTGACTAAAGTTTTTTTCAAATTTTACAACATTAGATGTCTTATTTGAATTAAGATTTCAATAAAATTACCGTATAAGAGCTAGTATAGAAAGAATGTCTCAAAAAAGTCGATTTCAAGTCGCTGAAATTAAAAATTCATTTTCTTATAAAAATTACAGATACATCTTGCAGCTGGGAATGATTGCTCTCACTAGTGCAGATTTCCTAAAAAAGACGTTTATTTTAAAATCATTTTATAACAGAGAGACAGATTTAGTTCCCGTACAATTTTCCATCAATAATACCGCGCTAGAGATTATTCTAATTATTTTTTTTAAATTTTCGAATTATTTTAGTAGTGCTTCCAATTTTAATACGATTTACTTTTATGAATAAAGAACGTAATTTAAATTTTCGGAGTAGGAAATATATCTCGAGGGAGATACATACTTTATTCCCAACTAAGTTCAATTAGGACAATCCTTAAATAAATTTCCGAAACCAATGCCAGCTTTGGTGTCACTACTTTTATTAAATTCCTGAAAGTTTTGAATAATATGTACAATTAAAATATTATACCGTAGCAATTTTAAACTAGTATTGACAAAAATTTTCCAAAAGACCGTTTTTTTTTTTCTTCAATTAACATAGTTCGGATAATGCGATGACTTAACAATTGATTTTATAAAGTTTGAAAAAGTTGGAGAATCAATTCATCTTGATGTTAGTTAGCTTCAGAATCCTCAATATCAAACAAAAAATTTGCAAATGCCATGCGCTTCCACCAAAAAAAATTTAATATTAAATTAAAATTTTAAAGAAAAGTATTGATTGAATTTTTTATATTAAATTAGAAATTTAATAAAAATTATTGATTATCTAATATATAAAATTTAAATTTAAAAGAAAACCTCCGACATTAAATCATGTGTGGTCGATTTGTTTGTGGTATCGTAGCTCCTAAACGGATGAAACAATATTGATTTTTTTGTTTAAAAATTAGTTTGAGTGTTCATGCTTTGCTTCAAGAAAATCTGTTAGAAGATCATCATCACCTCTTTTCTAAGTGTACGGAATCCTAAACTCGCACTTAAAACCAATCTAAGGACACTCTCGATCAAAATTGTCTTTCAAAAAAAGAAAATTTAAACGATTCACCCATACAGGCACAGAGACACTTTAAATTTATAACCTCTAGTTTTAGTAAATGGATAAAAAGTATTTTTTGCAAAAAAGTTAAATGTAAAATCAATTTTTATTACAAATTAATACTACTTGCATTAGTATCTAAAATCTAATAAATATCGTAAAAATTGTGTTTCAATTTGTTTTTCGAACTATTTAGTTTTCTATTTTGATATAATACATAGTAAGTGCTTTTTACAACCCATCTAAATTTTTGACTAATTCCGAGCGTACCCAATTTTCTCATATGTATTTCTTTTATAATTCTTAAAGCTTTTTAAATTAAACATTAAATTCGTTTGCAAAGAAATGTTTCATTCCTCATAATTAATATAAGGTGATTTGAATGCATTTGGAAGCGAATCGTATACGAAACTTCTAAGGATGTCGAAAAATTTTGTAAATGATGACTAAAATTTATGAAAAATCATATGAATTCTCCAATTATTATATCTGTACGAAGCAATTTTGAAACGCTTAAAATGTATACCAAATCATAGACAATTTTGAATATAGTATGCCACCTATCGTCAATGGTTAAAAATATTTGTCTACTGATTGTAACATATGTACATAAAAATGACGCATGTACCATCTACAAACAAGCTTTACAAGCATATTTTGCCACGAACTGTATTCACTTGTTTCCACAAGCAGCCGCAGTACTTTCCATTATTCCACCATATATTTAAACCTAAAACATTCGTATTTAGCTTCGTTACTGTTCAGATAGATGCGTTTTTGTGGTTCAAGTGTAAGGTTTTGGTTTGGTTGTTTGATTGAAGAATTTCTAGGTTCAAGAGCCTAGATAAAGTATATATGAGAGTATTCAAGAGCCATGTATATATGAAATATACATAGTATATTAAGTTTAGTCCCAAGTTTGTAACGCTTAAAAATATTGATGCTACGAAAAAAATTTTGGTATAGGTGTTCATAGAATCACCTAATTAGTCCATTTCGGACTGTCCGTCCGTCCGTCCGCTCGTCTGTGGACACGATAACTCAAAAACGAAAAAAGGTATCGAGCTGAAATTTTTACAGTGTACTCAAAACTTTCAATTGAGTCTTGGGTCCGTAGGACCCATCTTATAAACCGTTAGAGATAGAACAAAAATTCAAAATGTTCCTTATCAAATAATAAACAACTTTTGTTTGAAACATTTTTTCGTTAACATCACTGTTTACCCGTGAAGGCGCCAATTAGGCGGAAATTTTATAATATGTACTATATCAGTTATATATGTCACATGTATTCAACAATAAACTCAGTCAATTGTTTGTTTTCATTTGTTTTAATAATGATTACTGCACATATTACCTCTGATCGTAGAATGACGCACGTACATTTATCATGATAGCTAACAAAATTGAATTTACTCTGCGCTTCTACCATAATCTAATATGAATTGGATTTGACCTTTCAGTATGAATCAATGAAAGATTTCGTGAATCAATCAATCGAAGCTATGCCGTAGCTTTAAATTTTGTGAATTACTCTATAACTGAACTTAACTTCTTTGGTTTTTTAAAAAAGGGGCTTTAAATGACTGTACAAATAGTAAGAACATATAGTCTAAGAGACGGTTTAAGGTCGATCTTCACCTTTCTGATTATCAGATGAGACATAGTTACACCTCTATAATAGTTTTTCTATCGAAAAGTGTTATTTTTAGTTAAATTAATTTAAATCAATTTTTTCTATGAACGGTTTTTTGCAGGTGAGCCATTATTTATACCATTATTTTCGTAATTAAATCATGTTTCTTCTGATACCAATTTCGATCGGTTAATCGATCGATCGGTGTAGTCACCTTTATTGACTTACTTGATCATATGGTATGAAAAGTTCTACACCGATCTGTTAACCAATCGAAATTTATATCACAAGAAAGATAAATTAATAACGAACATAATGGTATGAGCTTGCCTGCAAAAAACTGTTCATGTAAAAAATTGATTCAATTTTTTAAATTAAAAATTGCCATGAACACTTTTCGATAGAAAACTATAATAGGCGTGATTACAAATCAATATAATTTCTTTAAAAAAATATCTCGTCTGGTTATGAGCCGGGTGAAGTCCGACCTTATACCGTCTCATGTGTTAATTCGGCTTTAGCTTCCTCAATATTCTCCCTGAAATATTGAACATCAGAAATCTATTGTGTCAGAAATCTAATGATTTTATGATTGTCTATAATATGGTGAATGATATTTTAGATCAAAATCAGGTTGAGTTTCAAAATAGAAAAGGTGGCAAAAGCGAAGTGAAACTGAAGTACAGCATAGTAAATATTTTTTAATAAGGTAAAGGATTTGGTTTTTTGTAGTTTCAGCAGGCCCAATGTAAATAATAAACCTTTGTCTAATCACTTCTATCAGTTTTTTTCTTTACAACATAATAATTAAATAGAAAAAAACCACTTAACCAATAAAAAAAATATTTTTTTCGAAGATAATAATTCTAAACTAAATACATGAATATTGCATTTTATCAACAACAACAAAAAAACAGGCATGTTTCTTCCCACAGGAGTGTTTGTTTGTTATTAATATAATATGTAAATGATAAACAGAGTAATAATTAGGAGACATTAAGGCTAGACCTATGTGGTCCAGTAGTGTAGTGGCGCCTGTAAATTTACATGATGTACATAAACTACACATCATACAATATTGATAACACGTCCTAAATTTAAACATGCTTTTTGGTCATTCTTTACTGGACGCATTCCCTGCTTGTAATGTGTAAAATATTGGATATTATGTAATATGATCCAATTTGTTGTTAAAAGGGAATTTACTTATTTTATGAATAGAAGTTGATCTATTTGACTTAGTAAAAAGCACATAATCAAGTTATTGTATCTGTTAAAGCTTAAGGTGATTGTTTCCCTAAAGTATTATAAAAATTTTTGGTTAATTGTACTGTCCATACATAAACCAAATACATGCTTTGTAGTCAAATAATGTGTTATTTTTAGCTTTACAATGCCACGCAAATATATAATATATTGTGTGCAAGTGCTGCTAATAGATTTGATAATATAGATATCGCTCTTCAACCATCATTTCTCTAACTCTTGTCTTCAAATGATGTACCTTCGATGAACTCATTATTAAATTAAAATTTTGTTTTTATATCATCGGCCATCTTATATTTTTAAGGTATTATTATAAACTACAAGATTGTCTAAATATTTTAGATAGCTTTTTATAACACTCTCTAAATTTTTTGATATAGAAATAGTCAACTTTGAACGATAAAATAATAGCCCGGTGACCTAGGAACTTTTTTTGATTTTTGGAAACTTTTTTCATCAAAAAATGTTTTTAAAAAGTTTTGTTGAAATCCTTAGTATTATTAAATCCTTGCATATTTCCTTAAACAAAACAAATTTGTAACATTTTGGATTGCAGGACCTGAAAAAATAATCCCGAGGAATGTTTTAAAAGTTTGCATTTTGAACAACTTTCATTCTTTATACGACTTCTTAAATTTTTTTTCACAATGATCTGCTATACCAGAATCTGCCTTAAAAAAATTTGTTTCCCGATATATTTTCATGTTTCATTTTTACAAAAACAGGACTCTGTAGTTATTCTCTTTTTGACTAGTGTAATTATTTATAAAGTTATTTAAATCAACTTGTATCAAATAAAATTCTAATAGATTTCAAAAGTAGGAAATCAAAATAAAATTCTTCTTTGAGAACTTATTTGAAAATATAAAAAAAGTGTCTAAGTAACAATTGATGTTTTATTATGACTATCCTTAAAATAAAATAAAAAATTCGACCTCTCATATGGGGGTCTATAATTTTAACACTAACCTTATATTTTTTTTTTCGACAATAATTACAATACAGTATTTTTCTGGACCATGTGTTTATGTAGATATTGATATGTAATTGATACTATTTACCAGAAGGATAAATTACAATAAAACAATAAATATCCATTGTCCAATATTTCACAAGTAACAATAAAATTATTTAGTTTTTTACACAATTATTTCAAATAAGTATTGAGAATCCTATGCGATGAATAAGTGCATTTTAATTTAAGAATATTAGCCCAATTTATTGTTATACCCTATATAGGAAATATATCAGAGTATATTAAGTTTAGTCTCAAGTTAAGAAATATTGATACTACAATCATAATTTTCGTATTCATAAAATCGCCTAATTAGTTCATTAACGTTTCTGCGTTCATTTGTCCAGCCTGCCATCTGTCCTTCTGACTACAAAATTAGTGGTTTTTCAAAAAAAATTCCTTTATTTCGGATCAAATTTGCCCGTGCTATCGAAGAAATAGAATTTTTTAACTTTATGACGTCTGCAGACTCCAAAAAATTTAAATTTGCTCTATCACATCCAAATTGTATCCAATTCTGATAAATCAAGTATGTAATTCTACTAAATGTAGGTCATACTTTTCAAATCTGTGATTAAAATTAACCTAGCTCCAATAGGTTTCAAGAATGTGGAGTCCTGGTCCCGGAAAAAAGCACATAAGTGATAGCTAGCGAAAAACTGACATCACAGATGAAGAGAATGAACCAAAACTATGGGGTTTCAAAAAAAATTCCAATAAGATCGGATCAAATTTGCCTTTGCTATAAAAAAATCGAATTTTTTAACTTTATGACGTCATCAAAATCCAAAAAATTAAATTTTGCTCTATCGCATTCAAATTTTATTCTATTTTGATAAGCTAAGTATGTAATTCTACTAAATTTTGGTCATACTTTTCAAATTTCTAACCAAAATTAACCTAGCTCTAATAGGTTTCAAGAATGTGGAGTCTTGGTTCCGGAATACAGCACATAAGTGATAACTAACAAAAAATTGACATCATAGCTGTAAAGAATGACCCGAAATTAGTGGGTTTTAAAAAAAATTCCAATAAGATCGGACCAAATTTGCCTGTGTTTGCCCTGCTTTGCCACGCCCTAGCTACGGACCTGGTGAAAAGGGATGATGATCTCCAAACAGCTAAAGAGATTTTCTCGAAACTAGCGATTAGCAAAGAAAAATTTAAGTACTTTTGATTAAATTAAGGACTTTTGTAAGAGTCCTGTTGCAAAACCAAGATCGGGATCAAAACTTGCTATATAAAGCACGACAATGTAGTTTAAAATTTTAAGATTTTATTACATGAAAACTAGTTCCAGGAGAATCCAACTCCGAATCCCTCACCTTATAAATTACGTACGATTAAATATAATATTTAAATAAACATTAAAAATATTCTAAATATTGTTTTATATCAAACATTATTCAACTCCAAACGCAGTTAGTCAGCTAACTAAGCTGTAGCAGCCGTGGTAATCGTCAGTGATTCTGAGTTAAAGATATATTATTTCACTTTTAAAATGATGGACGGGACTGCTATAAATTGACAGACATGACGGACAAATCGACTTGCATTACACGAAATTATTTTATGGTTCCGTAGTCTAGCGAGGAATCCTTAAATATACTTCAATAAAATTAAAAAGCCGTTCTTACTTCTATGTTCTAAAGCTGTATAGTTTGTTTTCTATCGCTTTTTCTAAAGATACCAAGCCCAGCTTCCATTTTCTAATTTATTAAAAGAACATAACTTGGTCTTATTAATTTGCGTTTCTCATTTAGTTCTCGTAATGAAGTAAAATGTCAATTTCTGCCATTAGGAAGATTAATAAATGTAAGTTTGGTCACGAAGAAAATTGAAGTTCAACCGAGGTCGAAGTGTAATGTCGAAGTGCGGTCATATAGTTACTGACAAGGTTACAAGGTTAAGTTACACGAAAAAAAGGCAGGAAGCTCGCAACTTTCGTAAAGATAAAAATGGAGCTACCTAAAAGAATGCATTTCGCAACTCTTTATGACCGACTAGGGTCACGTTTGAAACTTCAACTTATTTTATTTAACTCCCTACCAACAAAGAGTGTTATAAGTAACGTGTCTGTGTATCTATGTATCCGATTGAACCGATCGCGATTATTTTTGATTTGTTTGAAAAATAATTTAATCGAGAGTGTTCTTAGCTATGTTTGAAGTGTGAGTTTAGGGCTCCATAACCGATAAGTAGAAAAAAGATGATAATCTTCGAACGCACTCTCGATCAATTTGCCTTCAAAACAAAATTTAGAAAAACAAAGTCGGTTAAGCTACAATGCCACAGACGAATCGATCAGATCTGATTTTGTGTTGGAAGTTTCTTTAAAGTATATGTTATTTTCTTTATCAATTAAATTTTCTCAAAAATGGCATTTTTATTACCGGTTAAGATTTCCAACTACCTACTATTTTTTATAAAAAAACCCATTTGGCTTCGAAAATATTATTTTCATTTCGTTCGATATCTTATCCCTTGATTGTATACAGTTTTTGTTACTATTGATATTACTACAGAACCCAAAAGTTGCGTGAGTCCGTGAACATACACTTGATCGATTTTTAATCTTAAAATGACGCTATATATGATGCCGTGCGTGGTTGGCTTAAATGTTTCGAGCATGGTCATCTGTTTAATGTAACAATAATTTTTTGAAAAAAAAAAAGCTACACAATATTAATATACCTCACACATATAGCGTGGTGTTTTTTAAATGATACATAAAATATTCGAAACATTTCCAAGACTTAAAAACATCGTCTCGTATTCAATTTGTCAGAATGTTTTTTAACAAAATTAAAGGCGCCTATAGCTTTAGCGTTCTCATTTTTTGATATACGTCATAGTTTTTTGAAAGTAAATTAATATCATTATAATATTCATTTTCAAAATTTTGTTTACTTTTTGTGATACTGAACGTTTTTACTTCTAGTTCATTAAACAAAAGTTCCTATCTTCTGAAAGTCAAGTTATTTTTCTAAAATTACTATAATTTTGTTAAATATGACTTCGCAATATAAATATTATCGAAGATAATAAATGAGAACTCGAGGATATTTCGAAATCAATTTCGATTTTTGCCCCAATATCCTGATCTAGGAAATTGGGGGAAAAATCGAAATTTATGACTTCGAAAGACAATTAGACTTCGAAATTTCAAACATATTTATAATTACTCATATCAATTTAAGTAATACTGGAATAATTTTTTAAAAGGCGTCCATTCTTAAGATACGAAAACGGAATGGAAAATAAAATAACGCAAAAACATTTATCGAATCATTTTAAAGAGGAATGGACAGTATTTGTTTTCTTTTTCACGGGTCGTTTTCATGGTCAAACAGAGTGGGTGACCTTTTTGTTCTTTTAAATGGAAATACATATTTGTGTGGCAGATTCACCTCCTTTGCCGACGTAAAAAGTTTGAAAATTATTTTTCCTAAATCTTCGATAGGTAGGCACCTAATTAATAAGAACCTGTAAAAAAATTATTAGTTTGTGAATTTGGAGATTAAAAATTGTTTTGGTAGAAACTTTTTAACTAAAAAGTACTTTTTACAGCCAAGAACAAGAATGTGAAGAAATAATATATTTGACAATAAAAAAAGCAAAATTGTCAACAGTTTGACCATGAAGACACCCCTGTATAAAAAAGCTAAATTCTGTATTTCCAAGTCCCCTTAAAACGAAACGATTCAGAACCAACAGGTAAATAACATCTTCTGGATCTTCGATCTTAAAAAAATAAAACTAACCCTATCGGAACAGAAAGCATGGACGGTCAATATTAAGTTAAATACTGAAATATTGCAACAAGTAAATAGAATTTCGATTTGTTTCTCTATTAACAGATTTTTGTCGGCATTCGGGGAAAGTATGAAAGTATAGGAGATGAAATGACTAATCGCATGAGCTACTTAAAATAACATCTAATAATCACGATTCTAGCTTCTGGTTGTGAGAAATTTTTAAAAACTGAAATATGTTGCATTTGTTTCCAGAAGCTTGTTTGCCTTTTTTGGCATACATGTGAAATTTATATAATTTGGCTCTTTTCGTTTGGTTTACATTTTCACAACCTACGAATCTTACTATTTAAACAATCTATGTCGAAAAATCATCATCAAATTTTATACAGAGATAAAATTTTAATAAAAATAGAAAAATTTCTCTTAGACTCAAAATATCAAAATGTATGTTTTTATCAACAAGAGTTCCGTTTCAGTACAAAAACATCAAAAAAATTAGCACATAAATTAAAATATCCTAACCTTATTTAATGTATAATAACGAAGTGTTTTTGGTGGCGCCATACCAATTATTTAAACAAATTTATAACCCAAACAAAAAAATATTTAGAAGCAAAAAAAAAAAACTGTTACTTTTTAAATGTCCAATATATCATCTTTAAAATGTAATACACAGGACTACATTTTAAGGGCAGGCAACAGATCCCTTGGGTTTGTAATACATTGCAAGCATATTGTAAATATAAATATATGTATTCACATATAGATAGGACAACGCGGATAAACGAGAAAAATCTTCCAAAAAAAGGATTGTATAGCTGTGTTTTAAGGTGTCTCAATCCATATAATTAAATTTTATCATGAAATAATTTTTATCAAAATCTTGAAATTTTCGGGAACAATACTAGAAATTTACTTTCTTATGAATAGATTTTATTCGCGGGTTTCAGTATTCGTTGAGTGCGTAGTCATCGTAGGGACAATAAAAACGATCTCTGCGCTTCCAGTGAAAAATTTTGGCGATAAAGGAAACTGTTATGACTAATTTGTAATTCTTTACATGCTAATGTTATAGAAAATGTCAAATTAAAATTATTGAAAAACACTAATTAATTAAACTAAATGCATTAAAAATTGTGAAAATAAGAAATCAAATTGCACAAATATTATTTTTCAAATGTAAATTATCATAATTATTTTTTTTAATTTGTGAGACAATAATATTAAATTTTCAATGTAAGTCTTAAATGCAATCCATGCAATTATATATGCATCCATACCATTCTATAATTAAAGTAGTGTATCGTTACCATGGAAACGCCTCCAATAAAACTCACGCACTGTGTGAATAGGCTTATTAAGAAGCTTTTTCATTTATTTATAATTCACACCTGTGACTGTGAATGAATAAAGTCACATTTTCGAATCACTGTTCTAGATTTTTGCCGAAATTATTCAAGATAATAATGTTAGCATTAAGATTGTTAAAGATTTTCGAATTGTATTTCAATTTAAAAACAAAAAGCCTAAAATTTAGAAGATCCAAGTCAAAACTACCGCAATGAGGCGGTGAATATTTCATAAACAAAAAGAAAGTTCTTAGTGTAGAAAAAAAAAAGAAACGCATGTAAGTTATTATGTACAGATAACGAAAAGCTATATTCAATGTTCATATTCCCATATTATCAAACATTCATCGATGTTTAAATCACATTTAGATAGCTTGTTTTCCTTCTATACTACTTCTACTGTATGAATTATAGAAGTCATCAAAGCAACCAGAAACAAAACGTAATTATAAGTATTCTTCCTTATCTAGTTTATAATCTCATGTTTCTTCCACAATTACAGCCTAGCCGCTGCTGATTTTACGATCTGCATACTTACTTTAAATTTAGAAAAATTCCATGCTATTATAAAGTTAATTAATATAAAATTATAAATTTAAAGAAACCCCCCAACATAAAATCAGGTTCGATCGATTCGTTTGTGGCATCAGCTCCTAAACGGATGATCGTTTGAATAATAATTTGATCAAAAGTGTGCTTTGCTATGTTTCAAGAAAAAAAATCTGCTCATCCGTTAGAATATCATCTCCTTTTTTCGGGGTTTTTGTTATCGAGTACGTAACTCTAAGCTTCGTATTTGAAACATAGCTAAAAACTATCTCAAACAAATTACCTATCAAAAAAATCTACGATGCCCCAAAACAATCACACACATTCAAAGACACGTTAAATAATAACACCATCTTTATTATTCGGGAGATAAAAGTCAATGGCTAAACTGAAATTCTAAAGACGTCGTGAGATGCAAATACTTTGTTTGTCTCGCTTTCATACAAATTCACAAATCTCACGAACAATTATTGTCTTATTTCCAAATTTTTGTTTCCCTCGAAATCTCTAATGTAGGCAATCAGTTAAAATCCAATATATTACCTGTAAAACAAAGGCAAGAAATTTCATATTTTGTAATCTTTCTAATTCATTTTATTTTTCATTTAGTACTCAGCTCAAGTAAAGAAATAAAAAGAAATTCTAGAAGTATTTACATATTTTAAATTTGTTACCCATGGTTAACCAAAAAAAGAAATATGTGGTTCAAAATGACAATAATAAATTTAATACATGATATCAATCAACTGTAAGCTATCTATTCTATTAAAACATCCATGGCAAAATGAAGAATACCAAAGTGTATTATAAAACTAATATAATTATGTTGAAAGATTTATAATTGTTTAAAAAACATACACTCAAATTTGTTTATAACAAATTAAGTAAATTACTGTATTAACGGTGACAGAATAGCTCGCGATACATTTAATAGATCGTAAAATTTAATTATATTTTTTCCCCTGTTAAATCTATAATAAATATTAAAAATTCCCACGCTTACTATAGAAAGAACGGAACGGTATCGTACGCCGGGCTGTGCAAAAATGAGGTTTTAATAGTGTCGTCAGTGTCATATTTATAGTACTCCAATTTTCATGTTTTCATACTTTGACAATTTCACACCTGAACGATTATAAAAAAAAAGTCAAAAACAATACAATATGCAAGAACAAATCGTAGAAATTTTGTAATTCTCGATTGTAAAATTATATGCAAATTTTCGATTTTATTAATAAAAAAACATTATCGAAACAAAATTCGAAATAAATTTGCCACTCGAGCCTCGGTTAAAACTTTATAACGAAACTTATGTATAACAGTATTCCAAAAAGCAAACAAAGAAATTAAAGATTATCGTGTCATATCCGTGAAATATATTCAAGTATTACGTAAGTAAGCTCTACTTGATTTTAGACACCCTCCCCTTTCCTAAGTGAACAAACAAGGAAAATTATGAACTCTCCATTCGATTAAAAATGATTTAATACGTAAAATTATTTTCTAAAATGTTATTAAATATCAAAACAGTTAATTAAGAAAGTCGGTATTCTATAATAAAATAGTAATATAAATTGTACAAATTGTTTTGAAATCATTTTTATTGTTTTATAATTAAAGCCCTATGCCCGCTTAGGTAATAGTTGAATGGCTCCCACACAAAATAAAAAAAAATCAAAATTATTGACAATTGTTTTAAGTTTTACAAACAAACAAAAAAGGACAAAAGTCAATGATATTGTTCATTTCAAAGCTTTTAGTTTTATAAAATAGCAAAATTTTATAAAAAATACTTTTTACAAAAAGAAAACCGACTTCAAAAGAAAAACTTTTCCAAAACAAATTAATATGCACTAAAAAGTAAAAAAATAACGATAATGTAGTTAATTTAATATAGATAATGTAGTTAATTTTATTGTTATTTTTGTAGTCGGTGTCAGCCAAGGAAACAACTATGACAGAACAGTTTGCTACATTAGCTTGGCTGACACCGACTCCAAAAATAACAATAATTTTAACTACATTCATTATATTATCGTTATTTTTTTACTTGTCCTCTTGTCGTGCATACTTAATGCAAATTTATTACTTTTATGGTTTTCTCATGAATAACGTTGTCAGAAATGAACCAAAATGAAATGGAACATAGATAAAGAATCATCAAAATAGGTTCACCCAGTCGAAAGTTCTGAGGTAACAAATTTTAAAAATTGTTTTGAAAACATTTATTTTATTTAATAATTTTTTTTACCCTATTAAAATCGGAAAATTTAAAAAATTTAATTAGTAGATATCATTAGAGAAAAACTTTGCCTCAAATTTTACGTGACATCAAACAACTTTCAAAGACACTGCGAATTCTTTAGAATTTTTAGATTTGTTAAAGGTGATCAAATTTCAGTTTCTCAATCTTTTTCATTTGGATCATCTTTAGATTAGGATAAGCAAAAGAAGATATAGTTTCCGTTAGCTTCTTTATTTCATGTAGGCTTAAATTTGAACAGCCAAAAAGATAGTCAATTAACAATTTCTAGAGTACCAACGATGGAATGTTCTAGTACCAAACCGCCCCTGCTTCCATATGTGCATACCAAGTATTTGTGAATGAATATATGAGAGTTTTGTTTGTTTCGTGGGTTTGTTTTTCTCATAATTCATTCACTCCAATACTAAAGGTCAGTCCAAGCAATGTTGTTTACCCTTTAGCACCAGAATACTGCCATCCCGGACTGAAAAACTCACCACAAAGTGGTTGCTGCATGTTTTTATTGGTAGATAAGGTATGCAAGTAATAAGAACCCCTCAGAAATCATCAGACTATCCAGTAGCTCATTTAGAAATACGTTGTTTTTATCTAACCAAATGGTATCGTGTCACTAGTGAGAGGAATACAAGGTTTTTTTTTGAAGCGACATCTTGTTCTATCTTATCAAATATAAATGTATTTTTATTCGCTGGTTTGTATCTATGCTGTTTGAATTTATTACGCAGTTATCAAGGCCATGTCGTTTTTCCGGTTTAACAATGTTGTTAGTGGAATTTTTTTTATACAGGATGTTCCAAGTAATTAACGATAGACTTTTACAACCAAATTCTGCATGGAATTTGCACCAAAAATTTCCTATGTACTTCCTTTAACAAAATAAGGCTTCTTTAACGTTTTTGTCTCTAGTATCAAAGTTAGGTTAGGTTAGGTTATATTGGCTGTCCACAAAGGACACACTTAGGCTACAGAGCCCATTGTGATACCATATGTGTGTTTTATAACCTTTCCGCTGATAATTTCATTTATCAGTTCGTCAATTTCAGAGTCTGAGTGCACCTTGTTCATACATATACCATGCACTACACCAGCCCATCACAACTGCGGACTAGCACTAAGCATACCGCGGATGGAATTTGTAACGCCTTAACGCCAAATTTTCTACATATTAGTTTCTGGCAGTTTCCCAATTGGGTGACTCAAAAACCCGCAGACCTGACCTATCTTGACCTTCTTGAAGGCATGGTCCACCCGTAGATCAGTGAGTGAACGCAATCAAGGGGCTAGCCAAATATTCTAATAAGTTTTTCATAAAAATTAAAAATGATAATCGAAATTAATTACGAGGCCTATTTTATTTATATTTTTCCCGGAATCTTTATTTACTGTTTTTTCTGAGATCAACTTTTCTTGAGTATATTTTTTGTTTTTCTTGGTGTCTTTTTCTGACCTATTTTTTCAAACACTTGTGTTTTAAAATTTCCATTTTCAATTTCCTAGAAAGGCATCCTTCTGGAACAAAAATGTAGTCAATGTTTTATTCAGAAAGCACTGATTAGATCCAAATTTGAATGTAACCTAACTAGCATAACAGTCACATCAAATTAGAATCAACGTATACAAACTTTCAACATTTGCAATACAGCACTCAGTCCGGGATGGTCTTACGAATACATTTTTACTTTTGTTGATGGTGATAAATGGGCAAACATCTAGCATATGTATACGCCTTCATGTCACTCGAATAATTCAGACTACACTCATGAATGATTAAACAATTGCAAATATAAATATCTACACACTAAGAACATGTCACTATTGAGAGTTTTTAAATAATTTGGATTTAATTCTGTAAAACGAATTAATAAATATGTAAAATTTGAGCACTTATTGCAATTAAATTCATGGCTCCACAATTTAGCTAAAAGATTTAGAGCGCCTGGGCACCTTTTTCTAGGCATAGGTATAGTGTTAATCAAACTGGAAAATCCTTCACGATTCTATTATTTGAAAGACAGATTAATGAATATGAATATTTTTGAACGCAGTGCCGCCAAGTCATTGTCGTTAGGAATAGAATGGGTGCTTGAACCTTAAATTTACCCTCTGATCTCTTATTATTTTCATAACATTCATTTACCGTACCTGGGATACGTGGTTCGATACGTTAGTGGAAAAATCGATTATATTCACGCCAGTCAATTTTATAATGGCCAAGACTAAATTTCCAAAGTAGAGAGTCGTTTGACCAACCTTTTTTCAGTTATCGAATTTTCTACAAAGGATATTTAGTAAATATGACGTCATGAAAATAAAATTAATTTATGTAATTAAATATTATTAAATAGTTTTAATTAAATAGAAATAAATCATCATTTTTTGATATGTAAACATATTCAATCAAATTATGAATACAATATAAATATAATAATATATACAGATATTTGATATTAATATTATTAGATATATACATAATATAAAATTTTTCTTGATATGCATTGTCCAATGGCTCTGATCTTCTAACGAAATGTTTGGTTAAAATACTCTTTTTCCATTGTTTTCATTCTCCGGGAAATGTAGCTCATGTATATCGGTTGTGCAAAATATGTCCCTTGCAAGTAGTAAAAATAGCGTTTAGTACCTAAACTAAAAAATTTTGTTACATTTCTGAAACTTTTAAAAATCTTTAAATAGAAGCAATGTACGTTTTAGAAAATAATCTATTAAATTAAAGAATAAGAAGTTACTTTTTATTTTCACAAGTTTTCATATAATTCAAGCAATATTTAGGAAACGCTTCAAGAAATTCAATCAAGAGTACCATTAATATTTTAACAAGTTCTTTCATTTAAATAAATATATACACAGTGTTTACATAAAATTTAGCTGGTAATGTTTAGGAAATACATAACATACCAGGCTTAAAATATTTTATATAGAATGTTTCATAATTATCTCGACAAACGTTAAGAGGTTGTTCGAGATATATCATATTTTATAAAACGAAGCGTTTTTCAAGCTTACTTTATTTAAGGATAAAGAGTAATTACATATTTTGTCTCATCTTTTTGGCAAGCAATTTTTATTCGCTTCGTTGTAAGAGGGGCATGCGAAAAAAATATTCGTATGGTAGAATTTTTCCAAACTGCACATAAATGAAGAGCTTTGATGGAATTGCAATTCAGATTCGAATTTTGAAAGGTAGGTAGTAAAAGAAAACTATAAATATTCACAATTTTCAAGTGCTATGCGGTATATTTTATAAGAAACCATTTCAAATAACAAGTGACAACAAACAATTGACTGAGCTAATTGTTGAAATACCATGTAAGGACAGTGATGATTATGGAATCGTTGGTTTTTTTACGTCATGCAAGTAGATAGCACCTAATTTGCGCACTCAAGGATAAACTTTGATGTTTACGAAAAAATGTTTCAAACAAAAGTTGTTTATTTTTTTTTAAAGGAATATTTTTTACATTTTGTTCTATCTGTAACGGTTGACAAGATGGGTCCTACGGAATATAAGATAATTTTGACTCAAAAAATTAAAAAATCGGGTTTATTTAATGATCGCATCCAGGTTTTTAATATATAATGCAAAATTGGACAGAGTGATCTTCTACAAAATTATGTATCTAATCAATACATAAACCCGATTTATCCCTTCGTACCCCTTGAAGAAATTGCAAAAACTGGAGAAATTTGTCTCCGATATCGATAAAATTCATTAAGAAAATTTCAAAAAATCGGAAATTTTTTTTAACCTTCGATATCGATAAAATTGATAATATAAGATAATTTTGACCCAAAAAATCAAAAAATAACGTTTATTTAATGATAGGATGCTTGGCTTTTAAGATATAATCCAAAATTGGACAGAAACAGCGATTTTCTCAGAAACTATACATCCAATCGGTACATAAACCCGTTTTTTGTAATTTTTGGGTCAAAATTACCTTTTATACCTAGACCAGAGATTCAGTTGACCTCTGTTGCTCATTTACTCGACCTCAGTTTTTACGTCCTGAGCACGCTATGAAATTTCAGCTTTATATCCTTTTTCGTTTTTGAGTTATCGTGTGGACAGACAGACAAGCATTGCAAACTTGGGACTAAACTTAGTATACCATGATATATTTCATATATACATGATATAAAAACGCAACAGTGTTATATAGGTACTTTAACTATATATACCATATTATTCAAAAGTAAGATTTTCAAATAGATGTTTCTCATTGGTTAGAAACAAATAATTAGGGCGTGTTTTTTAAATGAGTAATAAATTATTATTCATCTACAGAAAAGTCTGATTTAATTGATTTTGATGGTTTATAGACCAACTTGCTTAAAAAGATAAAGTTTAGGGTATATATGTTTATAGTATTAGTTGTATTTACGGACAAATTGTCTTCTACTGAATTATTTGGAAAAAAATTACATTTAAAATGCTTTCATAATTCAAACAAATAAAAGGCTCTAGCTTTTCTTACCGCTTTAAGTCTCGATTTGAAGTATTAACGATTATAATGCTGAATACAAGATTTTGACAAATAACTAAAGTATATACAACTTTTGTACTGAAGTGTGACTCGGACTCAAACATTTCTAGTGGAGACATTACCGTAGATTCATTGATTAAATTTTTACGTCTAAAACTATAGTATACTTTTCTATGATTCTATAAACAAATAAAGATAGCTTAAATACAATTAATATCCGGGTGGGAGCACTGGATATATTGAATTTATAATTTGACAATACGAAGACCCCCAAAATTATTTGAAAAATCTGGTCATCCTTAAACAGTTGAACAAATTTCAAACGCACAAATGTCTTAAGAATCATTTGAATCAATCAATCCGTTTAGGATCATGAACGAACAGATATATACAAACAAACACCAAAAAACCAACTTTTTGTCGAAATTTAAAAAAATAAAATGTGATAACTTTCATCTTAAATTGCTTGGACTATACGATTGAATTCATATAAATAAAAACGTATTTTTGATAATCAGAAAATAAGACACCTCAAAAAACAATTCGCTCATGTCAATTAAGAAATTTTCGTATACGTGAATCATACAATCATGAGCGTAGATGTAAAGACCTCTCAAGGAGCATCATAATTGCCTTCATAAAATGAATAATCTCATTAATCTTTCCGATTGGAAAACCATACAAGAAAGATTGTAATACTATAAAATGATAATCTCTTAAACTAGAGGAGTGACTGACCCACCTTTGTAAATCATCCTAACTACGCCCATGTCAATAAATAAAACATCATTTTATTTTTATATTTCAGGATGACCTCTCTGTATGGGAATAGTGGGGATACAAATCTTTATACATACAGATTCCACATGGCCGTTAATTATTTGAACGCATTAGGTCATAGGTTATACACATCCGCACAAAAAGGGCCTATTCATTTCAATATCGATGTGTTTATTATTAAAAAATGTTACAACAAATTTTTGAACCAACACCAGATTCAACGTCAGCTTCAAATTGTTATACGACACCATTTTCGGTAAAAGATATCTTAAACATTGATCAAACTACGGATACAGAAGCCGAAGAATTTATTCATAATAATATGACATACCGTTGTGATAATGACAACGAGAATGGATATTATTCATGGCAGCAAGCACAACAATATGGGACCAATATTATGGATCAAACAGCTCCATATCAATTTGCCACCCATATGCCTTACGATCCATATTTTCCAACGAATTATAACGGTTATTATTATCAACAAACTGTTCCATCAATGGATTCATCATCGAAAAATTCTGGTTCAGAATTAGGCTTAATGGATATTAGTGATTCTGTGCATCAAAAAGTGATAAATAGTGATAATACGATAATGAACGGTAACGATTTTATGAGTACGCCAGGAAGTAATTGTTTAACAACGTCATCGCATGTTCAACAATTGAGTACGTTATGTTTGCCGTTTACTTCAACACCGGAAAAACGTGGAAATAGTGCGGAAAGTCTTGTGGAACAATATCGAACTGGTGATGTACAAGAATGTGTAACGGGAAGTCGACTTGATAGTCCAAGTATGTTGTGATAACATTTTTAGTTTATCAAATTTATTTGCTTTTCGTCTTAGAACTTCAAGCGCAAAATTTTTCCGTCTGCATCTCCGGTTGCAACCCAATTTTTAATATCATTAACTAGTTCTCGATTGTGAAGGAATATTTTGAAGTGTTTGAATTTCTATATTTCAAATTTTATAAAGATTTCCCTGCCTTGGTTTTAATAATGATAATTAACTTCAACACGAAGGGCAAAAATTTACTGTTTATTTTTTTGATTTAGCACTTCGAAACACACTTTTACGTAGAAAGTTTGAAAATGAAACGGTTTAATACACCCGAAAACATTTCATAGATGTTTAATTAAATTACAGCCAGAACCTTTCAAAAGAATACAGTTGTATTTCGGCTTAAACAAACCCAAGTTTTGCATTCTTAATTAATCGCCACTTTTTTTCAACTTTCGATTTTCTTTTACATGTAAAATTATGTCAAAGTAGATAGCCAGGAAAAGATTTCTGAATCAAAAATGTTTCCTTTTGAAATGACAAGAAAAATTTCTTTAATTTTGAACCTAGAAATGAAGACAGATTTCAGTCATAAAAATTTGGTTAAATCTAACTCTCACAGAAAGAAATACTTTTCTACAAAAATTAAAATTTATCTTCGAAGCGTTGTTGTGATTGAAATACGATTAGCAAATTTTATTCCAAAAAGATCCAAAATTACTTTAACATGAATATTAATTCCGAAAAGATTGAATTATAAATAAACAAGGAAACAAGTTTCTTGAAGCCTATATTTTAAGCTAAATTTCTAATTTTATTTTATTAAAATTTTTTTTACTTTTCTTTCAGAAAATCATGTAACCAGTTCCAAAACAGAATTACGTAAAAATGGACGACAACGTTGCAAACGAAAACCACGAATATTATTTACACAAGCTCAAGTGTACGAATTGGAACGTCGATTTAAGCAACAACGATATTTATCCGCACCAGAGCGAGAACAAATGGCTGTCACATTAAAATTAACATCGACGCAAGTGAAAATATGGTTTCAAAATCGTCGTTATAAAAATAAACGATTACGTTTACAAAGTAGTCATGATTTGAATCAAAATAACAATAGTAAAAGTAATTCCATGTCGAAAAGTCAACAAAAAGTGAAAGAAATTCCAAATAATGCAATTGTTACAAGTAGCACGAATATTAATACATTTGGAATGGAACAAACGCAATTTATTATGACACCCTATACACACAATTCGACGTCATCGTTCAATAATAGTAATAACAGCCAATATCATTCAGCGACGATAAATTCTCATCATCAGATCCCGACAGCGTGTTATGGTAGTTCAACAGATTCTTCATGTAATCGAATTTGGTAGCATAATTTTATAAAAACAATCGGAAAAGCTTTCGTATCAAGTAGGAGTGCATGACAGCAGAACGTTGATATCGAATTGGCCATATTACCCATAAAAATGTAAAACTAGACTTGGTACCATGGCAAAATTTGAAAGTGAAATTAAAAGTGATTAAAAAAGAAGAAGTTATAAGGCATGAAAGATTGAATTCAAAGTTTGCTCATCTCCTTTTAGCAAATCGAAATATGACGTCACTAATGGGTATATATCTATTGCATACTAGTAAGGATTTTTAAAGACCAACTTCACTTTTTGGCACGTCCAGTGAAATTTCTGTGCCTGAAGTGATTTAAAAAATTTTAGTCCGATCCCATATTATTACAAAATTAATATGTTTTGAGAACAATTGTATTTCCAAATAATATATTTTTTGTGGAAGCGCAAGGAAATATAGGAAATACATTTTAATATATTTTGTAATATAGGTCTTTCGTTCCAAACAGACACATGGGTATATAGACGAATGGTTCTATAACACGTCTTCGCTCATTTAAAAATTATTGCCCTGAGATGACTAATATTCACCGGGGTGTGTTAAGGTGTGTTAATTAGTGTACGATTAAGCCAGCACGGGAATCGTAGCAAAATTCTATCGAGGGTCAAATTCTATCAATGGAAATGCCGTTTTTGTTCCTTCTTTAGTCAACAAGTATTTCACCACTATTTTTAAACTTTCGTTAATCTAACACAACATGTCCTTATTATCGACACACTCGTCAAAAACTTTTTCGCTGGGTCCGCGGGGACTGTTGCATCTGCTACTCTTGCTATGTGACTTATCCGCTACTGCTGTCAATTAAAAATTATTTACTTAAGAATGCTGGACAATTTTCCAAAGAATCGATAGTAAAAAATGAATTGTAAAACTCAAAAAATTGAATAAATGTGTACAATAATTTTTTATGAAACTGTTATTGAAAAGACTATTTCTTGAATTCATCTTCTGAAAGATATACAGACTGAAATAAATTTTCTTTTAGAAATATGGTTGGGAAATTCTTCATAGTTGAAGTTTCAATACTTTTCAATTCATTTTTTTTTTCAGTATTTATTTTGGTTTCGATTTTCGATTTTATTAATAAATTTGTAAATAAAATTTTTATGATTGTAAATATTTTTGTATAAATTAATTTTAAATAAAAATTTTTAAACAAATCATTGGTCTGGGTAATAATCATTTTCTCAGATAATTAGTGATCACTCCTTATTATCCAAAAATATTCATTGAACTCAAAAATTAATATTTTTAATTAGATTAGGTTTAGGGAAAGTGATGATGTTAATTCAACTGAATCTATTCAAATATTTTAGACAGTGTACCAAAAATTGATTTAAACCAAAAAAAGTATTTCAGCTCAAAGCAGCCAAGATAAAATAAACAAAATATGTGGGTATTTAGCAAATTGGGTGTTTCTTATTTATTCGATCAGTTTGTGAAAGCTTTTCTTCTGTAAAAGCTGAACGCGCAATTGAAAATATCAAGGATTATTTGGAGGACCTTAAACTTTCACAAATAGTCTTGTATGAGTGACTCATAAGAAAAATTATATTCTACTTTTTAGTATAATAAAAGCTTGCTGTCTTAAAAAGTATTTTGTCTATTTAAATTTTTTATTTTAAACTAAAAAGCGTATGTATTATCAAATATGGTGGAAGCGATGTGAAAATCATAAAAATGCTTTTACACCAATTTATACATGAATGCAAAATTTCAGCTCAATTGGAAAGCGGAAAAAGGGTTAAATTAAACATAAAAAGGTTAAATTAACTTTAAAGGGTTAACAAACAAGAACCGAAATAATAGCTTGTATGAATGAATTTTACTTAAAAATATGGAATAAAATTTAGCTTTCTTTGCATTCTAGCTATTAGGCGCTCATATTGAGCCGACGATTTACCAAATAGTATATACAGAAATAAATCTCGATTAATTTTTCTTTGGGCTTTGAGATCATCAAAATTTCTTATACCGTAAAATGGTCAATTTTTATAAGCGTTCAAATAACAAATTGAAATGGAAGTAAAAGACTGAAGCATGAAATTTGCAGAATAAATGACAACTTAAATGTGTTATATTTCGGAGAATATTTTTTCCGTGAGTTAATCTAATAGGTAATCATCATTCACACAAAAATTTAAAAAAAGAAAAGAACTATTTTTGTTAAGGAAAGAAGCAAGCGTTAATCTATAAAAATTAATAGTGATTTTATTGTAATAAAATAAGAAAATTGATTGAATTTTAAATACCATTTACATTTTATTTTTATTAATAGCTGATTGAAGTACCGAGTAGCTTCAAAACTATGAAACGTGTAAGAATTCATTGCTCTAAAACATTTTATCGTATATATTGTCCACAATGCTAAAGCTTAAAATATCGACCAATTTTTAATTTAATTATTTTAAAGTACTACTAAATCAGACCAAATATGTAATCCTTCAAACGAGTCTTGAAGTTTTTCTTATACCTTATTTATGAAATAGGGTATAATAAGTTAGAGAAAGGTGTCAGAGAATAAAAAGTTTACCAAATTTGTAACGCTTAAAATTAATGATGCTACATACAATAATTAAGTATACGTGTTATGGTATAAAATCAAAGTAGTTTCCGTTTATCCACCCATCCGTCATCACGATAACTTAAAACCCAAAAAAAAAATATCGTGCTGAAATTTTGACGTAAAATGAGTCTAAGTTGGTTGTAGATTCGTAGGATCCATCTTGTAAATCGTAAAAAATAGAAGACAAATTTGAACATGATAAAGGTTCCTAATTTATTATATGTGAATAAACAACTATAGTTTTCGCGTGAGGGTCAAAATTAGGACAAACTTACGTTACTATATATTTAATTTCATATTAAACCCATCCGATACTAAAGAGATCAAAGAAGTCAATTTTCGTGAATTTTGTTTGCTTTAAATTTTTTTTCAAGGCAATTTCTGGTGAAAAAATGGTCAAAAATTTATTCTACAAATTTTTTTAAAAATCTTATCTTCTATTTATAAAAATAATGCAAGCACTAACATTCAACACTGTCTAAATAGGGTATTTCCACAATTTATTTATTCAATTGTTTATTTGCACCTTAAGAGTTTGAACCTTGAAAATGAAAAATTGTAGTTTTTTGTCATTGAAAATAATAAAATATTTTTAAGATACCAAAAGTTAAAAAAAAAAAAATTCTGCCAAATGATTTAAAGCACCTACGTATACGGAACGTAAAGCCAAATGAATATGTTACATAAGTATTAACAATAAGGTACATTTTGTACGTTTATTAAACGAACGCTATTAAAAAATGAGTAAAGATAAGAAAAATTAAATCATTTTATTCTATCAATAAATTAAAAATATAATTTAATGGTTCAACAGAAAAGCTTTTTAGGTTATCTACGAAGGCTAAAAGGTGATCTGGCGTTAAACAGAAGAGAGACCTGTATTATCCATAAATATATTTACTTATATTGAGTATCCCGTGTACGGTATCCGATATTTTCTCAAACAAAGACTCAAACAACATTATTTGTGGAAAATATGTGCAATTTTAAAATTATAATGAAAGTTTCTTTTCTCAAAATTTTTTTATTAAAAAATAAAAGCATTGGATAGATAATATAAGTAAGACATTTTTTATACGGGGATCAAACCCTTTTTATAGGGAAACTTTAGAAAAACTAATCTGTATACAGGTTGGATCATTTTGATCTATAATAGCTAATAGTTCGTTTTGTAGCTAGCCAATCAAAAAATAACCTAAACTCCTAAACGGTAAGAGATAGAGTAATACTTTCAGTTAGAAAGTTGAATCTCATAAAAAACGAACAATTTTTAATAGGAAACATTTTTTCGAAAATCTTCAGCTTTCGGAGGAAACATGACTTAAAAAAATGTCATTATTGCATTTAATCGAAAGAAAACTACGGAAGAATGCTCTAGCCAAAAGTTGTCAAAAGCAATAGAGGACATTCGTGTCTAGCTTTGACCCACAATTATCGATAACCTAAAGCGCATTTTCGTTCGATTAAACGTAATAATGGCATATTTTATGTTGAATTTCCTCCGAAAGGATCAAATTTCTAGTTTAAAGTGTTTTTTTATTGGTTTGTGGGGTTAACAATTATCATGACAATATAAATAATCTCTAGACAATTCTAAAAAGAAACAAACAATATCGTTTTATATTACTTAATAAGAAATAGAAAACATATACAAGTAAAATATATGCAATAGAACATACGTGACAGTTCTAGAATTTGCTAGAGTGTACGGTGATAATTACAAATAACATACATGAAATAGAACATACGTGACAGTTCTAGAATTTGTTAGACTGTTCGGTAACAATTAATTGTAACCATATAAACAGGTTAGTTATAAAACAAGCTATAAGCCATTATAGATTAAAATGACCCAGCTTGTATATCGAGTACATTTATATATTTTAACTCTAATGCCTTGCGCTTCCACCATTCTGCATTCTATGAATTTGAATGTATAGAAACAACATTTAAAATAATAAAATATTCTTGTAATCAATCAGATTATCAACTGGTTTTCTTTATTGTATATTAAAATTATGTTGTTAAAACATATGTAGATTATACTTACTTGCATGAACATTAATGAACCAATAGATACGTCAATTTATCATACAAGTAATGTTAGGTGAATAAATAATTTGAGAAAAAACAGACCTAACGAATCTATGCAATTCCACAGTACGTATTAGTTCATAGCCGTAGTTTTTATTGATTCTGTATTCCTGTTGACTTCATTATGATGAGCTGGAAAAATTTTTTTATTTGGGAAACTTCTTACAAATCGTTCCTTATACGAGACCCAAAAAGAAGAATATTAGCTTTTTTGATATTCGAAATAAAAAGGATAGGAAATCTTTTGTAATTAAAATTTTATAATAATAAATCATAAGTAAAAAATCCACAAATTTCTGGACTAAAACTTGGACTCTGGAAAATTTTTGAAGTGGCAGCCCTATTTGATAGGGGAAACGAAGATCTATTAGACGAAGAAAATAATCGTAAAAAATGAGTCATAGCAATCCTAGCGTTACAATGAATGCATGTTCTAGCACCAAACACTCATGATTCGAATGCTAATCTGAATACATCACAATTATACATATATTTTAACGCATCTATAACAAACTAACAATTATCGATTATTTAGATTATTTAGATTATTAATTAAATAATGATAATTGCAGATATATTTAGTATTCGTTTTCTAAGCATATGATATAGCTTTGAGGCATGAAGGGCACACCGCAAAAGCTCACACACCATCACCTCATTTTATACATTGTTGTATTAAGAGATAGTTCAATTAAATTGGTCTAATTCTTAATACAACAATGCAGCCATCCCGGACTGATCCTGTGTACAATTGGGTACAGTATATAGATTAGCATTGATTCCGCAGAACCATCAGACTCTTAAGTATTCGTTAAATTAAAACTTTTATTTATTCAAACGGTCTTGAACGTGTCACTTGTGCGAGGTGCTTAAAAAAATCAATTTGAGAATGGTTCTCGAATGAAACTGATAAAGACATCTATGGTTTCATTCATCAAATTAATTTAATATAAACAATGACCATTGGATTATTTTATAATCGTTATAAGTGATTAAAATAGCTGACTAATATGAAGGGGCCCATAGATGTATGACATTTATCCTTCTGAATTAGCAACTCATAGTGCACCAAGCAACCCAGGTATGGGAGAAGAAGTTTGAACACTAAGTCTGGAAACCAATTAACAATTAAATTTACATACATCGACGATATCATCATTTCAGTCTTCGATTAGATATCAGCTTAATCCCGAGTAGGACTAACCAAAAAGAAAAATTGTAACATCAACTGATGCTGACTGTTTTTTATGGGTCAAAGCAGCAAAAACAGGAACTTTCAAACCAAGACTAGATTTTATTATCTAGGACCACGCTTGAGAATAGGACATAGCAAACGTTAGATTACTGGATGTTACCTCAATCTCGGTTCCATGGTAAAGCTTGCAGACTGCACGGGTCCCAATCTCTTTGGTTTTCAACCCTATAAACACAGATCCTAAAGTGACCAATTATAATTTATTTATTAAACAAGGTAACCCAATATAAAGTAATAATTAAATAACATACTCGATAATCAATTACAATTGACGAAGGTATAGCTGTTAGGGTTATGGTCGGCGAACATAAACAAAATTTCTGACCGTCTATATACCTCTTTACGGAAATGCTATGTTACTTAAAATTGATGACTAATTTATGAAATATTGTCTCTTCAATTTACAAATCACGTTATTATATTTTGCATAGTATTGCCGCTTGCCCACATTCGAGAGTAACAGCTCTTTAGGAATTTTTTAGATTTTGAGCTGGATCGAAATTTCAAAGGTAGCAAATCTAAAAACGAAACCTGGGAAATTTTCTTCTTATTTAAAATTATTGGATGAAAGGCTTGATTTTTTTTTAATATGAAGTTGGACCAAGTCTAATCAATTCTGAAAATTTTAGAGGATGTTGTCCGATTATTTAAATAAAAAAATGACTTCAAAAGTAGACATATTTAACATTGGTTATATGGCAAAACGGTATTTGGATGATGTGTTTTCAACGATTTCTCCGAAACTTGACGATATAAGACGAAAAGTAAAAATAAATCGATATATGTAGTAATTATTTAACTTTCGATATTTTGAAAAACCATTCAGATATCGAAAAGTTTTATTCTTATTTTTCGTCTACATTCATGAAGTTATAAACAAAATTCCTTCAAAGTTGAAAATAAGTAGAAATAATTTCAACCACAAGTCTAAACTTATCTTGGCGCTCGGACCATGGGTCTGTTTAACCAAAAAAGTATTAAGTCGATTAACAATTTTTAGCGTAACATGAATGGATGTTCTAGCACCGCCCACTCATGTTTCCAATCGCTAATCTGTATACGCAATTATACCATGTATTTATCAAGTTTGATTTCAAAGTTTGCTAGTTAAGATGGTCAGTATGTGAAATGCATTCAAGCTCAATGGATGTTATGATATGAGGTCAAATGTTTGGTCTTTTGCTCTGATTTATAGTTTGATAGTATAGAAGAGTATTATGGTGTAATTTTAACTCTATTCATTTGCATCACTTCAAGCCATAAATACATTTCCCATATAACACTTGTTTGCCATTTTAGAGATGTTATCGACAACGAAAGTTTAATATGAGATCGAATTGACTAGTTTGAAGTGAGAGAGAGCTCACCCCCAAATAACAAATCACCATACTATTTATACACTAGCCATTACAGTATGAAGAATTAGGAGACAGACAAACAGACTTAAATTATCCTTTTCCTATCTCTTAATACTATAATACAGCCATCCCGGACTGATCCTGTGTATAATCGGGAAGTATACAGATTAGTATGGATACCACAAAAATCGTCAGACTTACTTGATATTATTAAAAATGGAACTTCTATTTATTCAAACCGTCTTCAACGTGTCACTAGTGAGAGTTGTGTTATACAAAATCCATTCGAGAATGGATTATCAATTGAAACTTATAACGTCATCTATGCTTATATTTAAAAAACAAACTCATGAACAGTAGAGCTTCGTCACTTAAGTCATATTTCTCCCTTCATTCCATGCTTCTGGAATTTGTATTTTTTCATGTTTTTGAACACAATAAATATTTACATTTAGGAGCTGTGCTCATTTTCAAGGAGTTTTGGAAGTGTACACACCCTAAAGAAACACCATCAATATTTTTCGGCTTAATAATAGAGAAAGGGTAAACATTATATTGACACCCACAAAAGTCACTTCCTAAACATTATCTTAGCCTAGCTACAAATTTTACGTGAAAAAAGGATGAAGGGGAGCTGGAAAATGATTTAGACTTCCAAATTCATATAAAAAAATCAAATCAAGCTCGTACGTCCATTAAAAAAATAAATTAAAATAACTTTTTATACCATGCATATATGTAATATGCAAGGTATACTAAGTGTAGTCTCAAGTTTGTAACGCTTAAAAATATTGAGGCTACGAAAAAAATTTTGATATAGATGTTCATAAAATCACCTAATTAGTCCATTTCCGGTTGTACGTCCGTCCGTCTATTAACTCGATAACTCAAGTAGAAGAAAAAATATTTCAAGCTGAAATTTTTACAGTGTACTCAGGACGTAAAAAGTGAGGTCAAGTTCGTAAATGAGCAACATAGGTCAATTGGGTCTTGCGTCCGTAGGATCTTTTTTGTAAGCCGTTAGACATAGAACAAAAGTTTAATGGTAAAAAATATTCCTTATAAAAAAAATAACCAACTTTTATTTGAAACATTTTTTCACAAACATCACTGTTTACCCGTGAGGGCGCAAATTAGGCGTAAATTGTATAATATGTATTATATGGGAATATCAGTTTTGTATGTGTGACGTGTATGTATATGTAATGTGATAGAGTAATCAACACTGTCTATGCATGGTATTTTAACAACTAAGTCAGTCAATTGTTTGTTTTCACTTGTTTCAAATATAATTTACATATTTAATTTTTATATAACTGATTAATATACGCGAAACGTAAATCCTTCATATTCCGGTTAATTTTGGAACTAGAAAGTCGAAAAATCGTCAAAATTACTTCAGCTAAAACTTTTATTTTAATTTTTTTTTTATTGGTTAAATTTTTTTTTGTAATTTATAAAAAACAAGAGCTATTAACACCTGAAAAAGATGTTTAAGGTTGCTCCCCCGAGTAGTCGATTACTCGGTACGGAGTTAGCTACAGCCAAATAAACAACTGTCAAATATAACAGATAAATTTTTTTCTTTATTGAAAATGATTTTTTAAATAATTTTATTGAACTATAAATAGTATTATTCTAAGGATTGCAAAACGAATTTATAACACGTCCCCATCCTTCCCTGTTGACCTTCCATGTAGTGCATATGTCTATATTTATGACAAAAATATGACTAAACAAATTAAAATAAACAATTTTAATATTATTTATAAAAGAATGGTAGCTGATTAAAACTGTTGCCTGTAAACAGACAGACGGACAGACGGACAGGCAAGCGAAAATGGACTAATTAGTTGATTTTATTAACACCTTTACCAAAATTTTGTTGGTAGCATCAATAGTTATAGACTTGGGACTAAACTTAATATACTATGATATATTTCATATATACATGGTATAATATTATTACATTGTGAAATTGATATTTTGGCGAAGCGGCTCTAATTTTCGTTTCGCACTAAGCAAATATGTTTGGGGATGATTCAGTAGAAAATATAAATAAAATACTTTATTATCTTAACTTCGTAAAATTTTATAAATTTCAAATTCGGAATCTAAAATAAATAATATTTTGAACAATAGTAAGCAAACAACAACAATTGTTACAAAGTTTAATTATTATGGAAAAAAGGGGAAAAAATTCAATTTTCCGGAAATTTTATAAAAGTAGTAGTCAAGTGTCGATTTCTAGAAATATGCACAACAGAATGGTTCTAGTATCAAACTATTAAATGCTTCTTTCTATGAAGACCGAACAAGGGAGTCCGGACCCACGAGGAAGTTCTGAAATGCTTGAGTTCGGAGGAAAGATGGGTATTTTGAATGCGACGATTGCGAATTGTTATATTTGCATTCGTCGCATTATTGATGCTCATTTTTACTCCGAACTCTTTTATTTCCGAACTTCCTCCAGGGTCCCCGCCCAGGGACGAACTCCCTTACATGTTCCAAATAGTATCACCACAATCTGTAAGACACATTATTATGTCACATTATTGTGTAAATGTCATTGTATTACCACCGGGTATTTACGGATATTGATCGTAAATATTCCCCGCGTTTGCCATATCCCGGACTGCCATTTTAGCTTCCCTCGAACATAGCTCTAGACACTTCACGGTTTATTCTCGGGAAATTCGATCTAGGCTTTTCGATCGAATTTCCCATGAAGAAACCATCAAGTGTCTTAACCATGTTCGAGGGAAGCCGTAGAGTAACTACTTAAACTGTACACCCTGGAATGTACTGTTCAATTCAGTTACTCATCTGAAACATAACTTTAAGTTCGCTCTTCATTTAGAATCGTTCAGAAATCATCAGACTACTACGGCTTTTAAAAACTTTGTTTGGTATATTTATAGTAATCACTATTCAACATGTCACTTGTGAGAACTCCTAATAATTTTTCCAATAAATATTTTAAGAGAGCTATCTTTTGATTTAATTTGATATCATTATATGATTATGTCGATTATGTATTGTAAAGGTTTGAATCTTAACTGTTAATTAAATATTAATCCATGTGAACTGATATTGGAACTTCGTTCTCGTGTCTACTAAGTTCGTAGAAACACGAAATTAATGTTTATTTCACGGTCCCTTATTTAAATGCAAAAAATGAAATTAGACAATTTCGATTTGTTTATCCTCTAATTACAAAACGTATTATGATTCCACCATATTTCGTTTTATTCTGAGGAAAACTACTGGTTTTTGAGACTGCATTATGATATTTAAAAGCACATTTGTAATTTTCCTATCAAGGAATTATTAAAAACCACAGATAGCAAGTTAAAATTAATTTTGATTAATTTTGAGATTATCATTTTTATCAAATTAATTGTCTGACAGCCATCTATTGAGTGAATTTGATACTGTTTCGTATTTATGTATTATAAAGGTTTGAGTCTTTAGTATTCTTTTCAAATTAATGTGGTTTTGTGTATGTGCTGTGAGATAACGTTAGCATCATACAATTTAATTTAGCAAATCCGTACATAGGTGATTTTCTATAAAAGTTTCTATCTTTACATGTATTTTCAAAACGGAATGGAAAATCAGAAAGAAGTATGAATCTCATGCTTAATTTTTTTTTCTTGGAAATGTCTGAATTCAGGTGCCAAAAATTGAAGTTTAATAAAAACAAATTTTTTTTTTTGGAGTACAGAATTTTAAATTAATTCTGTTTGATTTTAAAGAGGCTTCCATAGAAAAATCCTAATCACATTTCGTTTTCCATAAAAAATGAGCTGATATATCTTTTCACGTTTTCTGATTTTCCGTTTCGTTTTCAAAAATCAGGCTGGGAACTTAAAAAAAATTTTTCCTTCTTTGTTTGTTGACATATTCCATGTATGTAGACGTTTTCTAGTTCTTAGTTAGTAAATGAAAATTTGTTAACACTTCAGGCCATAAACAGCCGTTTCATATTGTAACAACGATTAAAAGATTACATAAATTTACGAGACACTGCGGTTAAGAAAGCAATGAATTTTTATTATTTATATCTTTAAAATACTTACAAAAATTTCGTTTTATAAGTATTAGCACACGGTCTACATTCGTTGTTCTGTTAAGTATTTCCATATCGTTGCAAAAAAAAAAGGATAAAGTCCCACAAATAAAAATTTACTATTAAAAAAATATGCTGTATTGGTTGTCATATTTTATATCCAATAACTTTAAATTGCATTAAATTAAATATAGTAAATTGTTTGTTTAACATAAAATAATAAAATGTTTAAAAGCCTATCAAAGCAAAAGTCTTGATGTTATTGAATTCCCGCTGGGATTGTCAACAATATTCAATCATAAAAACATTTTAAAATATTAATGGATTTCTAATTTTGTTCTTATATCTGTACAGAAAAAACTCATATCTATCTATATAAGAATGGAAGCTGACTGATCGATCAACGCACAGTTTCTTAAGTAACTTTCTGGAAATTCATCCCCTAAGGGGCTCAAATGGGAATGGGAATTTTGTATATGGGAACTGCATGTTAATTATTTTGTAGACAAATACAGAGCAACGTATGTTATAATGTTATCAAGGATTTTTTAATATTCGTTGTACGCGTAGTCATGGTAGGAACAATAAAATTGATGCCAGCACTGCCAGTGAAAAATTTAGGCGATAAAGGAGGCTGTTATGACTAATTTGCAATTCTTTACATTTTAATGTTATAGAAAATGTCAAATTAAAGTTATTGGAAAACACTAATTAATTAAACTTAATGCATTAAAAATTGTGAAAATAAGAAATCAAATTGCACAAATATTATTTTTCAAATGTAAATTATCATAATTATTTATTTAAATTTGTGAGACAATGATATTAAATTTTCAATGGCAACGCCTCCTATACAAC
This sequence comes from Chrysoperla carnea, assembly GCF_905475395.1. Taxonomy (NCBI): domain Eukaryota; kingdom Metazoa; phylum Arthropoda; class Insecta; order Neuroptera; family Chrysopidae; genus Chrysoperla; species Chrysoperla carnea. The sequence goes on along the minus strand of NC_058337.1, from coordinate 119,170,738 downwards.
TCACGTACTGTGCGAATACAATATTTACAATATTCAAAAAAATAATCATTCTTCTGATAAGCGGTATGATATGAATACTTATTTATAAATTGAAAATCTGAAACTATATTTAATCGTTGTACGAAATAAGTTACAATGCAGAGTTTCCGAGATATCGCAATATTTGGATCGATTTTAGTACGTATGTCGAAAACTATTCGATCATCAAATGCAAACGATTTTTGTACTTTTTGGGTCAAAATTACCTTATATACTGAGTTTTATCGAAATTTCTTGATTTTTTGCAATTTTTTTAAGGGGTAGTACACCCCTTTGAAAAAATCGAGAAAAACGCAAAAAAAAATTTTGTGTTGGAATTTGATGAAACTCGACGGTGGATGGGGAAATTTTTATCCAAAAAGTATAAAAATCACGTTAATTTAATGAGTTTCTGAGATATCGCAATATTTGGATCAACTTTAGTCCGTAGTCGTGAGGCTTTTATCAAAATTTCTTTTTTGTTTGAAACCAAAAGAAACTTGAAGGGGGTTGATTACCCAAAGTGTCATACAAAATCATTATATTCTATGGAGAATTTTTTAAGTGTTACCTATTCTGTGAAATATAAACATTAAAAAATTGTTTATAAATAATTTTTTTTTGTCTGAAATACAAATTATAAACATTTGAACTCCCAATATGACGCTAAAGTTTACGTTTAATACTAATAAGGACTACAAAAAATTATTGTTTATTTATATAAAAATAATATTTCATTATTTTTATAAAAAGTATATATTTAGGTAGTAGCTACTTCCAAATTTAATGTGTGCATATGATTTATTCAGTAGCACAGGACATCTTTTTTTTAAATGCCACAATTTCCTGTTTAGAGTAACGAAAAAAAAATTGATTATCTTACCATTAACCGGAAATTTAGAAATTGTTTTGTGAGCCGTTTTTAAGGAATTAAATCTATCATTTTAAAATTATTTAGTTAATTTGTTTGAAATAAGTTAGTATAGGTGATTATTCTGGACTCTGCAATTGGACAGCTACCAAATTTGGTGTTCAAATCGTGATAAATTTTATATCGGACAGACAAAAAGACAAACGCGAAAAGTAACATAAAAGCGATTTCAAGACTTATCAAATCCAAAAATTTTTCAATGCAGACTATGTTTTAAGTATATAGAACACAAAATTCCACATGGAAAATTTAGTTAAATCTGTTAGGTTTCACAATACTTTAGATTATTACGAAAGCATTTTAATCCACAAATTAGACAATACACTCTCAACTGGAATATAGGTCCTGTAAACCTGACTCTAAATGGAGAAAATGGACATCTGTTAAAAGTAAAGCCATGAAACAATTATCGTCAGTTATAGCGAACTTTGACACACCCATTTCACAAGCGAAACCAAATTTGAATCCAACTGATAGATATAAATTACGGTCGATAAAGAAATTTTTCAAATATACTAAATAATGTGTTGTGAGCTATTACAAAAAGTTTAATTTAGCAACTGACGATGGTTGCGTTGCATCCAAATATCGATATTTAGCGAAATGTAAGTCTATTGTATGTTTTTTAATTATATTTTTTCGATAAAATTTCTTAAAATACATTTTCAATAACTAAGCCTAAATTCGAAATTAAACAAAAATTTGTCCTCATACAGTGATATTTACGAAAAAATGTTTCAAGCAAAAGTTGTTTATTTTTTTATAAGTAACATTTTTTATATTTAAACTTTTGTTCTATCTCTAACGGTTTACAAGATGGGTCCTCCGGACCCAAGACCCAATTGACCTATGTGACTCATTTACGAATTCGACCTCACTTTTTATGTTCTGAGCACGCTATAAGAATTTCAGCTTGATATCTTTTTTCGTTTTTGATCAATCGTGTTAACAGACAGACAGACGGACAGACAACCGAAAACGGACTAATTACGTTATTTTATGAACACCTGTACCAAAATTTTGTTCTTATCGTCAATATTTTTAATCGTTACAAACTTGAAACTAAACTTACTATACCTAGATATATTTCATATACATGGTATAAAAAAAAAGCAAATGACACAAGAATTTCTATATAAATTTATACAATAAAATCGATATTTATTTATAATTAAATTAAAATTTTCGCTAATGGCTATTAATGCTTTTTAGTTTAGAGTTTTAATATAAATTTTTCTTTGTAAATATGTGTATAAATGAACATATGTGTTCTTTGAATAATATTATAAATGGTGCAATGTTTAGAAAAACATTTTATATACTCTGATTGATGTTTAAGTATTTTTGAACAAACTAATTGTATTTAAATATATATGTATAATACATATATATATTATTATTGATTATATTATATTGAAATCAATATAAAAACATTAAATGTTTATAGATTTCAACAACTAATTTAATAATGACACAATTTTATTTATATACAGAGAAAATTATCTGTAGTCATTTAAAGCTAATAATAATAATGACATATGCCTTATGACAGAGGCCATCCACATCATTATTTGTTAATCTTTATTTATTAAATTACATTAATTTCTAAAATTACATTTATAATGTGGGTGGAATCGGTTACTTCGTTCTTATCCAAGCGACGACAATGTTATCAATTTCACAGACCCTATTAATTATAATTGTTCACACTGCCGCTGCCTGGGTTCGAACATGAAACCTTATTCTAAGTAGTCAAACGGTCTAATACTAACGCCTTAGATCGCTCGTCCATTTAGGCTCTCATTTAAAGCTAGTTGGGAGAAATCTTTTTAAATCCGTATTTTATAGGGTCATTTCCAAAATTTGATGACATTTGGCAATCGTTTAAAAACGATAATATTCTAAATGATTTTTGACTAGGGCGGGTCAAGTATTGTTGGAGAGGTAAAAGTGCTTTCGCATTAAATTTAATTTACAACTATGGATTTTCGAGCATAGCTAGAAATCTAAAATGCTTTAGTAGTTAACTTTCCAAGACTTTCCAAGATCTTTTTGTCACGATCAAAAAGGATTTACTGCATCTAGTCCCTCTATGAGAATCTGTCTGAATTAATTTTGAATTTACAATATAGTACTGTAAATGTACCCATTTATGAGGAGCATTTCTACTGACGAATCGGTATAACTTTATCTTTGAGTCGAGTGTTTCAATCAGAAAACCTATATCTTGGCAAGCTCTCGAACTAGCTGATGATGCGAAACATATTTTGATTGAAAGAAGAGGAAACGTTGGAGAAGTGTTTCGAAAAATTTTCTAAATACGCTCGAGTATTCAGACTGATTCAGTTGAAGATTATAGATCGAATTTTGAATCATCGCAATATTTTATCTAATTTAGCTTGTCTCGAAGTTTTGAACTAGATTACTCATTATTTTACACGATGATTCCCGTGACATCTGAACAACTTTCAATTTTGGCGAAATAAGCGCATTGCCGGACGGAGTGCCAAAAATTCACTCGAAGCAATCCATATTTGCAATAAAAATGTGTATCCGAAACTAAACTAAATGTTTCCGGTTCTGGCAGTCTACGAAATGCTTCCGATTTTGACAGTTTTGCCTGGGACAACAGCGACGAATGAACGCTCCTTTTCAACCATCCGTCGTCTTATTATTATTCTCTTACTCGAAAAAAGAATTTCTTGTTTTTATTGGCTTTATAACCTTACGTGGCGAACAAAAATTTGAAACACTCCTTTAGATAATTCCTGCGTACGGGCCTGATAACAAAAATTTACTTGGGAAATTTTGCTTTGATTCTGAGATATCAATACTAGCAAAAAATAAATACTTTTTGAGATATTTAAGCCTATAAGCTCACCCCCCAACCCCCTTAAGCCTGTAAGCTCACATTAGATCATAGTGAATATCGTAGTGTCTTTAGCCTAACTTGAAAGCATTAAAGCTGATATTTATTTTGACAAAGTAATAATTATATATGACTGTTTTTAAAATAATGACAAATTTAATTTACGTTTCGTTTCTATCCCCAATAAAATAATATAGGTATACACATACAAATGTAATTGAGACAGTGATTTTTCAGTTTTTAAGGGTTAAAACGGAAATTAATTTTTATTTGTATTTTAATAATAATTTCATTTCCTGTTAGCCCCGTGAGTTATATAATATTGTTATTAATATAATTGTTTATAATCGTATTTCCTTTTATTTTCAACTGTTAGTAGAACTATATAAGATAGGACACTTACAATCCCGTCCACTTCACGGAAAATTATATAAAATATGTCTATGAATTATTATTTCTCTGGATCAATTGTGCTAAATATATATTAAATTTTATTGAAAGTGGTCCGTAAGGAAAATTTTAGACTACTTAAATTGCAATTTGGATTTCTTGAAATTTCAGATAATCATTGATGACAAACGATTTACGAATAGAATAAAGTTCATCAAATAAAAAATTTTTAAAGGGCTTTGACAAATAAAATGAAGTCCAGACCTTAAAACTGCATTAGACCTTAAAAGCACAAAGGAGCATAGTTTATTAAAAAACTAACGTTTACATGCTGCTTCGATTCATGCTTATTATGATATGTTCAATAGCTTAAATCAAGAACACAGGATATACCACTAAGTAGTTAAGAACGATTTTTTTTTCTGTATATATTCTCTTTATTCACAATCGTGTGAATTTTTGAAAATCTAATTAGGATTGAGATGTACTTACATTTTGTGCAATGTTGCAACTCTATTTTAAAAGAAAGAAATCAATTATATTTCGATCAACAAACACTTTCTTTTTTCTCCAAGTTCTACAATTTTTCTCTACCTTCCCTCTGTATGCTTCGATCTTTAAAACTACGCAACGGATTTTGATGAGGTGATACAGTGACTTAAGAGTAAGGTTTATGTGTATAATACATGCATATTAAGGGAGAGAAACACTGATAATTTTAGAAGTACCTAATGTGAGGTCGTCAATAAACAAATTTTTGTATATAAAGACATTCTGTATTTAATTATACAAATAATATTATATTTAGTATCAGCATTGCAGTCGTGCGAAGCCGAGACGGGTCGCTAGTTTACAATAAATCACACTTTCTATTTAAAATAGAGCTATTTTTCATTTGTTTATATGTAATTGGTATAAAAATTATGAAACTAAAAGACGTAATTGCACAAATAATATTTTTTTAATGAATCTTATTTCAATTTGTAACAAAAAAGAATTTATTTTTCTGTAAACCATATATAAAACCCATAGAGTTATATTTCCATCCATAAAATTATATTAATATCTATCATTACCATAGGAACTTTTGAAATAAAACTCATGCATGGTGAGAATAATTTGAAAACTGATAGCCCCTAAAATGACCGAATAATTTTTCATCAAAAATAGCATAGAAACATTTCATCACGTTATATTTTTTTTTGTCAGGTATAAAATGGAATAATATTAGATAGCCCATTTGATCTACAAAGGGAAAAACTTGTCAATGAAAATGAATAAAAAGCAATTTTCTGCGTGAGCAAAGCTGCATGAAACTAAAAAGCATAAAAGCTAAATAAACAATTTGATAAATAATAATTGTAATTCTATACTAAATGATCTTATTAAGTCAATATCAATTTAATGTAGACAAATATATTATGTATATTAAAGTCAATACGATTACGTCTACTAAAATGTGTAGAATGAATACACCCTTAAGTAAAATAATACATTAAAATTAAATCAAATGTTTTTAAATATTTATTGTATTTATTTTATAAACGATTGATTATAAATAATAATATTAAATTATTTTATATATATTTAACGATAGTTTTATTTATAGAGTATCGGATTTTTATGTTCTTACAATCATTCATTTTGCTTGCAATGTTCGAATACAAATTGTAAGCTATCTCGTTAGCCATGTAAAATATGTGAAGTAAGAAGAGTTCATCATTTCGATGTTCAGAATATTCATATGGATGTTCTTATGTATAAAACAAAGAGGAAATGTGTACTGTCTGGTATGGTGTGTTATGGTTATGTGTTACTGTGTGTATAGTATGTTTTACACATTGGTGCGAATCGTTCGCTTACTAGGACCATTAAATTGGCCAAAAAATTAAATTTTCCCCAAAAAGTTTATACCTAAACAGTTCTTACTGAATTATTATTTCTGTAGAACAAGTGAACAATTTGAGCATTGAGCATCGTTGAGCGTTAGTTAAACGATTCAAATCGTAGTAGAAATATTTCAAAACAAAATTTGACAAAAATGAAAGTATTTACAGTACACTAAGTTGCAAGGTTTACAAACTGTATAGTATGTTTTGCACAACGATGCGAATCGCCCGCTTACTATGACCATTAAATTGGCCAACTTTTGTGCATAAACTTTTTGGGGATAAAATTAATTTTATGGTCAATTTATTGGACCTAGTAAGCGAACGATTCGCATCATTGTGCAAAAGTTCGAGGAAACTGTAAGAATTAGAGTAACAGTAGGGTGGAGTAACGGTGTGTATTATCGTAGCGTGTGTTTGGCCAAAAATATGTTATTAGATTTTTTTTTTGTGGAGTTTCTTTAAGAGTTGCGTCTATATTTAAAAACAGATAACGTTGAAAAACCCCTCAAAACTCAATTAGGGTCATGCTTTTTTTATATTTTCAATATTTATGGTCATTTACTCATTGGGGATAAAATACGATTTTCTAATATTTTGTGGTAAACAAGTTTGTCTTGAAAAAGTTTTTTTTTTTTTTTTTAATTATTTAACTTTATTTTTCATAATTTTCCAAGGTATATCAACGATAATAAGTAAAGCACAATAGTATCACATAATAAAATAAAATAAATTCAACAAGCCCACTTCATTACATTGGCCTTGGACGTAACCAAACTAAAGCTTACAATTGGATTGGTTAATATAATAAATTGTTCAACAATTCTGATTGGTTATACACAACACATAAAACGAAAAGTGGATTTTCATTTCACTGAAAAAGGGGAGCGAAAAGAGTTTTAAATACATTCACTATAATCATATCATTCTTATCATATATACATTTTTATATAAGTTAAAAAAAGATAGATATATTAAACGATATAACGATATCGTTAATTTTGTTTACGTATAGAATGAAACAGGAATATAGAATTAGAATGAGTACGATATAGTAGTTAAGTGATGTATATGTAATGAAAAAATAATACAATTCTCTAAGCATGTGTTTTATGAGATTTTTGTGAAAGGATACAGCAAAGTGACTTTTTCTGAAATCATTTTTATTTTGAATGCGGTTACGATACACGAGCGCCCGCGGTTTTTGTGAGATAACCAAAATCTTTTGTGGGTGAACACTAAATTTGTGGGTGTATAACTAGAGTGTGGATGTGTTTTGTTGTGCAATTATGAATGACGAAGTAACGATTTCACGATTATCGCCAAATTCGGGTGCAACAATGACCGTGACACCATTTTCAATTAATGATATATTAAATGATCGACATAAAAAACGTCAAAATATTTCGGATAATCTTGGACAGCAATCACGGTATTTAAGTTTATCGAGTGAAGATACGGCATTGGATATGACGACAATATCGGGATTAGGCCATCGACGTTATTCAGGTAATATGCTATGAATTATCTTAACTTATCTACCGTAGATTATTCGTTGAAATTATATGGGTGATTTCATGAAAAAGTGTACCATGGATGAAAAAAAAAATATTGCTGTTTTTGATAATAAAAATGCTTTCGTATGGTATGTGCCAACACTAGTACTTTTAGCTTTCAATATCTTAAGGAACTTAAATGTGATTCCACTGCTTTTAAACTAAAGTTATTTTTTAATCGACAAAGAATTTTGATAAAAGAGTAGTAACTGATCGTATTTTATTACAACAGAAATAAAATGTTTTGTAAAAAAGCCTAGTTCATTATTTAAATCCCAAAAAATCTTCAATTTTAAAGCGCAATTACACTCGCCTCGGGTGGAATATAAAATTAACATCCAAAATACCTGTAATCCCATCAAGTAAGTTCATCCAATCTAAGTTTTACTGACGTGTTTGGATTACCCTGCCAAGATTTGAATGTTTATGAGTACTAAATCAATTTTTAGAAGGTAATCATGGCAACAAGTACTGTCATTTTTAAATTCCTTATATTTTTTGGTCGCTGGGGAAGTTAAATATCAATAGGTTAGTCTTCCGTTTTAACTTCTTAATTCTTGAAATCAGTTTCCTGAAACATTCGCAAAAATTACTGATGTTCCTTGCGCCAAATTGTTCTCACCAACTTATACTACACTTTTTTTACTCTTCTTTATAATTTTTCTAATCGCCGGCTTAGAATGAATATTTCGTATAAAAAAGGGCCAAATTTTTCTAACAACATGTTTAGGTAAAATCCGAGGTCTCCTAAAGTTTTTCTAGCGGATAAAGTAGCAAATAAAAAAACCATTCCATTTTGTCTTTATCAAAGTTGAGACACTGAGCCACGGTAAAGTAAGCCCAAGGCTACTGCTCTGATTAGCTTGTTTGTCATAAAATAGAAAAACATTTCCTTTCTAATTTCTATAGAAAGTATATCTTGGCTTTTCTAGGGTTCTACATGCCCCTTTTTCACATTTGTCATTCGGTAGTATCATCCACTCAAAGTTAGATAATGTACAAAATCAAAATGTCATTATCATTATAATAAAATTACATAATAGCAAAGTTTTCTTAATGACTTTTCTTTAAACACAACGATAAAGTTCGAGTTTGGCTAAGTTAATAAAGGTTCCATATTATACAACTTTTTAGAGATTTTCCGTAGTATATTATATAAAAGACTCTTGGTACCGAGTAAATATCTGTTACGGGACCCTAAAAACCTCTCTTAGCTTAAAGGTAATAATATTACCTACAATACAAATGGTACTTGTCTGTACCATTTCGAAAAATGAAAAACAACTACTCACCAAACGCTACCGTAAAATTATGATAAAACATTAATATATTATCTAACATAAGTATTAATGTCGCGTTTGAATATCAAGGGCTTTTTGATCCAGGGGTGAGGGATGATAGAGGGTGTATTGTTTACTATGTATTATAAAAACCCTTTTAAAAGCTTTTAGATATTATATAAAGCATCAAAAGCACATTAATATAATGGATTATATACTTCTTATATTGTTATTAATTTAATATATTAATAATTATAGTCAGATTTTTGAATTAAATTACAGGGTGTTCTAATATGCTGTATGCATAGTAGTAGTTTTTATAACAAATAGAGAATATCGATGATTTTTTTCGCAATTCTTAATAAAATATAAAGCGTAAAAAAGATGGAAATAGTGAAATTAAAATTAAGATCGGTCAAGAAATACGGATTGCATTTTAAACTACCATTAGACAGAGAGATCAGACATAGCTTTTGACCAAGAAATGTTTGGTGACTTTTATCTTCGTTGTTTTTATTCGAGAAATAATTTTCTCTGCTGTTTGTTACATGAATGACCCTTACTTTACTTTTTCATTTATTCGCTAATACTACGCGCCATATCCATATCACCCACTACGAGAGTGAAAAAATTGAGATTAAGTGGACGGTATCATATTCCCAATATATTATTCGGAAATTCTCATAATTTCAAATGTTAATTTACGAAGTCCCGCTCGTTAAGAGTAAATCGGTAGTTTTGGAACAGCTCATAAAACTAATTATATTCCCTGTCAAAATAAAACTTTCTCTGAATTGAGTATCAAGTCATTATTCCAGATTGGTTTATGTGTTTAGGAATTCGGATTTTTTTAATATTCGAACTAATTATATTCCCTGTCAAAATAAAACTTTCTCTGAATTGAGTATCAAGTCATTATTCCAGATTGGTTTATGTGTTTAGGAATTCGGATTTTTTTAATATTCGCCCTGCATTATGTTGAACATTGTGTATTTACAGGTACTACTCAATTTATATAATTGCTTTTTTTTATACAAAAGTGTGTCGTTTTAATTTTTTTACGTTTTTAGTATTTTTTGCATGATAATGGGTTTTTTTTCGAAATCATGTTTTGTCATTTTGATTAATGAATTGAAAAATAATTATTTAGGACAAATAGTTTGTACTAAAAGAAGTAATTGATTCCTTTTCAATTATACGAAGTGGATTTTAAAACAACTTTCATTTAAATTCGTTGTAAACTTCGGGAATAGTTATTCCCGAATAGATTTCAGATTCCAATTCTAAAACATACGAACTTAGTAGTCACAAGTTCAAATATCTTTATCTTATTATTTTTGCCATATACGTTTATGGGTAGTGTTTGTAAAATTTGAAAAGGTTTAATAAATTTCTTTGAAATCAAAGCTGGCATAATTTTTTCAATAAAATATACATTCAAAAATATTGGTAAAACAAAAATAGTTGGTAAATCGAGCAACCTAGAAGAAAACATATATACCAACATGAAAATTTATTCGTTCGAAAATCATGGAAATCAATAACGTTTATTCGGATTAAAAGACAAAAAAAATCGTACGATTTGTAGTATTGGATTTTTTAAATTTATTAAACTTTTAACGTTGCTTCTTTAAATTGTTTCAGAAACAGATGACGGATCTATATCACCATCGATTTTTACATCTAGTACACAACATTTTGGATCGAACGGATCAATAATTTCACCACGACATCATCATTCAATACCAAATAATAATCGTCATCCGAGTCCAAATTTAAGTGAAACAAATAGTAATATCGATGGTAGCACAAATTCAACAGCATTAGGCGGTAGTGGAAACCGCAAGAAGCGATCACGAGCTGCTTTTACTCATGCTCAAGTATACGAACTGGAGCGAAGATTTAACCAACAGCGATATTTAAGTGGACCAGAACGCGCGGATTTAGCACACAGTTTAAAACTGACAGAAACACAGGTTAGTTTATTTTTGCTTATATTTTAGTTCTACAAGGCTAAATCATATTGGAAATTTTTGGATCTAAAACTAGAGTCGATTAGTCTTTTCCCAATGTTTTTTCGTACTTAGGGATAATGGAAATTAATTTGTTACAGGTAAAAATTTGGTACCAAAACCGTCGTTACAAAACAAAACGAAAACAGTTACAATTACAAGAAAACAATTTACTAAATCAATCCGGACGTAAAGTTGCTGTAAAAGTCTTAGTCAAAGATGATATGCCATTATTTTCGCTACATCAAAAATATAGTCAACTACATCCAAAAATATTATCCACATATCATGATATCATCCCAAAAAATGAATTTTTTGCACATAAAAATATTTATGAACAAATTATTAAAAATGAAACAGCATTTTTACAACAATTCAATCAACAGCAACCATCACAACAATCGCCTATTGTTGGAGGATTAAAGCAATCATCTAAATTACAACAATCAATGATAAATTTATATCAGCAACAGTACAGCAACAATCATTTACCGTTTACATACTTTAATTGTTATCATCCTATCACGACGGCAACGAATAGTAGTACATTGTTGAATCAATCGACATCATCACCGAATGAAGTTTCAACGCCTCAACAATCGACAATGAGTGATGAAGAATTATCAATAATTGATCAACCATCATTAGCACCTCAAATCAGTTCGAATCAGATTAATGAATCTACGTAAGAAAATTTTACCGAGTTTTTTTTTGGAAGAGAAATAGAGAGAAATTGATTGAAAAAGTTATTCAACATTACAAAAAATCACATGTTTCGGGAATGGGGGGATTATTTTCGCTATTACTTGACGGATGTTAAACCCTAGAAAGATTCAATGACGTTTCCTTGGCTGAACGCACACTTCGATTGAGCGTTAGTTAAAGGATTCATATCGTAAATGGAATATTTCAATATAATATTTTACGTTTGAAACAAGCGAAATTATTCACAGCATTCCAATTTACAGAGTTTCAAGCATAGGAAACTGAAATTGGATCACCCATTAGTATTGAAAAAAGAATTATTAATCTATCACAATCTTATAAAGTATACATTTGAATATAAATTTCATTTTCAATCAATTTTAAACTGACTCTAAATTTTAAATTAATTTTAAGATGATCAAAATATTATAATTTAACAAAAATTTATCATATGAAAACTCGGCACTAGACATTAATTAATACAAATTTGATAGTGCAATATATATACAAGTGTATGAAATTCGCCTCATATTTTAGAGTAATAAAACGCTAAATTACTTAGTGAAACTATATGCCAATCGTATCTACTAAATGTCAATAATAACTTGTGCATACCTCTGAAATGCGGTGATCTTGATACACTTTGTATAATATTTCTAAGAAACTTTTCATTTTTAAAAAACTAAAAGCTTTAATTTTAAATTATCACAATATTTATATATAAAATAAAACTTGTAAATACTTAAAAACACACAAATATAAAGAATTATCATTTTAGATAGAGAAAAGAAGAAAAATTTTACTGTATCCATATTAAATTTTATCGAATAAAGACATCACTAAAAAAACTATCTTCGAAATTTTGTTAAACCACTCATTTATAACCTCATTTCTAAAGCATATCATTTTCAGGAACAAAAGGTTCATTTTAATGCTTCCTAAATTGAAGGTAAGCTACATTTTAATTTGTTCTCCCTTTCATAAAATGTCCAAACTTAAAAGAAATTTAGATGAAAAATGTAAGTTTTTTTATGAGCATCAACTTTCTAATTTTAAGTGCTATTTTATCTCTTACCGTTTAGAATCTAAATTGGCTAAATTGGCTAAAGAAACCCGAAGAACTAGATCCAATCTGATGTCAGAACACGATGTGTCCCATCAAACTCTGCAACTTTTGTTTGAGTTATTTTTGATTGGTTAACTGGAAAACGAGCTATTAGCCATTATAGATTAAAATGACCTTTGTATATACTTTCGGCCCAAACTAAACTTTGGCTCCAATGAAATTATAACAATTCATAAAATTAGACAGCATCGACATCATTTTCTATTAAATATTATAGGCATAGATGCTGAAATGAGGCAACGAATATGAAAAACAAGCGAATACAAACAATTGACTGAGTTAATTGTTGAGATACCTTTTATAGAAAGTGTTGAATGCCAGTGCTTGTATTATCTTTAATAAATTAGAAAATCTTAAAAAACCAACACAATTATGGCCGCCATTTTTTAAGGTTTTCGAAAATTTTTAACCCAATCTTAACGCTTTCCTTTGCGTAAAATAACATTACATACGTTCTTGGCCGTTTCTTATGCAGGACGTTAGAACATGCGCCGTGTCGACTCACGTAAGTATAACACTGTTAATGTGTGTGTACAACACTAACGTTAGACAATTTCTATCTCACTTCTTCTTATCACCAAACGTTTGTTCTTTCTCTAACGGTGTTTACAAGACCCAATTGACCTTTGTTGCCCATTTACGAACTTAAACTCACTTTTTCCCTCTTGAGCACCCTACAAAAAATTTCAGCCTGATATCTCTTTTTGTTTTTCAATTATCTTATCGACGGAAGGATAGACGGCCAGATAATCGGATATGGACTAATTAGATGAGTTTATGAACACCTAAACCAAAATTCTGCTCGCAACATCAATATGTTTAAGTGTTGCAAACTTAGGCCTAAATTAATATACCTTTCATACCATACAGGATATAATATGATAATAAGGAAGCAAATGACTCCCACAGTGAAGCGAGAGACAGTATCCCTCAAATTTGGGCTTGAAGATTTGATCATAGCATGAAATATTTTAGGAATCTTATAATGAAGAATATTTTCGAATAATAATTATTTTTCTTTTCATTAACCCAACATTTATTCGAACATTTTTAAGAGAAACCTTACATAGGCTAGGTTAGGTTAGGTTAGAGGCTATAGAGCCCATTGTGATACCATGCATATACCATGCACTACACCAGAACATCACAACTATTAATCAAATTAATTTTGTTGCGACGGTGGGAATCGAATCCGCTACCCTAAGCATACCGCGGAATTGGTTACGACTTAACCAACTGAGCGAATAGGGCGACAAAAACAAACCTTACATACATAAGCAATCAAATTTTATTTCGAAGAAATAGCTACTGACGTATTAATTGGGTAACATTCTTCGCTGGAAGTAAGTTTTCTTAAAATTAATAAAATAAACTAACTGCACCTTTCTTTGTATTCTTGAGTGAGGTTTTCCTCAATAAATTATCTTAGTTTTTGTCGGTGCTTGGCGAAGGAAATAAATTTTCCATGATTGTCTCAATAGACTACAACATCTCTCATTTAAAAGATTAATTCATGTAAAAAGATGTCTTCGCGTTTCTAATTCTTATTAAAATATACTTCTTGAAACACTTTTATTCCTATTGTCGTCAAGATAATATTTGCACAATTTATTCAACTTATGAAGAAGAGTTCTTCTCGTCATCAAAGTTAAACACGCCCATTTTATCTCGACTCTAGAGTTACATCTCTAGGTATACATATACATATAACAGTAAGTAAGTAGCAACAATGCCAACAATTTCCCATACTAATTTACATATGAATTGGGTAACAATTTAAAATGATGAATATTCTTCTTAATAAAGTCATCATAATATTTTAGAGAAAGTATATAATTTAGAAATTATTTTCTCTAGAAAAAGTTTTTACTCATTTTAGTTAGAATAATATTTTAAAAGGAAGAAAAAAAGTATTATGGGAAATGTTATTTATTTTTCATATTTTCATATTACTGGAGTAAATCTAAGCAAAAAAAGGCTGTTATATGGATTAAAAGTTCGAGCAGCGAAACTTTGGGGTTTTTCTTTTCACATCAAAATAAGTATTTTTTGAAATTTTTTACTTTCCCGGAGTGGTGCAACATGTTTAAAAAACAAAATGGCGTCAAAAATGAAATTTTTTTCAGAAATTTTATCATTTTTATTTTATATTCGCAAAAGGAGACATCGGTGCATATCTAAATTTGGTAGGTTTGTAGTCCATGTTAAGAACTACTCCTCATAATTTTTTGGTGGGGTTTCGTCCCTTCCCCTCTCAGTTATATATATATGTATACATACATATGGTAAAACAGTTCATTTGACTATAACTTGAAAAATATTCGATTGATTTTAATGAAACTAATATCAATAGTAGGTTTTATTACTTACAACTTTCGGTTAAAATTTTAGCGAAATCCGTTAAATAGTTCGGCCAAAATTTCCAATTTAGGGAATTGTTTAAAATGGCTGCCATTTTATGCCATTTTGTCCTACGAGGTTAAATTTTTTTTTTAAATTGTAGCATTTTTTATTACCTTTCGATTTTATAATAAGTGGCTTACCCGTAAAATGACTCCTTGATCCATAATTTTGCGAAAAACGGAAAATTTAACACTTTATGGAAATAATTGTTTGGGGGGTGTATGGACTGGCTTTGGGGGGTGTTTTTTGCTTTGGCATGAGAAAACTATTTTTAAAAGAGGCCTATATGGTTTAAAGCAAAATTTTTAAGTTTTAACCCCCGCGCTGTAAGGGGGAAGGGGTGTATGAAATAAATGTATCTTAAAAGATTTTAAAAAGAGGTCAAAATAGTTTAAAATGCTAAAGTAACCCAAAATTTTAGATGCTTTTATCAATATAGCACTTTTTACAACATCCACCCCTTCCCCTCCCGCTTTCATATTTTTTGCAAATTCAAAATTTTTATGACGTATAAAGGGGTTTTGGGGGTCGCTGATCTCGAACTTTTGGCCCAAATAAGTACACCCCCTAAAAATATTACAATTGTTTTTGATAATCTATTGCAAAATTCGAAATCAGCGACCCCAAAAACCCCTTTATACGTCATAAAAATTTTGAATTTGCAAAAAATATGAAAGCGGGAGGGGAAGGGGTGGATGTTGTAAAAAGTGCTATATTGATAAAAGCATCTAAAATTTTGGGTTACTTTAGCATTTTAAACTATTTTGACCTCTTTTTAAAATCTTTTAAGATACATTTATTTCATACACCCCTTCCCCCTTACAGCGCGGGGGTTAAAACTTAAAAATTTTGCTTTAAACCATATAGGCCTCTTTTAAAAATAGTTTTCTCATGCCAAAGCAAAAAACACCCCCCAAAGCCAGTCCATACACCCCCCAAACAATTATTTCCATAAAGTGTTAAATTTTCCGTTTTTCGCAAAATTATGGATCAAGGAGTCATTTTACGGGTAAGCCACTTATTATAAAATCGAAAGGTAATAAAAAATGCTACAATTTAAAAAAAAAATTTAACCTCGTAGGACAAAATGGCATAAAATGGCAGCCATTTTAAACAATTCCCTAAATTGGAAATTTTGGCCGAACTATTTAACGGATTTCGCTAAAATTTTAACCGAAAGTTGTAAGTAATAAAACCTACTATTGATATTAGTTTCATTAAAATCAATCGAATATTTTTCAAGTTATAGTCAAATGAACTGTTTTACCATATGTATGTATACATATATATATAACTGGGAGGGGAAGGGACGAAACCCCACCAAAAAATTATGAGGAGTAGTTCTTAACATGGACTACAAACCTACCAAATTTAGATATGCACCGATGTCTCCTTTTGCGAATATAAAATAAAAATGATAAAATTTCTGAAAAAAATTTCATTTTTGACGCCATTTTGTTTTTTAAACATGTTGCACCACTCCGGGAAAGTAAAAAATTTCAAAAAATACTTATTTTGATGTGAAAAGAAAAACCCCAAAGTTTCACTGCTCGAACTTTTAATCCATACACAAGGCGTAATTTCACTCTACTATATAATACTTACTTAATGAGAGTTTCTTGGTATGTTAATAGGAGAACAGACAAGAGGATGATGATTTTTAAGATTGTTACTTTTTTAAGGATTGCATTGTGGAATTATACAGGTTACTCAAAAAACAGAGCTCAAAAAATGGTTGGAGGCATAAGAGTGTTGATGGATAATGAACCTTAACCAGGCCTATAAATCGTGAAAGAAAGCGAAAATAATGGATCAATGACAACACTCCCATTCTTTGCTGGCGCAATCAGCCCAAAATTATTTTTAGAGTACGAAACTCATTAATAAAGACAGGCATGCTGGATTCTAATTTTCCCAGCTAAAAATACTATCCAAACCACGATAAAAATTCTTGTCTCGGACTAATTGATTAGAAACGATTATTTTGCAGGTTTTTGATTACCGCGAGAATAACAAGGCAGTAAAGTTGTAGCAAAATAAGACGTCGTATTGGTAATGCTTTAATCCGTTTGGAATGAAGGTATTTTGAGGCTCAAGATCAATAATTTATTAAGATGTTTCGATAGAAAAACGATAGTATTACCAAATATCTGAAATTTTTTCTGTATTAATGAGAATTTATTTCGTTTTCTGTATAAATTTCAAGCTGATTCTCTGTACGGTTTACGAGAAATTAATTATTAAAAACAGCTCTTTTTACATGGTGGTATATGGAGAAGCCGTAATAAATGTTGGTTTTTATTCAATAAGTGCTTCTAAAATGTTACCATTTAAATAAAAAACTTTTTATCAATATTTCTCAAGTTTTAAGCTTTATAATCGTACCAAAATTAATAACTTTCTCTGTGCATAAAAATGAAAAAACGATATTTACTCAGTCAAAAATAAACGCAAAACTTAGACCATTCTAAGTGTTATTACTATAACATTATATGTGATTTCCATATGATGTTATGGTTATAATAGTTAGAATGGAAAAACACGTGCATTTTTTTTTATAAAGGGTGAAAATGAAAATGAAGGCAAAAACTTTATTTTACAAAATCGATCACATTTGAATTGGTCCCGACCTCGGGACCAATACAAACATAAAAATACAATTTCAGGCCCCACGATCAATATAAACATCGCAATGCACTATTAGACTCCAGGCTAGACAAAAATCCTACATTGTTTGTGTATTTGAAAACCCAGACAAATCCCTAACAACATTGTCCACTTAACTGTAACTCTAACATTTTTAAGGTTTATATAAAATGTTAAAACCTTGGGTGGTAAACGTCAGTCACAATTGAAGTAAAAAAAAAATCAAGAAGTTCGTCAATTCTTCTTCTTCTTCTTCCAGTCTCCTATTTTAAGGATGTAATTCGACACTTAAGGAATAGAAATATATTTAGTGTATATAAAGTTTTGTATAGTTTATTTAGATTGAATGCTGAAGTCATTGAAAACAACAAGTGTATATAGTTAAGATTACATGGAAAAAAATTACTTTTGTATATATTTTAATTTATGTTTACAACACTAAATTTTGTTTACATAATTATACACAGGATGAACATAATATTTAGAAATTCACAAAATGTCTTCAAATGCCACAGTATCCAAACAAAAACATAGTTATCAAGGCAGTGTCTTCTTGGTGTACGTGGATACAGAAATGTGAAAAGGCAATCTTAAAACAAATGTGCCTCCAAAGATTGTCTTAGTACTTCATATGATCAGTGCCATAAATAAGATCTTACTTCGCAATTATCTCATTTCTTTGGCTGATATAGAAGTGGCAACAGCTGCTGCGGTAGGTCTCTGTGATGGAAACTTCACATGTAATCGCGAGAAGATGAAACTTGCATGTACTTGTCGTATTGCCTTTGACTCTGGTTTCGCCTTTTTAGCGAAATAGGGCAAAGCGAGGCAAGATACTACAAGTTAAATAAATAAACCTCGACAACTGTCAGAAGACATGACAGAATTTGTATGTCTAACCAAGAGAGAAATTACACTAAACTAGACAGGCGAGGTAAGCCTTCAAAATAACTAATTTTTACCAACAACTGCTGGGCATCTGTCACTTTCAATACTTGCGATGAATATTACATTTTCCTATTCTGGTTAAGGAACCAACAGTCGATTTTGACACAAGGGATAGCGAAATTTTAAAGTCTGCAAAATAAAGCACTACATTTGTAGTTACAGGTCCTTAATTAAGGGTATTAGAAAGCCAATTCTTTTTGGTAAAGTTCATTATTTTTATCGTAGCCCTTTACAATCACATCTTTCAGGTAATTTAGAATTTTTCTTTTCTCGGTAATTCTGTATTCTGGAAAGATGATGTTCAGAACTTGTCATATATATATATATATATATATATATATATATATATATATATATATATATATATATATATATATATATCTGATAATGTCCTTAATACTTTTCCTGAAGTATGGTTGTCATTTGTGATCCCTTATGTTTTAATAATCCCTCCGATAACAAATTTTCTTATATACACTCGTATGGATATTCAGGGAAAGTTTTTCTTATCTTTCAGTAGTCATTTACTTGCGCTGCTCAATTTTTTTCCTCAAATTTAGATTGATATTCTTCTATAGAGATCAGACCTTACTCAGTAATGTGTCGAAAATATTCATGATTACTTTATTCTTTCCCTCCACTAGCATTACAAGTCTGTCTGCTTACACGCTTTTCTCCACAGCAGTGCAAACGATTTCTCACTTCAGACAGATTTTATTCTAATGTATCCAGGATAACTTCTAAACAACTCATTATTATACTTGTTTCTGCTTGCCTTATTTAACGTGGAGTATCCTTGCCGGGTATGCTGACAAAGTTAGCCGATGTGGAGCACTCACTAACACATTGTCGTCTTACTTCGCAAGTAATGTCGAGTTATTTACTGGGTTACTCGTGTTGCCTTGTACTTGCGGGTACAAAAAAAACGTATTATTAGCAAAATCGGACAAGACGTGAGGAGGACATATGAGACATCACAAGTATCACCTCCAAATTATCGTTCCCCACCCGAATTTGTGCTTTTTCGCTAGAATGACGAAGGATCTTAGCACACTAGAACCTAGAAATATATAGAATCTCCTGTATATATTACAATATTATTATCAAGTAATTAAGAATCTCATCAAAGTAAAACTAAACATGTCATATAAAAACTGTTACTATATTAATACTCAAAAGTAATGAAGCTTCTTCGTTCAAGTAACTTACACAGTTGAATGAGATTATTAATCATTAAAAAATATAAAATAATAATTATACATATTTTTTTTTATTAAATTATGATGTTGTTAATTTAATTGTTTAAATTATAAATGTAATTTTATATCATAATTTGTTTACATTAATTATGAAGATTTGAGCATTAACATATGTTCTATATATGTTGTATATGTTGACATGCGTTTATATTATAAATGACTATAAGATATCAAAAGTAATCATATCTAATATCATTTTATATCCAATAACAACTATAGTTTATTAAAAAAAGTAAAAACACTTGACTTTTAAAAAAAAATTCATTGAAAAATGAAAAAAATCTTGTTTTTAGCGAATCTAAGTAAATTTTGGTAGCAACATTTAATGTTCCAGCCCTTTTTATATTCAAATGATCCGAATTATATTAAAAATTCCAAATTTTCTAACCGTAGCAGACAATCAATACCGCAGCTAAACAAAACCAATAGGAAAGACGGAAAATATCATCTAAAAAAGAATAATAAGTTAACACTCCTCTAGTATTCCAGAGGCTTACTCTGAACTTTCAAATGCGTCTCTCGGAAAGAACTAGGAATCAATAATTTAATATAAAGTTTTTATGGGCACTACAAGGAGTATAAATATCTACCAGAAGCTCTAAACATTCAAAGAGTAAAGTATCTTCCTCTTTGTTTAGTTACGAGTTTTAAACATTCATATTTTAGGCACTTCTGTCCGTGTAGTTAGAATTTTTCACCTGAAGTGATACAAAAAATTTAGTTATGTTTCTGATATACCTAGATTCCTGGCAGGTGTTCGTTTTTCAACTCAGCGAATTCTATTTTTGGTTTTAGATATGGGTACTTTGTCACTGGCGCTAAGATCATAAAATATTACATGATTTAATTAAAATGAAAGACCCAACAGACTCAACTCGAAATAAACTGTTTTAATAGGCTACTACTTTAACCTTTTTATATAAGTTAAGTGGCCTTCTACTTCGATATTTATAAAAACTATTCAGATCGAAGTAGCCGTTACTTGATGCACATATTATTATACCTCAATTATTTTTACTAAAAATACTTGCGTATGCTTCCCAAACACAAAAAAAGTACGAAGTACTTAAGTTTTGAATTATTATATATTTTGAATTCAATTATGTTATGTTTCTTAAGAGGTGTACTTGTATAATAGTATAAGGTACTATTTGGTCTAGAGCCAGGTTGATATTGGGCATTTGACGCGCCACTCAAAAAAGTTATACAGAGTCGAAACGAACTGAAGAAGCAGGCTTATAAAATCTATAAATACAAATTTATAAATGAAATTCTACAAAATCAATTTAAAATATTTATTTATAATTTATATAAATTTTGTTTCAATATACAGCGAGTGGAAGGCTCACTTCTGTCCTGGGTTCCTCGCCCAGTTCGTTTTTTATTAGGTTTTTCTATTCGATGCGAGCTTAAAATCTATAAGTCTTCATTTAGAACGATATCAAATATTTTCTGACTCGAAGAAAAATATACAATTGTTATATTTTAATTTTCAAGCACTCATATACTTATTTTCTTGAATTAAGTACTTTACTTGATATAAAATCATATTGATGTATTGATTTAAATCATATGATTCAAACCAATAATCTCTAGAGAGACAACTCTAAATTTCCATTAGTTCTGAAATGACTATCAAATATTACGTCTGACTCTAGACCTATATGTATTATAATTGCTTATAAATGCACTATTTTTTGTTTTTGTTTTTGTTGTTGTTTTTAAGTGTCTGTGTGTGTTCGATGAGGTAAAATTTTGTTGTAATGGAATTATAAAAACACTTGAATAAATGATTTTAATAATTATTGTAGTAAAATTTGTTTAAAATTTTTCATTAGCAAAAATTGAATGTAGTTACCTGCAGATCTCTATTGCACCCGTCATTATTAAAAAAATTTTCCATACGATCCCAAAATCTGAGCAAATCAAGTAATCGGAACACTCCTGGCTTTATTGAGTTATGGGACCAAATCATTAGCTAATAGGTTAGGTTAGGTTATATTGGCTGTTCACGAAGGACACAGTTAGGCTATAAAGCCCTTTGTGATACTATATATGTGTTTTACCACCTTTCCGCTGATAATTTCATTAATCAGCTGCTCAATATCAGTGGCTGAGTGCACCTCTTTCATGCATATGCCATGCACTACACCAGTCCATCACAAATCTTAATTAAATTAATTTTGTTGCGTCGGCGGGAATCGAACCAGCTACCCTAAGCGTACCGCGAACGGAATTGGTTACGCCTTAATCAACTGAGCTAATAGGGCAAATTAGCTAGTAATTTCGTATAAAAAAAATTCAAGTCGACCAAAAAAAAACTACTGTACCTGTTATATTTTTCTGAAGTTTTTTTAAGAATATTTTCTTAAAATCTTTATATAAAATTCATGCCAATTTATTTCTGTATATCTTAGCTTTATTTTAGCAATATATATTGTATATTATAAATAGGTTTTACTATAAATATTTAATACAATTAAATTCTAAATATTATTTTAAATTATTTATTGAATTATAATATTATTCTAAATAATAAATATTACTTTGTGGCTTTAATCTTTTTGGTGTATATTTAAATTGTTTATTAAAATATACATCGATTTAAAAAAAAAAATTACTAAATTACTAAATGTAAAATAACGCCTTCATATATTATTTTTTTGAAGAACCTCAATAAATTATTTGGTAATTTAATTTTGTAATAAATTATTATTGTATACATTTACTAAATTAGAGATAATTAATTAAATATATGTGGCAAGCGATTTATTTATGAAATAATTTTTTTTAAATAAAATTAATTTTCACTTCTAGCTGTCAAAGAAAATCGATTTCCTTTTAAAATGTATGATTTATATAGGAAATTTCTGCAATTAGAACAAGGTATCTGAATGCTCTATTAGAGAAAAATAAAGCGGCTGCCAATGTAATTTATATTAACATTCATTATTTGATAATATTTTTTAAACAATTTCTTGAAGTCAAAGCGAAATATTTCAAGTAATCTTGAATTAAATAATTGCATTGATTTTCGGATTTATTTGGTTTTTGATCACCAGTTCTCATTCAATCTTGATAAAAAGTTGCTTTAAATAAGTAAAAGACAACATACACGATTTGTGGAATTTGGTAGTTTTGATTATTTCATATTCATTGGAAAGAAGTGGTTTAAAAGCAATAATCATTTTTACACAGAACAAAACACCCCTCTCCCCACCAAAATTTTCAGAATGGTTTTAGACTTAGCCAAATTCATATAAAAAAATTACCCCCTTTATCCAAAATAACCCTAGTGATCGGACATCCTTAAGCTCATGCTGCTAAAAATTTTACTTTTTATTATGAATTTTGCACGAAGTTTTTATTACAATCCGATGACTCTTACTGGGTTTCGTGATGATATTAAATCGAATACAAAATTGAAGTACATACTTCTAAATTTAATAATAATACAACGACGCCCAATTTAATGGAGGTAATAATATAATCTTTTCAATTGAGAAAAAAATGCACAATGCACTTGATATTTTAATTTGAGTGGCTTACGTTTTGAGTGCATTAAAATAATAATAACAACATATTTTTAAAAGTCTTCTGTTTTGTTTTACAAAATACTAAAACCTCTTAAAATTAATTATTTTTTTTTTTTTTTTTAATTTATTCTTTTCTGTTTCTAAATAGACCTCTTAGTTACCTGTTTCATTGTTTTGTTTTCGACAGATACTTAAAGCAATTTATTTAAAATTTTAAGGGAGACTTAAACAAGAATTGACGATAAGAATTTGAATCGAAATCATCAAAACCCTTGAAAAACACTAAGAATTATTAGATTTAGATTATTCAGTTCTTAAAGTTTTCTTATTGATTTGAGTCTATTAAATATTTCAATGACCATTAAAAAATGTTTTTTACCACCCATCTCCTACTTAAGCACGATTCTTTTTCGTAAATTACAGATCAAAATATCTTTATAGAAATGGTTCATTCAAAAAAGAGCAGTCGCCCAGTTTTTAAAATATACCATAATTCAAATTAAACTTTTGAGTACCTTTTCGTTAATTACAGGTAAAAATAATCTTGAAACACGATATTTAATTTTGCAGGAGAAAAATATTTTTTTTCGCTTTTCTAGATTTTTAAAAGGATATGCCTTAAGAAAATTCGAAAAATGTTTTTTAGTTAAATTCGATAAAAGCTATTTTCCTGCGAAATTTGAACTCAAGAAAAATGAAAAGCCAGTCGAAACTATTGTCAGGCCTTTAGTTTTAAAAATATATCAATTATGAAACTCTTCCGAGACAAATGGGATTCGAACACATATTTGGGTAGTTATTTAACGTCAAATCAAAATTTCGACTTGATTTTCGAAAATTACGGATCAAAATGCTCTCGAAATATAAAAAAGAAAAAGTCATTTGTTTTTTCATTTTTTGTCATTGAATTCGATAAAATTCTTTTTCTACGTCATTTGAACCCAAGCCAGTCGAAAATATTGTCAGGCCTCTAGTTTTTAAAATAAGTACAACGCTTCCGAGACACATGACATCCTATAAATTATGGAATTCATTCACTCATTCAGTTAATTATTTTGAAAATCATGACGTAAATCAAAACTTCTACATACAAATCTAAAATTTCTACGAATTTTTTTATTATGTCTCCAATTGCGAGTATCCAGGACAGTGTATATCTGTAACTTTCCGACCTGATACTTTAACGTGTTAAAGTTTAACTAAAAATGTTTCTTTATTAAAGCATTTTAATTTTCATATAAAACCCCTTTTAAAGATTTTTCCTTCTAAAAGCATTTATTGCGTGAGTGCATCTCATTTTTCATAAGCGTTAAACCACATACAATATCAATTATCAAAAATCAAGTTTCGATTACACATATTTTCGATCATCATAAATACTTTGGAAATATTTAAACAGATAATAGTTTAGTAAATATAATACACATTTATAAACTACCCTCAGAGCAACCTCACCATACAAATAAACTATACACCCTTACAAAATAAAATCATTCCCCATGTTCAAATAAAATATATTTATGTATTATTAGGATCAATTTCCACATCATTTCCAATTCAATCATATTATATATTTATCATATTTAAACTTTCTGATAGAAAGTTACGCTCACCAAATCGAAATTTTAATATATATTTTAGTAATCCTCAAGATGTAACTCCAGAATAATAAAGGGATCATTTTGAAGTATAAACTAATGATGCGGTTTTGTTAATGATCTTTCAATTTATTTTTAAAATTATTAAAACAGATTAAAAAGAGAATAATACCTATCATGCACAATTAATTTTTCTTAAAGTTTTTTAGCCAAAAAATTGATTTTTAAAACAGTATTATTAAACGCTAGTGACGTCATTATACAGGTTTAGATGTCATTACATCGAGAGAGGATAAAATATCTATTGTATTAAAGAATTATTATGAATATTAGAAAATTATTCTCTAGTTTTACATATTTTCGCGGTTTCTGGCGGCAATATCCGAATAAAACCTTTTCAATGTGTGTGTGTGTGTACGTATGTGCGTATGTTCGTTCGGATTCTTTCGCCTCGATTATCTCGCGAACCAATTATGACATTAGAACGCCTGACTGGGTTTATTCGACGCGTTATCAAGTATTTAAGAATTGAAAAAGTTTTCAGCAGAATTAGTTGTGCCGTTTTTTAATGGTAATAAAAAACTGGGAAAAACTGAATAAACAGAATCTGAGAAGTGGATATAACACATAATTTATCTATGGAGACAATGATCGTTCCAGGATCAGCTGCAGTACATGTTCGAATAATAATCTATGAAAGCTAACAAGACCTTTTTTTTAATGTTTTTCCCCCACTGGGAAGTTAGTCGTGTAGCCTACAGGGGTCACACTCACACGACTTCAGTACCACACCGACTATGTACTGCCAATTTATTAAATTAATATTTAATATTACAACAATCTAAAAATGACGCAAAAAGACATACATTCAGCGTTAATTTATAATTATAAATAATGCAAATAGACTTCCGAGAGTGGGAGTTTCTTATAGGAAAATTCCTCCTCTATAAGAATCTTCGAAAGGCGAAAAACGAAATACCTTTTTTTCATCTTTAAATTGTTTATAACTTTTGCAATTTTTTATGCGCTGAAGAACGCTTCTGGCACATTTTTCTAGACACTTAGTTGACTAGACTAATAGTTATTAATTTTCACAAAGTTTAACAGAAAATAAATTCTACAAAAATTTACTAATGAATGGAACAATTGTTTGAATAAGAAAGTTATTGTGCTGATTTTTATCGGTCATATCCTTCACAACAGAGATTGGTGTGTAAATTCCACCCCCTTTTCTCTCTTCATTCCTAACCATCCCTCTTAATATACGTATAATATCACAACTATATCTTAATTTAAATAATATTAACTAAAGAACATATTGTTTAGAATTTTTAAAGTGTAAGTAAGGTCTTTTTTGTTTTGTTACATGGTAACGTGTGTCGTAGCCACGTGTGTCTGTCACACATTACGTTATTGTCACTTACTAGTACATAGATACATGTGTCATCATCATACAATAATGGGTACGATACTCTATATATGTATACGAATCATGTTGAGTTAGTTGTTACCAGTTACCGACCGCTACTAGAATTAATCGAAAATAGCGTAACACGTAACAATAGAATAGTAAATATTATAGTAGATACACACTCACTAAACTGTTAGTGCTATTTTATCATAAATATAGATGATTTCTACAAGGTGATCTGTTTTATTTGATAAATTAAAAAACAAAAAATACACGCTTTATTGCACTATAAAGTGGGTAATCATTATAATTGTAATGTAAAATTCAACGGTCTGTTCATTCATTCTTTAAATTGGCTGATTTTATAGAATTCGAGCACCGAACGATTTGAATTTTACGTTACAATTAAAATTACTACCCACTTTTTAGCTAAATAGCTTGTAAATTTTTTTAAACTATAAGGAAAAGAGCTACTTAAAAATCCCACAGGGTAAAATGACCATTTGTATATCAGGCCTTCCCGAATAACTTTAACCCACATTTAAAGGTGTTAATGACATATTGTAGATAATAACTTTGGCAGAATAAAAACTATACCATCCCCGGTCAACATCAATACATCACCCAGTAACAATACTTTGATAATAATAAATTGTAAGTCATTGGATTGTCACTAATTGTAACAAAACGTCGTTCGAAATTTGAATTGGAAACCGCGAACACTTAGTATTCTTTTCAGTTGCAATCAGTTCTATTATATTCTATTCGCTTATTATCAATTGTCAAATATAGTTGATCAGTTCGTTAATCGAAATCGATTTGTTAATATTCTTGATATAAATTGATAAGGTAGTGCCCTTTTATGATATTTGATCTTCTGAAGAACCTCTCAGTCTATCTTCTTGGTTTCTTATGAACGACTTTGTTAACAAAAGTGCTTCAAAGTTGTTTCTTCACGTGAAAAATTTGTCACCATCGAACATGTTGCAAAAATTCTCGAAAACGCAGCATTTTTGGGAATCGTCACAATAGTGAAAAATGGTCTACTCGTCGTTACAAAGTCACTCACGAATTTTTGAACGGGTGGTTATAATATCTGAAAAAATTGCGTAATGGACTAGAAACTAAGATTAATTACTTTTACCTACTTTTTTTAAAGAAGAAGTTAGACCAATACATGAAATTACTCAAACGGTATGTACATATTACCTACTTGAAATTACAGATCGAAAACGGTGGCTTCGTTTTACTATTTCGACTTTTGCGATTTTTGCTATTTAAACTCCCGTCCAGAAACTTCTTGAATATTTAATATTAAATAACCAAAAATAGTTTTAAGATGCTAGATATCCTCGCGATTACTTTTAATTATGTGCAAGCTTATGTGGTTGCACATGAATTCTGGATAGTGGGAAAAATTTATAAATTTGGAGGAAGGTTAGACTCATTTCAAAATAAATTCATAAAAAAAAATGGGGTTCAATATTGAATTGTACAACTAGAATTATATAAAGAGCACTTTTAATTCGTAAAACTTGTTCGAGTTCATTTAGAGTAGAAGTAATCAATTTATTATATACCTACTATGATTACGCTTATGCCATTCACCCACCATCCACGCTCTCTATGTATGTTTAGTTGAGTTAATGAACCTGAAAAATCTACTAATTGTAAATTAACATTTTTATTCTTTCTTTATACTTTTTATTTTATATAATATTTTTATTTAATTAAAATAAAATGAATCAAATTGTATAGAATATGTTGGTAACAGAACTGGTAACATTTTCGGGAGTGAATGTTGAGGCGAAGGAACTTCGGATACACCAAAAAATGATAAAGTGAGAAATAACGAATAACTCATTATCACGCCAACCGATTTCGATGATTCTTTTTTTTAGTGATAAATTACTATTAGTTAGTGTACTTCAGATTCACTAAAAATCACAAAATAAAAAAACTTTTAACAAAAAGAAAACCGACTTCAAAAGAAAAACTGTTCAAAACAAATAAATATGCACTAAAAAGTAAAAAAATAACGAAAATATAATGTAGATGAAATTATTTCTATTTTTGAAGTCGTTGTCAGCCAAGGAAACAACTCTGACAGAACAGTTTGCTACGTTAGCTCGGCTGACACCGACTCCAAAAATAACAATAATTTTATCTACATTATATTATCGTTATTTTTTTTACTTTTTACTGCATATTATTTTGTTTTGGAAAAGTTTTTCTTTTGAAGTCGGTTTTCTTTTTGTTAAAAGTTTTTGTGATTTTTAGTAGTAGTATATCTGAAGTACACTAAGTAATTTGTCACTAAAAAAAAGAATCATCGAACCGAACTTTAGACCGCACGGGAAGCACCAGCTTTCAAAAAGATAAAGAATTATCAAAATCGGTGAAACATAAAAAAAAATACAGTCGAATTGATAACCTCCTCCTTTTTTGCTTGAAGTCGGTTGAAAAAGGGTAAAAACACAAAATTTCTGATTAAATTACGAACTTATTATTTAAAACTAAGTTTTTATTTTACAAATTTTCTTATTTTTTTTTTATAAAGATTTAATACCTTTTAATAAACCTCCACCAAAAATCTGCTTTCGGGAAACAATAGTAAGTTGTTAATACGGCACTGTGTCGCAAAATGTTACATGGTCATATCGTCCAAAAACTGTTACAAAGATTCTCAAAATTTAAGTCTTCTTAAGAGTTTAACAAGTTATTTTGTAATATAAACAAAAGTTTCGATTTGAAAATCAATTTTCAAATTACTTAATAGTTTTAATTGATTTTAAAATTCAATACAATTTACAATGTTTACATTTTAAACTAATAGAAGATGCAATATTATTTTTATAATAATAATAAAAAAAATAAAAAATCAATCGATAATTATTTTTCAAATTAATTTATTGATTATAAACGCACGTTCAATAACTATACTAACATAATGATTTATTACGCGTATAATGTGCATTAAATAAGAAGGAAATATAAAAATTATTTTAACAGGAATTATATTTTTAGTTAGTAAACTTAACACATTATTTTATTGAACAGCCAAAACACTACGTAAAACGAAACTTAAATTAATTTATTGAAAACTTTATATTGAAAATTTTATAATAGTCCATTTAGTCCATTTACATGTAAATGAAACGGATTCAATTAAATGCAATTCAATTTGTTTTTAAGAATACACAGGCATTGAACAGAGCATATCATAAAATGGGATAGAGAAAATGCAATAAAAGGGGAGGTATGTAGCTATGTTTTTTAAGAATTTCCCCTTTATTTACCTTTACAAAAACATACAAAAACATATTTAGAATAGCCGGCACCTGATATTAATGATCAAGTGAATCCCGAGTATATCGCTCATAAAGTGAATCGATTAAGGATTGTGGATGGTCCTTAGGTGAAGTACATAAACGATTTTTCCAGTTGAATAGATGTGTGATAAAATAAAAACAAAAATTCATTTTTAAAATTGAAATCAATATAATTTAAATTTCAATGTACTATTTTTATCAATTCAACTGAGAAATCAAATATGTAAGGACTAAAAATCCCTTACAAATAGAGTACATATAAAGTAAATATACATAAATCTGTCCGCAATTTTTATCATCTACTAACAGAAAGTGCTTTTCTATAAATTTCAAATGAAAGAAAAATCGTGTCTAAGAATAGAATTCACTCCTTAAGTTGCAAATTGGTTACTTTTTTCGTACGAAACCTTTTAAACTTTGAAAATATTACTGGTTTAACTTCGATGTAGAAAGATTTAATATTTTTTTCTTAAGCCTGATCTAAAATATATACAATCTTAAAGCCATTTATGAGTTTCAGCTTTATTTCTTTTATCGATAGTATAAACGGCATCAAGATTCAATTTGCGTTAAAACATAATCGTTATGTCGTTAGTTTTCTATGTAAGCTTGTTTATTGATACATCGAAGTAGGCTATGAATGTTTTTTGGATTGATTCCAGCAATTAATGATGGATCAAATTTCTCAAATTTTGCTTGTTCGTACTAAACTACTACCAAATGGAAAACATAATAAAAAATAACAAAAAATTATAAAATTCATTGATATTATTATATTCGAAAAACCTAGAGATAATTTGTATGTAAATACTAAATACAGAGGGCTTCATAAAAAATATACCTTTTAAAAGCCAAAACAATGCGAGTGTTGAAGCTTTAACACTAGGGGGTGCGACGAGAAACCGAACTGCTTGACGGGCTTTCTTTTCAGAAACAGACACTCAACAGTAACAGAAATTATTCCACTTGACTCCAAGCCTTTCTTTTACGACACAAAATACTAAATGTACATTCTAGAAATTAATGTACATTATAGCCAGACTTTCTCTAATTAGATTCAAAGGTCACTTATATACACTATCTGTAAAATCAGATTTGGTACTAGGAAGTTATTAATTGCTGCTAAAAGATAGCATGTAAACGTAGTCCTAACTTAGAATTCGAGAGTAGCCTGCCCTGAATCATTATTTACTTTAATCACTGCAGTTTGTCTACATTTTTTTTACTAATCTTATGGCTTTTGCATCTCGTAACAAGAAAATTAGGTTAAAGGCTTTACAAAAGTATACTTGAACAAGTTTAGAAATTTATTTTTTATATTTGTTTACTAAACTTTGTACAAAAATTTTTAAAAGTCAATTTTCTTTAATGAACATAGTCTCGACAAGTTATATATCTTCATAGTTTGTCATTGTATCATAAAAACTTTATTTATAATCGAAAGACTTGGATGTTTAAAACTTTGTATACATGGTTTCGCAATCAATTATTAGTGTGCACCTTAGGTCAAGCTGGATAATTGGCATGAATCCAGCAGACCCGGGTTCCACTCCAGTAATGTGTGTACTTTTTTTCCATTCTCTTTAAATAAAGCTTGGACATTTTGAATCTCATAAATGAAACAAAATTCCAAGAAAATTTTAAAAACAATAAATCATCATCACAAAATTGACATTTTACGAAACGTACTGTATATTCATATAAAAAATCATCATACACACATGTAATAATATATACACAAAACTATTGAAAGCCATCTGTGTTTATACTTAAACACTAAACACACAGTCTCAAAGTATATAATACAGTAGTCTTAAGTCAATTTCAAAGTAATTTCACTAAAAACTCCACTGAAAGAGTAAAAAAAAACTTGAGAGCAGCACAGCTCCATCACGAACGTCACATTTTCCACTCATAAGATACTTTTGAATCTACGTTTCTTATCGCACGTTTTGATTTGTTTGTTGGATGGGAGGTAACACCATAAAAAGTGCTACAACTACAAGTCGCGCTGAATATTTTAAGAAATATAGACGAAAAGAGCACAAAATGATCTTACAAAATTTAACATGTGCATAAGCAATCATTCAAACCAGCAAAAAAATCAAAGCAAATCTGAGTTAAAAATTAAGCGATACATTTATAATCTACGAAGGATAGGAACATTTCTTACCGGGTGACCTACGACATCTCTCATTCTTTCTTTTGAAACGATAGCTTTTCAGGCTATGTTTAATCCATGGAATATTTTCACAAAAGAACAAAAAAAGCAGTTGTGACGTTGACACTACCAAATGGCACTTAATTCAGATAAAAATTTTGACCTCCCAAACTGAATTTCATGTGGGTGGTAGAAGAGCGTATTATATGTTCGATTTCGGTATAGAAAAGTGGTTGGCACTGAGTTAGAGTTTAAATAAATATACAAATTGTTGGCTATCTTGTTCAATTTTGAGGATCTGTTTAAAAAATATGTTTTTCACGGGGAGGGGATGAGATTTTTCTCCATATTGTTCAAATCAAACGCCGCTATTCGTTGTTTGCGTAGTCATGGTAGGGACAATAAAATCGATGCCAGCGCTTCCAGTGAAAAATTTTGAAAAAAAGAACGCTGTTATGACTAATTTGCAATTCTTTACATGTGTTAATGTTATAGAGAATGTCAAATTAAAATTATTGAAAAACACTAATTAATTAAACTTAATGCATTAAAAATTGTGAAAATAAGAAATCAAATTGCACAAATATTATTTTTTAAATGTAAATTATCATAAATATTTATTTAAATTTGTGAGACAATAATATTAAATTTTCAATGTAAGTCATAAATTCAATCCATATAATTATATATGCATCGATACAATTCTCTATTTAAAGTAGTGTATCGTTACCGTGGAAACGCCTCCAATAAAACTCACGCACGATGCGAATTACAACAATCTTCAACTCATTTGAACTAGAAGAGTTCATGAAGGGTCATAAAACGGAATAATAACACTCTCTCAATCTCTGATCGGTGACATAAGTGTATATTTTTGGAGAAAATATAAAACTAATAGAAAAACACAACAAAAAACGAAATATTTTTAACCTAATAATATCTTTTATTAACTGTTAAATGTATATAAATAATAATAAATATATTGAATCTATAATGTATTAAATAAAGATAATGATATATTAATAAAAAAAACTGATTATAATTATATGTGTATAGTGTTTAATGTATATTGAGTATGTATTTATTATTGATAGATTTAAATGATCGTCATTATGTACATAACAACATGTATTTGTATTGGGCATTTGTTGAAAATTAATTGTATATATTATACTTCCCAAAAAATATTGCTTTTTTAACAAAGATCAAGTGGATAACGGATACCTGTTCGAATTATAGGTACCACTAATGATATGAATCGATGATTAGTTAAAAAGAATTGAAAAAATACAAATATATTAGCAATCGAATCCGGATCTCTTGGATTCATAAGTTTCACAACCAGCTTGATGAATGTTCTCTTTTACGGAAGTACTTCTTTCTTAGAAAGCTGTGCGGTATCGGCGAAAAATTAAGGATTAAGTGAAGTATCGTTATCTTATGGAGTATGCCAATTTTTGCCTATAGTAATAATCGAATTTTCGTATTCCTAGCTGTGTAAAAAGCGGTTGATACTCAGCCTTTTTATAGCAGTTTATACAAGCCTTTTTAGTACAATTCTACCGAAAAAGTCTTACCACTTTAGAAAACTCGAATAGTATAATCCACGCCAAATATGCTAAGCATCATGTAAACCCTAAACGACAAGTTTTATAGAAATATATACAGTTTAATCTGACTTCGTAAAACTGGTTCGAGTGTCGATAAAATTTCATGAATTTTTAATGGTATTTACAGTTCCGCAGAATCAAAAGAGAGTTTGATGATATGAGCCGAGCCTAGGTGATAAAACTATTTGAAACTACGAAAAATTTTATCATAAAATTGATTGGTTCGTTAAAGGTCTAAGATCAATGATGCTTGGAGAAACAAACATTTCGAGATTTAAAAATAGAATATTGTTTATTTGCTATTTTTATACAACTAGCAGTGTATATATGGTGAATTTTGTCCGTTTTCCAATGAAAATCAAGGCTGAGTTCTATGACAAGTTTTTCTCTCAATTAAAAAACTAAACGGATCAGTTTGAATCCCACTGTGACTTATTCAATTAGTTATGATGGTAAAATTTGATCAAAATAAAATTTGTTTTATATAATGATAATTATTATCGAACACAGTTTACAAATCTCGCACGCACACACATAAAATAATATTTAGTGCATATTAAAACATGTAAGACAAACAATCGATCACTCATCTGTCTTTGCTAATATACACTGTTAAAAATATTTCTTAAGATTTTACTTTATTATAATAAAATATGATGTATCAACCATTTTTTGATTTTTCCTCACTAATATCACAGTTATATTTCTGTTTTTTATTCGAAAAGGAATATTTTTTTATCTCAAAATACAAAACTTTGTGTCACACGTATAATAACGGGCGACAAGTTTTAATGTCGTAAAATTTTTGTATTTATGAGTGTAGGCGCAGATAAATATCATTTTATATAGGGAGTGAATATCCTTTTAAATGTTATTTGCGCTTCCACCCTTTGTTTTCTATCTGTTGAGATTAGCGTTGTCTTCTTACTCGTATAACACCACTTCAGTGGTATCATCAAAGCCACGAGTTAAAAAAATGTAATCTTTATTTGTTAGACCGATTTTTTTCATTGAATCAAAAGATAAAAGATGTATCATATATAATTCGTCGAGTAAATAAAGGAATGAACTGTCGAATTTTTGAGTAGTAAGATGGAACGTAAAATGGAAATCTAGATTTTGTTACTTAGGATTTTTGGGAGTATAATTTTGTTACTCGTAATTTTTGGGGTCACTTAACTCGAATATTTCAACGAACAGGCAGTATACACCCGGTCTCTTGGAGTTTTATGAGAATAGAGACGAAATATGTTACATATTCGATATTTTCGTTAAGTATTATATGTATCTATCTAAGTTAACATAAATTGGTATCTTTTCTATCGCTAGATAAAGTATTTTTTAGCATTAAAGTTCCATGGGTTGATAATTTTTGTTTCGGTTTTGAGATCCACTATTGTACGTATTTTTGAATTTTGTTCTTTTTTGTACAGTGTACAATTGATTTATTCTTTATAGATATAATAATATCATATGATGATATATTATTATTATAAAAATTTAAATACCTAAACACCACACCGTAGACCGTGCACCGGCAGTGATGTTTATGTATTTAAGAAAACTTTACATATTTTAAAAGCCTAATTTATTTTACAAATACATGCATACAGCCTATTAAACATTATATAGTATACATACACTGCTACTGCTACTCAAACATCAAGTGAAGTAACTTTAAACACCGCAAATTTAAAACCAATCAACAGTAAATTTACATTGGAGTTTATGACACAAAATATACTAAAAAAAAAACTTGATGTATTCTTAGTATTGAAGAGATTAGTTAATAAAATTCTGATTGCATGCTATTTTGTTCAGCCTAAAAATCGAAATATAAAATTTGAGAGCCAGCGACAAGCGATTTCCAAAGATGTCTGACGGTCCGATCGGACATTTAGGATTTAAGTTAGATTGGTTTAAAGGGCTTGGTTACAGATGTATTGACACTCACTCAGAAGCCTGTGACCCGTTGCACTGCCACGTTGTTAAAATTACCATCTAATATGTAAGGCGTTGCTGGATACTAACTCTGCATAAGTATTCAAAGCAAATTACATAAACTCCGTACAGAAATAAACACGTAGAGCTTTGGAAATTGACAGGAGATCAAAAGTTTTTTTTTAAACTTCCGGTATCGAAGTCGACGGATTTTTTTCTGTACGGTATTTATGTAATTCGCTTCGAATACCTATCTAGAGGTGGTATTCA
Source organism: Chrysoperla carnea (assembly GCF_905475395.1). Lineage (NCBI taxonomy): Eukaryota > Metazoa > Arthropoda > Insecta > Neuroptera > Chrysopidae > Chrysoperla > Chrysoperla carnea. The sequence continues at coordinate 119,134,847 of NC_058337.1, read as the reverse complement.
GCAACGCCGTGCATATTTACTGGTGCAGGGGTGAAATTCCAAGGGGTGCGTTAACTTACTTTTATATATAGAAACATCTTTTTCAACATGTTTCCAGGTGGGTCATTATACCCAAAAAATTTTCGGAAGGTCTTGTAGTCTAAAATGTTAAAAATTGTACTATAATTCAAATAACAGCAATTTGTCAAAGCAGAAAGCCATCCGCCTTGCGTATACAATTCATGACCTCCACGACTTGTTCTTAGTATTGAAGATCTTGTTCTTAGTATGCTAGAAAACAAAGAGGAATCAATTATTAGATATACGTTTGTCTCGTTTAAATTGTAGCATATGTAGTAAAAATATAAAGGACTTCTGTTATCTAAACAAAATTTTGATGGATTATCTTTTAATTTATTTGTCATCATTTTAAAAAAACCGAATGTAAATAAGAATCTTATTTCAACGGATGTTAGAAATAAAATTCAGTAATGGCATGTTTTTTTATTATACCCTGTGAAAATGTAATATTTCACATAAAAATCACTAAAGGTAAATAACAAAGGTAATAGTAAATAAGTAATAAAGGTAAAAACAAAATCACTGTATGTCTTTTCATGATGATTTTAGAAGTAAATTTATTATTATTGGGATTGAAGACCTGTATTTTCTATTTTTCCGAATCATCTATTGGTTAATTCAGTTCAGCAGACCTTCGTTATTCCAAACTCTTCTTTCAATTGAAACCAGTTTGTTGCCCCATGTTATCCCCATAAACAACAAAACCTGGGATATTTTTAAAAGGAGCCTACTTTAAAGAGAGGCCGATTTTTTCTGTTATAGATTTCACAAAAATTCACATGTTTGAGGGAAAAATATTCTCATTTTTAAATAAATTCAGTCTGATATATGATTAACTCCTAACCAATTAAAAGGAGTAGTAGATGTTTAACGTGGCTGTATATCTGTGTATCTGTGTGCCTGTCCGTGGCACCGTATTTCCAAAACAAATGAACCGCTTTTGATTTTTTTTGTTTAGTTTGAAAGGTTATTTGATCGAGAGTGTTCTTAGCTATGTTTCAAGTTCGAGTTTAGGGTTCCTTATCCAATAACTACTAGAAAAGAGGTGACGATCTTCAACCGGCTTAGCAGATTTTCTTGAAACATAGCTACTAAGAACACTGTCGAAAATTTTCTGTATAAAATCAATCAATAAATAATACCAGTTTCAGTACAAAAAAAAACATGAATGTTTCAAGGAAAGCGAACCTTAAATGGTAATAAATATTTCAGCCAGATTTAAAATATGGTCTAAATTTCTCATTAATTCAGATGAAATTAAAAATTTCTAATACCCAGCTAAGAAACATCACTTCTTTCAATTTATAATTTAAGTAACGAAAAAAAAAAAAAATTCTAAAATTTTCTTCGAATCGTCGAACAGTTTGAAACGTGATAAGTATGTTGAGTAAAATTTTCTAATAATGATGAAAGAAGTAATCTCCACATATACACTCAACGTGTATATATGTGCTGCACAGTAAAGTATTCGAATAAGATTCTAGGGAGGACAGTTATTAGGTAGAAAGGGTAGTTTTATATATGAGAAGAAGAGTAATTGAACATAACCACAGGGTTATAGAAATGTACACACGTCTTATATGGTTGGTACACCCTTGTTGAACCATCATCTATCGTTGTGAAGGGTATATATATATAATCGAACACGAACGATTTATATTTGAAAATGCTTCAATCAAGCATCTACTTTTCTTGACTTCTTGCCACAACTTGAGTGTATAGAAAGAATCATCGTTCTTAAATTGATTATTATAGGTGTACATGGTCTCAGAGTATGATCATATTTATTCGGATATTTTCGACTTCTAACACAAAACGAACAGAAAATTTTAAAATTCAGACACAAATTTAAAGGTCTGATTGATTCTTTTGTGGCAGTGCAGCTCCTTAACGGATGAATCGATTTTTTTTTTTTTTCTATTTTGAAAGGTAATTTGATCGAGAAAGTTCTAGGCTATATTTCAAGAAAAGCTTCTCAATCGTTTGAAGATCATCACTGAATTCTATAATGCTGCTACTTTCACTTAAATACAAACATTTCAATTTTCGGTTTTTGCATTGAAACATGTTCCTATACTTATTATCCGTATCCGTACAATAATGGAATCAAATCCAGTAATCGGAACACTTCCGGTATTGATTGGATTCCGATTATCGAGATGGTACTGTATAAAGAAATAGGGTTTTCTTATGTTACATTTATGGAAGACAAACTTAACTTTATTAGTCCTCCTAAACAAAAATATTCATAAAAAAGTCACTTCATTATGGATTTGTGATCTTACATCTTTCTAATATATTTTATACACACTTCAAGTCGCTTCCATCATAAATACAAGATTTGTTCCAGATATTATCATATTCACTTCGTGCAAGAGTTTTATTTTAGAGAGTTACCACAGTAACGCCACACTACTTTATTCATATGGTTAGTATGGTGGAGCGATAAAAGTCTATGGATTGTATATTTGGTTTACATTAAACATTTAATACTATTTTCTAACAAAATTAAATTAGTAATTATGTTAAATTACATTTAAAAGATATTATTTATACAATTTCTTATGATAATAATTTTAATTTATTTTTTACTATAAGATTTACATGTAAACATTTAAAATTTAGTTTTTTTTTAATAAAACGCATGATTTATTGCAAATTTTATAAGATAACAGCGCTGCGGTCGATTTAGCTATCCCTTCCACCACCATACTCCCTGTCAATAACGTATTCGCATCGTGCGTGAGTTTTATTGGAGGCGTTTCCATAGTAACGATACACTACTTTAATTATAGAATTGTATGGATGCATATATAATTGTATGGATTGCATTTATGACTTACATTGAAAATTTAATATTATTGTCTCACAAAATTTAAATAAATAATTATGATAATTTACATTTGAAAAATAATATTTGTGCAATTTGATTTCTTATTTTCACAATTTTTAATGCATTTAAGTTTAATTAGTTAGTGTTTTTCAATAAATTTATTTTGACATTTTCTATAACTTTAACATGTAAAGAATTGCAAATTAGTCATAACAGCCTCCTTTAACACCAAAATTTTTCACTGGAAACGCTGGTATCGTTTTTATTGTCCCTACCATGACTACGCACACAACGAATATGAAATGAAGTAATATAAAATCTTGTAAAAATTTAATCTTAACATGAATTTCCAAATGAAATAAGAAAAAAGTTATTCTCACATGATTATGGGGTTGGAGTTAGTAATAAGTATTATATGGTCGCAAACTTTTTTGTTAAAGCCAATCAAGGAATGATTTAACTGTTATATATAAAGCACGCTTCAATATTTTTATAAAGAACATCATTATGTTATTTAAGAAACAGAAAGAGTAAGACACAAAAAAAGGATATGTATGTAAGGATAACGACATTCTTTAACTCTCAATTCAATTCAATTGACAATCCTCTTATCATATATATTTTATTATATAACGAATTAGTTCTATATTCTTCTATGTCGTCTTAAAAACCTTCTTCTGTATAGTTAAAAGTTTTTATTGAACGAACGATGTACGATCGCTTATTATTAACGGATTTCCATTAAGAATGATCGAATTTTGAACATTGTTTGTCAAGTATAGTCAAGTTTATAAAGACATACTCATATATAGGTACTTCTGATAACAGTCATGTTACTGTACATAATACTTAGACGAACTGTGTAAACATATACTCAATACACACACACACATCTGAATTTTTATAAGCTATTTTTTGTTTTGATTATATTTTCAACCGATCGATAATAAAAAATATTTTCATTTCTAAATTTGCTATTTATTGAAAATTTATTTCAATATGATCTGGGTCGATATCATCGATGTTATTGTTTGGGCTTTGCTTTACGTGTTATTAAAAAATTTGCGTACGTATTTCTTTATTTATTTACCAAGCCAGTTGATTTAAAATTGCTCATCGAACGAACGAGGAAGATCAACCCATATTGCCGATATGATCCAAAATAAATCATGTACTACCTAGTGTCCGATGAATGACTCGAACTGAACATTAATTTGATAAAAACTAATGTTCAGAGAGTAATGTTTAAAGAGTTTTCTAATGGAAAACTCTTTATATGTGTTTCTGTTAAAATTATTTACTTTGGGTACTCGTTGTGTTTTTTTATAGAGTTCATATATTCTGAGAAAACATTTCTCTTCAACGATGGTTATCAAGAAATCAATTGAACCGATTCTAGTCGCCTAAAAAAATATTTACATAAAATAGAAATTCTTAGGTAGTCCATGATGTATTTGAACAGCAGCTCCGTCTAAGATGACTTTTTTAATGTTTATTTCCATATATTGCTAAAAATCCAAAACATTTCAGAGGGTGGAAATTATCTGAAACCTAAATCGCTAATGAAAGAAGTTTGAAATTTCGAGATGATATTGATTTTATACTGTAGGTGTCATTTAAGAAAGGATTTTTCGAAATTAATCCACTAAAATACTGAAATAGGGGATGAAAGTTTGTATGAAAATATATCAAAAACTTTCATTTTAGAGTTCCTTACGTAACCGATTTTAAAATTACCTCAGCGATAGAATGCTACATTATCAACAATTAACATGGGTTATTCCATACTAATGTCAAAAGTGTTCTTCTGTATGGATGTCAAACCTGGAAAGTCTCGCAAAGCATCACCAGACAACTGCAAGTCTTTATCAACAGTTGTCTCAGACACATCCTCAACATTTATTGGCCCAACACGATTTCCAATGAAAACCTGCTGGACATCTGTCACCAAACTCCAGTAGCACACACCATCAAGCAACGCAAATATGGTTGGATTGGTCACACACTCAGGCGAAACAACAACATTGCCAAAAAAGCACTTGAGTGGAACCCCCAAGGAAAAAGTAAGGTGGGTCGAAAATTACTGAAGAAGGCAAATCCTTGGGAGAAGTCAAGTCCATGGCACAGAATCGAGTTGGTTGGCGAGTATTTGTTGAGGCCCTACGCCCCCCTCGGGATCATAGGACATAAATATATATAATAACATGGGTTGAATTTTATTTCCAAAAAAGTTAAAGTTCCGCAGAAGAAGTCCATAATTAAATACTTAAGATGCAGTATTTTCTTAGACGTTATTTGGAAATAAATAAAGAGTCGCTATCTAACCTTCAAGAGACTTTTGGAATATTTGATAATCTATTCGAAAATACAATGTGTATATAAAATTACTTATTGTCAAATGAAGACGGTCATTATCCTCCAACTTCACTAATGATTCAACAGTTTCTTTTCACTTTGTTTTTTTTTTTCAGTATTCAATAAGCTTAACTTATTGAGTAGACATATAATCTTTTGTAACATTACAATATCTATGTATTTGCCTTTATATTTTGAAAATCTTAATTGTAACTTTTTGTTAATTAATGACCTGAAATTCAAAAGTGTTAATTAAAAAGAGTAGTAGATGTTTAACGTGGCTGTATATCTGTGTATCTGCGTGCCTGTCTGTGGCACTGTATCTTCAAAACAAATGAACCGCTTTTGATTTTTTGTTTAGTTTGAAAGGTAATTTGATCGAGAGTGTTCTTAGCTATGTTTAAAGTTCGACTTTAGGGTTCCTTATCCAATAACTACTAGAAAAGAGGTGACGATCTTCAAACAGCTTAGCAGATTTTTTTGAAACATAGCCACTAAGAATACTGTCGAAAATTTTCTGTATAAAATCAATCAATAAATAATTTTAAAATAATAATTTTTAAATTTTTTTTTTTATCATTTTATAAATCTTAGCAAATTAAAGAACCTCGTAATACATTCCATGAAGTGGAAGCTTTGAGAAAATTGATTTTTAAGCTATAAATGTAAACAAAATTAAAAAAAACTTTTGATTTGCATTATAGAAATTGAAAAATAATTATAACTTATAAAAATAAATATTTAAAGAACTTATTTTTTGATGAGCATAGTTAACTTAAAATTCAAGCTTAAAATAATGCATAGATAAGCGTTATCTCTTGAATTGTAATTGGTTTTAATTTTAACTCTACTTCTAAAATGCTTACCCTTCAACGTGCGATGGTGGTGTAATGGTCAGCATAGTTGCCTTCCAAGCAGTTGATCCGGGTTCGATTCCCGGCCATCGCACTTAAATTTTTTAACTTTTTATTTATATTATTTTTTTTATTAATTAATAATTTTCTTTTTATATATTCTCAAAAAATTTCTCTTGTACCATACTTATAATATAAACTTGATTTTGCTTTTCCCAACATTATAATTGAATAAAAGATATAATGAGATTTAATTTATACGATAAAATACCAACTCAATCAAAATATTGGTTTATTTTTTCTCAATGTACAAATTCCCATAAGGAAAGTATTAGGAAGGAAAAATTATTTAGTTTTATTTCATGAAAATCCTCCTAGGTTGTTCCTGGAGAATCGATGAACTATTTGCCATCTATACAAAAAACACAAAATTTCATATAAATGATTGTTTTCACTGCTTAGCGAGTAGAGCGTGTTTGAGTGATGCATACATAGATGGCAGTGCATGTTGTATTCGTTACAATTTCTTCTTTGTTAATGTAGATCATATTTTATGTTGAATTATGTCAAATGAAAAGAGCTTTTCTTTAAATTAAAAAAAAAAAAGCTAAATTTAAAATATAATAAATTAATTTAAAATATAAACCCAATAATTCACAAAATTATATATTTACTAGTCATTATCTTGATAATATATCTATTTTTATTCACCATACTTTCCAAAAATTTTTCTTTTTAATTCAGAAATTTTCAATATCTAATTAAATATTTTTCTAGATACAAGCATTTTAAATTTTCATTTGAATATGAGCTACATTTTAAATTGCTCAAATTCTTATACTGGATTGGACACTAATTGGATTACCTCAAATAAGTGAAGCTTATAATATAAGAGAATTTTACCTTATTTTTTTAGGAAAATTTTAATTTTAAATAGCGCAATATCCTTGATCCATAATTAATCCATCCAATTTAATATAATTTTCATAGAAAAACATAATTTGCTTTTTTTGGCCGATCTGTGCTTTGCCTTCACTATCGATAATTTTACTTACTAAAGTAACAATAGTGCCAGTAGGTACTGCTTTTCTTGGTTTGAAAAAAATACCTGGTTGGTCAAGTTAAAGAACTTCGCCTTTCCTGATTTTGAAAGAACATACAAAATAATTTACGAAGATATGAATTTTGGTGAAGATTATGTGGAAGCACCTGGAAGACAATAATGTGGAAGCACCTGGAAGTCTATTTCAAATATCCTACTTCCATGCGCTTCCACATTATATAAGAACCTATACAATAATTTTTAAACTCAATTCAAATGTTGAGTTTTAAATGAATATATTTTCCGATCGATTTAATCATTCTATATGAAAATCAAACAGATTGAAGAAAATTGAAATTTTCTAAATTTGCTTAGAAATCTGCTTAAATTTTATTGATTAATTGCTCAGGTAATTTTGGCAAAAAGGTTACATAAAATTTGTATCCCTTAAAAAGTTCCAATTAAAAATTTGTATTTGAGCAGTATTGTACAGAAGTTTTCTAAGCACCACAAAAAGAAATCCAGTGGCATATTGTTGCAGTTTCCTCGAACTTTGGCACAATGATGCGAATTTTTTGCTCACTAGGACGATTAAATAGTCCATAATCTTTCCATGAAAGTTTTTTTCGCAGTTCTTTGAGAATTTGTTTTCTGTAGAAATAGGGAACAAATTGAGCTTTGAGCGCTGTTTGAGCGTTGGTTAAACGATTCATAAATTCAATATTTTAAACTAACATTTCCAATTTCTTCTAATTTACAATTAAACTAGCGGCCCCGACGGACGTTGTCCCGTAAAAACGTAACTCCAATTCATGAATACCTATACTACGTTTAGCCTGTCCGCTAAACCCATCCCGCTAAACCCCAATTTAACTCCTATTTATTGGAGTGGCCTGACCTTCCACCTTTGGCCTGACCTTTGATAGAAGAGCTCGCTGCGCTCGCATATGGCTCTAATAAATGCCTATTGACAATACCTGAATACTATTAAAAATACATAGTACACATAGTATACATAATGTGATATGATTTATATGCGCTCCCACCATTTAATGAAATTTCATTTTTTTGGTACGGAGCCCTCAAAAACAGTTGTACTGGACCAAATTGTAAATCTAAACCATTCTCGAATCTCCACGAACACACACAAAAAATTTCATCAATATCGGTCCAGCCGTCTAGGAGGAGTTCAATTACATACACACGCACACAAGAAATATATATATTAAGATAACTATTCTAATTTACAGAAATTGGATCACCCTTCATAACGAATAGAACCTAACTATCTCTAATATTTTTTGGTGTCGGCGCAAAGCAATATTTCTTGAAATAGAATTACATTTCATTTGACGTGATTAAAAAAAATATTGAAGGCTTAAGACATTTCATGTTTTTTCTTGGCTTCATTGTGGAAAAATATTTACCTAGTTACAAGCGTTTGTCAATTATAAGAAATTTTTCTTAAAATGAGAACTGAATGTTTAAAATGATTTGAAATGAGAACAATTTTTAACCTGATTTCCTCGAATCTTCCATGTTTGAGCATGCAAACTGTTATTGAAATATAGACTGGCGCTATTCAAATTCATACATCCGCTCTTTTTTAATCATTCGTATTTCAAAATGTCTGCACAAACTAATACACACATTGAAAAACAATAATTTTCTTATCCAATAAACAGAAAGGGTTAAAACTAAAAATACATACGAATAAGACATGACAAGATTATCAAAGTAAAATAATGATGAACCACTGTCAATTAAACATGTCAAACACCTACATCCATTCCATATTAATATCATTCGTTCTTTATTTAATTAATAAGAAGTGAATATATTGATCTTTGTTTACCACACATATTCAATAAGATAATTTTTATTCTATGTAGAGTGTTGTTAGTCAAATGACTGGTTAGTTATTAATATAGATACATATTCAATGTACAGAATGTACCAGCCAACGGTCCAATCCTTGAGAAAGTATCTCCTTAACGGCTCCCACCCAATAAAAGCTTGCGAGGATGCCATACCAAGAAGGTCTTGACAGATTAGGAGATAATCTGAAAAACCAACAATTAAAGGCATGGACCAGCTACGAAGGAGGGCGAATCGCCAAAAGTCTGTTGGGTGAAGGAAACTCGCTCGGTAACAATAGCTGATATTAGAGTCATCGTAGAGTTACTCACAGGGCATTATAACCTGAACAAGTTCCAACATCAGATTGGAAAAAGACAATCTCCCGCGTGTGACAGATGCGGCGAAAATTCAGAAGAAACATCGATCCACTGTCTCTGTTACTACCCGGCGCTCATACAGCAGCGAAGGAAATGGTTTGGTCCGGCCATAGTCGAACCAGAAGAAATTAGGAAATTCAGCGCTAGGCAAATCCTGGGTTTCGTTACATCAGTTGGTTATAATAGCCACTGAAAAGTGTAGCGGGAATAGAGTACAAGGGTCTATTTGGCTAGGTGCTCTGAACCATTGCATCGAGGCGCGATGCTCGAGCATGTCCCGCTAACCTCCTTACCATACCATACCATACCATCTCCTCAACGGATGAACCAACTCAGATTTTTATTTCGTATGAAAGGAAATTTGATCGAGAGTGTTCTATATTTCAAGGAACGCAATACTGTTTGGCTTCGATGATTTTGATTTGCTATAAATTTTTAACCGTAGATGTTTTTACCATACATGAGCAAGAGTTAGGGAACATGAGGCGATGTCTGTATGGGTGTCAGGCCCATACTGGCTGGTAATATCCACAAGAGTTCTGGCAAATAGTGCTATTTAACACTATAACGTCACTGATACTATTAATGCCATACCAGCAATATTTATTAAAATGACAAAATAGGTTAAGAATAATAGAGCATACATAGCGTTTACATGTATACTGAATAGAATCTTAGTTCCAAAATACGTATTGATATTCACGGAAAAATTATAGTGGGAAAACAAGTAGCATGTTAAAATTATGTAGTAAGGGACTCAAGACCATAGTGTCGAGTTAAATTTACTATTTACTAATGTAAGTAACGCCAAAGTTTTTATACCATACAAATAACGCCATAGTTATGGATCTTACGGAAATGTTATATAGAGTATTATCAGATACTTTTTGAGTATCTGTCCCTATACCATACCAGTATTGTAATAAACGCCATGCATTTCTTACCGTGAATCTACTCTACCGTTTGGAGATCATCGCCTATTTTCTAGTTGTTATCAAAAACGAAACCTTAAACTCAAACTTTAAACATAGACAAGAACACTCTTCATTGTGTCTCTCTCTCTCTCTCAAAAAAAAAAAAAAAAAAACTATAATAAAAATCGGTTCAAAAATCGGCGAAACATGACTTCCAATTCGAGGGAAAAACACGTTTTTTTCATAATAAGGGGTGAATTTCTCGAAAAAGTGACGTGCTGAAGCAATTTTGCGCTCAGATTCGTAATCAGCACATCAAAAGCCTTTCAAAAAGTATATACTCTTTTTTCGGGTATAAAATATGTGCCGACCAGTGTTTTTAAGCAATTGACACATATGAAGTCAACAAATAAAAGAAACTATATCCAAATATTTTAATGCAAAAGATAAGTTTTGGTATTAGTACCTCTCTCGCTGCTGCATCTGAAACGGCTCCAACAATTCTTATGAAAATTAGTATGCAGAGGGTTTTTGGGGCGAAAAATCTATCAAACTAGGTTTTTTTTTTTAGAAAATTGTGTTTTTTCCTTGTTTTCAGGAAAAATTGAAACATTGACTTCAAAATATGACTTCTCCTGACATCTATTGGCGACGAAATAAAGTTCGTTACCGGGACATTCAAATTGGTATTTGTGTAGAGACATTTTAAATGGTTCTTCTATAAGTGATAAAATTTGTGTCTTTAACTCAAAAAATATATAGTAAAGCTCGGTCATTCAGGCTCTTTAATTACGAAAAATTGTCCCCATTTCTTGTTAACACCTGTATATATATTATACATTATAATATATAGAAATATAATAATAAAATTTGATGGCGCGAGTTTATTTTATATATAATACGTATATATATATATATTTTTGCTTCATCATATTATATTTATAAAGATAGATATAATATGTTTGATATCCTTATTTATTTTATTATATCATACAATAATTGTTTCTTTGTTATATGTTACATTATATATTTTAGTTTAGTGTTAGTTAGTTGATGGTTGGTTTATTTTCATGTTTTTATTGTATTAATATATTCTTTAACTTTTTTTACTGAACATAAATATCATTACGTATGCTGCACTCTGCCCACCCAATATGTAAGTTCATTTTGTGTTGAATATTTTGTTGTAAAGGAATCCCATACTTAAGATGTATACCAATCTTTATTTTTACGTGCAGTCCTACGCAAAATGTGAAGTTCTACTTCCGTTTGATGTAGTTCTAAATTATTTTTTGCATTGATTTCAGTATTCTTTTATAAAAAAGAATAACATTGTACCTGTAATTGTGTACAGAACTTGTCGTTAGTATCAATTTAAGTATTTGAAAGAGACTGTTTTAACACAGTAATAGCACAGTCCATCTCTAGTCGTAAAAACAAGAAAGTATATTGGAAAACGATTTTTATTAATCATAATTTTATCTCACTTTGAAACTTTTCTGTTCCATTAATAACAATTTCATTACATTTAAAATTTTTTTGCGTAGAAGTGCAAAAGGTTCCAAGCTTTGTGCACTTAAAAATTGCAAAAAAATACATTGCTTGTGATACCTTGTGATATTACAGTATTCCGTGTTCATTTTATCGTAATAAATCATGCCTATAATATTTTCCATCGGACTTGAAATGTCTTGAACTTTTTCTGATCCTGTTTTACTTGTCAAATAAGTGAAAACCTATCTAGTGTAGTGGAAATCTATTCAGAAATTCTAAAAACGAAGATATTTTTCGAGAAAAATCATGCTTACCTGTTTTAAGAAGTTATTTACCATACATTAACCGGCAATTTAAACAAAATCTTTTCGACATAGGAATAAATTAATTTGGTCTTTCGGATGGAATAAATTGGTCTAAGAATCGGTATGAGTCGATCTCCACCCATGTGATAACCAGATAAGACATATGTTTTATAAAATTTTATTGATTTTTAAACACTCGATAGCTTTTCTACCGATGTTTTTTTTAATTGAATTAATTTTAATGCTTTTTTATTGAATTAATTTTAATCAATTTTAATCAATGAACGGTTTATTCATTTCTTGAGAAAAATAATGCCTACAAATTTTATCATTTTGATTTCAATTGATTACCATACATTTTTATTATAGTGTAGAATCTCCTTTATCCATACAAAAATATGAAATATTTCATATAACAATATAATAAAAATGGTATAAGAATGGAAGAATATCGCGGCTATTTGGTGAACATATTTACTATGCAAGTACAGAATCCAAGGGAAATTATGAACTGTACTTAGTCAGATAATAAGCCATAAAAAATATTTGAAGCTAAATATTATCGAAAAATTCTCAATTCAAAGATTTTATCGTGCTAAATCTATCTACATTATAAAAAATAAGAAAAATTAATGAAAAATTTATTTTTGTTTACATATTTTAGCACTTATGTGTATATTATTGATGGTAGATATTTAAAGAATAGCTGTTACGTAAAACAATTTAAAACAAATGTAAATGTTTCCGTAAATTCAATAACAGATTAGTAAATTTAATAAAGGTGATCCTTAAACGACGCATATAAATGATATGGCGATAGCAACTCCCATAACAGCATTCAATATTTTTGGATGAGTATGAGCATATTCAAAATATTTATCATACTTATTTATGAACACTTTTCGATAGAAAATATATGAATGAAAAATAAGTCTCATCTAGTTATCAGATTGGTGAAGACTGAAGATCAACCTTATACCGTCGAAGAGTAGTTCTGGAAAATAAATTTTATAAAAATTTATTTTCAGTAAATTTACTTTGCAAATTTAATTTCTACAAAAACATGAACAATTGTAATGTTCTACTTCTACAATGATTAAAAATTTTGTAATAATTAAGTCTGCCGTACCTACTGTTAAAAAAATTTCTACACAAAGCTTCAACGATTCAAGTGTTTTTATTTGTTTTTTATATGTCAAAAATCATCCAACAAAGTTTGGGAAAGTATTTCGCTACCATTCTGTATCTAGTGTGTCGGTATAATACTAACACTACACTATACATACATACTAAAGTATATAAAAGGTAATTATCTACCATATATGGTAACACAAAGAGACCGCCGCACACATATTATAACACTTTCGTCATTTAAACTTGTGTACCGCTTTACTTCACTTCACCTCTCCCATTTACCTTACCATACACTTTACTTTACTATATTACTACTCAGTTCTATAATATTTTCATCATAATCAACAATATAATATAACTATCTATATAAGAGTATAAAGTGACTGAGTATGGTGGTCGGTCATTTCTTCACTTGACCAAAAAATATAATCATAAAAGGAAAGAAGTAACCTTTATAAGTTTATATTGTAGAAATAAGCTAACTAACTATCAAGTAATTTACATTTGATGTAGAAGATTTGTAGGATATTAAGGATGAAAACAATGGGAAACTGTAGTCGAAATTGCCGATAGTACTAAAAGTAATTTAAGGAATATATTAGTTTCACTTGTAGTTCCCGATATACAGGGTTGTTCACGCTACACGACACGGAAGATTATGGCTAAACGGCTTGATTTTAAACAAATTTTCTTTCAGTAATACAGGGTTATTGGCTGTATATTTTAAAATTATTTTCGTAACATAAGGGTGACCGGATACGCGGCATGTATAAAAGTTTATTATTTCATTTTCAGGTTCTAAAATCAAAATAAAGGTGTTTTTCATCTAGGTTTACCACATTTCAACTTCATGGTTTTCGAAACATTCTGTATTTTCTGAAATAATAGTAGCAATTTTAACGTTATGTAAGTTTTTCATGAAAACGTACACATTTAGCTATTGTAAAGTTGATGGCATTTAAAAACAGTTGCAAGATAGTTAACAGTTGCAATTTAAACTTGCTGTTGACATAAACCTGTGTTGTATTTAAGTTAAACAAGTAATTATCGTTTAAAGCTTGTAAATTTTTACTCAAAATTTGGAACAACCTGTATCAATGGTTCACAGTTTCGACAAGACACTCAATTGATTAGTAGTTAAACTTGATTTGAAAAACTGATACAAGCTTTGAGAAATAATACGTTAAAACTGCTACTATAATTTCCGAAAATACAGAATATTTCGAAAATGGAAAAGTTAAAAAGAGGTAAATCTATGAAAAACACCTTTATTTTGATCGCAGAACCTGAAAATGAAATAATAAACAGAATGTTTTGTTTAAAAAAAATACAACTTGTACAAGCAAAATGTACAGAAAATAACCTGCGTCTTATTTTGAAATAATATTTGGTTAAAATGAAGCCGTTTATCCGTGAAGAGTCACTATAGAAAAGTTGGTTAAAATTGGCCACCGCTTTCTTTTAATTTATTCAATTCAATTCAATTCAATTTATTATTATATCCCAAGTTCGTAATGCTTAAAAATATTAAAGATACGAAGAAAAATAGTCCATTTTCCTTTGCCCATCCGTCCTTCTGTTCGTCTGTCAACAAGGAAACTCAAAATGGAAAAGAGATATCAAGCTGAAATTTTTATAGCGTACTCAGGACGTAAAAAGTTAGGAACGAATTGAGACGTAATCGACTGTATCACGAAATTAAATAATAAGATAATTTCACAGTCCATATTTCACAAACCCTCTGTATGTAATATATCCAAATGTATTTATCATAGTAATAATAGCTTTAGTTTAGTTCAGTTAATGATTATTATAATACCTTAGTGTCTCATTTATATAATAATTTTTTGACATATTTCTTACCTATCTTAGCTATATCGAAGCTTATTATTAGATGAAAAGAGATCCTTATTATAAAATCAATCATTAAGTTAGGTTTTAGCTTAGTTTATTATAACATGACATGACCAGAGCTAACGTGTTCATATTTTTTTTATTAAATTAGATCAATCAGTTGAAATCGCATCGAATACTAGCTGCCACAATGTAAAGACGAGTTTTATTATGGATCTAATTGAAACCAAAATGAGCATAATATTCCTTAAAACTGTATGAAATATTGATTCAACAAAGCTCGCTCCTACGTCTGCTTCTATGCTAACGGTTATGATTTCTTTATCCTTATATATTGGGAAAAACGCTAATGACGTTAGGACGTTGATCGAATATTTATATAGTATTGTCCTAAATTACTATGGTTTTGTAATATTCATCTGCTTATTCAACGCCTTCAGCAACTTAAATCGGTTATCGTAGTTTTATTTTAAGATACCGCGGGTTTCATGGCAAAATCATGTTTCTTAATCTTTCAGTATTTGTCTGTCAACGTAATATTTCAGCAAAATACGTGTATTTGCAAGTTTATATTGCGTAATATCTTACTTTCAATTGTAGATTAGATATTTTTCTAAACATAATTGACGACTATCTTCAAATAACTTGTATCAAACTTAACAACCTAGCGCAGTCATCATCTTTATGGAATTTGACAATCTAATCCAAATCAGCGGTCTATCCGATAACGAATCGCTCAAGATTTAAAAGAAATATGACTTAATCCAATTCAAAACGACTTTTAAATAATCCAATTAATTGATAAAGAAAGACTAAGTAATATTTCAATCTAAAATTTGAGATTTTTTAAGTTGGAGTTCGATAACTGCTTCGACGCTTTTCTCCCTTCCTTCAAATTTAAAATCACGAAACGCATTTAAGACATTAGTAACTGCTTTCACATTCTCATTCGATTCAATGACGCCAAGATTTCTGCAGTTCTGTTTTGAATATTTCTATGCTAATAATCACAGTTTAATAATCACATTTACCTATACGAAATTCCTCGGGAGGGTAGTACTGCCTGCTCAACCAACTAGATCTGCCAAGTTAGACTTTAGCCAAATTACTATCCAAAATTGTCCAAAAATTAGTTTAAAAATCAAAAAATTAGTGCAATAATCAAGTAAAAGAAAGATCTCAAATCTCATCATCACTAAGAAATTTTTTAAATAAACAAAATTATGTTATTATTTAATAGGTAGTAGATTCTTTTTTAAAGAATAAAAAAAATGCCTACAAATGAATACAATGTCGGCAAATATCAAAAGAATATTATTATAAGAGATATCGAATACATGTATTCTATATATTAATAAAAGATGGATATATAATATTATTATTACATTTCATATTTATTATTATTATAAGTTGAATTTAAATAATTTTTAAAGCCATCACTAAAATGTTTGAAGCTTAGTATGATATTGCGTCTTAGATCAGAATTCGATTTGCTGACACTGTTTTAAGGATGTACGAGTGCCACTGGTCGTCAAAAGACTTGCTTTTTTAAATGGAGATGGACTAAGTCTAATTCGGAAAATTTTAAGAGGGGTTGCCCGATTATATATGACTATAAATAAATGACTTTAAAAATGGCACATTTAACAATATAAGACGAAAAGTAAGAATACAATTTTTCGATATCTGGAGTAGTGTTCAAAATGTCGAAAAATAAAAATTAACTTAACTTAATTAAAGAAAATTGATGAAGTGGACGAATTTTCACGAGTGGAAATATAAAATTAAAAAAGGTACGTATTCTGATAAAAAAATATTAAATTTTGTCACCAGCTGTGAAACGAGATATTAACAATGAAAATATGCATAATTTAGAAGAGATTTCCGAGTAAAAAAGAAAACAATACTTTTTTCTATATCTCCAAAACGGTACTTACCATTTTTTACAAAGACAAAGTATTGAAACGTTAATTTGTTACCGATTTTTGGGCAAGAAAACGGATTTTGTCCGATTTATGGAAAACAACATTGCAAGAAAAAAGCTGCTTTTAAATTTACAGTTGTGTGTATTTTGTTTATTCATATAGGTAAAATGTCTAAGTATGGTATACTATTATCATAATCGCAAAAAAACCTATAAGATATATTAAGTGCATGATATTGTGAATTTTTCAACTTTTCCACACCGTTTTATACTAGACTTCAAAAATATGACTACATTAAAATATCCTAAAACATAAAAAATAATATTTTTCCTACCATTAAATAATATTTTATACATTTATTTTTTAATAATCAATTTAAACATTCAATTAATCATGAATTATTAATAAAAAAAACTAGGAATTTTCTTGATGATTAATTTAACTTTAAATAGGAGATTAACTATTATATTGATGGACCATATTGTTTAGAAGACAAAATATTTTTTAATAAAATAAATCAATCACCGTGTATTTAATTAATTAGTAGTATTAAAGGGTGATCCGTTTTTAGTTTCCTATTTTTAGTCACTCTGTAAAATTAGAATGCTGTGATGCTATGAATACTTTCGCTTGTGTGAAAAGTCGTAATTAAAGTATCTTTCTTATGATATCAATTTCGATTGGTTAACAGATCGATGTAGATCTGTTCATACCATATGAACAGGTAAATCAATATAGGTTACTACACCGATCTGCTAATCAATATAAATTGGTATCAGAAGAAACAAAATTAGGAAAATAGCTTTGAATTAGGAAACAGAATTAAGAAAATGGCGGCTTAGGCTTGCCTGAAAAAAACCATTGATGGAAAAAATTGATTAAAATTATTTTAAGATAGAATAGCCATGAACACTTTTCGGTAGTTAAACTATGATATGAGTGTTTAAAAATCTATAAAATTTCATAAAAAATATGTCTCATCAGGCCCGGATTTAGAAATTTGCCGCCCCTAGGCAGTTGCCAAAATTGCCGCTCCTCCACCACCCTTGAAATTTCTTAAATGGTGGAATTAGTTTGTTTTAATCAATAGAATGCAATTTTCTGCAAAGAGATTAAAGCAAATATTTTATTTAATTATAATCAGTAGCCTTATAATAATGAGGTATATGACTTAATGTCATTCAACAATACCATTATTTATGCTATTGTCTTTTGTACAAAAATTATTGCTTATTGACCCAAATTTAGCTTATTGGCAGCACATGTATTGTTGACAATAAATTAACACAATGAATTCTCGACCGCCAATGTTCGTAAATAATCACAGAGGAGGTTATGTTTTATTTCACAACACGTATAGGAGAAATCAACATGATTATATTGAAACTTATCGAATATTCGATATTAACTCAGTGTCGAGATGACTCTATTAATCGATTTTTTTCTCGATTCAGACATTTTCCAATATTGATGTTGGTACGCGTGGCAACAAACTAAGGGGGAAATTCAATTCCCGCGAATTGAACAAGTTTTCGAAGTTTTCGCTAAAATTTGCCGCCCCTCAATTCTTGCCGCTGTAGGCGACTGCCTACAATGCCTGCATGGTAAATCCGGGCCTGTGTCTCATATGGTTATCAGATGGGTGAAGATCGAACTTATACCTCTCTCTTAGACCATTACTATATTTGAAAGTATATATAGTAGCTTTAATGAAAGCTCTATTTCGCAGGAGTTTTAATGTAAAACGTCAAATAATATTTCTGATATCTCTGCCTATAATTAGTAGTTTAAAATGCTTATATTGTCCGTATATCTTGACCGATTTTAATTTTAATTTCACTTTATGTCATCTCCTTTACGGTATTTTCATATTCGGTATTTCAACACGGTATTTTCATATTCGGAATAATATTGCTCCACTTTTGTGATAGAAGCATAAGTTTCAACTGAAATGAAAAATATTTATTTCAAAGCTAAAGTTAGCTGGATTAAGAACTTTATGCAACAAACAATTATTTGCTATATGAATATTTTCACACAAATAATTTTAAACAAAAAAAGTACTACTTAAAAGTAACATTTAAAAACCATTTCGAACCCAACCCAACTACTGTACTTA
Organism: Chrysoperla carnea; assembly: GCF_905475395.1. Taxonomy (NCBI): domain Eukaryota; kingdom Metazoa; phylum Arthropoda; class Insecta; order Neuroptera; family Chrysopidae; genus Chrysoperla; species Chrysoperla carnea. Next base: position 119,115,721 of record NC_058337.1, on the reverse strand, counting down.
AAATAAATAACTATTAAATAACTTTTGTTTTAATTAATATTAAAACTTTACTTAACTTTTAAGTAGCATTTTATTTATTTGATGTATATATGATTGCAGTATATGTACCCTGGCTGCAAATGTTGTTTTATTTGAAAACAATAAAAATCGGAAAAAATTATATGAACGCCACATAACGTCTATGTACAGGCGGAAAGTCTAAATTTTTGACTTCCAGAGGTTTTAGCTACACGATACTTTGAAAGTTTAAAAATAATTTTTACTTAATATGTGATCAAAATTAGCCCAGCTCTAATGGGTTTTAAGAATGTGCAGTCCCTGTCCTGGAATTAAGCAAATTAGTGATAGCTAGCGAAAAACTGACTTAACAGCTGAAAGCATGACCCGAAATTAGTGGGTGTCAAAAAAAATTCCAATAAGTTCCGATCAAATTTGCCAGTGCTATCAAAAAATCGAATTTTTTAACTTTATGACGACATCAGAATCCAAAAATTTTAATTTTTCTCTATCACATCCAAATTTTATCCAATTTTGATAAATCAAATATGTAATCCGACTAAATTTGAGTCATAATTTTCAAATTTGTCATTATAATTAACCTAGATCTAAGAAGTTTCAAAAATGTGGAATTCCGGTCCGGAAATTGGGCTTATTTGTGATAGCTAGCGAAAAAATGACATCATATCTGATAAAAATGACTCAAAATTAGTTTGTCCCAAAAAAAATTCCATTTAGATCGGATCACACTTGCCTGTGTGATCAAAATAATTGAATTTTTGAACTTTATGACGTCATCAGAATCCATAAAATTTAATTTTGCTATATCACATCCAAATTTTATCCAATTTTGACAAATCAAGTATGTAATCCGACTAAATTTGAGTCATAGTTTTCAAATTTGTAATCAAAATTAGCCTAGCTCTAAGAAGTTTCAAGAATGTGGAGTCCTAATACCGAAATAGGGCATATTTGTGATAGCTAGCGAAAAACTGACATCACATCTGAAAAGAATGATCCAAAATTAGTTTGTTTCAAAAAAATTCCATTAAGATCGAATCAAATTTACCTGTGTGACAAAAATAATTGAATTTTTGAACTTTGTGACGTCATCGGAATCCAAAAAATTTAATTTTGCTCTATCAGTGAAATATTGGCAAAAGACAAAATACTTTTTTTCATCTTTAATTGTTTATTGTCTAGACTTATACAGAAATGTGACAATAATACAGATATGTGACTAATTGTGACAATATATGTCATACTAACAGATAGCTTATCGAATCATTGAATTCACCTAAGTGATATCTTTATTACCTCCGTAAAGTCTGTTTATATAGAGGTAAAATATAAATTTTAAAAAGTCTTTTATTTGCAAATGACACATTTTGTATTGTATTGTTCTTAATAATAATAGCATGAACACGTAACAAATAATTATTTTAAATAATTACATTAAAATGTATAAGACTAATAATAATAATAATCACAATAATAATTATAATAAAATAAACGTACTTATTTAATATTTTTTTAAATCTTAGAGAAAAACTTGAAATTTTATTGAAAAAGAGGTCTTTTTTTCACTAGACAGTTCATTCATATACATTTAACCATTATAGTTGTAAATTACCATGGTTTTTTGTTAATATTCATTTCATAATTTAACGTTTCCTGAACCCAGTCAATGGCCAAATGACTTTCCTAACGGATACCCAGACCATTTCATAGCATAACGTTACAATATAGTTCAAATATTCAGCAAAATAATAAGTGTTTTCTTGCAAGTTGATCTTCACGCAATTCACAAAAGCATGTCGTCACTATAACCCTTTTGCTCATAATCTTCTAATACTTAACCAAAAAAATTGTGGCTGTTCAAAAAATGCAAGTCGAGCAAACAGGGTATGCGAATATCCAATTAAATAATAACTTGTTTATTCAAATAAACAAGCTGCCTGCAAAATATTGTAAAAAATTTTGCAATAAAATTTTGAATTTACAAAATTTATTGGTCATAAATACTCCCAAACCAGGTACATATTGTAATTAAAACAACACAGGTACTTACTCATATTATACATGTACACATGTGATAAAAAACTAATTAAAGATGTAAAATCAAATTAACTTCATGTCAAATAATATAATTCTAACTTAACTCGTTCGATACGCTTATATAATTATTGGAAATATTCTCATGTAGTCATGAACGTTTAACACCAAGTATAAGACCATAAGCCCATAATGATGCCAAATTTGCACGATTCTTTGTGTCTTCCATTCTATGGTTTGATAAAGTTAAGTTAATTGAGATTTTACCAGCTTTTCATCGTAAATCAAATTTTTAATTGTGTCTAATTTTGCTTTTTTTTTCATACAAAGAATTGATGAAAAATACACGCATACCAGAATTCTTGTATTCATGCCAAGCTTCTTAACCAACTGGGCCAACGTATTTTATACTTAATATTTATGTTTGTTTACTAACTTTATTATACAAATTTAAACGTCAAAGTCTTTTGATTATTATTGATAATTTTTATAATATAATGGCCTAAACTCTAAAGACAAATAACTTGACAAATAGTTCGAGTCCTTCTTAATAAAAGAGAATGGAAGCAAGTTATCGACAATATGATGAAAAAATGACAAACAACTAACAAAACTGGATGTTTGGAACTGACAAAAGTATTGAAAAATGGTTATTTTATAATTAAACTCCATTTTTAAACCCTGACGATTAACTTGTGGTAAATTTCAAATAAAAGTTATCATGGAAATATTGCTTCGTTATGGACTCGCGGTCTCTATGTTAAAAAGTTTTAACAAGCTTTTAAAAAGATCCATTAAACAGGTAAGAATATAAGTAAAAATTATTATTACAATCGTTAAACCATGAATTTTATTTCCTGTTGGTCTCAAATGTTTCATTTACCTAACGATTAAAACATTTAAATCATAAATGAAAATCGAAGAAAAAAGTATTATTACAATCGTTAAACGATTTTTTTTCTTCATATTTCCATATATAATACTCCTACTATATGGCCAGGGGCAAGAACATGTATATATAAGGACGTGAAACCTCCTATGTCGAGCTAAAGTGCTCGTGGCTGAATTTACGGCGCCAATTTGGGTGGGGTTTAGTATTCAATGACTTTCAATTGATTGAAACTAAAAGACAAAAAATTGAAGACAAAAGACAGCCTTGATGCCCAGCTGATGCCTAGTACAAAATACGCAACGACCGAGGATCTGACTTCGCTCAGATTGACTTCCTTTTTCCTGTTTTTTTTTGCCAGTGGTCTATTTGGACATAAAGGTAGCATTTTTCTTATCTGCACTCACTTATCTGCGTAGCACACTAATATGTCATTTTCATCCAAACCACAGACTTCTAACCATAATTTGAAAAGGTATTTTTTTCAAAATCAGGAAATCTATTGACAAAATTTATATTAATATTGAACGATCATTAACGTATGACAAGAGATAGTTTTATTCACACATCGAAGTACTTAAATACATATGCAAAGCAATCTTATTTATCTTTTCATTAGCGAGTCCACATAAATATTACTTAAAAGCCATCGTATTTTACATTTTTCGATACCATACATTATTAATCAGACAAATTTTACAACAAAAACACGGGATAATAATAACAATTTGTGTCTAGAAAAGGACGCTTTCTCGGCAATAAGTGTATGGAGAAATTGTCAATATCTTATTATCTACGATTGGATGAAATCCTTCTGTTGGATGAAAAATGAAAAACAACTGACTAGACTAAAGGACGATTAAACTGTCGTGAGTGGATTTTAATAATCGTTACTAATATAAAAAATTAATAATAATTTATAAATAAAATTATAAAATTAATAGAGCATTTAATACATAAAAATCATTTAATTAGTTTTATTTGATTATTTTATGATTGATTTTGTCTATGAGAAGTTTGTAAATTTTTCATATTACTGTAAAATTTCAAATAAAAATTAAATTAAAACATAGATAGCATGGATAATAGATAGCCACACATATAATTTAAAAATGATATGCCAATCATTAAAAGCATTAATAAAAATTAATTAATTATATCAATAATGTACATTATAAAATATAATTATTTGTAAATTGATTTTTAAAAACCTGATTGATATTTTATAAAATTGACTTTTTTAGAGATAATTATTTGAGGTGAAATTAATATCAAAAAACTAATTTAAGGTTGTTGTCTTACTGCAATATTGAAAAAAAGTTTTGGGTTGTATCCACGGTAGGAGTATTGAGCTTGTAGTGAAATAATGCAAAATGTTTATCTTATCGTTACTACTGACTTATGGTACAATTCTGTTTCGGAAGGATTACCATCTGCAGCTCTTCGTTTTTCTAAGCACTGGAAATATAAACCTCTTTTTTCTTATATCTTTCGGAGTCAATTAGTTAATCATTTCTTGACGATAACGTCAATGTTTCAATGAATTTCTTTCATGAAAATTGGATTACTTCGTCGAAATAAAAATTTTATCACATCGTGCGAGACGTAAACGTGGATAGCTATCATTTGGAGGAAGGTATAGCTTAGAAATCGTGATGTGTATGGTAAAAACTGACCTTGCAATGCGTGGTTTTTTTTCGAAGTGAAATATTTCACAAAACTTAAAACTCTGCTCCATTTTCTTCTCCACACTGTCATATTAACAATAAAATCATTTTCCATTCACATGTGGCTTTCATGTTCTTAAATTTAATAATAGTTCTATTTTCCATTCACAGGTAGCGCTAGTATACTAAAAGTTAACGATAGTTCTATTTCCCATTCACAGATGGCAATATTTAAAATCTATTTAATCTTTGGGGTCGCTACTAACCTAGTTGTTGAAAAGCGAATCGAAATAAAATAAATAAATAAATAAAAAAATTTTATTTAAATTTTAATTCTTTCGTAATTCCTCGATTCTTTCAGGTTTTTTTGTCAGTGGGGTGGGCATTAAAATAATTTTTTTGCGATGAACTATAGGTACGCCGGATGCTCTTTTTATACATTTAATTTTGCATATCATAAGACCATTTTTACAAAGAAGAAATTGTTGTGGAGAAGAAGACAAAATTTAATTCAAAATTCTAATCAAATTTTAAAAAGTATCATCAATTTATTTGTTTTTTTTTTCTTCTTAGAGTCTTTTAGTGAGTACCCAATAATACAATGACGAAATCATTATTATTAAAATATATGAGGTATGATTTGAAGGTGTTTGGGGGATCGACGTTAATTACATGAGAGACTGTAGTAATGTGATGGACCGACTTTGTAAAGTGAGAGAATAAACCATCCTACCTAAAACTAATTCATAATATAATATAATAATAATAATAACTACACCTTTAAATGTTATTTTTCCTATCGGCAATTTACAAAAAGACCACCAAACGTGTTTTTCTCTTAAGTATATTATTAACATTATGATAGAATCACTCTTGGTTTTATCCTGATAATCGAAAAAAAAAAATTGAATATTTGTTTTCTACAAATATCTTTGATAATTCGCGAAAAAAATTTAAAAAATTTTAAATTTTTATATCACGGTTCACTTTTTTTTGGAGAACCAATCTTATTAGAGTGGTCATCGAATTGAGACGTTGCATAGGGAATTTTAAAACAAAAGATCAGCACAACATTTAATATCTCTCAGTTTTAATTAGTCGAAATCGATATTTATTTGCAAAATTTTGAAATAAATTTAGCTTTAATTTTTTCTCCAATTTTCTAAATCTAGGAAATAAGGAGAAAAATTGAAATTTAATTCGAAATATTCTTTGTTCTCATTTATTATATTTAGGAAGCAAGGGGTTTTCCCGATCTTGACTGCATTTTTCTAGCTTGTAAAGAAGAAAAGATTAGTTTTAGAGGTGTTTTTCCCATTTTCGAGGCGTTGTAATATGGATAGTGAAATTTTTCAAAGTATTCCGTTAATTTGACTTTATTTTAGGGCGACTGGTGAAAATATCGTCAACCCCCGTGGCAATAGGAGGTTGCAATAACAAATGGTCTCGTAAGTTTTAAGCAATTCCCTGTCGAATTCTGAAAACACATCATTCTACCATGTCTAGAAGTTAGAATTTGTATAGATCGGTCAGTGAGTGTGTAAAACCAAACAATCAGATCTCTGAGGGTTGCATCCATCACGGTTAGTTTAAGTTTGAAGTGACTGAATGAGTCAGTTAGTTCACTAAATCAGTGTGAATGTATACATCATATTATATACACGTTTACTAGCCATTCAGAAGGTATGAGAATGCATGGATCGCAACGCATCGCGTCGCGGTATCGCTTCGCTTCTCTTGTAGTATATACTTTTAGTTGACTTGGATATTAGTCTTCTCAATCTCTGCGATAATATGATTTACTATTGTATAAAAATACTGATTTTTTAGTATCAGGTGCGTATTTTATAAGAGGAATATATTAGTTCTTCCCAATTTGTGTATCTCATTTTCGAAAAATCATAATTCGAAACAAAACTTAGCTAGTAGCATCGTTTCTGTCAATTCTTAAACGAAGTTTTATAAAAATTGGAGAAAAAATAGAAATTTTTACGAATTTTTTTCTAATTTCAATGATAATTTAATCAAAACTTATGCAAATCGAATTTATTCGTATTTTCTGTCCATTCCAAGATATGGCATCTCTTTCAAAATTATAAAATAGCTTTAACGGCAGGTTTTATGAAAATTTGTCTATTTAAATTCTACGATTCCCTTTAATAATTATCTTTGGAAAAGTTGAAAAGTTATAACCAAATAAAAGAAAACCGTTTATATCAAGGTATTTTTTAACCAATAACCCTTAATCTTAATCGGTACTAATGACTGTATATCTCCTCACTAAGAACGGCTACGCTACTGTCTTCTTCATGTTCTAATGAAGTTATTCAGAACAAAAGACCCAAACTAACATAAAAAAAACAAAAAAAACAGAATCTGTAATATGTACATTGAATTTTTATCAGCCGCATTTAATATTAAGAAACAATCAAATATTCCATAAATAGAGTCAGGAGTTGTATGTGCTTGCATGATTTTCAGTTCAAATTGCATCCATATGAGCTTTTTGTATTGTTTTGATGGCAAAAATTTAGTATATAGCAACTCTCTTTCAAGAATAAGTTCCTAAAGAGACGATTGCTTATTTGCATATGAACCTTGTATAGACGAAAAATTAATTTTAGTAAAAAATGCTTTCTTTGGGGACAAGTTTTTATTGAACTAAAAATAAGTAGAAAATTATTTTTTGTTATGAGTCACTCATACATGAATATTTCTAAAAGCTGGCCTTGATTTTAAAATATCGCAAGGATGACTTGGAGCACTTGAAGCTTTAACGATTAATCTTGCCTGAGTGATCATTTGAAAAATTATTTTCTACTTTCTATTACATTAAAAGCTTGTCCTAAATACAAATTTTTATTAATGTGCTGGAACCAATGGAAAAACTAGGTCATACTTACTATAAAAATGCATTTCTTTCCGATTTATACCTTCAAAATTTCAGCTCAATCGGAAACCAGGAAGTGGGTCACATTGAACTTGTAAGATAAGATTGCAAACAACCGACAGATGAAACTATATAAAAGCGTGATCATAAAAATCTTAGCCCAACTTTTCAAAAATACACAACATAAGGTTTATATAGACGAACAAATCTAAACAGATAGACGGACAAAATATTAAGTTAATTCGTTGGTTACACTCTTAAAAATGGTTAAATATAGGCACTCTATTATGATAATACAAAAAAAAAATAAGACATTTCACTATGTTAATTATATCTGACTCTTATTATTCTGAATACAAATTTTTAAAGTTATTTTTTAATATTAAAAAAAAATAAATAAAGAATTGTATTGAATCACTCTCTTCAAAACCTACAGCAGCGTTTTCTGTTAATTTTATATTCTTATTAATTTTTTTTTTTGTAATTATTATTGATCTTTTGATTTTTCTATTCATAAATGTGAATAATTAATTATTGCAAAATTAGTTTAAATAATATAATCTAATTTCAATTAATTGCAAAATCTTTTGAAGATATCTTTGTCTGATATATACCGGGTGTCAATTTAATATATGTAATAATATTAAATTAAAAAATTTTAAGAAACCTTCGAAAAAAATTCATATCTGATCGATTCGTTTGTGTAATTGTAGTCCTTAAACGGATGAACCGATTTTTTTTTTAGTAAGTTTGAAAGGTAGTTTGAACCAGTGTTTCTTTAATATCTGCTCATCAATTAGAAGATTATCACCTCTTTTCTAATTGTCATTGAGTATGGAATCCTAAATTCGCATTTAAAAAAATAGCTTATATACACTCTCGATCAAATTACCTTTCCAACATCACTAAGCTATGATTCATCCGTTTAGGAGCAATGATACCACAGACAGACAGACAGATCCATGGATACATAGGCATATTAAACTTATGAAACCCTTCTTTTCAGTCGGGGGTTAAAACAATGAATCCGTAACTACAGTATGTTGAACACAAGTTATCACCATGCTCAAGTGTTCTCTTTCGAAATATCTGTTATACGAGTTTTAGTTTTCCGAAGTCAGTAGAAAAGTTTCCATCCAAAAAATATCTCAAATTTCTCAAAAACTTAATTTTACTCCAAAATTATAGGAATTAAAAAAAAAAACACGCTAACAATGTAACTAGCTTTGTATTTCCAAGCTCCTACATTCCTTCTCTCTTCCAAAGTGAATAGGGTGTCCATATTTTAATAGGAATGATAGGAAATCATGTCTTGCCACGTAAGTGGTGACATCTTATTGAACAACCTTGTTTAAGTAATGAAATGGTTCAGAATTTCACACCAGCTTAAAGAAAGAATACAACACAAATTAGTCCATATTCTGCGACACTTTTTTTTGAAGAGTTGATATCAAAAAGTTGGGTAATTTAGAAAATCGATTTTTTAATCTTGACTGAATTTTTTTGCCTCTGGCGTACATGTTAAAAGAATTAAGAATTAACAAAGAAATACGTACATGAATGTGAAAAAAAAGGGAGCCAAATTTCGAGAGAGTTGGAAATGACATATGCTTTTCAATTATCACGACATTTTCTCAAATCCTTTATAAATTTGACTTTTACCTTTAATTAATTAGAACTTAGGTCCTTGATAAAAGCTTGTCCTTACTAATATCTTTTTCGAAAAACTTAAACAACACCAACCAAGCACTTAAGTTGTTTAATTGTGTTTATGACAGACTGAGCAAATTTCTACGAAATTTATTAAATTCGTATATTTTGAGAGTGATATTTTATTATCATTATAACTATTTATTTTCCCTTTTATTTAATTTTACTTACCTTTTCCATTAACTTTTAAAATTTTTTAATTTTTCATAAGGCTATGAGCTTTTTACTGAAAAACAAACGATAAGAATATATAGGTTTTCTTTTTAAATAAATAAAAAATTAATTTTTTTTTAAATATGTTTGATAACTTTTCTTATATTTTTTGACAATATTTATAGTTTTTTTTGTACATAATTTTTAAACATAGTAGTATAATACAGATTGAGAATTTTTTATTTCTTCTTTTCTTTCCAAAAAGCAAAATAGGTACCACTTATTCATCTAAAAATTTTCAATTAATTTATATTAATTATCAATTAATTTATTCAATAATATCACTATTATATAAAGAGATGAATTCTATTGCAGACTTTGACAAAAAAAATTTGTTAACTATGAAAACTGTTTCCTTTATTTGAACAAATTATTGGATAATGTATTCTATAAGTCTATGAAAGATATATTATTTTATAAGTTTCATTTCTTCTATTTTGAAATTTAGAAAATTTGCCGAAGTTAATAAATTATTTTCAGACATCAATTATAGACTTGAACGTCTAGCGTAAAAATAATCAATGATCTTTCTTTAGATCAAAATATTTACTTTACACATTTTTAATGGTTCAAAGACTTATAAAATATAGTTTAAAATGAATTTTCTAGAAACTAAGTGACTACAATAGAATTCATAAAAAAATTTCTACAAAGAAAGTATAGAGACAGAAATATTTATACAGTAGTAGAATAAAGTTAATTTTTTTTGATAATATTTTTTTTTATTTAAATAAATTATATAAAATTTAACATAATTTCACTAATTTTTTTTTTATTAAATTATTATATTTTCAATAATTTTATTAATATTTTTATTAAGCTAAAAAACATTAAGTATTTTATTTAAATTTACTTTGTACATTATTTACATTTGAGAATCGTTTATCGATAAATTATCGATGAATAATATTCCATTGAATATTTTTGTGTGTTTTCTTTACAAATGAGATTTTTTTGAGATTCAATCAACTAGTATATTGCACACTTACATAGGCGTAACCTGTGTTTTTTCAAAGAGGCTCTTTTTTTTTTGTTTAATACTGCTGTATTTTATTTTGGGACTTTTGGGACTTAAGCCCTGATAAAGTTACGTCCATGTACACTTATAGTATAGGATTATATTTGTCCACATTCAAATGACATGATAAATTGTTGATACGCCGAATATTCGCTGAATTGTCGCCTCGAAATAACTTTCCACCAAAAATGAGGAATATTGGACGAAGCAAAAATTATATTCAATTTTACAGGCTGTATGTATGTATCTTGGAATTTTGTAATCAAAATTTCAGCCACTTTCACTAAAGGTATGGGGATGAAATTTTACACACACTTTTGGATCTCTTGAAAATACAATTTTTGTTAAGTAAAACCTGATTTTCCCATCGCTTCCCCAATATTTTATATACATACTAAATATAAATAAAAGCCTTTTTTAGGATCAAGCTTTCATGATTAATTTTTCTCAAGGGTCACTAATTGTAAAAACTAGAGGCGCTCTGAACCATCTTTGTTATTTTAAATTGAGCACGTTCATATACAAATAGTCATATATAAGTGAGCCATAAAAAATTATTTTCTACTTTGTAGTACTATAAAGCTTGTCCCTAAAAATGAATTATCTATTTAAATTTGATTATTTTTTGAAATATTGAAGACAGTTTTGATCGCTTTCACAACCAAATGAAAGGGCTTGATTTTACGAGCACATCACCAATAAAAATCATGATCTTCGTGGAAAATTTTTTTATTTGTTTTAAATTCTGTTTATTTTAAGTACGTACGAAATAGAAATTGTTTTTCAAAACAAAATTAAAATTTGCAAATTAATTTTTCATGTTCTTTAATAATTTTAAAATAAATACATTTTTTTTTTATTTTTAGTTTCTTTTTTTTAAATAAATTAACTATGGCAAATTAATTAAAAATTTCTTTTTACAACGTGAAAAACTATTTTATTAAGATAATATTTCCAAGATTTCAGAGATAGGACACAACTTATTTGTGAGTAGAGTATCCCAGAATAATCAGCTACGAACAATAAATTGTCCGATAATGGCTTAATTCGGACATATGTATTGAATTTTGATAATTTAAGCAGATATATTTTCGCTCATTGTTCTAGAATACAATTTATATATTTAGGAAAAATCCAAATTTTGTTTTTGAGAGAGAAGAATAAATAATAATTAACCCGTCAGCACTCGCGTTTTGAGCATATGTGGTAGAAACTTTTCCAATTTTCATATAATATTATTTATTTTCGAATTTTGAATTTTTCAGATTTTTGTGTACTTTTGACTGTTCTTATACTTTCGTTAGTTTAATGTAAGTCGTACTCAGTAAATTAAAAGAACTTGAGATAGACTCTGCTCTAGTATTTTCACTCTCAATAATCACGTAATAAAATGTGTAGAGGCTATGATTTATAAAGGTTGACGCGAGTGCTGACGGCTTAAATCTGAAAATGAACAAATAAATTTTGGTAAATTTTATTTTCTACAACTTTACTAATTACGAAAAATTATTACTTTAAAATTTCTGAGGTCTTTTCTATTAGAATTTACTTCTCTATATCATTATATTGCCTGAATGCGGTCATTATGGGATACCCTATATAACTAAAAAAATATTATTTTAATAAATTAAATACAAAATTTATTTAATAATATTACTAAAATCTAAATGATTCACTAAAAGTCATTTATTATCATGAGACATCACTAAATTTTTCGGACACTCATCAATCATATTCACCATTGGTTTCTTTTTTAAAATACCCAAATCTTGTACATTTTCCAAGAAACTTTTATGTGCCGTTAATAATTTTGCACTTTCCACATCTTTCTTTAATTCTTCCATATCACGTTTTAGTTTTGCTCGTCGATTCTGGAACCATGTAATCACTTGTGCATTACTTAAACCTAACGATGCAGCGATTTCATCACGATCAGCTGGACTTAAATATTTCTGATAGAGGAAACGTTTTTCTAATTCGAAAATTTGATGATTTGTAAAAGCGGTACGTGATTTTCGTTTCTTTTTTGGTTGTTGACGATTATTAAATAAATTTAAATGACTGTTTTGACCATCTGAAACAAAAGAGAAAATTGATTTAGTGAAAAAAATTGGAGTTTTAAAATTGTGGTAAAATGTTTTTTAAGTACTCCCAATATAATATGCAAACATTTATACAAAAATTTACAGTGTGTAACTGAAATAACGCTTTATTCTAAGTCGTATATTTGTTTTTACTACCAAAAAGAATCCAATGCCGAATGGAGCACAGTATCTAAATATTGACTATTTAAATTCACTTTTCGGTCACGATTTCAGAAATAATTTAAGAGAAGTAATATTTCTGTTCAGTCGGTGGTATTAATTCCCAAGACAGATATTAGAAAGTACTGATACAATGAACAAAACCTGAATTTTCTGAAACTCCAAGGTTTTTCATATTTCCAAAATTTATTTTTGCAAAGTTCAATTTAGTTTACAATCGCAAGTGACATGTTTCGATATGTTCAATCATTTTCAAACAGTTTTGACAATTACTTACGATTGTAAAATAATGTGAAATTTTTTAAATGAAAATTTTGAAATTAGTAAAATAGTTAAGCATATTATTTTCAAAGTACAAAATTTGTTAAATGAAAAACTAACCAATTAAAAAGAAGGTCTTAATATTTTTTGGTTTATTAATTATTTAAGATTGTTTCTCTTTTTAAATTATTAATTGTTATAATAATAAATTTTTGGTTTTTAATTCTTCCACATCCCGTTTAAATTTTGCCCGACGATTTTGAAACCATGTAATCACTTGTGCATTACTTAAACCTAATGATGCAGCAATTTCATCACGATCAGCTGGACTTAAATATTTTTGATAGAGAAAACGTTTTTCTAATTCAAATATTTGATGATTTGTAAATGCGGTACGTGATTTTCGCTTTTTTTTGGTTTGTTGTCGATTATTAAATAGATTTAAGTGTTTATTTGCATCTGAAACAAAAAATAATTTTGGTTGTTTTATTTTTGTTTCAATTTCTTCTTTTATGTTTTGGCAATAAGTCTGTTTTACTATGAATTATTTACAACTAAGTTTTGCTTGTCTGTTTCTTTTTTTGTTGAGAAGGAACAGAAAAAGTTTCTCAAGAAATTTCTCATTACTGCGAGGATTTTTATAATGGACAATAATTTATTGAAAAATAATTTTATAGAACAGGACATAATTTAAGTTTGATCAATTTTATGCAAGATAATTAATGGTTTTAAACTGAAAAAAACTTTATAAAGCTATAGAAATGGATAATAAAGTTCCCATTTTCAAAATTTTTGGAAAGACAAGAGATTTGAAGGCTTGCTTGAATGACTACTTTTTTTACAATATACTCCATTGCTTAGTGAATAATACATTCATTTTGGTATCAATTTTTTTGATAAATAATTTTAAATATTGGTTTTGATTTGCATCACAAGATGTCAGGAGTAACCATTTAATGTGTTTAAAATTTTAAATATAAAACTTTTCAAAATTGTAATTGAAATTCTTAGATTATCAAAGCATTTCTATCTTTTCTTGTTGATATTTTTAAACAATAGAATTTCTAGAAAATTGCGTTTAAAATTGGGTACAAATAATTCAACATAATAGCTGGATACTCCTGACATCTAGTGACGAATATGAAAAATAAGCAATATATACATTGATTTTGAAAATATAAAATTTTCCAATATTTTGTGAAAATTTTATACAAAAATATGTATAATGGATAGAATAGTTAAATTAATGTAGGTGATATTATTTTGTCTTTCAAGCGTGCTGACAATTATCAAACAAAAATTTTCTGAAACGGTATCTAAAATATATAAGAGAGCTGTGGTCCGTGTACGCCATGTTGTTTACTTGTTATTGGATCATTTTTTTATGCAATTCGCGATTCCAAGATACCATAGAAAGCACTGTAATGGCGGCTGAGAAGGGTTTACCTAAGCATTATCTTAGAACAACATATCATTTCATGAAAAAAAATTAATTTTTTCTAAGAACTAAAACTGTGAAAGATATATAAAATAGATTATATGTTCTATGATTTTTTGTTTGTTTATACCAAGGAGATAGATTTTAACAATCTCTTTAACCGCCATTACAGTGCTATCCATGGTATCTTGGAGTCTCGAATAGGGCACTTTTATGTACCTAAGTTAAGTTTGTATACAAGAAATTTTTAAAATTTATTATTTTACGAGTTTTTTGAAAATATGATGTACGGGACAATTTGATTTCGATCATGTCTAATAAATTATAATTGATAATATAAAATTAATAACAATTAAATTGTCAATAATAAAAAATAATGGTCGTTGTTTTAATGATACACCATGTATATTATTGAAGTATTATTATATATATAAATTTTATATAAACATACAATACTTTTAATAATGATTGTTTATAACTGATTTATAAATTTTCATGAATAGGCTCTTTGCATAAACCACACCTACACAACCCCTTTTATTAAATATATTAAAGATTTATGTGTAATAGTTATGTAAAATAGAGACAGGATATTTATGTTCGAAAGACGATATTATTTAACTGACGAAAACTTCTAGGATTTTTTAACTTCCGTCACTAAGTGTCAGTGGAAATAAAACGCTAAAACTTAAATCTCATTTAACCTGAGTGGTGGATCAGTGTTATCGTTCCTAGACTGAGATTCAAAAAAAAAACATCTGTTCGAAACCCAACCAAGTCAAACAACTTATTTTTTAATAATAGTTGTTTATACCCATTTTAATAGTTTCATTTTACAATTTATGCAATTTAATTACTCATTTCATAAAAACTTAAAAATAAAAAATAAACGTTTTAAGTTTTTTTTTTTAATCATTAGAAATACGGAAAACATGAACGATTTAAACTCCTAATAAGACAAAGAGAGAAATACCATAGAGATGATGTAACTGCTATGAATCGTCATAGAAATCACATTCAAAATTTCGTTTCGTGGAAAAAACATGGAAAATTATCCTTGAAAGCTAACTTTTACCTTTTTTAACTAAATTTAATTTAATTTTCAACTTTTGCTATGTTATTTCAACTTTTGGTATTTCAACTTTTGCAGAGAACGTGGATTTCACATTAGCGGATACATAGATATTTCAATACAGATCAAAGACAGTTGGATAAGAAGTAACTTTTAAATTCCTTATAAGTTGAGAAATTAATTTATAATTTTTTTGTGAATAAAAAGCTCGCAAAACACATATAAATCCCGTCTCTGCTAATAGCATAGGTTAGATACACAACTAAGCGACGCGGTATTTTTGAAAATTACAACATACATTTCGATTGTAATTACAATTTATTAAAGATAATGTTTTATTGTAATAATAAATTGTTTATTATTTTAAATGCTATAAAGACTGAACGACAGAGATAGAACACTAAAATGGCGTCTTTTAATATTCGAAGATACAATTCTTACAAATTTCTTTTGTATTTTTTGTGAAATTCTATACAATTCTATGACAAAATGCTGTTCGTTTGAGCAAAGATTCAAAGATCCAAGTTATAATTATTAAAAAATATTATATTTAAAGACTACCAAAAATTCGAAGACAGTGCGTTTTTCATTTCTTAGGCTTTCTTCCTTACTAAAGTTTGAATTTCGAACAAAAACGACAAAGCCGAAGAAAGTGAATTTTTTGTTATTCTTATTTCATAGCTTTCCTGCCCAAACAAAACACAAATCAAGCAAATCGGTACAAAATCATTGGGAAAATTACTATCGTCATTCGCAACACCATACAAGAATGTATGGTGTTGTGGAATAAAGAAATTAGGGTAAGGGGGAGGTGTTGCTTTTCCACAAAGAATTGACAAATTTTTTATATAAACATAAATAGTAAATCTTGGTGGAATTCATTCTGCGGATAAAGAATCTTTTAAAGCAAATAAATTTGCAAAAAAAGTCTTTGTATAATTGTGTTGACAAATTTAAGTGGATTCCATTTAAGAAGTTAAGTCATTTTTTAAAAAACCCAGTGCAAAAAAAAAAAAGATAAAAATATTTTAAAATCGTGATGAATAATTATATTGCATTTAAAAAGACAGACTATATAATTTTCATAGTTAGATAAAGACACAAATAACTACTATTAAATAAAAAAAAAAAAAAAAAAAATTAACCGGTATGGTATGAATTCGACGCGTGCTTAAACGGTTCTAACCTCATTCTAGGCTTCTTCGTACCAGATTATTACGAAAAGCGTAAAATTTTTAAAATCTGGAGCATTTTTGTCAACATTTTTTTGCAATGCTTTGGTGGCGGACAGCAAATTAGCAACGAGTAACATCATACATTAGGAAATCTAGGAAATTGGGGTCAAAAAATTGATCTATTTAAAAAAAGTGTTTGAGTTCGTCAATGAGCAACAAAGGACAGGTAAATCTCGGGTCGGTAGGACTCATATTGTAAACTATTAGAAGTTTAAATGTAAAAAACATTTTTGATAAAAAAATAAACAACTTTTGTTTGACACATTTTTTCGTAAACATCACTGTTTACCTGTGAGGATACAAATTACGACAAAATTTTGGTGTCCATTTTCTCCTAAAAGATAGGCAGTTAAAAAATTTGCAGATAGCTTCAACTAGTGAGTCTTGTAAAAGATTCTCGGAAAACACAAAAAACAAAAAAAATTCTACAAAATTCCCGGTACAAATGACGGAAGAAAGGACGCCATAATTGTGTTGGTTTTTTAAACTTTTCTCGATATTCAACAAGGTATTTCAACAGTTAACTCAGTCAATTGTTTGTTTTCACTTATTTTGTAGTATAAACGCTATGTAAAATTGATACTTTCCATTACTATGCCAAGTAACGGAACCCTTAAAAATAATTCATTTAAAAAAAAAAATATCAAAAAAATATGAATAACCGATTCCAACATATACACACACAAACAGTGCCGAGTGTCGACCGACAGTAGAATATTTGAAATACCTGTGGTAAGTAATAATGTGCGAACATCTTCTCACCTTTTTGACAACATACAAGACAACAACAAAACACCACCAACAACAAGAGAAAAATACAAAAAAAAAAAGAACATTTAACTTTAAACACAAAAAAGAAGTCATCAATAACATTTTTCAAATTTGTGTCTTTAATAATGACTGAGTGACTGACTGGGTTAAACTAATTTTATTTTCCTGATACGAAATTATAAAATTCACTCCGAAAATTGAAATACAAGACAGGCAGGATCAAAATTATGATGTTTAAAGTTGCACTAATTATTAATTTTCCCTACTGAAAAAAGAAATTTTCGAATTATTCTTTACCTTATTACTGAGTGAATCTAATAATTAATCTAATTCAAAATTTTAGCAACATTTGATTTGTTTTTCAATTTCAACATTATAAAATACAAAATTTAGATTTAGAAAATTTACATTTAATTTTAGAAAAATTCCTCTGTAAAAAAAACAAAAAAATCTGCAAAAGGCACCTAAAACCGACATCTAAGTTACCTAGGAAACTAAAACTTTTTCAATCGATTCAAGTTGCACCGAATTTTGAGAAAATGCATAAATATTTTTATAACTGTCAATTTGTATGTTTTGTCAAAATTTTATGTTTTATCATTTAAAAAAATTGAGTTGTGAAATTTATCAGAAGTTAAAGATAACGGAGTTAATTTAAAGTAAGATCAATGAAATTATCATGTTTGTCATAATAAATATCCTGGTCAAACCAAACGTAATGTACGCACATATTGGGTTGACTACTAAATCAGAAGTATGTCTTTTTTAAACTAATACTACAGTTATTTCATACAATAAAATCTAAAAGTGGCTATAAAATTAAATACTTTAAAGAATCAAACAAGCATCTGACTTCTAAAATTAAAATATTAAGTTTTCAGAAAAAAATCTTGTAGTAAAAAAAAATAAGGGATACAATTATAATGTACCAAGATACGAAAGGAATATAATTCCTTCCGGGTGTCCCACGATACCTCTTGATCTTTAATCTATAATTATAATATTTACAAATAAAGATTAAGAAAATGAAATTTTCTGTTACTAAGGATCATATCCAGCACGGATTGTTTAGTTAATAGTAGAGTGGGAACCTGTAATATGTATTTATGCTAAATTTTTTGATAAACGACCACATATAATTTGGATGGAACAAAAAAAAACTACAAAAAGCGACGAACAAAGGATTCTTTTTTTTTGATGCGTTAGAGTATTTAATTTGTTATGGATGATTTAGTTTTCATGCTTTTATTTTTGCAAAATAGATTGAATACAAGTTCATGTCCAATTTTCAATAAGATTGATCATATTTTTCAAGGTATTTTTTTTGTATGTATTGTTTCTATTTTGTATGGCAAAAATTGGAGGTCTTAAAAGCCGCTACATCGTGCTATTTTTACTATTCGTCGTGTGCGTAGTCATGGTAGGGACAATAAAAACGATGCCAGCGCTTCCAGTGGAAAACTTTGCGATAACGGAGGCTGTTAAGACTAATTTGCAATTCTTTACATGTCAAATTAAAATTATTGAAAAACACTAATTAATTAAACTTAATGCATTAAAAATTGTAAAAACAAGAAATCAAATTGCACAAATATTAAATTTTCAAATGTAAATTATCATAATTATTTATTTATATTTGTGAGACAATAATATTAAATTTTCAAAGTCATAAATGCAATCCATACAATTATATATGCATCCATACAATTCTATAATTAAAGTAGTGTATTGTTACCATGGAAACGCCTTCAATAAAACTCACGCACGGTGCGATTCTGTGTTATATGAGATATTATAAGAAATAGAAAATTAACTATTCAGAAATTCTTCAAGATTACGAAAATACGTTTAAACAAAAGTTTTTTTTTCGAAGGCTTTACATACCTTCTAATTTACTCCGAATCTGTTTAATTAGTGGAACAATGTTCGTCATCAGCTTTCAAAAAAGAAAACATAATTTAAATTTTTTCAGATTAGTATTAAATAGTCGTAACAAAATCGCTTTGAAACAAGAATAGAATTACATCGTTTATTTATTTATTAAAATATTATACATAAACCTACAGGTAACTACTGTGTAAGCTGACTTTGCTACACTGGATGAAAGACTTTATTCATTCAATATATTAAATTAATATTATGTTAGAATTCCGTACCGAGAGATATTAATACATCGGTTGGTTGTACTTGGTTGAAAATAAGCTACAAATCAGTTGTATAAAGTTTGTTTTCCAAAATTCTGATTTATATAATATAAAAATACATTAAATTTAATGAGCACATCAGTTCCCGACGCTTCCACCAAAAAATACATGTCTTCTAATCTAAATCATATTTTATAGGACAAAAGCTCAAAATGAAACGAAATTTGAAAGATCGATATTTAAAAAAAAAAGTAGTTTTTTGTCGTGACCTAAACGTCGAATTAATCGATATCGATGTTTAAATTTTTTGGGAAATATAATTTTTAGTTTTGTCGCTTATGCTCAAAGAAATGCATTTACAATTCATAAAAAATACATGACAGAAAGTTTGCAAGTATTGAAAAGGTATAAAGAGACTGAACATTAGAAAATCTCGATTTCCATGAAGGAGATACCTAGGCCACAGTTAAAGTGGGAATTTTCTTAATCACAAGGTCTACTTGCGTCATTTTTCCATAAGACAATAAATATAAAAATGATAATTGAAGAACAAATAAGGCTAGATTTAGAAACTTTTCTTATCAATGGTTCTGTTATTAACGCGAATAACGCGAAAAGATGTTCTCTTGAATAGACCAGGTACTTATTAATAAATTTAATAGAAGAATAAGAACTCATATCTAGCGGTAAAATAATATTCGATGATAATGAAGTTGAGTTTGTTATGATACTCTGTTAAAAAATTAAAGTATCCCGATTGGGCAAAAACAAAACAAAAAAAGAAAGATAAAAATTTCAATATTCACTTTAGTTTATTATGTCTACGAATATCGTGAAAACTTGCATACAAACTTCTTAGATTTGACTGTCAAACTTCTTACCTTGCTTATATAATGCAACGAAACCTTTAGTGCTTGAGTTAATTTCCCACTTTCCTATCATATTATTTATTCAGTAAATTGTATTCCAGAATTATTACTGCTAACTGCGCTTAGCTTTATAGTTTCGTATTTTTAAGAAGTTTTTTGTTTTGTTTTGCTATATTATTGTTTCTATTCCATATAAATATAAACATTAATACAATATACAAATAATTATTTCCTTGTCTTTTGTATTTTGCAATATTCATACAAAAATATTATATGCCTGTTCTTTTTGTTATAGTGTACCAAGCTTATTGCAGATAGAAAAAGATAGTGTTATGAAAGTGTAATTATTCTATTCTCTATTATCTACACTTGCATAAAAAGAACACATATGGCACTACTCTAAAGGTAAGGTATATCAAAACGAATATACAAAAACAATACATATGAAATTCTTGTGGAAAAACTATTAAATTCAATTGAATTTGTATTTTTATAATTCAAAAGAATTTGTAATTGTAATTGTTTTTCTGTTATTTTTAGTTAACATGAAATTCTTTTTATGTTTCTTACATCAAAAGCGGTAGTTTGTGTGGAATGGAACTGTTTAATTATTGCATCCACGGTTTTAAGAAGATTGCTTTTCAGTCGTCTATTAGTAATGTCCGAATTCTAATGCCGATTTCACTAATAGATCGGTGTATCATGACTGGTCAGGTTGTCACATTTTCTATCTCATATGGAGCTGAGGAAAATTCCAAATATCGATCAACGATAAGGAAGGAACGTCTATCTAGCCTCGCGATCCTATTCATTGAATAAAAAACTGCCTTTGGGATGGGCTTCAGTGAGCCAATTGATTCTTTCGCAAGGTCGAAAATATATCGTGTAAATCTGTAGTAAAATTAGAAAGGTAAAAAATCCTGGATCCCCGAAACTACGTTTTTTTTAACCGAGGCAGTAACTTACAAGAACAAATTGAATGGATACCGTAGATATCGCTGGACTTGTATTAATGGAATTGGATCAATCATCAAATACATCCGTCTATAACGTAGGTCACCCATATCATTATTTTTCAATAATATTAGCTCTTTTTTGCTTTTTGCTCAAGTTTTTTCCAATCTCAATGACAACCTCTCGATTTGAAGAAAATACTTTTTCTCAAATCGTGAATTTGTCGCCAGCCTCTTTCTAGCTAAATAGAATTTGGCATGAAGTTCTTATGCCAAACTTAGTATATGACGTAAAATACTAGTTCTGATGTCTCTGTCTAATATCTGTTTAATTATTTGTTTAAAGAGTCTAAGTAGCCGAGCGGTCAAAGGCGTTAGACTTTAAGCTTAGACTTAGGTTGCGGGCTCGAACCACATAGTCATCGCTTGGATTAGAACGAAGTAACTGTCTACACCCACATCATAAATGTTGTAATTGTGTTTGTGAATGAAATTAAATAAATAAAGATTAACAAATAATGATGTGAGTGGCCTCTGTTATATGTCAGATAACTGGAGGTTAAACACCATTATTATTATTATTATTAGTTTAAAATGTTTATATCATCCGAATTCCTTGGGCAATTTTAATTTCATTTCTTGTTATCTTTTTTACGATATTTTCAGATTCCTATTCCCATAAAATTTTCAACTCAAAAATGCTTCAAGGAATTCGCGTCTTTCAATTGTTTTGAATTCTGCAAAATTGCTTTAAAATAGATAAACATAATTTCGATTCAGTAGAGAACACTATTATATTATTTTTATACAAACGAATACCCATTCTCGCTGATCACTTTCTGCTATAACCAAAAACACTCTTTTATAGCACACATAGGTTAATATTCACTACTACTACTCACTCATACGATGTTAGCGTTAGCGATGTATAGTCTTGCAGTGTGTGGACTGGCAGGTGTGACTAATAGCTAAGTTCTTTGTAATAAACAAATGCCGCCATTAGACCATATAAATATATTTATATGATTGTTTATTGTAATTATGTATAATATTTATTTGGACAGCTACATACTTATAAATGTATATGTATACACGGTGTAGTTATGCTTTGATACCTACATCAAAGTTTAATGTTTTTAAATTAGTTAACGTTAGCTTAAGTCTAGATACCTTCTTTGTTACCTCTATGTACGTAATAATATACCTGGGTTCTCTACTCGAAAATTCTATGACGGTTTTTCCGTTTAAAAGTTCTGTTAATCCAGAAAAATAAAAAGGATACCTATTAGATGAAAATTTGAAAAATATTTTTAGTTAAATAATGTTCAAAAATTCAATTAATTATTAGGAAAAACATCATGAGGTCACATCTTAGAATGTGTCATAAAGAAGTATATTTCGATATTCAATATCATTTTATAAACTTATTCTTTTGAGAAAAATTTGTAAGCCTTGATCTCTCGTGTTGAATAATAAATTAAAATTAAATAAATTCTACAAAATTCCATCTTTGCTTTGTATTTTTAATATAAGGAAAATCACTAATGACGTCAAACTGTTAATGTAAGAGTAGATTTTTCCTGCATTTTGTTGTTTTAAATTACTATGGTTTAAGTCTACCGTCGTAGTACCATTTTAAGCTAGGTTTGTTGAATAGTAAAAACATCTCCTTAATAGAGCTGAATTTGGTATCAACCCTCAAGAAAACCTTCTAAGAGCCGTTAAAATTGAATATGAAAATCTATTTGAGATAACATTTTTTTTTTCAAATCGACATTGTGTTGCTCTTGAACATTTCTTCTATCTATAACGGTTTAAAAGAACTTTTTTTTTTCCAGAAAAATACCATTTTTTTAAATTTTTTCGTGAGATGTGTGTTTTTAAGATCCACATTTTGATAAATATAACCTCTATGTTTTTTTCTGTTCTTTTAGAAGACGAAAATTCTAAAAAAAAAAACCTTAGGCATCACGTATTCGGAGTTTGAGTTTCGGTTGAGCTAGTATATTTTTTTATATGGAGGTTGTGTGGAGTCCACACCAAAAATTTTTATTATTATAATGAATCTTATTTAACTATAGATATAATTTTTAGCGGATTAAATATCCACTAAAAATGTTCTCAAATTATTAATAATTTTTAATATATTCATAAAATATAATTTGATGACATTAATTCTCTCATCAAGGAGATGTTTTGTGTTCAAGGTTTTTCGCAATAAGTGCTTAACGATTAGCTTATTAATTACTTTTTGCATTTCTTTGTAAAACAGCAGTGTGAAAGGAATAGACAATTAAAAAACTTTGCTATTTCTTATTAGACGATTCATTCATAAATTTG
Organism: Chrysoperla carnea; assembly: GCF_905475395.1. Classification (NCBI taxonomy): domain Eukaryota; kingdom Metazoa; phylum Arthropoda; class Insecta; order Neuroptera; family Chrysopidae; genus Chrysoperla; species Chrysoperla carnea. The sequence goes on along the minus strand of NC_058337.1, from coordinate 119,091,935 downwards.
AACATCATTATTTTAAATTACTATGGTTTCTTAATACCCATCTATTTATTCAACAACTGTTGACATTCAGTTTAAGTTTGTGATCGTAATTCTTTTTTAAGCCACCGATTGTCCTATGGCAAAATGACTTTTCCAATAGACATGAAATCACAAACTGTGCTTCACCCATTCTAGTGCTAAAACCAGTATTTTAAAAGCTTGAATTTTGGCAGAGAACGAACGATTACTTAAGTCTCGCTCTGCCATAATTGAAGGAATTCGAATTTATCAAAATGAATGTATATGAATTTCAAATTATTTAGTATTTTATAATAATAGAAGAAATTATTGAACCTTTATTTAATTCAAATAAATGATCCTAAATCAAATGACATTTTGAATCAGGGGTAAGTGATATTTATTTTATATATATAATCTATTTACTCGATTCTAAATCTTTGTCTGTCAACAAGGGAACAAAATTCACGTGTAACATAGTATAATATGTTTACCGTCGAAATCGTTTATTGAACATAATTTAGGGTTTATTTGAATATCCTAACTAATATTATAAATGTGAAAGTAGCTCTGTCTGTCTGATATTTTCGAGGGAGGGGTGTTATCGATTTATTTACTTAACTAAACCTTTGTCAGAATTAATTTTAGTAGTTCTATCTACTTGTTCTAATCTCTGTGAAAGTTTTTTTCGATTAATAAACCAAAATTTTTAAATAGCTGGGAGTTTTCCTAGATATTCAAAATAACAACTAACCGAATTAATTCTTTAAATTCTTCTAAAATATATTTTTTACCTTCACCGATGAAATTTACCGATTGGAACATTTTTTTCTTAAATCTGAGCGCTATTTATGTCAATAGAATAGTTATTGAACTTAAATTTAACATCGATTTTGGACCGATAATTTTTCATACATGCATTCAATTTTGCTTAATGGTCCGCCTCTTTCTAAATTATGAAAAAATCGGATATCATTAACCAGTTTACAGTTTTTGAAGTAATTCTAGCAATTGATATGATTGGTGTTCTACTGTAAAATCGACGTTTATTTTTTGGATTACCGAATGGTCTGGCATATTGATTAATGGCAAATGAATTTAGAAATTTCTATAGCCCAGAATGTAAATACATATGTATTTCAATAAAAAAAATATGTAAAATTATTTTTAAATAACAAAAAAACAAGAATTATTAACTTCAATGATGAATTATTATTATATTAAGAACATGAATATGTTTACAACGCGACCGACTTTACTACCGCAAAAGGAAGCAATAAAAGGTTCATATAAAAATCATATTAAAATTATATAAAAAAATAATTATTTTTCTTTTTTAAAATATATATATGCCTTAGCTATATACATAGTGTCTGTCATCTTTGTAGGTTCCTGTCCTTGTTTATAGATCTCGGGCCAGATATATTAAGAGAACGACAAAAAAATTGCGTCGAAATTAACATTTTTTAGTCAGTCATAGAAATGATTCTGTTTTACTTTTTTTGTACACTTAATGCCTCTGTCGTTTAAAAATTATTTTTAAATCAAAACTAAGGTATGTATATCTAATAAGGTGGAAGCAATGAGAAAATCAGGCCATGCTTGCCATAAAAATGTATTGTCATCCGATTTACATGTCATTCGTATTCATCTCAGAGAAACCTTTCATTTGATACCCAAATCATGGGAGCACATAAAAAATAACTAGTCCACTATCTTTTGCGGTCCGTCATATTCAATTCAATTCAGAATGACGCCCCTCAGCTAGCCATGCCTTTTCATCCAAACTGAACGTGTATACAAAATTTAATTTCAACTGAATCCAGATAACTGCTTTAAAATTCAGTTGCAATATTTAAGGAGATATGCAAGGATTGAATAACATTAGGGATTTCAATAAAACTTTGTTTCTAAAAATCACAAAAAATTTCTAGGTCACAGAGCTTTTTATTATTATTTTATCGTTCAACATTGGCTGAAAACATGATGAATCATATAGGTTGTCCTTTTCAATTGGATATATCTACATCAAAAAATCTTGAGAGTGTGATAAAAAACTATCGAAAATATTTAGAAAATCTTGTATTTCATAATAGTATCATAAAAATATGAGATTTCCGATGATATAAAAACAAAATTTTAATTTAATTATGAGTTCATCGACGATCCATTATTTGATGAACAGAGACGACTATACTTACAGTATTGATGATTGAAGAGCGATATCTATATAATCAAATTTATGAGCCTCACTTGCACAATATATTATATATTTTTGTAGTTGCGTGGTGCTGTAAAGCAAAAAATACCTCATTCCTTGACTACAAAACATGTATTTGGTTTATATGTATCTACCGTGCAATAATCCAAAACTTTTTTACAATACTCTAGGTTTACAATTATCTTAACCCGAAAACATTTTTCTTCTTATTTCAATATGGGCCTCAATAAACGAATTGAGTAACTGAACGTGAAACAAAAGTCTGGCGTTCAGGCTGAAGTATCTGTCAAATACTACAGCCGGTCCCAGACCTATTTATAGCATCTTTTATCTTTGTAAGTTTTTGTCCTTTTTACGATATTTATGCTTAAGTGATTATAATAAATTTTTTTTTTTTAAATAAATAATTGCTTGTTATATTTTTATAAATAGATTTTATCAAGTGTATCGAATTTAATACAATAATTATTAACAATATATAATGTGAGGCTGGAGTTTAAGTTGATTTTACTTTTTATTTATTTTTTGCTTAATTTAATTTTGACGGATGTAGTTTTCATCAGAAAACTAGCTGACTAACGAGTAGAATCAATCGACCTTTGCTGTTTTAAAAAAAGAGTTCGATCGTGAAGAATCCCCGCCAAGAATGAAAGTACTTACATCTTTTCTTTAAATCAATAATGAATTTTGAATTTATATACTACTACTCGCTTATTCCCTTAACACTCGAAATAATGGTAAGGATTATTTTACACAGGTAAAATATATGTATGGTTATCTATTTTTTTAAATGTATAATAGACGTAATTATTGATTGAGTATATTAGAAAAGATGGCCGTGAAATATTTTATATTGACTATTTTTACAGAAATCTGTAATTTATGGTAATGTCCAATGACTACTTTTACAGAAATCTGTAATTTATGGTAATGTCAAATTAAATTAATTTTAAATCTTTATAAATTATATCTCATGTGTTACTCTGATGTATGAGCTATATTGCTGTACAGTTTCAACAAAAATGCTTACTTTCGCATTTATAGTATATAGAGATATTTTAATTTTATATAAGAAATTATTAAAATATACATAGGATATTGAAATAATTAATTCTCTTAATTGATTTTTTATAAAAAGTTTAAACAAATTATTACTGCACTGTTCATGTAATAAAAATTTATTGTATTAAACAAAAAATACGAAAATTTACTATTATAGGTAAATAAAATCAGATAATTTTATTAGTTTTTTTTGTAACTGCGCGATTATTTTATTACAAAAACATGTTTTTTATACTCTTAATTAACATACGTAAATTATTATCGTTATATTATTAAACATAACTTTTTTTTACTTGTAAAAGTAATTAAATTGATAATCGTGGATAATGTTAATTGGATTGTCCTTCATGCAAAAAAAATAACAACAACTCGTGATGGCTGTGGCCTTTAAGGGATAAGATCAATAACTCTGGCTAGTCTGACCAGTAGTCTAATTTATTTTCTACTTAAACTTAAATTCTTGTAAAGCATAAAAATTGATTGGAGTTTAACCCCGGAACTAAAAAAAGTGTGACCGCCATGTCTGTGTGTCTGCCGAAAAATTTGTCGGGGGTTTTTTAAATTTTGTAAATTTCACTTGTTACAAATCTTGTGGGATTTTTTTATGGACAAATACTTACATTTTATTACTGTTTTACTAATTTGTTTTAGAAGAGCAAATTAATTTATCAAAATCTGGAAACCATCGCATATTTTCATGATTAAGTGCGAAAATTTTGACCATAAAGACTCCAAAAATTAAATGTCTCATAACATTTATTTATTTCATTTTTTGGGAGCGATCATATAATTTTCTAATGGGAAATAAATACTTAATAAAAAGTTAAGCTTTGAGTGTCATAAATTCTATTAAAATTAGAAATTTTAATAGAATTTACAAATTTTCTTGAGGGAATTTTTTATGGAAAAATATTCTCTTTCCTGTCCTATTTAATCAAGGCATTTGAATAGATTAATCAAAATTTGGACCGCATCGTATATTTTTTCAGGAGCTACCAATCCAGTGCCAAAAGTTTGACCACAGACTAACAGATAAGGAGTACAAAAATTAAAGGTTTCATAACTTTATTTTTCGATTTTTGGGAGCTATCGAATAATTTTCTATCGAGAAATGAATACTAAGAAGTTGCACTCTTCATGTTCAGTGTTTTTGATCAAATTAATAATTGTCTTGTAAAACCGCACATCATCAAACTTTAAATAAAAAAATAAACAGCAACATTAAAAATACATAATACTTTGTTTTTGTAATATTTATTTTTGAAACAAAAATTATTTATTAATGCTATAAAAATCTTTTGTCGCTTCTTGCAAATGGTAAATTTTTGTATTTTAACGAAATTACTGTTCAACGATTGTAGAATGAAATATTAAGTTTTACATTATACAGCTATTTAATCTCTGTTTCTATCTACGAGTTTCAGGAATATCAGATTTTCATAAATGATAAGTCAGTAATAGGGAATCGGACTTAATTTTTCTTATCACTTCAGATGGAAGCATTCTCACTTCACCAATAGAGAAGTAAAGTTAATTTTTAAAATCTTTACTAGTATGCAAGATATGAACGTATAAAATTCCAAATTAAACAAAGAGGTACCCATTAGTGACATTATCCGTGGGTATCGCTATAGAGATAGAATATAAAAGTTTGTTTTGTTAAAAGATCAACCTTTGAATGCAATCTTTGATTGCTTATACCTAACTTCTTCGTTTTTAATCAATTTTAATTTCACTTTTCTCATGGTATCAAGTCTAGTTATACATTTTTTTGGATAATTTGGCCAATTCGACATCAAGATTATCCAGTATTGTATAAAATATTCGGCTGATATCGGAATCATTCAGAAGTCAATTAGTTTCATTTCTTTTAATTAGAAAATGTTGTAGATAAATGTGTGAGTAACAAATCGGTCGAAACATGTCATTTTGCATAAGCAGCAAATTACCTAGTTATGTTTTATACTCATTTCAACAAATTAAACTGGTTAGTTCTGGAATCAAAAATATTTAAACTAACAGTTTTGGTTTAAAATTTCGATCTAGAAATTAAATTCAAAGTCTGGTGAAAATTTCGAAACATTATATAATAATATTTTTTTTTTAAAACGTGTGTGTAGTCGTTTTGTATTTTTTTACGAGTTTACACGAATAACGAACAAAATTTCGTTGATACGACAATGTTTATAAACGATAATTTATAACCATATACACAATGTCAAGTTGAAAAGTTGTTATATAAACTCTATCTATATCTATCTCACTTTGACTAACATAAATAAATATAATCATTTATCTCACTCTACCATAGCAGTCATCCCTATATTACATAAAATACTTTGTTATACGACTGACAAACAGTAATTCATTACAAAACTGAAAACCACTATACAGCAAGCTTCAGTCATGGTGAAATAAATCCGATGACATCTGTAAAAACCAAGCTTTTATTTTAATGAATTTAAATAGAATAAAAATTTCTGTAAAATTATGCTGATATCATTGAGTGGCGCAAGTACTATTAAGGATGTACGAGCCCCAGGGAAATTTTGGATAAAAGGCTTGATTTTTGAAGTTGGACTAAGTTCAAAACAATTCTGAACATTTAAGAGTGATAAATGACTTCAAAAGTAGGCATATTAAACATTGGTCTTATGGTAAAACGATAGATGGATATGTTTTCATAGATTTCTCCAAAACTAGTCGGTGGAAATTAAAAAAGAAAAAAACTATTTAAATTAAAGTTAAAACCTTAATAAATTATTAAAAATGATGTATAAGCACGGTAGTGGGGACACAAATTTAAAAAAATTTGTATTTTCAATTTTGATGGTGAATTATGTTATAACTGGGCAATTTAAGACGAAAAGTAAGAATAAAATTTTTCAATATCTGAAGTATTTTTCAAAATATCGAGAATTTAAAATTTTGTTTAAAATATTTAACTTAGCGCTCGTAATACCTTAATCGTACTGATATAAAGAAAAATTTAAAAAAATAGAAGTCCTTCTTATTCGGTCAGTTATGGTTGAGTATTAGTATAGTGCTGACTCTAAAAGTTAACGTTTGACTGTTGTAGAAATGAAAGAATTAAACAATAGATTCGGTACTAGTTATATCCAGATAGGCTTTGATTGATTAGCTTTCCATCTCCAAAATACTTTCAGGCGCTCTAATAAGGAAGTCTTATTTTCCCGTGTTTTTCAAGCAATTTTTAAAAACATTAGTTAAAAATTGTTCACAATTACAATTAAAGTGTTGTTAATTTTTTTGAACTGACAAAAAAATAATTTAGAATTAAATAAATCGTAAGTAGAACTTCACAATTTGTGTAGAATTGCACGAAAATAAAAAAAGTATGTTATTTCCCTGACACACCTGGTACACTCTTTTATAAACGGCTACAAACAATCCAATATACGATCGTTTAGAAAACCGTTTAACTTCACACTATACTTGATATAAAGAATGAGTATGTACGGAGAGAAAACAGTATGAAAATTGTTTTCCACTAGAACTAAATCACCAATTACGTTTTGTGAAGGGACATTTTTCTTTATGTAACGTTATATAAAACATATAAGGGAGGTTTTACAAGGAGGTGGTAACAGACTAGTGTATAGTAATAAACTTGAACAGTGACGACACAAGCTAGAAACCTCTGACTGGTGTTGGAATCCATTTTCACACTTCAGATAATTTTATTATTATTATTATTATTATATATTGTGTTAAAGTTTTCTGTCATAGACGGCTTTTACGAGTCCGTTGTGTTAATGGTAACTTGGTTTTAGTCATAAAAATAAATCTTATCCTATTGTTCGAGATAGTTTTCTATTAGATGAAAATTTGATTTGAATTTATCTTTTCATAGTTTTTCATTAAATGACAAGATAACAATAGATTTTCTTCAGATTTATTATCAACAATGAAAAGTTTTATTTTTCATAAAAAGATAAACAATTTTCTTGTAAACGAAATTATACTTTATAAGGTTACGTTAAAGGGGTTACGCTACATTCCGAAAATATACACAGGTTAAGGGAAATTGAGTAAAGGATCCTGGGTTTGCCCAAGTTTTGGATAAAGGACGAAATGAATTTGTGGCCTGGAGAAAATCAGAAACCTGTTCATCTTAAATTTGCATAAATTTTACACTATTTGTCTGTCTTACTGCCTTGCTCTCTATTGGGTTCTTCCATGCCTACGATTCCTGATATTCTATAATAGCGCTACAATACTCCTCACTTACAAAAAAGGCTTTAGTAAGGTTGCGTTAAAGGCTGCGTTTACTTGAACCAACGACGTTTAGCAACCCTCCACCTCTCATGAAATCATGAATTGCTTGTCATTTGCAACTGTATTCTTTCCTTGGGGGATTGAGCTACCTTTCGAAGTCATATACACCAGTTGAAAGAAATTGAGCTGAAAACTCAATTTTAGAACATCATTATGATACACTTCACCAATGAGAACTTGCGTAGCTTTGAGTACAATTCTTCGCTCGCTGACTTTTTATGTTTGTAAACTTCCAAAATCAATACATTCCTTTTTAGCAAGGTTATATTAAAGGCTACGGTTACTAAAAGGCGCAACCTTTAGTAAACCTTTATCTCTTAAACTTACGATATTGATTTGAATGAAATTTTGCATTAAAAAGAACTAGATAAAATTTTCTGTAGTTTTTAATGTAATTTTATCGATTCTTTTAAAATTGATTAATGCTTGAGGATTATGTTAGGATCAAATAAAGTTATGAAATTATGGAGATATCACCATCTACAATGAAGTTACTGCGAGAAACAAGGCCTAAATCTACGGAGGGAAGTACATCTTGTCTCATCTTGCAAGTTAGCCATGGGCGTTAAATACCACAATCTGTATACAAATTAAATTTGACATACCGCTAGTGGATTTGCAAAAAAAAAAAAAGAAACAACAAAGTCACAATTTATAGATAATAATAAATTTCATTTAGAGATTTAACTACCCTCAAAATAAAATAGAATCACAAAAGGTAGCACATATACACATATATTTATCTTTCTCATATTATATTCTTTATCTCTGTTTATCTCGATTTTCTACTCGATTTAACATTGATGAGAAAATGAGAACACATTCCTTGACTTTATATATTTATATATACTACTATGAAAATTTCTATATATATTCACTCCTCTATAAACGTTAATTTCCTCTCGTCTCGATTCAAGTCGTAGTTATTAAGTATCTACCAGTATATAACATGAAATTTATTATATTTATGCAAAATGGTTCACAAAAACGCTCCCTCTATACTGTTTAGCTTATATTTCGTACATTTTTAGCAAAATCTTCCAATCGTTGAGGAATTGAAATCATCAAACAAGGCAATTTCGTACGTTTATAATCTGCCAAGTCAATTGAAAGGGGATATTGTGAAACTGCAATAGACTGTTTGGAAGTCTAGAAATGAAAATTTTGTCATAGTGTTAGATTCTGTGTTTAAAATCTATTTTTTGTATTCTGCCAAAAAGAAAATGACATTTAATTTAAAAAAAATCGAACAAGAATTAAATTTTTTTAACTCGTTGTGACGACATCAAAAATAACTAAATATTAGAGTTGATCAAGGGAGAGTTTTGTCAACACAATTTAAACCTTGGTTCGGCCATATGTCTCCAGATTATATGTTTACTATTGATTATGATTATTAACATCACAAATTTTAGTGCATAGGTACCTGCCAACATTAAAAATACCGTTTGGATAAAACTAGATGCGCCAGTGAACTTTGTTTCACCTACAATTTATTTAATTGTAATTATTGATCAGCGATTATTAACCTTAATTAACCTGTAGTTCCAATTCATTAATAGCTATGCTATGCTTAGCACGACCCCTAAGTCTATTAAGCCCATCCCTTGCTTAGCCCGCCCACTAAACAAAAATTTTACTTATATATTTTGGACAGGTCTACGGCTTACATATAGCTCTACTAAATACCTATTCACAATACCAGAATAATAATAAATAATACCCCAGTTCCATTCTACTGTTCATATAATTTTTCTAGATAAAACTGGCAGGACCGCAAATAAGTACATGAGTAAATAGGGTATAGGTAAATAATGCATTATTTACACGCGCTCCCACCATTTATTGCATTTAATGTTTTGTTTTAAATTTTTTGGATGTTGCGCTCAACTTCCTTAATGGTTTCTTTAATAAGAATCTTTTTCTGAAAATAACGGACACAACAAAAAAGAATCAGCGAAATTCTTCGCTCCGTCCTCAAGTTATAGCCTGACCATTTTTAGATATATAGATATCTAAAAGTAGAGACTTTTTGCGGGCTCTATACATATCATTTAATTATCAAAATTTGAAAAGTTATTAATACAAACCACTCGGTAAATTTTTATGTACGCAAAAAGTAGATAAAGACAACCCTATTTGAGTTACACAATAAAATAATCCCTATCTTTGTTTATTATATTTTACATGTATAAAATAGCATAAAGTTGATATTTTAAGTACTACTGTGTTTCATGCATGTATGTGGAAAAACTTTTCTATTTTAATATTATTACTATACAACAAATGACAGTTAGAAAACACCTCCCACACCATTATTATTAAATATTTAATGCGACACTCTCTCTCTTTAAAGTGTAAATGCATGATGACACTTAAATTATTATGTGTGTTGATATAGTGGGATGATTTACATACGGAGGTAGGTATTTATGTATTCAAAAATGTTATATTTAAGGGTGGTTATTTAAAAACCTTATTATCGAAGGTTTTTGTGTTTATTCTTTACTCTTGATCTTTGTCGAAGGCCGTTGACTTTATACTAACGTTAGAAAATATTACGCATGTAGTTAAGTTATATAATTTATATGTTGATAAGTTCGTTCCTCCAAGTGACAATTTCTAGATTAATAAGTTAATTTTTTTGAAACTGAATAAGTAATGATTTTCAAATTTAGGAAATGTATTCTTTACCGATTTTAAGTCATTTCAGTTAATTCTTTCGCAAATTTTATTCGATTCAAAGGTAATATGGGTACAGGAACACAGGGATATTCCAGGAATTGTAAAGCTGACAAGTTTGCTTGAAATGGCATAAGGATGTCCAACACAAGCGTCAATAGGCAAACGAGAGTACCGTTTGCGAACTACAAGCTAGAGGATATCTTAAGAAAGACCAATCCTAGATAGAGGAAGGAACGTACTTGTGCTAAAACAAGACAGATATGATCATAGTATAGTCGTTGGCAGTTCAGTATTACATGCCACTTGATAGATGGCAGGCACACTGAACGGCTTGGCCTACCGTATTTTTTGCGGGAGCTGTCATAGTGGAAAGGAGGAGGAAACCATGTCTTATCTTCTCTGCCACTGTCCAGCTCTTGCCGTCTATTCAGATGGTTCATGGAGTAGTGGTCGAGATTGGACCAAACCTTTTTTCAGTATCTCAACGGATCTAACGGTGTAAGAGTCTCCTACACTAGGACAGCCACTCTAACCGAACTAATACGGAGATCAAAATTTTTGCTAAAGAACATACATTGTAATTTAGAGACCTTCCTTTATGTATTTCGTTTCTTCAAACGTTAATTCTTTAGAATTTATGAATAGATTTGTGACGACTTAACCCTCTTACACTGTATATATGACATTATTAGTTAAACATACAGAATAAAAAAAAATCGATTTGTATTGTCTTCGTCTCAAAATACACTCCAAATTTTGAGGACAACACAAAAATTCATGTCTCAAAATCGCCTCGATTGATATAAATTATTCTTTAATTATTCTATTATTCTAGCATTTTTCTGGAATCATTAAATTTTAATATGTAAAATACATTGAACCAAACGACCACAAAACATCAAAAATTATTTAATTTAATAATTCCAAACAAAAAATATTCCATGAAATTAAAATCATAACCATATAATTAACAAAATTCCATAATAATTTTTAATTTGTACGTATTCCGAAAATAAAATCCAAAGGAATTTTTAGTATTTTTTTTTTTTAATTTCAATAATAATTTTTTTTAAATATTGCATATAAAATGTGAAAATTAATGTGATAAATGATCTACGTCATCACTGCTACCAACACAAAATATTTATTGTAGAATAAAATGTATTTGTTTTAAACGTTTTTTCATTGGTTGAAAAAGATTGGTTTTTTTTGTTAAAATAAATAATATTTTGTTTACAATATAGTATTTATTTTAACAAACAATTTAAAGGAAAATTTATTTAATTTATTTACTGTTGGCAGCAAGTTTGTATATAAAACATGGGTACACAGTGGACCTAATTTATCCACCAAAAATTTTAATATTAACAAATATAACATACTGGGGATACTTATCGACGCCTCCACCATTTTTGAATACATTTTTTTTAAACAGTATTTACACCCTGCATTAGTTTTATTACTGGGGTTTCCATGGAAATGCAACATAACTTAATTATTATAACTTTATGGATGCACATATAAGTCTATGGCTTGTATATATGATTTACATTTAATATTATTTTCTAACAAATTTAAATAATTTTATTTTGGATAATTTACATCATAAAAAATATTATTTACAAAAAAATTAAAATTATGACAATATCATCTCGAAGTTGGCCGTTTCATCTTGAAATAAATTAAAAATACTTTCAAACAATTTCTTAACGATTGAAACAAGTACAGCTAAATATTTGTATTTACAATAGAATGGGATTGAATTTAAAATATGAATTCATTGATAGAAAATCACTGAAGTTAAATAAACAAAATCATTACTTCTTTGTGTGAGATAGATTTTAGTTTAAAGTCATGCATTTTATTGATGGGAAATAAAATTGTACCAAGTTGGAATATGTAATCGTGTTAATACAGCGAACCGATGAATTAAAAGAAAACTTCTTTGCTTTTGATATTGGATTTGGTTAATACAAACACATACCTGTCATGTTTAGTCTATATGTGATTGTGTGAACTACATGAAGATTGTTGTTACTAACATACAGAGAGTTTGAAATAAATTTATTGACCATTTTTATAATATATAGCATATATTACTAAAATTAATGAGCTTATGTTTCATAACCAATTTGCAATGATAAGTTTTTTATAAAATAAAGACTACTTCCACACAAAAATAAGACTGTGAGAGACAGCTTATTAGTTGGTAGTTTGCCACTTTTAGGTTCAATAAACCGCAATTTTTTTTTTAAATATTAGAGTGGGTGGGGTGACACCCAATACATAAAATGAATAATATTAAAACATAAATTTATTAAGTATTTTATGTATGCGAATGTGTTTCTATTTGTTTAATTATTATGAGGTGTTGATTTGTAAATTGTTCACTAAAGACTATACGTATTAAATGTTTAAGTTTTAAATGTTTTTAAAAATACATTTTATAATGAGTTTGACTATTTAGCTTTCATGATTGACTTATAAATTATCCATTTTACGTTTTAAAGATAAAAAGTTTTTTTACTACTTTTTCAAAATTCCTGAACATATATCTCAAAATAAGTGATACGATTTCGTTTTACCAAAAATTATCATGAAAAATTTATATTTTGTATGAAGATATCTGAAAAGTTTCAATTAAGATTACTAGACAAGATATTTGTCAATATTAATTTACGCTGTATGTATCATATTAAAAATCATCAATTATAATCGAGAGACCATGATGTAAATAAATAACGTATACATATGATTAAAAGTAAACAAAAACAAAAAGTAATTTTCAAGTTTCATTTAGGAAATCTGATCAATTAAATAAGTGACTAATTAAATATCTGTTTCCATAATACATATTTCACTGAATCATTCAATGCAAAGTAATCAACAAAATTTTCTAGTGCTTCAACCAACCTTAAAGTGTTTCGATACCGAAACGAAAGATTTGTGAGCCTCATGATCAAATATTTAATTCAAATAATTGTCTTTTTTGCGACAATTATTTTTCAATTTTATTTATATTATTAAATCAAAAAGGTCACACTAAACTTAATGATGCCAGAAATTTTTTTTTTTTTCAAGACATTTATAAAGACAATTTAATTTATCTTTCATATAGAAAATAACATCAAATTTAATTAGTATGACAAAAACACATTATTACACACAAAGACACAACAAAAAATTCTTATAAAATAATAAAGCGATGACATAAATAATTATAATTTTTTGTTTTGTAAAAATTGCACTCAAAAATATTAGGGAAAAAAAGTTGTACCTTGGTGACAATATTGATTGTCCATGACAATCTTTGAAATAGTTCATCTATGGAGACAAATTTTAATTACCGGAGAACAAGCAATCGAGAGTTTGTCTGTCCGTGTGCAGTAGCAAAAATAAAAAATTGTTAAGTTCACTGTTTATTCATTTACAAGTTGTAGGTATATTGTGTAAAAAAATACTCCTTTACCAATGAGAACTCTGACTTTGTTCCCCAAAGTGTAACGACTACATGTTGACCCAGGTTCAATGCGAGGAAGTGACCCAATGTTAGGGAGTGATCCATAGTACACGAAAGTCTTGTACTATTGATCGCATTTTAATAAACTATAAAGCTGCTTTTAATATTTAAATTTTTACCAACAAAATATGTGGTGTTTAGGAAAAACGGTAATATAAATATAGGCAGAACATATAATGTGTGATCTAAGGTACATCACTCTCTCATATTATAGAAATGATTAATTTATTTCTATGTGTTCTGGTAAATTACAGCTACCACACAAATAATGTAATCACAGCTACAGCAGAGTAACAAAATAGTTTTGTATTATTTTTTTTGTCGTAAGCAAAAAAAAAACTTCATTTATAATAATTTCATGAAATATTAAAATTGAATTAGTCATAAACAAATTAGCAGGTCGTTTACTTTGATATATTTTATTTTAAAATGTACATTTTATCATACAAATACAGAAGACGGATAATTTCAGAAAAATCATTATTTATTGCCTGAAAAATTTATGTGTATACAAAATTATCTAAATATAATAAAATAATGAGAAATTCGAACTGTGAACTTTTTACTTTGGCGGGAGAAACTTTTTTATTTTATCATATTTGTAAAATTCCATCGTTTGTTAGAATTCTACCTTTGAAAATTTTACTTTCTTTGGCCATCGAATTTATTATTAGGAAATTTTGAAGTGATTCATACAAAAATATCCGCCTTAAAATACCAGAAATGGATTCCAACTGTCAAACATATGCATTTTTTTTTAACAATAAATCTATACTTTATACCATACCAAAAGTACAGGTATAATTGGAAATAGGACCCCAAGTCCCCACCTTACCTTTGTAAATTAAAAATTACATACCTACTTTTTCAACTGAAAAATGACGTCAATTATAAATTACACCAAAAAAATTAAAATGATTCATATTACAATTCCAGTAAATTAAAATAAAAAATTGATTCAATCATCCGCGTGATACATAAAACGAATTAAAAGTCATACATTAATAAACGATTATTGAAAAAATTAATATCATTAATAAAAATAAACTGAACATATGTAGTCATTAATTCTTCAATACCTCTTCTTGTCTTTACAAAAAGAGACCAGACCCTCTCCATATCATTAAATTACATACCCAATTATTAATTTTTGTAAATTAAACAGTGATTAACAATTTTGAAAATTAATAATAAATTTGAAATAAAATTGATACTCTTTCAAAAAGCCATCAGCGAACGTACCAATTCGTATTTAATAATTTAATTATTTATTGTGTATCGTTTGGTTGTTTTAAACAGTGGCGGATCATTAAAATAAAAATATGTTGGCACATAAATATTCTCTAATAATTTATTCGAACAAATTCTTCTCATTTTGTGCACGAAAACAGTTTGTTTTTCTAAATAAACAATAGAAAATTTGTGTATATTAGATTATAAATCGTAGGCAATTTGTAAACATGACTGACAAACTGTCAACCACTACAAAGATAGGCGAACATTACTGAGAAATTGAAACTTATTTGGACGTTTTAAAGTATGAGCTTTTGAAAGTGGTCCATCTTAAGAACAAACGCTGAGAATAGACAAACTTTGACATTTACGAGATCTCGTTTCGATTAAGGTACCAAAGTCTTCAAAAATACAAGTTTAGAAAGAGAAGGAGCATAAAATATTTACGATCATATTATCTGCAAGTTCAATATTTACAAATTTCTTTAAGTTAAATATTTTCCCGTGAATGCTCCCTTAATCTTATCAAAGTTGTTCCTAGGTCATCGGGCTTTATATTATTGTTTTACCGTTCACAGTTGACTGAAAAAAATGATGAATCATATAGGTTATCCTTCAAATTGGATATTTCTATATCAAAAAATCTAGAGAGAATGATAAAAAAACTATCTCAAATATTTAGACAATTTTGTACTTTATAATAGTACCATAAAAATAAAACGTTGCCGATGATATAAAAACAAAATTTGTATTTAATTATGAGTTCATCGAAGATCCATCATTTAATGAACTGAGACGACTATAGTTAGAGTATTGGTGATTGAAAAACGGTATCTCTATTAACAAATTTATAAGCAGCACTTGCACACAATATATTATATATTTTTGTAGTTGCGTGGTATTGCAAAGCTAAAAATAACATATTACTTGACTACAAAGCATGTCTTTGGTTTATATGTACCGTGCAATAAACCAAAACTTTTTTGCAATACTGTACGTTTACAATCAACTTAACAACAAACAAAATATTAGCCCGTCACTGGTTTTGACAGATGTTTTTTTGATACGAGGAAATAAAAAATAATATCAGATATTTATAGTCTATATGTATGCATTAAAAGGTGTGTAGCAACATTTTTATTTCATATGAAACCAAAAATATAAAATAATAACAAATGATTCAAAACCGGAAATTATATATCTATATACAATTGGTGTGGCCACAAATATAAATTTCGATTAATAACTATATCAATTCTCTTTCAATTGTTTTTTTTAAAACAAAACAAAAAATAATAATAAATAAATTGAACGATTAATTTATAGCCAATCATTTATTATATCGTATCTAATTTTTGATTGGTTAAAATTTATTTCACTTATTAATTTAGAAAGTATCGATTTGTACTATTTGTCTAATTCTAAAATGTATTTTATTGGTATAGTATGGTATAGTAATAAAAGAGAAAAAAAATCAGAGAATTAAGTTGGATTTATGTATTATTTTTTGTCATTTTAAAAAATGCTTTGAGTAAAAATTTTGATAATTACAGTTTTGTAGATACATAAAAAAATATTCTTATTTTTTCAAAATATTAGTAATTTTGCCATCATAAGAAATCATAATAACACCTTATAAAAAAATTACATATAATTTCCGGTAATTCAAATGTCATATACATTTTAGTTAACGCCCATTTCAAAATAAATACATTTCTTTTCAAAAAAGCTACCATTACTGACTTGCATAATTAAATATATAGAATACTACAATTTGTATTATTTTGAAAGACGGTTTCAAATATTTGACGAATAAAATTTGATTGAAACATGGGGATATTTATAAATATATCTGGCAGACCAGAAACCATAATTTAGACATAAAAAGCGTTAATTAAAGATATTTCATACTAAATATTATATAACTCAATTACACACAAAAAATTATTACATAATAAATAACCACATAAATTTTTAATTTAATCACCACAGGAATTATTAAACCCCCTTACTTTTATTAAAAAGCAAACTCACCCAAAACATTTATGAATAGCACAGCATGCGGTTATTAAAATTGGCTATATAATAATAATTATTTGCATTTTATAACATATTTGAATTTGATACACTTTGTAAAAAGTACAAAAAGTATTTTATAAAAATACGTTGTGTAAATAAGGCGCCTAGGAAGTTTATGTCAACATGTAGAAAAATATTTATTTAATTGTTTTTGGAAAATAAATTTAGGGATGAATGAATAAAATAAATGTATAAATGCTAAAAGACTAATATGCCTATTGGGAATGAGATGTTATAGTTTAGGCCTATAGCCTAGTAATAATTTATGTTTTTCAAAATTAAACGTTTTATATTACATATGGTCTATATATTGAACCCAAACACACACATGTGTTTAATACAGTTATTATGTTGGAGTTTGGAGTGATGAAAAAAATTTAATTTATTAGTATTTTTTTTATTTAAATTGTTATTAATAACATTTTAAATATTTGTTTCAAAATGTTTTAATTAGTTCATTAATTGTACGACAATAAAATTAATAGTGATATGTCTGAAATTTGACGTTTGAATTGTTTAGAAAGTTCATCCTTTTGGATGGAATTGGGGATCGAAATAAATTTTTTAATCAATTTAGATGAAGAATTCTCACTTCACGAATAGAAAAGTGAAGTTGGTTTTTAAAAATCTTTAGTAGTATGCAAGATATGAACGTTTAAAATTTCTAATTACACAAAGGGGAAGATATCCACTAGTGACGTCATACGTGGGTATTGCCATGGAGATTACATATAAAACTTTGTTTTGCAAAACGAAGATTGACAACCTTTGAATACAATCTTTGATTGTTTTTAACTTCTTCGTTTTTTTATTTCAATTTTAATTTACTTTCAAATTTTGTCATGGTATCAAGTCTAGTTTTACATTTTTAAAGGTAATATGGCAAAGTCAAGGACTATCCTCTATTTGATGGTAATTTGACTGAATTTAACTCATCAAAACACGTTTTTACGTGAAAATGGTTACTGAAACACTTTAGAAATACTTTTTTTGCAAATAAAGTGTTAGGTCTCAAGAAAGGTTTTTGTTTCCAAGAAAAAACGTTTTAATTATAACGAAAGCTTTCCCAAATCGCAACGTGTGGGATATTTCAGAAAGAGTAAGTAGTAAGGTTCTCAGAGGTTTTCAATCTGATGAACCATTTCTGATATAAATCTTTATCAAATATTATTAAAAATGTCAAAAAATATCTATTTTATTCAAATTCGATTTTCAACAAACTTGATTTCTGACACTTAGAATTTCTATTACAAATATAATTACGTAGGTAATCTTGTTAAAAAATGACGTCATCATGTCAAAAATAATTAAATGTGGATATTGTTTCAGACATAATATGTAGGCTTTTATCTTTTATTTTAAATATCAACAAAATAGAGGTATAATTAAATTTTTTAATCTTAAGGTGATACTTCGATACAATTTAGCTTTAATATGGTGTGATTGAGCCAGAAATTTAATAAAGAAGGCCCACGTTGGAAATGTGTTCAAATTTTAGGAATTTTACATTTAAAAGAATTGTCATTTTGCCGAGGAAATAACGTTTTTTAAGTTGATTCCAATGATAAATAAAATTACCTATGAATATTCACCTTAAAAATAAAATGACTCTGCACACACGATCAAAGTAAGTCCACCTTTCAATATTTGAGTTAAAAAATAGAATGTCCGTTTAGTCGCAGTCTAATGTCCTGTCATATTTCAAAAAATCATAAAATCAACTGGTTCAAACTGATCAAAATCAACTATGATTTTTGAAATTATTTGACAAATATTTTGAAAATTAAAAAAATAATACAATTTTAATTACTTGGAAACCAAAAATAAAATAATGGAATCTTGAAGAAGGTATACCACTAGGAGGGAGCATACTTTGAGGAGGGGGTAGCTAAATCGACAACAGCGCTGTTATCTCATAATGTTTGAAATAAATCATGCGATTAGTTTAGAAAATGACTAATTTTCAATTGTTTAAATGTAAATGATGTTGTAAATGTCAAATTATAATTATTGAAAATTAACAATAAATTAAACTTGTTGCATTATAAATTATGAAAATAAGAAATTGCATAAATAATATTTTATTATATCAGTACTAAATTTTCAAACATTTATTCAATCCATAGACTTATATGTCCAACCATACAGTTATATTAATAAAGTAGCGTGTCTTTAAAATGGTAGCTCCCTGAAATAAAAAAATCTAAAAACTACTGATGAGCCTTGATGTTGTTGTGGGTTCTTACAGGGTTCTAGAAGGTTGTTTATCGGAGATGTGGGCTCTTAATGAAAATGCTAGATAGAGTATCTCTTAGCTATAGAAAACCCAAAAATAAAAATTATTTTCTTCGCACATGGTGCCCTTCTATGTAGGGAATTATTTAAAAACAATAGCATTAATTTTTCAACGTGTTTACTATCTCATATTAAAGTCTTATAAATATAACATATCCATTATTATATGAAGAACAACATCAATTAGTTATAATTATAGAGCGGTATCCATTTATAACAACCACTTACAAATATATTTTTATTAATGTTTGAATGTACTCTACTCAATGCTTTCTTTGTGTATACCTACTTGTGTCTTCATATCAATATTATATGATGATTCCTTCATATAGTCTGCTGCTATAGCAGACTGATGGTGGATAGAAGATGGGTATGGTAACACACACTTGGAAAAAATAAGCTGTAAAAATGAATTTAGTATTTCCTTTAATTCACACTCTTGAAGATAAATGGTACAATTGCACAAGATTCTATAGTTGATTCGACTTACGGTTTTTAACCCCCGAACTAAAAAAAGGGGGTGTTTTAAGTTTGATCCGCTTGATCGCTATGTATGTGTGTCTGCCTGTGGCACCGTAGCGCCTAAACGGATGAACCGATTTTGATTTTTATGTTTCGTTTGAAAGAGAATTTAATGGAGAATTTTCTAAGCTATGTGTGAATTTAGGGTTAGGTTTTAAGTGTGAATTAAGGGTTCCGTAATCGAAAAAACTAAAATATTGGCGATGATCTTCACAATAATTTCAGTTAAGGAAAAACATTACCGGAAAAGATAATTTAATGGTGAATGTTCTTAGATATGTTACAAGTGCATATGATATGAGGTTTTTTAAATTTTGTAAATTTCACTTGTTTCTGTAGTAAGAAAAACTAAGTCACACAGGCGATATAAAATCAAATAAAAGTATAATGCTCACATTAGTCTCAATTTGGACTTTTGAATTTACAACTGCCAATTTTATGGCATTTTATGGCAGGTTATTATTTTATTTTATTTATTTTATGTGCTTTTCAATGCACCTTTCTCAAAATACTAGATTTTCAAAAATATTTTTATGTTTTTTAGCATTCTCAAACAAAAATTTCGAATAAGTTGCGCTCACTTTGAAAATATTTATCACATTACATATCGACTATAGACTTTTGGCTTAATGTAATAATCTATACCTTTGCCGCACCTATGTAATAATGCATCTATATTATTAATATATAATTTTTTTTTGCGCATAAAATACATTATTTGATAGCGGCAAATTTGATTACAAATATAATATTATATTTGTAAGTTAAATATTTATTAAAATTAATATCTATTATTATAGTTAATATTTTACATTTTTATTAGAGATTATTATTATTCAATAATCGTATTTTATTGAATATTGATTTTTATACCGGGCGCTTCAAAATTTTCACAAAAATATATTTTCACTTAGGGTTAATAAATAACAAAAATAATGATCCATTTTTATATCTTATATATAATAATTTTTTAAATTGTAAAAATTGTTTTATGGACAAAGTGTGCCATGTTTGTGACGTAATAACTGTAATCACACACACAGCTTATATTTTTCAAAATATTGCAAATTAAATATGTTTTGTCAAACGATTTTTCACCATTTTTGTCGGTAGATACATGATTTGAAGGCTTTTTTTTACTTTAAGGTGCTTTTTGTTAGTTTATACGAAATGTTTTTGGTTGTTTAAATTATCATTTAATTAGTCAAATAATGTTTTGGTATTTATAACAAATTAAAAAAGAAATAGTCTTATTTAGCCAAGTATACCCCAAGGTCGATTGAAGTTGCTAATGACCAAATTTAATATTTTACCTTGTAATCTCCTTAATAAAATTAATAAGGATATTTACAAAAAAAAAAAATCAACGTGGTAGGTTTTTGACCTTTAAAAAAATAATAAATTAATTACTAATAATTACTTTAGAGCCACCTACTTAAGCAAAAAAGAATTATTATCTATATGGTATAAATAATTTGATATAACAACAAAATTTATAATTATTTATAAAATAATTAATTAAAAATTAATTCACTCATCATAATATTATATTTAAAAAAATTAAGTATGAAAAAAAATATTTTTTAATAAAATTCTATTGAAATAATTAATTATCATAAAAAAAATATTTTTGTATATTATTCATTAATTTTTAACAATCTTAGTATAAACGGATCGTAATTATAATAATTAAAATTATATTTTATTAATTTTATATAAAAATTGGTAGACAAAAGAATCGGTCAAGTATGAGTTAAAAAATATTATTTGCATTATAAGTCCAGTAGTACTTTTATAAGAACACCTTGATCCAAATTTCTGTTGGCTTTCCGTTGGTAATATCTAATTTATTTTTTTTAAATCCTAAAAAACAATAATTTTGCCTATTCGCGTATAATTTTTGGTAAATCGTTTCAAACAAAAGACAAAGTTGTTCATCCTAAAAGTGAAATAAAGAAACGAAGTCTACATATCAGTAAAAAGTTTTTCTTATTTTTTTGTATGAAATTTTACTTGAACTAATTGAAGAATTGATTAATTTCTATCATTCTTATTTTTGAATTGATATCACTAATTGAAAAATCTTCGCCCAATAAGCTTATATTACTTTTTCTTATTTTTTGTGCAAGGAAACTCACTTTTTTGAATATTAATACTACACTTTATATTCGATTTTTTTTCAAGTTTAGCCCAGACATTCTGAAGCCCAGATGTTTTTATCAAGAAATATATCTTCACTGTTATTAGAATTTAGAAGAATAGAAATTTCAAACTTATTTTAACTTAATACTTATTGATTAGCATTTTTTAAATTCTGGTACAGAACCCTAAATAAAAATAATTTAAGTATATGAAATTAATAAATAATTAGAGACAGAAAAAAAAAGAATACAAAAAAACATTCCTACACTTTTAAAGAATCATTTTGTTGTGTTTTAAACAAAAATTTAATTTCAGACCACCATTATTGATAAATATCTTCTTTTTTTTTTTGTAAAACAATATTTAAAAACAAAAGAACAAATTATAGTTGTTTTACTAATTACCTGAAGATCATTAATTAAAGTATAGTGTGACCTAATTAAATACAGTAAATATGTATAGAATATCGTTATGTATGGAATATTTTTATGTATGTATGTACCCTTTTTAATAAAATGATTAATTGTTTCATACAACTACAAAAAAAAAAAAAATATATATATATATATAATTCATTTTCTTATATTAAAATATTTGTATTTACACTTAAATTGAAATTACAGTACAAAAGCAAAATATTTCTCTAATTATTTTAATGATTTTAACATACATTTATTGTGATAAACTTATATTGTTGCACCCTGTAGTTTAACAAACAGTTTTCTATAGTTATTTAATTTGTTGAACAGAAAATGAAAAAATCGAAGCCGATTTTTGATCCCCGAAAGTAAAAACTGTAGCCCAAAAGTTTAAATTCAGAAGTTTTAAAGGTCAAAATAATGGGTCAAAAAATGGACCATTTATGCTTTATTTAGTAAGTATTCTAGTTTAAACTTTTAAGCTGAAGTTTTTAGATTTAGATATATATGAATAACTGATATAAAGAAAGTCATTTTTTACTCTCAATGCATGTAACTTGGTAAGATGATATTAATAATTAATTAATAATCAAAAAACAACATCAACCTAACATCTATGTATATTTCTGTATAGATGTAGACGCTAATTCATTTTTTGTTGTGTAAATTATTGTCAGGAGAATATAAGAAGGTTTTTATGAAAGAAAAAAATAAGTTAAGCGGAACATTAGAAAATTTAAGACAAAATATTAAATGCAATAAATGGTGGAAACGCATATAAATCATGCATTATATTACCTTAATATGGTACTTATGTATTTATTTGCGCTCCCACCATATTTAACTAGAATTGTCAACGGGTATTATAATAGTATTGAGGTATTATTTATTATTATTCATGCTTATAAGGTGGGCTTTGTAAGACACCCGGGTTTAACTCGTGGTATGTGTGTTTGTGTGTTTTTTTAAACCGGGTGCACCGTTTTTTACTGTACTTGGTACATCTGTGTAATAAATATTTAAATAAATTAATCAAAAAGTAATATAATTATTTTTATAACAAGGTGTATAAATGATAAATGAATAATTTTATTTAACGCCAGCTCAGAAATAGGTAACGCAAATCACTATAATACATAGAAGATATCTCATTTTGATTTCTTCAGCATATATTTTAAAAAATTGTTCCAATTAGAAAGGGATATTTTACAAAATCTTCGAATTGATCTAAACTTTCAGGAATGTTTCTGAAAATTCAAATCATGTTCGTAAATTAGATAAAACAACAAACAATAATATTTTGCCAAAAATTGAAAAAATTCGGTAGAAAAGGATTACAAATATAAAAAAAACATGATTAAAAAATTATAAATAAAGAAAAACTTCCAACGATCTTGAAAATTTAAATCAAATTTGAGGGTTTTGTGTAACCGTTTTTGTAAATGTTTAGTTAAAGAAATCTTTTTAGCTTGAGAAATTAAAATTAGGCACCTTTTATAATAAAATAATTAATAAATTATTATTTCCATTCCGGAAAAAACTAACCATATCTATTGTTACTACGTCACAGTATCTGTTCTTATACCATGACGTTGAAGCAAAAATAATAATTAGTATTTAATATAAAGCTTTTTTAATAACAATAGCTTTCAAAAAATTATAATAAACACACCTTTAATTAAATACTGTTAATTAAAAGACATAAAAAAAGATATACCTTGGTACACCGAAAATATATAAGGGGTGAATTAATTATTAAGGGGTTGTTATTTTATATTTTAAATAATAACATTTTTGTTTTGTATTTATTTTTGTTAAGGGAAATTAAGGGTGTGAATGATAATAACACATCTAATATAAACAAAGGTGTACAGACATATTCTTACAAAATATTCCATTCTACCGGAATTAATTTGTAACGTTCTTTCTTAGAAACACCCCGAGACTCGGCCGTTTAACTACCGCCTATCCTCTGGATGAGATAGGTAGATAGACGGTTTGGTGAGATTATTGGAAAAAAACTTCTACTGAACTAGTCGATTATTTTAACATTGATTAATTAATTAATTTACAGTAAAGTCTCTTGTTTTCTACTGTTGGATTTAAGTTACACTAGCCTCGATTTTATCACACGATGATTAAAAGTACGTCTGCCTTATTCGCACCGTGCGTGAAATTTATTGGAGGCGTTTCCATGGTAACGATACACAACTTTAATTATAGAATTGTATGGATGTATATATAATTGTATGGATTGCATTTATCACTTACATTGAAAATTTAATATTATTGTCTCACAAATTTAAATAAATAATTATGATAGTTTACATTTGAAAAATAATATTTGTGCAATTTGATTTCTTATTTTCACAATTTTTAATGCATTAAGTTTAATTTATTTTATTAGTGTTTTTCATTAATTTTAATTTGACATTTTCTATAACATGTGAAGAATTGCAAATTAGTCTTAACAGCGCCCTTTATCGCCAAAATTTTTCACTGGAAGCGCTGGCATCGATTTTATTGTCCCTACCATGACTACGCACACAACGAATACCATATTTTAAACAGCTCTAACGTAAGATGTAAACTTTTTATAGAAATTAAAACCGCAAAAGGAATTCAAATTTATCTTACGTACGAAAAACGTAATAAATATAATATTATTCATGCTAATTTAGTATAAATATCCAGTTTTGAATTAATTGTTAAGTATTTGTTATGAAATTGGAAATATTTGTGTGTCCAAGACTGTACAAAATAAATTTTAGACTGTACAAATTTTCCATTATTTTGTATTTAACATAAAAATTCATTAAAAATTAGTGCATCTCAAACTCAAACTATAATTTTCAATATTATATGAATCATAATATTTATTTAGTTTTTTGTTTATTATAATTATTTTTTATGTTAATTAATGAGGTGTTTTGCTTATACTAATTATTAAATGACTCGTCATTTATATATAGTTAATAAAACTTATTTATGATATTATTTTTTTATTTTAATTAATATTTGGCATTGTACTTAATTTCATATACTTTTGTTTTAATATAAATGAAAGATATTTATTACTCTGAATAAAAGATATTTTGTATGCGATAAGAATTTAAAATTAAAAGTTAAGAAATTAAAAGTGAATTATAATATCTTTAAGCTAAAAAGATTAAATGTTTGGATTGTAATCGATCGTTGGATAATTAATTTCTTCTAATATCACAACAGAAGGTGCTATAATTAATATAAACGCAACCACCGTATTTAATATGTAAAATAAATATAAAAATGAGACAGTATTGCCAAAAAATTGTAAATCGTTTTTCGTAAATTTTCTAAGGTCAGTTTCGCAACTTACTACTTTATATAAAAAAAAATAGAAATTTCTATGAATTCTTTGAAGTTTGAAGCAAGTAAAATTAACAAAAGTATATATAAATCGTAAACGTTGAACGACAAGTTTTTTTTGTCTAGTAAGAAATTTGTAGAAGCACTCAAAAGTTTACGGTTCAAAACTTTGATTGATGTATGTTGATAAAATAATCTTCCCAGCTGCAAGAGTTGATGTTTTACTAAACAGATTTTCATGGAACAATGCTACGCTGATAGAAGCTATTGATAGAAGCCATGTCAATTTCACTTTCAAATACGAAACGACATAAAAATTTCTGTTATAAATAGGCAAACGACTAATGAAGTTAGGAAACTTTCCTTTTATTGGTAAGAGCTATAAACACAGCACAATTTTTTGAAAGAAAATTCAAAATATTTTTTACTATGTTAAATCTGATATATTTGCTCGATATTGGTTTTCTTCAAGGGTAAAATCTCACGCTTGACACGATATAAGATTTCTTTTTTAAAATTTATCCATAAATATTTTAAGGTTTTAAATTTATCAAACCAATGCTTGTATAAAAATTTTCTAAAAATAATATTTATTAAATAACATAAAAACTATAAAAAATAATTTATATAATTAAAAGTTAACAAAAATAATTAAATATTTTAATTATTATTAATTAATATTTATATAAAATCTAAGTTGACATTTTCATAAATATTTTGAAATATTTTCATAATAAAGAATTAAAACAATTATTACATTCTTTAAAAAAAAGCATTAGGTTTATTCACACGGCATTTAGATAATTTTTTCATCCCCAAATGTTTTTTGGGTTTGAAAAACGATTTTAAGAAGATCTATTCTCGGGAAGAAGTAGCGACAAAACTATTTCTTCCCAAGTCGGAATCAATCAAATATATTGAGAGACGGTTAAAGTATATATTTCTTTAGAAATCTGAAAATCAAAATGGGCAGTACATGGGATATTACAACCATCGAAAATTCATGACTTCAATTTTCTACGACTGAAATGGTTTTTTAGTACATAGGTACTTTAATGGGCACCACACTGAAACTATTACGAAATGAATTCATCTATTTGATTAATTCGTCGAACTTTGTACAATAAAGTAAAATTTCAATTTTACTAATATTAATTAAAAAAATCCTGAAAATTCACATATTTCGTTACTTAAATCAGATTGAAAATTTATTTAACTTAGAATATGTAATTTACTTTCTTTTTCTTGTATATAGGCAATTTTATTACAGATATGACATATGACTAAACAAAATTATATCTTAATTGCCAAATCCTTGCGGTACATTTTTGGATCATAGGTCTAGTTTTCGTCGTTAGCTAGCACGATATGCTTTAAAATGAGGGGTAAATCATGCTAGAGAAATAATATATGTGTATAAGATGTATTCATGTGAGAGTAAGATAAAAAACATAATGCTACCGTTTAACTAAACCCAACTTGATAATTATGAATGAAGGAAGAATAAAATATTATGAATGAAAAATATGATGATAGTTGATTCTTCATATTACATCTGCTTTCAATTTATTTATTATTTTTTCTTTTCGTTTTTTTGTAAATCCTAATTACTAATTACATGATTATTTTTACTATGATTACATCATGTTACATCAGAGAGAATATAACAGTTGTGTATAGGTAAAGTAACTGTGATAATAAAATTACTTATTCAGTGATTTTGTCATAAAAAAAAATAGTAAATGAAAAAAATAAAATAAATAAGTATAATTAACTTATAAATCACTTTATATACATTATTCTGTTTAAGTTTATAAATTAACTTTATTATAATTTAACTAATGATTTTTTATTTTAGTTTTTAATTTCATAATTTTTCTATAAAATATATACGGAAATTTATTTTTTTATATTTTATGATTTGTGAAGAAAGTTGAATGAAAGAAATAAATTCAGAAATGCATGCAGATTCTTGAGGATATGAATCATTGTACAATATAGCAGATTTTATGTGTATATAACAACATGAAATATGCTAAGCAGTTCTTACTGTTTATGTAAATAGACTATCGAGAAACTGTAGCGTGTGAATAGTCATTAGATTTTTAGTTATATTTAGAAAGAAAACACCGCTTTTAAAATAAATAATTGCTGGCTGTTTTATGTTCTCAAAAAACTGCGTCCACATATGTGCTTAACATCATGGAAGTCATACCGGGTGTTCAAAAATAATACAAATATCTTCAAATATCAAATATATTTGAACAGAAAACAAAAAATTAAGCTTCAATCCCAATCCTTATATATTTTAAAAGAGAAAGTCAGTTTTATTGTTTGTTTGTTTGTTACGTTTTCTCGCAAAAACTACTGAATGGATTTGAATGAAATTTTACAATAATATATACATCAGACACATGAGCTATAATTTATAACGATATATTTATTTAAAAAAATTAAATTTGCCTTTGACACCTCACTGCGCCATCTTTGAACATCATTCCAAAGCTAAATAAAAGATTTCTGTAGAAATGATGAACGAGATACAATTTATGGGTGTTCTGATATACTTAATGAATTAAGACTATTTTACATTTAAATAGGAAATTGAAAACTGTGCATATATTTTACTTGTGTAAAACAATCCCTATCCTTATTTCAACTGTAATTGAAGGGGGATAAGTGAGGGCAAGAGAAGTGAAGCTAAACGCTGTGGTCTTTAATTTCAAGTCCTGCGAAGCGGGTGGGTATCAAGCTACTGTTTAATCAAATGGCAAATTTTGCTAATATCTAGATTTGACTGTACACACATGCTAACAATTATGATTTATTGAGATTTTACTGTAATTAGAAAAAATAAACTTTAAATAATCGTAGCAATATTCTGTTACGGTATAATTTTTAGAGAAAAAAAATTTAGTTAAATTAAAAATTAATTCTAAATTGAAACATTAACATCCAACTCTAAAACTAAAATTGATGCGTATCTAAAAATATTTCTACATCAACACAAAATAAAGTTATTTTCCAAACAAAATATTTTATTTTTCGCTTGTCATTCTAATTATCTAACTTTACTTCAAAAAAAAAAAAACGTAATAATAATGAGTACAAAAAAAAACTTCTATTTAAAACGTAAATTTTTAATATTATTTAAAATAGATTTTGATCAATCAACTAACATCGTAGGTGGCCTAATCATAATAAATTTTATACGATTTTTTATTTAAAAAAGTGTGGGTATTCTTATAATCATACCAGCGCATGCGCAATATAATATAATGTACATCATTTTATCATGGTTGACAACTTAAAATTATTTTCTAAGTTATTTTCTATTATATTTAAATGATTGTACTATTCAACGGAATATAAAAACTGCACTCAAGCGTTGAAATAAAAATGTCTATTAAAGTATAGTTTTTTTCTTTCTATATTTTTTTCTAGTTTTTTCACTTAAATGTAAATGATTTATCATTTAATTTAATCATTATTAAATGTGGATGTAATGATGGTGGCCTATTAGTTCTTTAAAAACCCGTTACGCATATTGTGTCTAGGTTT
This sequence comes from Chrysoperla carnea, assembly GCF_905475395.1. Taxonomy (NCBI): domain Eukaryota; kingdom Metazoa; phylum Arthropoda; class Insecta; order Neuroptera; family Chrysopidae; genus Chrysoperla; species Chrysoperla carnea. The sequence continues at coordinate 119,062,552 of NC_058337.1, read as the reverse complement.
TTTTTTAACTCTTTATTTAATAGAAAATTATGTCTCTTGTAACAATTTAATTAATTTTATATTTTTATTTACAAAATAAATACAAAAAAAAAAAAAAAAAAAACTACAAATTTATAGTTGATGCGTGTAGTTTTTAAAACTGTTTAGATGTAGAAACGGTTGTGGAACTATGTATTTATTAATCTTACGATCCAGCAGTGTTTTTAAGTCATTTTTAGAACTGTACTAAATGTTAGAACTTGGCGCAGTTCAATACACAAATTCATTTTTTTTTTCGAAAAATTACTAAGAAAAATTTTAAAAAAATTTTTGTTAATAAAACTATAAATAAAATTTGCTTGAACTATAAATTCAATCGGCAGTTACGTCAACACTCCCATTTCGTAACGCCAGCGTACTGAGAATAAAAAATATCATGAATAATGATAATTGGTTTGTTTCTCAGATGGCTTACACTATATTATAACGCAAATTTCCATAGAAACCGATTGGCTCACAGCCTCAACGGAGGTTAATACGTCAATACCGTTTTATTTATTAAAAAATATAAATATTTTTTATTAATAATTAATAAAAATATGGAATTATTAATTCCTTTTAAAATTAGTTACATATACTTTAGAATTATTATTTCAATTATATATGAATTTGTGGCAAAAAAAGGATAGTTCCATTACAGTATTTATAAGATTACCTTTTTCTATTAATCACAATGAAAGTAATTTCAAGTTCTGTACACAATTCGAAGTATTCGTAATTTTTCTATTCAAGACATTTAGAACTGCAGAACGGAAAATAAAGAGCACAAATAGGAAATAGAACTGGGAACTGGCTGAAAAACTGCCCGTTAAATAAAAAGAGACAAACTTTGGTCATCGCTTTTTACAAATAACTCAATAATTTTGAAATTTTCTAAGCTACTATATTTTTGACTCGTGAGGAGACAATTTTCACAATTCCTTGAAAGGACTTGAAAGATATAACTGTAACAAGTAAATAAAACTGATATGTAGAAAAAATTTGAAAATTTCATTATTGGAAAATAAATAAGATTATATAAAGTTAGAAAAACAAGTTTCACAAGGTGTTTTCTGGAAAAGTTGAATTTTCTTAAAGCCGAACCTTCCAAGCGATGTACTTTTATAATCACTATTCTCAGTGCGGCTTTTGAAAATAAAACAATCCTTAAAAATCACCTCTTCACAAAACTTAGCCGACGTGTCAAAAACCATTAAAAGTAGATATATTTTGCAGTGATGGGCAGTTAAAACACTGAATTTACTTCAAGTATCTATTTTAAAACTAACAATTAAGACTAATTAACCTAATAACACTAATTTTTACTTGTCACAAAACTCCTTATTCATGCTCATTTTTATCTTCAAACCTAATATAAAGCAGATCCCAATAAAAATTCTAGAAACCATTAGAAAAGGATAACCAATATACATTTTAATATATAAAACATATAATTATTCTTATTTAGTAGTGTTTCATTATTTGAGAAGGGATATATTTGAAAAAGGTACTTAAAGAACTTAATGTTTGCGTTTTATGTGAAGGGTTGCAAGTGGTTTTTTCTTATAGCTAACGCAACAACGTCTGTTTTGATATTATAACTTTGATAAGACATTTTTTTTCCAGTTCGAGGGGTTGTTTCTTTATAAAATGTATAATATTATATACCGGTGTCGTTTGAAAAAGTATTTTATTGGCCCCTTTTGTGAAAGGGTGTAATATTTTTTTTTTATTATAAAAAATAATATCTGGTAGCCATGTTTGTTTAGGCTTGTTTATGTCAAAACAGACAATAACGTTTATTTTTGTTTGAATAAATTTTAATTTTATGTTTGTTTAGAAAACTAATAATTTAGAACTACCTAATCTTAATACTATTTCGCAAAATTTTTTACAATTTCAAATAATTCTTGTTTGAGGCTACGATTTACCCGACAGTTTATGACCTCCTCAGACATCCTCTTTCGTAATTAATCCTCATCGCTTGCAGATAAACCACCAAATTTATAATATTTTTGAATTTGTCAAATAGACCGAAATTTATTAAAATTAGATTTTCGATTTTCATGTCTTTCCGACGATTTTATTTCTGTCTGTCGTATATACTATAAACAAGTGAAGATAGACGATAGTGCTTGCATTTTAATGAAGTTTAAACACAATTATGGTGACCTTTTGGCCGCCATTTATTTGATTTTCGGAAATTTTCGAAAATTTTTCTAGAATTTTTTTTCGTTTTTCGAGAATGTATCACAAGACCCCTACTTGAAACTAACTGCGAATTTTCAACTGCTATCTTTTATAGTTATGTTTTTAAGTTATCTTTTGTTCTATCTCTAACAGTTTACAAGGTGGGTCCTAAGCCCAATTAACCAATACACGAAAACATTTCTTCTATAGGCTTCAAGGAAAAGAAATTTTTAAAAAGCTTATGGTGAGAAACAATGAACGGAAGCCCTTATGCGAATGAAGAGATGAACAGAAGACTCAAAATAGTATTCTTAATGCCATAGATTTATCATATTTTATTGAACAGTTTCGAAACGAATTTTATCTATTGTCAAAAGATTTTTGATCAATTAAAGTCCATGATTAACAATAATTTACAGTTTCGGTTTTTTTTTTCAGAGATACCTTTCGAAGAACAAAAAAATAGACCATCGAAAATGAAATAATCAATTTTGAATTTAACATGTGCTACTGCGTTCAACAAGTCTTTGTGAAAGAGATAATTTTTTTTTTTTTTTTTTTTTCAAAATACACCTGATGTGAATGGAATTGTCACCGCATATGCTGGTTTGATCTAAAATAAGTCACTTATAACAGAACAGTAATTGACAAAAAAAGGTAGCTTATCGATTTTTGGATAATTTTTGATTGGTGTATCGAAATTATAAAAAAAAATAAATTCTATTCACAAAAAATAACAAGATATTGAATACAAAAAATTGAATGATTTTTTTTTTTTCGTTTGATAAATCACGTTCTTAATTTAATATCTCTATTAAAAGTGATTATGGTGTTTTTCAAGTAGTTGGGGAGTATTAATTCGAGTTTTGTGAGACATAAAAAATGTAATTTTTACTATTAAGATCGACCCCAACAAGTCACGTTTTCTTCAGACCATCTGTAAATCCTATATATGCATTCTAATTTATGCCCTTTATAAGCTGGTAAATTATGTAATACCCCTTACGGTGCTAAATGAATGGATTTGGGTTGTTAAGGTGATTGTAAACCTACAGTATTGTAAAAAAGTATTGGTTTATTGCACGGTGCATACATATAAACCAAATACATGCTTTGTAGTCAAGTAATGAGTTATTTTTAACTTTACAATACCACGCAACTACAAAAATATTTAATATATTGTCTTCAAGTGATGCTTATAAATTTGATAATATAGATATCACTCTTCAATCATCAATACTCTAACTATAGTCGTCTCTGTTATGAATTATTATATAAAGTACAAGATTGTCTCTATTATTATAAAGTACAAGATTGTCTAAATATTTTAGATAGTTTTTTATCACACTATCCAGATTTTTTGATATAGAAATATCCAATTGAAAAGGATAACATATATGATGCATCATTTTTTCTGCCAACTTTGAACGATAAAATAATGATATAAAGCCCGATAACCTAGGAATGTTTTGTGATGTTTGGAAACTTTGTGAATTTTGGAAAGTTCTGCACAGTTACGACAAAGTAACAAAATCAGATTAAGATAAAAAAAATGAATATTGATTGCATCAGATCGCTTACTTTTCAGTCTTTGAAATCGACGCAAATAATGTCACCTAAATTTTCGTTTATATTTTGGAATAGTTAGTAATACCAGCAACAATTTTTTTTGCCAAATGTTACACCAAAGAAATAATAAACCGAAGCTTTTGAGTATTGCGATGTTTAAGGTAAAATCCAACCTACAAGAAATAAACTTTATCAAATAACAAGGAAGTTTCTTTAAATAGGTAGTTAAAACAGAGATAGACATACCTACTTCAAGCTATAAATCAGAGATTTTTCATTTCAAACAGAATTGAATGTTTTTTAAAAGAATTATTAAAAAAAAAAACTAATTTCCTGTCAATTATATTTCTTTTTGGGAACAATCAATTTTTATGTTCAAAATATACTGCGTTTTATAGTGTGTGTAGCTAGATGTATGTAGCTGTATGTTATATTGCATGGGAATTATAAAAATTTATTTCTTATTAAACAGAAAGGAAATACTTTGTTATCGAATTTTCAAATCATAATAAGGTACCGACTTTTACACGTACATAGTTTAGAAATTATATATTTATAAACAAATTAGAATTATTGACGTGCTAAATTCTGTTTGCTGATTACTTATAGGTTCTTGAACTGTGTAGGCTGTCAGAAAAACGTAGCCTCTTTGGTACCTGAAAGAAACCATTCAGTTGTTTTATCGAAGATGACGGTTCGTATTGCAAGTCTCAATATCGAACCGCCATTTAAGTCGTGCCATTTTCCCGATTTCCACTAAATAATGTAGGTATTTGTCTTTATGTAAACAATGTTCCAACGATATCTTTCAGCTACCAATATTTTTGAAATTCAAAAATTATCAGTTTCGAAAATATACCTTATTTTGTTGAAATTTTAGAAGAAGAACGATTTAAATGGCGAAACATTATAGACAACTCTTTCCATTATTATTCTGGAATAATTTTAATACACCTGCAGTTGTATGAGTTTAAGAAATAAAAAATCTTTTGTTAGAGAAAGCAGTTTACTAGAATGTACTTAAGGACGTTACCAAAAATAAGTGTATGAAAATATTTGAGACTTAAGTTTCAAAATTTGAAGGTGAATTCTGTTAGAACTTGGGAAATTGGACGAAAATTAAGAGTGAAATTTATCGATATTTATCCTAGTTTTTAGAATATTATTACCTAAAGATTTAGAGAAAATTATTTACAGAATAAATACTTATTTTCTAAACACAAATGCCATTCATTTCATCACTTTAAATGTATTTTTCGGAAAAACGAGTTCCGAAATGAATTATTTTTATATGAGTTTTATGAATATAAATTTTTTAAATTATTTTAGGAAAATTCGTCTTTTTACATAATAAAGCATACCTATAAAAATACTTGAATATAGGATTTATAGGTTAAACGCAACGACTTTAACGACTCAAATCTATAAATTTAACACCGTAGGCCATTAATGAAAATGCGTATACACGATTCAAAGATATTCCCAAGAGAAAGTCCTGAAATTGTTTTTACTCGTATTAAAGGTAAGAGACCAATGCAAATTGTTCTGGATAAACAAACATCAACATACAGTGATTTTGAACAAAGCGTTTTGTATAAGAACGTATATATTTTCGCACTATATCATACTACCAGAAATGATATTATGTTACTGCAAAATTCCAGACAAAAAATCAATTAATTTTATTTTTTTTAAATCGGATATTATATCAAAATTAAATTTTCCAAATGATAAACTAAATTTAATAAAATTAAATCAATGTACACAACCTGTCTAAACAATATTTAATAATAAAATTAAATCCGTTACGCGTTCAAATATAATTACATTATATGAACTGATGTGAAAATAAATAGTTTTGCTTCGCTATTATTCGATTACTTACAGTTAAATACCTTTTACATATGTTTTTTTTGTTAGGGGTAGTTTTCATATATTATTTAATTTGGTGTCATTTTTGGTTATTTGAACATTGATAAATGGATTGAATCCTATTTTATGATTACGATTAATCCTGTTTTTTTATTTAATGCGTAATGTAAATATTAAATTTTATTTTGATACCTTCTTTCAATTAAATTTTAAATTAATAAATTTACAAAAAAAATTATAATTAATGAACTTTTAGTTTTTTTTTTTTTTATTCTAATAATTTCTTAAGGACGTTATTCAGGAAGGACAAAAAAAAGTTTTTTAAAATTATCAGCAAAACTGTTCTCATCTTTTACATTTTCTAGCGCTTTCATCATTTATCAGATTCATAAATTAAACGAATTATGTTATTGGAACAGCCGATCATATTTTCATCAAAGATAGATGCCTCAAAAACCATAGCTCTTTTTAATGCTTCCTCAAGTTTTTTGAATAAATTGGTAATCGAATTTGGTGAACATATATCATGCGATAATATTTAATGCTAATAGGGTATTATCGTTAGTCAAAAATAAATTATGAAATTTGAAAAAAGTAAAAATTTATGTTAAAATATACTTAAATATTCTGATTTCGAGTCATAAAAACAGTTTTTTCTTTTAAAATTTTAAAATCAAAAATCGTAATTTTTAAACTGTATATCACGTGACCTAAAACGCGGGTAAGCCCTGCTGTGATGTCATAGCGATATGAGTCATAGACCATCAATTAGTTCAGTGTAGACAGCTGGGTATAATGTATACATAGACAATAAGTATTTATATTTTTTATAATCAGATGTCTATGAATATATCTGTCAAAATTATTTGTGTTATTTCGTATAATGATACCGATATTACGTCATCAAATTGGATGCCCGCGTTTTTGACAATTTAAAAAAGGTTTAAAATTTAATTTAAGTTTTTGGTAAGAAAGCGTGTGTATTTTTCCGAAATAAATTTTTTGCCGCTTTTTATTAGCAAAATCAACATTTTGAAGTACTAATAATAGAATACCCTATTCTTACAACATACTTTTTCTGGCACTTTTGACCGTAATATGTATAAAATCTGACAGTTTTATGTCTAAATCAGATCAGTCAGTGACTACATTAATTTCAGAAACAAAAAAAAACAAAATTTATATGTTTTTAAACACTTTTCTGGTCAAGTTTTTTTGTAGTATAACTATTAAATAGGTTTCAAATTTATGTTTAAATAAAGGAAGTGCTTGTTATTTATATGTCAACAGAGACCCCAAAAAAAGGTAGTCAATAGTCTGCTCTTGTAATAGAGTGGACACTAGGCGTGACTCAATTATTGTAAATAGGTACTTTAAATATATGTTATTAGACAAGTGGAATCTGTCAAAATATATCGTTTACAAAAACATTTTTCAACCAAAAAAAGAAAAAAATATTGCTATATATTTATTGAAAAAAAAAGTGACACCTAACACTGTTAGGGGTCCTTTTTAGACCACATAAATTTGTACTAAAATGTTTTATTTGATTGTTCAATTCATAAATAGGTCAATTTGAGAAATCAGAATAAAAAGTAGAGTAATTTCTAAAGAATATTTCATATAAAATAATATTTATCTTCATAAATGTATTATTCTTTTTTGCAGACTAAAATCTCTAATTTAATCTTCGAGATATATTATAGTACAGAAGATATAAGGTCGATCTTCACCCATCTGATAACCAAATGAGATGTTTTTTTAATGAAATTTTATTGATTTTTAAACACTCCTAACATAGTTTTGCTATCGAAAAGTGTCCATGGCTATTTTTAATTAAATTAATTTTAATCAATTTTTCCATGAACGTTTTTTTCCAGGCAAGCCTATACCATTATTTTTGTAATTAATTTGTAGATAAGATCATACCAATTGAATAGGTAAATCAATATAGGTAACTGCTATCTGTTAACCAATCAAAATTCGTATCAAAAGAAAGATAAATTAATTACGAAAATAATGATATTGGCTTGCCTGAAAAAAATCGAGCATGGAAAAAATTGACTAAAACTAACTTAATAAAGCATAGCCATGAACACTTTTCGATAGAAAACTATGATAGGAGTGTTTAAAAATCAATAAAATTTCATAAAAACTATGTCTCATCTAGTTATCATCGTCTCTTAGACCATTTATAAAAAAAATTATTTTACAAAATTGAAAACAGTGCGAATGAAATATATATCGGTTCATTATGATTTTAGTGTATACAAAAGGGTTTAGTTATAATTGAAAAATATAACCAAAAGATAAATAAATAAATTTAAAATAATCTGCAGCTGTATAAATGTTTTAAATGATTTTTTACGCTTTATATAACATTAATTCTGTTTCAATTCATTTTTGAAATTAAATCATTTATTTTACTTTAAATAAATACGTTCGGTCTGTTGTATTATAGTTCCAAAAGTCTGCTGAATTATATGAAAGCACTGAGAAAATTTAAACATAATTACTATCTTGGTTCTCTTAACAGTTAAGGAATTAACACGAAGCTTTGCGTTTCCCGATGCCAACCGGCTGTTGGTTGGCAGGTTGATAGTTGCTGATAAGGAAAGATTTTTTCTCACCTTCCAGCAGATCGAATCCGAATAGCTAATATCTTATTATTACACTGCGCTTCCTCCATAATAAAACTTGAATAATTTTTATACCATGTATATGAAATATATCAAGATATACTAAGTTTAGTCCCAAGTTTGTAACGCTATTGATTCCACAAACAAAATTTTGGTAAAAGTGTTCATAAAATCACCTAATTAGTCCATTTCCGGTTGTCTGTCTGTATGTCTGTCGTCTGTCGTCTCTGGTTGTCCGTCTGTCATCACGATAACTCAAAACCGAAAAAGTATATCAAGTTGAAATTTTGACAGCATGCTCAGGACAAATGTGCAACATAGGACAATTGGGGCTTTGGTCCGTAGGACCCATCTTGTAAACTGTTAGAGATAGAACTAAAGTTTAAACGTAATAAATTTTCCTTTTAAAAAAATTAACTCAGTCACTTGTTTGTTTTCACATTTTAGTACTACGTTTTATCGGATTTTGATATTTTATATAGAATTATTAAAATAAAAAAACCTTCAAACTGCTTCTGTTCCAGTTTGTTGATAGTCGGATGCATTCTTTAGTAAACTATAATGATTTATTAGACTAAAAAAAAAAAAATTAAAAATTAAAACTGCAAATCATTTCGTCAAAGAGAAATTTTATGTATATTTTATTTCACAGTGATTTTGCATATAAATAATTACAATTTATAGTAGGTATATAGAAATTAATTTCAAAAAAATTTATGATTTATGAATTATGTTAAATAAATATCAATAATTCATTTAATATTTATAGTAAAATATATATATAAATATAAATTATTTGATTATGAATTATGAGGGCATCACTGAAGGAAGATATCATGCAACGTAAATAAACTGTCGAGTATATAAATTTAAGAATGATACTAAGCAAATGTTTTCTTGAAAATATCAAATGTTCTATGCAAGACGTTAAAAAATTTTTATTTTGAAAATCACGGAACCTGACTGAAAATCAGTAAAATTACAAAATTTACCGAAAATAAATTAAAAATATGTATTATACTAGTTTGTCTTATCTTTTAAGTATTGTAGACTTAAAAAAATTACATTTGTTCTGACATTTTATTGCCCCATCTATGATCATCATTTTGAAGAATAAATTAAAGATATCTGTAAAAATTTAAAATAGTAAATGTAAAGCAATTTATGGCCATCTTTTTTGAAATACTTAATGAATAATTATGACTATTTAACAATTAAAAATATTGAAAACTGTGCATATATTTAAGCTGTGATAAACACTCTCTTCGCGTGTTATGGAAGGGACATAAGTGAGATCAAGAGAGGTGGGGGTTATAAAGCGGTGAATTGTACTTTTAAGCTCAGTTAAGCGGGCGGGTATTCAGCTAGTCTTGATATGTTGTTTCAATTGTAATTATTGATTCCACAACTGGGATGAAAGATGGTCTTATCCGAGAATTGACTTCTACGGTTTGTTTTATTTGAATTTTTCTTCTATCTTTTAGGATTTAATAGGTCAAAATTTCTGTGGCAAGAACTTATGGAATGATTTGCTTCTATAATAAACTTGAGAGCAAGTTGTTGCTTGAGGCACGTTATGAAAATTTCAACTTGCTTCGATGCGCAAAAATCCTATGCGAATATTCGCAAATATATGGTGTGAAGATTCTTCAGAATGCAAAACGCAAGATGGAGCTACTCCGTTAGACATATGAGAATAATATCTCCAATAAAAATTTTTTTTTAAAATTACATTAAATTAATTGCTTTTACAACTATTTAACGATTGAACTTTTCAATTTAAAACGGTACAAAAAAACTAAATCTTTTTTCGTTCTTTTTTTTTTTATCAAAATGCATTAAGCCCAAACATATATAATAAATTTGATAGCTGCTTCATCATAATCTCTAAATGGCATTATATTTTTTTGGTTTAATGATATCAATTTTGTGTGACTGTTTTTATAGTTCACCTTATATATTATAGTATATTATTATGTATTTTTAAGTAACTTTTAAGTTAAATTTTATTATATTGTTGATAAGATTTGTTTATATCTAAGATTCCGAAAAAGAAGTTTTTATTTTGTTTTTGTTAACAGTTGCAATAAAATTTGGTTAATATATTTTTAAATAATTTTTTATGGCTATATAAAATATAAAAATGTATCCTTTATCTTATATTTTGCAAAAAATGAGACGTTGACTTATGTTAAATTCGGTGGCATTATTTAACCGTAAGATGAGGGCAAGTCAAGATACCCTAGGTAAGAACAATTTTGGCAATCGAAAGTAAAACCGTGAATATCTTGAGGCTAACAAAAATAGTCGAATTCTTCCAAATTTCTCGAATTCAATCGTTCTTCTAACAAATTTCACCTAACTTTATGTGAGCGCTGAAATACCACTGAGCCTATCTCAAGACAGAAGTACGATATTAAGGCACTCACTCTTTTCTTGAAAATCTATAATAGGGGATCGAACAAAAATTTTTTTTATCACTTCAGATTAAGAATTCTCATTTCACGATTCGCGAATAGAAAAGTGAAGTTGGTTTTTAAAAATCTTTACTAATATTTAAGATAAGAACGTTTAAAATTCCTAATTAAACAATGAGGAAGATATCCACTAGAGACGATGTCATATGTGGGTATCACCATAGAGATTACATATAATACTTTGTTTTGCTAAAAGGAGATGGGCGACCTTTGAACGGAATCTTTGATTGCTTTTATCTTCTTCGTTTTTAAATCAATTTTAATTTCTTTTTCAGATTTTGTCATGGTATCAAGTCTAGTTTTACATTCTTATGGGTAATAGGGCCAATTCGGCATCAGGATTATTCCCTTTTGCATTTTTGACCTTGATATTACCAGTAGATATTTCAAGAACAATTTGGATATTCTTTTAAAAAATCAATTTTTGTACTTTTGAGAAAATTATTTTTCCAAACAGTTTATTATGTGGCAACCAGTGGCTTGAAGTAAAACTACGATTGCAGACCGAAGTTGGGTTTCAGTAAGCCTAGACGTTAAATAAAAAAAAGTATGCTAATAAACCATAGTAGTTCATAACGATACTGTTTAAATGTATGAATTAACTTTCAAATCGAAAATAGTCTACTCTTTTAGTGGTCTATAGTCATTAAACTAGCTAATTACTGTCATATTGACTGATTATCGGCGTAAATGATTTTCCCAACGGTAAGTTTATATAATTTTTAATACAAATTTATGAAAAAAATATTTATTCTACATGGGCTGAGCTTACAATTCAAATAGATTGCAAGGAAAATATTTTACTAATAATTATTAGAATAATAATAGAATAATATATCATATTTCCTAATCATATTTTAATAAGAATCAAATCTATAATAGGTATATATACTATAAATATATATCCTACAGTTAATTAATTGAATAACGTCATAGAATGATGATGATTCCTATATGAACAAGTATCGATGATAATATGATAAATTATTGGTAAGTAATATAATATTTAACCCGGGTTAACAATAATTTACTTTATTATTAATAAATTTGCATGTATAGTTAAGAGTTTCTGATATCAATCAGTCACTTATACTTTATTCTAATTTATTTCAATATAATAAAAATATTTTCGTTATTAAAACAAAATTTTCGATGTGGGTTGTATTAAGTAACTTGGGTCTTAAAAATTATAGTATTCATCAATTAAATGAGTACATTGTGTAATTCGGGAAATCCGTAGGACCCGTCTTGTAAACCGTTAGAGATAGAACAAAAGTTAGAGATAAATGTAAAAAATGTTCCTTATAAAAAATAAACAACTTTTGTTCCAAACATTTTTACATAAACATCACTGTTTACTCGTGAGGGTACAAATTATATAGTATGTATTATATGGGAATATCAGACATGTGTGTGCGACATGTTTTTATCTCTGGTTATCTAAGAGTGGCTATCTCTTTTTACCTTAGTGGCTATATGTACTCTCTTTACTTTAGTGGCTACCTTGAAAAATGTAGTTTGAAGTAAAATGCGGTTTTAGTTTGACAGACAATTCCGGCAGAGTAACTTGGATAATAATATTATCCAATTTGGATTAATCGGCGATCCCAGATCCATACATTGAACCTTTTTCTACTTCATGTGCAAAGTCTTGAAAAGCTATTTCTGCATATCGAGATTATTAGCCTTCTTTTGAAGCAGCAGAAGCTCGCAGTACATAGCGATCAATTATCGTTAACAGAAAATTCACTGTATCTCCGGAAATAATTCATATTTTGAAAAATCCGTTTAAAGGCATGTCTAATCCTTAAAAATATGCACACAAAAAATCGATTTCTTCAAATTTCTAGACCAGAATACTGCCTTTACTGACTTTAACATCTATAAATTCAGCTTGTTTGTCCAATATAATTATTATTACAGAAATACACTTGTTAGTTTAGCTATAATACATATTGTAAGTATAATTTGATACTTAATATACAAACATACGTAATATATTAAACTTCCTACAACATATTAACATGTTATAACATATCAAATATCAAATTAGAAGTTATAATACCTATAATATGTATATAATACAATATATAATGTAATGTTGATGTGATTTGATTATATTTGTTATAATAAATCTTTATAGGTACTGTATATGTTATGTAATCAATAGGTATTGTACCTTATATGTATATCTGTTGTTAACTTTAATGATATTCTAATTGTAATTCTGGTAATATATAGCCCTGGAAAATTATGGAATTAGATGAGCGGTTTATAATATTTCTCGATCAATAAAGGGTGATTGCAACTCTGTTAACTAGAAGATTGTGAATACTTTCGCTTGATTCAAACGACAAATGTTAATTTGAAACATTTCATTTACGATATTAATCGTTTAATTAACGCTCAACGCTCAAATAATTCACTTGTTCTACAGAAATAACAATTCTGTAAGAACTGTGTATAGACCTTTATAAAAAGATTCTGGACAATTTAATCATCCTATCGAGCGAATATTTCGCATCATTGTACATACAATTCGAGGGACCTGTAAGCATTGGATATCTCCTCACCTGCTTACAGTTTCCGAGTAAAGCGTTTGTTATTCATCGTGGGATTAACTGTGCTTGATAACAAAATATCAGGAATCAGATTCCAAAAATTGCTTAAAACATCTTGAATGACAATTCTGTCATGAGTAACGAGTAGGAGATGTATAAACGATGATAATTTGAAATTAAGGATGTAAGAGCACCAACGCTGCTTTAAGTAAAAAACTTTTTTTATATGAAGTTGGATTAAGTCTAAATCAATTCTGAAAACTGTACAGGGAAAAGTAGGTATATTTAACAATGGTTTTATGGGAAAACGGTAGATGGATGATATAAAAATAGTCGGTGGAAAATTAAAAAAAAAAACTATTTAAATTAAAGTAATAGCCTTAATAAGTTATTGAAAACAAAGAAAACAAAACAATACCCGTTGTGTCCGACTAATTCAGGATGTATGAGCACAGTAGTGGGGAAACCAATTTAAAAAATTATATTTGTTCAATTTTGATGGTGAATTATGTTATAACTTGACAATATAACACGAAAGGTAAGAATAAAATTTTTCGTTATCTGAAGTAATTTTCAAAATATCAAAAAATGAAAATTTTATTTAGTTACTTAGCTTTCGATATTTCGAAAACCAAGGTAAATACCGAAAAATTTTATGCTTATTTTTCGTCTACATTCATGAAGTTACAAGAAAATAAAATACAAATAATTTCAACCATGAATCAAAATTGCCTTGGTGCTAGTACATCGTACTACAAGACCTACAAAGTGATTAATTAGCTTTGATTTAAATTATATATTATGTATTTATCTTCAACATGAATAAATCACATTATACATATTATGTTGAGTAATAAAAAAGAAATCTTTATAATAAATATATATATATATATTTCTGTACTAATTAATTGATAAATATTATAAACATTAAGAGAATTAATCGACCAATTATTATTTTATTAATGGTCTTGTTTTTGCACTTATATTATATTTGTGGTTTAATTTTTGTTTTGCTTTAATTAATTATTTTAATTTATAATTTTGTAATGGATATTGCGAATAAATATGTTTCTTTAATTAGTAATTAGATCAATAAAAAAAAAATAAAGATTGTTATGAGGAAGTGAAATGATTTTAATCAATCCATCATAATTCATTATTTTTCAATCGTTTTAAGTAATCTTAGTTCTTTTGTTTGCATATCAGAAGTTTAAATTATCTAAGATGTAATAAAATTTTGTAATGGGTAGTTTTGAATGATTCATAATAAAGAAGAATGTTAGCGATTCAAAACATAAAAGGTAGAATGCTACAATTTAAGTTACAAAAAAACTGCTGGATATACCCAAATAGTTCTTAAAAGCTTCTTAAAAAAGTTTTCGAATTTTTTAAGTTTCTATCATCAATACCTTGATAGTTCTTAACAGGCATATTACTGCCAAATCGAGCAAACTTATCATTTCGTTCTGTTTGACATATAATGCGAGCTAATCATGGCAATAATATTAAAGTACCAATGCGAGTAAAGTAGAGTTGGAAATCTAATGGAGGTAACAGGAAGATTTATATTTGATATTTGAATGTATTGTGAAATGCTCGTTAATACGGAATATTGATGATTTTTTGCGCATTTCCTGGCCAAATACGAAAAAACCGTAAAACAGATGATATAAAGTGAAATTAAAGGGAAATCGATCAAGAAATATGGATGATATAAACATTTTAAGCTACTAAAGCCGGTAACTAGACAGAGAGATCGGACATAGTAATTGACGTCAACACTTTGTTTACCATAAGAACTCCATTCTGTTTTGGTAGAAAGAGATAGAAACAAATCGTTTATGGCTTGACATGAATGAGCTTTTATTGAAGAAAAAACAAATCATCGATATTCCCTATTACAATACCAAACGGAAATCGAAAAAAAAAAAATATTTTTCACTTTTTAGACGATATTTCAATAAAAGCATGGTTTTTTGGAATAAATTCTTTTTTTTCTTGTATTTTTCAAAATGAACTACTACCGTTTTCTATAATTAATATTTTTATTATATTTTCTTTTAATTTAAAACCATTTTAAATAAAAATATTTATAAAAATTAATAGATAAATAAAAATTGTCTTATCAATAATATATAAAATTTATGATCCCTAGTTAAATTTATAATATATTATACACATATTTTTTTATCTTTATTTTATTTTAATTTTGACTATTTTTTAAAATGTTATTTTTTATGAGATATCTACCAGGGAAATAATAGTCGTGGTGCCCGCACCTCAGCGTACATTGTTACTGGAAAAAGCACTTAAGCAATTTTTGTATTTCTTGATTTTGCTGAAGCTAAAACATTTCTACTTGCTTTAAATTGGATGTTCTCTGTCACGCAGAATATTTTTGAAGCCAGAGACAAGTTTCAAACTGACGGGTAACCGTTTTATTAATATTTTTACATAAACATCATCAAATAACATCTAGAAAAATTATTTTGTACATCCCTCGATAGAATAATTTTTGAATTTGCTATTTAACTATCCTCATATTCGGTAGGTGGAGCGGTTTACATGCCATTGGCATAGTAAGTGCCAAGTGTCAAGAAATTGCAAACTAATATTCTTTTAACTGTATTATAAACTGTATAAAAAATTTCTTAATTAAATTAGTTATAAAATAGAATTAAATTTCAATGTAAACCTTATATGCAAACCATAGACTTCCATTCATTAAATTATATTAATAAAATAATGCGTCGTTACCATGGAAAGTCCTGAAATAAAACTTATGCACGGAGCGAATTAGAATAACAAAGACAATCTATGCCTTTTAAATTTTAGCTTGCTAACGCAATCAAAACTTAGTCGTACACCTCGAAAGTTAGCTCCCGACTAACACGAATTTTTGTATAGAGAAAAGCATAATTAAGCCACAAAAAAATTTCTAGAGGTATTTTTATCATACAATGATGGTGAATGCTAACGGGCACCCAGATTATATAACATAGAAAGATATATATTCTTAAATCATATTATAAGTAAATATTAAAAGAAAGATTCTTTTATATGAATATGTTTGATAAAAAGCAATTAATCCCCTAAAAAGCATATTAGAAACACTTTTAATGTCCACAGGCGGCATTCTTTTGATTATCATTATAATATAATACAGTATGTATTATAATCTTTTATTCATCGCATAAACGAAACAAGCCGAAGTCAAAAGATGAATCTTAATACTTATACTAGGTAGGTATGTGTGTGGCAAAAGGTTTTTTTTATATTCAATTTAAAAAATATCATAATTTTATAGATCTACTTTATTAATAATATTTTATTAAAAAAATAAATTCTTGTCTTTGTTGAAATTCTTGCATAATCTTTATACCTATGCAGAAAAATTTTATTAGTTTGCTATCCTTAAGATTATTTAGAAATTTTATTTGTACTTCGATCTATGCCTATAGTCAACTGCACGAGTTGGGAAACAATTACCTCTGATTGATCACGCAAGAATGAAAGAATGCAATATATCTTAATATTAGCAGAAACCGAATAAGAGAACCAAATTCAACTTAATGTCTTAATAGTTTACTAAGTAACCCCTTTTTGTTCAATTGAGCTGAAATTTCGTATGAAGATTATTATATTTGACCTTTTGGAAGCTTTGCGCAACACAACTCCTCCAAATGAAGCAAGATTTTTAAAAAATGGTATGCAAATTGACTTATTTTACAAGGAAGTGTCTTGTGTATTGAGTGTTAACTTCCCTAATACTTTAGACTGTTTTTTACGTGGAAATATCATGGAATTTTAAGGTCTTTTAGGAAGTCCTATTGGGGGTTTCAGCTTCCCAGTACACCTACATTCTTTTTATGTTGAAATATGATGTCATTTTTTAATAGTTTTTAAGAATTTACTCAACTCCATTTGCCAAATTGTGTAAAATGGTTCTAAATTTGTCTGAGAATTGAGTTAATATTAACAAAAGACTACCTTCTGATAATGTGGACCACCCTTACATCTTTTTATACCATGTATATATGAAATATATCAAGGTATGCTAAGTCCCAAGTTTGTAACGCCTAAAAATATTGATGATACGAACAAAATTTTGGTATAGGTGTTCATAAAATCCCTAAAAAGTTCATTTACGGTTTCCGTCTATATGTATGTCTGTCTCTCTGCCCGTCTGTCAACACAATAACTCAAAAACAAAAACAGATATCAAGCTGAAATTTTTATAGCGTGCTTGGGACGTAAAAAGTGAGACCGAGTTCGTAAGTAAGCAACATAGGTCAATTGAGTATTGTATCCGTAGGATCCATCTTGTAAACCGTTAGAGATAGAACAAAAGTTTAAATATAAAAAAAGTTTCTTTTAAAAAAATAAACAACTTTTATTTGAAACATTTTTTCGTAAACATCACTGTTTACCCGTGATGGCGCAAATTAAATAATAAATTTATACGTTAAGAAAGATATTCTAATTAAAATGCAACACTCTTATTATTTTGTGTGTAAGAGGGACATCTCTTTTTATCTACATGACGTAAAAAACAAACGATTGCATAATAAACACAATCTATACATCTTATTTCAACAATTAACTCAGTCAATTGATTGTTTTCATCTATTTTGTATAACTACATATATGTTTAAATAAAAAGTATCTAATACAGTAGAATCTCGATAACTTAAACCTCGGTAACATAAAAACCTCTGTTACTTCAAAAAACACTATGTTCCCTTCCCATCAGAGCCCAAAACCTCTATAACTTAAAAGACGCAACCTCTATAACTTAAATAAATAATCTCTGTATAGGCCCTCAGTAACTACATAGAAACATGTACATACCTCTATATTAACTAGGGTACATAGAAACATGTACATACCTCTATATTAACCTTTACCTAACATAGACACTTGATAACTTAAAACCTCTATAACTTAAAATATTTTGTGTTTCCCTTGGACTTTAACTTATCGAGATTCTACTGTAGTAAGAAACATTTAATGAGAGGGAAATATGACCTTCGTGATGGAGCTCTCCTACTCCCGAGTTTGTTTAACATAGTCTTGTGTCTACAATGTAAGTATTACAATTATGTATCCTATATATGTTTTAATAATATTGATAAATAAATATTGTTTTTATTATATTAATAAATAATTACACGGGTATAATATCTAAATAATATCAATTATTAAATTAAAGAGAAAGTTACAAAATTTTGAATATTAATTTATGTTTTGTAAATATCTAATTTAAT